>NC_136063.1:559522583-560122583 GCF_964261635.1 Lissotriton helveticus
GGAAGGTGGGACCGGGCCCGGGGCTTGAGCTCCAGCCGGCCAGCCCCGGGTTGCGCGAGCCCCCCGTCCCGCAGGCCATCAGAAGGTCCGGGCGCTGGGGGCGGTGCTCCACCGGTTCCAGGGGAGGCTCTCCCCAGCCTGGCTAGGGTTCGGAAGGTGGGACCGGGCCCGGGGCTTGTGCTCCGGCCGGCCGGCCCCGGGGTGCGCAAGCCCCCCGTCCCACAGGCCACCAGAGGGTCCGGGCGCTGGGGACGGGGCTCCAACCGGGCCCGGGGAGGCTCTCCCCAGCCTGGCTAGGGTTTGGAAGCTGGGACCTGGCCCGGGGCTTGAACTCCATCTGGCAGGCCCCGAGGGTGCTGGAGCCCCCTGTCCTGCAAGGCAGTCGAGGGTCTGGGCGCTAGGATCCCTCTGGGCCTGGGGAGGCATTCCCCGGCCTGGCTAGGGTTCGGAACATGGGACCGTGCCTGGGGCTTGAACTCTGTCCGGCAGGTCCCGGGGTGCTGGAGCCCCCGTCCTGCAAGCCAGCCGAGGTTCCGGGCGCTGGGGACCATCGGGGCCTGCAGAGGCTCTCCCTGGCCTGGGGGTAGGGTTTGGAAGCTAAGCCCCAAGCCCGCCATGAGCCGGATGCCGTTTAGGCCCCGGTCGAGCGGGCGAGTGGATTTGTGGAGCCCTGGCCCCAGCCAAGCAGGTTCAGAGCCTCCCCGTGCCGGACTGACGCACCTGAGGGCCCACCGGAGGTCATGCCCGGGCCCCGGCAGCGCATGGGCAGCATATCCCCAGACCTGGTGACCTGGCAGACTGGGACCTGCTGGCACCCTGGCCCTGCCGAGCCCCAGTTCTCTCCCAGGGCTCCACAAATGCGACGACCAGATGGCCGAACTTCCCTGGAAGTCCCGATGAGGTGCCATTTGCCTCCCAGATCCCAGCGAGGGCTCCAGGAGGTCGGGTACTTTCACGCTTTGGGTCCCCTCTGTCACCTCGCGTGCAGAGTTTACAAGAAAGGAGGGTATTTTCCCTCCGGATTACTAGGGACAGGGTACGCCCGGACGCCCCTCCAAGGCTGGTGGTTCTCTGCCATGGGGACCAGATAAGCTATGCCTGGGTAACACCTCCCTAGGCCACCCGTGGCTTCCTTCCGCCAGGCCGATGGCATGTCAAATTGCCCAGGACGGGCTCCATGGCTCTTGGGCAGTCGTCCCCTGGGCGCCCGGGGCTCCATCCACCCCGGCGGCATGGAAAAGTGCCCAGGACGGGCTCCATGCGTCCCGGGCATTCGTCCCCCGGGCGTCCGGGGCTCCATCCAGGCTGACGGTATGGCAGAGTGCCCGGGTCGGGCTCCATGGTTTTCACGGTGGTCCTCCCCTGGGTGTCTGGGGGCTCCAGGCCGAAGGCATGGAAAAGTGCCCAGGACGGGCTCCATGCGTCCCGGGCATTCGTCCCCCGGGCGTCCGGGGCTAAATCCAGGCTGACGGTATAGCAGAGTGCCCGGGTCGGGCTCCATGGTTTTCACGGTGGTCCTCCCCTGGGTGTCTGGGGGCTCCAGGCCGAAGGCATGGAAAAGTGCCCAGGACGGGCTCCATGCGTCCCGGGCATTCGTCCCGGGACGGGGACGGGGACAGGGACAGGGTCGGGAGAGTCCAGGCGGCTTCACTTCCGTGTCCAGCCATCTGATCGCCCAGATTCCCTCGGCCATCTGGTCGCCCGGATCCCCTCGGGCATCTGGTCGCCCGCAACGCTTTCCTATAAGGGCGACCAGATGGCCGAACTTCCCTGGAAGTCCCGATGAGGTGCCATTCGCCGCCCGGATCCCAGCGAGGGCTCCAGGAGGTCAGGTACATTCGCGCCTTGGGTCCCCTCTGTCACCTCGCGTGCACAGATTACAAGAAAAGAAGGTAATTTTCCTCCGGATTACTAGGGAGAAGGGTACGCCCGGACACCCCTCCGAGGCTGGCGGTTCTCTGCCATGGGGACCAGATGGGCTATGCCTGGGCAACACCTCCCTAGGCCACCCGGGGCTTCCTTCCTCCAGGCCAACCGCATGTCAAATTGCCCAGGACGGGCTCCATGGCTCCTGGGCAGTCGTCACCCGGGCGTCCGGGGCTCCATCCAGGCTGACGGCATGGAAAAGTGCCCAAGACAGGCTCCATGCGTCCCGGGCATTCATCCCCCGGGCGTCCGGGGCTCCATCCAGGCTGACGGCATGGCAGAGTGCCCGGGTCGGGATCCATGGTTTCCAGGGATGTCCTCCCCTGGGTGTCTGGGGGCTCCAGGCCGAATGCATGGAAAAGTGCCCAGGACGGGCTCCATGCGTCCCGGGCATTCGTCCCCTGGGCGTCCGGGGCTCCATCTAGGCTGACGGTATGGCAGAGTGCCCGGGTCGGGCTCCATGGTTTTCACGGTGGTCCTCCCCTGGGTGTCTGGGGGCTCCAGGCCGAAGGCACGGAAAAGTGCCCAGGACGGGCTCCATGCGTCCCGGTCACTCGTACCCCGGGCGTCCGGGGCTCCATCCAGGCTGACGGCATGGCAGCGTGCCCGGGTCGGGCTCCATGGGTCCCGGGTAGCCCTCCCCCGGGCGTCCGGGGCTCCCACCTCCAGGCAGACGGCATGTCAAAGTGCCCAGGACGGGCTCCATGAGTCTGGGACAGTCCTCCCCCGGGCGTCTGGGACACCCATCTCCATGAGGCCAACGGCATAGGCAAAGTACCCAGGATGGGCTCCATGGGTCCCGGGCAGACCTCTCCCCGGGCATCCGGGGCTCCCACCTCCAGGCCGACGGAATGTCAAAGTACCCAGGACGGGCTCCATGGGTCCCGGGCAGCTTCCCCCGGGCGTCCGGGGCACCCACCTCCAGGCCGACGGCATGTCAAAGTACCCAGGACGGGCTCCACGGGTCCCGGGCATTCCTCCCCCCAGGTCGTCCGGGCCCTAGAGCTCCGGTGGTCCAACCTGCGCCTGAGGCCCAGCCGGGGTCCAAGAGCCCTGCCTTGCGTGGGCAGGAAGTCAGGAACCCTACCGCGAAGGCTTGGGATGGATGGGGAGCTGGGAGTCCTTTCGATCCCGGCCATCTGGTCGCCCGCGATGCTTTCCAATGGGGCGACCAGATGGCCGGGCTTCCCTGGAAGTCCCGATGAGGTGCCATTCGCCTCCCGGATCCCAGCTAGGGCTCCATGAGGTCGGGTTCTTTTACGCCTTGGGTCCCCTCTGTCACCTCGCGTGCACGGATTGCAAGAAAGGGGGGTAATTTCCCTCCGGATTACTAGGGGCAGGGTACGCCCGGACACCTCTCCAGGGCTGGTGGTTCTCTGCCCGGGGGACCAGATGAGATATGCCTGGGCAACACCTCCCCCGGGCGTCTGGGGGCTCCATTCTTCGGGCCAACGGCATGGCTCAATGCCCAGGACGGGCTCCACGTGTCCCGGACAGACCGCCCCTGGGCGTCCGGGGCACCCATCTCCAGGAGGCCAATGGGATGGCAAAGTACCCGGGAAGGGCTCCACGGGTCCCGGGCAGCCTTCCCCCGGGCGTCCGGGGCTCCCACCTCCAGGCCGACGGCATGTCACACTGCCCAGGACGGGCTCCATGGGCCCCGGACAGACCTCCCCCCGGGCGTCCGGGGCACCCATCTCCAGGAGGCCAACGGGATGGCAAAGTACCCGGGAAGGGCTCCACGGGTCCCGGGCAGCCTTCCCCCGGGCGTCCGGGGCTCCCACCTCCAGGCCGACGGCATGTCACACTGCCCAGGACGGGCTCCATGGGCCCCGGACAGACCTCCCCCGGGCGTCCGGGGCACCCATCTCCAGGAGGCCAACGGGATGGCAGAGTAACCGGGAAGGGCTCCACGGGTCCCGGGCAGCCTTCCCCCGGGCGTCCGGGGCTCCCACCTCCAGGCCGACGGCATGTCACACTGCCCAGGATGGGCTCCATGGGCCCCGGACAGACCTCCCCCGGGCGTCCGGGGCACCCATCTCCAGGAGGCCAACGGGATGGCAGAGTAACCGGGAAGGGCTCCATGGGTCCCGGGCAGCCCTCCCCCGGGCGTCCGGGGCTCCCACCTCCAGGACGACGGCATGTCAAAGTGCCCAGGGCGGGCTCCACGGGCCCCAGGCAGCCCTCCCCCCGGGCGTTCGGGGCACACATCTCCAGGAGGCCAACGGCATTGGCAAAGTACCCGGGAAGGGCTCCACGGGTCCCGACCAGGCTTCCCACGGGCGTCCCGGGCACCCTCCTCCAGGCCGACGGCATGTCAAAGTGTCCAGGACGGGCTCCATGGGTCCCGGGCAGCCCGCTCCCGGGCGTCCGGGGCTCCCACCTCCAGGCCGACGGCATGTCAAAGAGCCCAGGACGGGATCCACGGGTACCGGGCAGTCCTCCCCCGGGCGTCCGGGGCTCCCATCTCCAGGCCAACGGCATGGCTCAATGCCCAGGACGGGCTCCATGGGTCCCGCGCAGGCCTCCCCCGGACGCGTCCGGGGCAACCATCTCCATGAGGCCAACGGCATTGGCAAAGTACCCGGGAAGGGCTCCACGGGTCCCGGGCAGGCCTCCCCCGGGCGTCCAGGGCACCCACCTCCAGGCCGACGGCATGTAAAAGTGCCCAGGACCAGTTCCACGGGTCCCGGGCAGTCCTCCCCCGGGCGTCCGGGGCTCCCTTCCCCGGGCCAAAGCATTCCAGAGTGCCCAGGACGGGCTCCACGGGTCCCGGGCGTCCAGGGCTCCCTTCCCCGGGCCAACGGCTTGTCAGAGTGCCCAGGACGGGCTACGGGCCCCGGGCGTCCGGGGCACCCTTCCCCGGGCCAGCGGCATGTCAGAGTGCCCAGGACGAGTTCCACGGGACCCGGACGTCCGGGGCTCCCTTCCCCGGGCCAACGGCATACAGGAGTGCCCAGGACGGGCTCCACAGGTCCCGGTCGTCTGGGGCTCCCTTCCCCGGGCCAACAGCTTGTCAGAGTGCCCAGGACGGGCTCCACGGGTCCCGGGCAGTCCTCTCCCGGGCCAACAGCAGGTCAGAGTGCCCAGGACGGGCTCCACGGGTCCCGGGCAGCTCCATGCCCAAACCCATTTGAAAACCCGCCGCAGCGAAGGGGTTAAAGCACATTGAGAGAAGAGCTCTGGATTAAACATCAGCTGCATAAACATTTTTACCCGTTAATAATGAATGGGAGGCAAGCCCTCAAGAGATTAGTAATGTTATTGCAATGTGAAGTGTCCCTGGCTGGAGTCCAGGGGAGACTGTGTATGCACGTGATATGAGGGTACCTGCCTCTACGATTCTAAATTAGGCGGATTCTTGCTCTGAGAATTTAATGGATACAGCTCTTTTTTATTTGATATCCGTAAATCATATTTAATATTGTGAGCACATAGATATTGTGCTACGCCTGCGCTGATCCTCACTGCTGGCGCCTCGGTGCACACTTTCTATATAGGAGCTGTACCTTCCACAAAGAGCAGAGGTTTAGTGAGTTCCACAGCTCTGGCAAACAGCACTTCATTGGCCACAGCTCTTCCTCACACAAGCAAATCTGAAAGAAAATCATTCAGAGCTTAATACGAAGTTGTTCAAAAGCCGGGGTACAATGTAGGCCTGCGCAAAATCGAGATAAGGCTGGATGAATTCACGTAATTTCAGGAATTTTGTCTGGAACACACTGGAACAACAGAATGTGAGATGTTGTTGTTCGCAGTGCATTGTTTAAATGCCTCCTCGTGCCAAAATAAGATAGAGCGAGAAATGACGGATTTGCATTTCACTATTATGTATGACTTTGCCAAAATGTTGCATAACTATACAAAAATGAATTATGGGCATTTCACACAGCTCGTGAGCAAAATTACGTATGGGAAGGAAAGCCTGACTGCAGATAGTACAGAAATTGTGGTAATCCCACAGAGTACGCAACGAGTGCGGGATTTTTTTAATATACTAACTCCTCCATTGATCCGGTGAAAACTTGTTAGGGTTTTATAAAGTTCTGGCTTCATCCACATTGCTGCAATTATAGCTCGTTCTATTTCGTTAATACCAGATTTGCTTCAGGGTGACAATAATTACGTTTTTTCCAGTAGTTTATCATTTCAAGATTTTTTATCTTTTTTAAACATTTTTTAACTGCACTGAGAAGTTCGAACACATCCTTTTAGAGGCTTTTCTTTAGGAGCGGTAATTCAAATGTGAGCATAATTTCACATAAAACATAGTACAAGTGGTATAGACGGGTAGTAGGAGGGAGTTATTAAAGTCATTTAGAAACCTCTCCTTTGTGTACCCCGGGCCTGTAAGATAAATGCTACTAGTACCATTGCAGGACCTGTGTGTTCAATTTACTGCCACTTGGGCTTGGCTGATGGGAGGGACTGGTCTTTGCTACCTGCCTTGCTGTGCTGGCCTGCTGTCTGCTGCCTCTACATTGTGACTTCAAGTCTTCTCCAAGGGCTTGTTGACTTGCCCCCTGTTCCCCAAAGTATTGATACACCAAAAACATCATCATTCTGTTTTTGTTACTACATCTGCAAGAGCCATTTGGAGAGAACCAGTGCATCGCCAGTGCTTCGCTCTGCACTCAAGACAGAACTCTGTGTGATAAGGACCCACATTTCTTGCCTACCTGCAGCGGGGTCCGGATTAGCAGCAGCCCATCAGCCCTGATAACTGCCTTCCTGTTGCCGGGAGGTACCAGGGTCACGTTGAGCCCTACTCCCTCAGCTGTACCTCCGAGAAGCCACGGTGCTTGCTTGTTACATACTAACGCTATAGGAAGACACCCCCTCGGCCCCCAGAAAGTAGGTCGTGACCGGAAAATACCCAGCCTCAAGATTGTCATTACAGGCAGTCTGCCTGCAATGCGGTGCACCGTATAGTGAAAGGTACATTGATCAAAAGGATCTGTGTGGTCCCTGGAGCTGCACTGTGCCCCTGCAGGTGGTGGAATTTTTTATTACTCAGTTATGGGGGACCACATGAGAACTCTTATTCTGGTGACTATTGAGGCCTGGGTTTACCCCCTTCCTACTCTGTAATTTACTCCCAAGGCTCTTTGGAGTCCGACTTCAAGCTCCAACATTTGAACAACTCACTTGTCAGTGCCTGCAGGCGATTGTCCTATTTCCACCAATCTTTTTACCGTCCTGAACCTAATATAAAGCACAGGTGCTTCCAAGCATGAGTGTTAAAGGGTGCATTTAATTTGTTTTTTTTTTAGGAATATGCATATTTTGAAAAGTATACCTGTGATATTTATCGTTTTGGTCTTATTTTATTAATAATATAGAAAGCTATTTTTCTAAACCTGTGTGGAATCTTTTTGTAGTGTACTCAGTGAGTTACTGTATGCGTGTGGGTTGCACAAATTCTTTACACATTAGCTCTTTTGATAAGCCTGCCTGCTCTGTGCCAAGCTACCAGAAGGTGAGCACGTTATCTCAGATGTGTTCCCAACTTAACCTGACTAGAGTGGTGGGTTCTGCTTAGCTTGGGTGTCTACCATTTGTAACAGTAATGATTTAGTAACTGTCTAAAGCCAAGTTTCCCCATATTTTCTAAGGTCTTGCAGCAGTGTTTGTCTAGCAATACTGTCAAAAATTATGTGTCTATTTATGATATCAAATAACATTTCAAATCCATGGAGATTACAAATAAAGTGCTTTTCTGTAGATAAACATAGTTCCATATAACTAAATACAACTTACGGACTTTCTCCATCACTTATATCACCATTTACAAAACCCGTATGGAAATTAGACATTATTAATTTTGAAACAATTCAATCATTAAGATGTGTTAGTAATAGGTTACCATAAATCTTCCCCTAATTATCGAAAGAGGGAGATGGCCTGGTAGTCATGTGGTATCTGCTTTTAGTCCTTCTTTTATATTGTGATGATATTTGCCGCTCTTAATGGATGTGGTACTGTTTTGGAGAACTGGACTGCATTCATCCACTCTACTATGTTGGGCTGGCTCCCATATCAATGATAATTATTTATAAAAAATGGCAGATACCCTGTCTGTACCCCGAGTGTTGTTATTACACAGGACTTTTATTGCCACCTGGATTTCATTTAAAGGAAAGAAAAGTCCCTCTTCTAGTAGGTTTCCTCCCTCTCAGCTGAGTTCCTACTCTTGAGACCACGTATTGTTGGGGTTAACACTATAATGCTCCGAGGAATAATGAACCCATTGAAATCCCAACATAGCTACATCCACATCCCGTCCAGATCCTAGTACCCATTTTCCAACAATCTCCCAAAACCTTCTATGATTACACTTCCTACCAGGCGCCCTGTGTGGTTATCAGTTTGTCTCAGCTGCCTAGACTTACTTTCTTGCTTTTCTTACAACCAGCATTCTATAACCTTGCCTTCTTCCAATCATTCACACAATGATCATTCCTATGTGTATCAATTGCCTTCAATAGCTTTGACTTGGCTTTCATGAAATTGTGCTCACACCAGTGATTTATGTCGTATAGCTCTTCTCAATATTACTCATAAGTTTTGTCAATTTATAAGTAACAATATATTCATAATATTGATCTGCACTTGCATGAATTCAACAATGATTACTACCCCTGAATTATCAAGGTAAGCTTATGTGACAAAGAATAGCTTTACTTTTGTAACTCAACATCTACCTAGCTTGACAATATAGTGTAGAGTCGATATAAGTGCTGGTTAATAACAAAATTCACTTTTGTGACTTCCTCTCATGCAGAATCCAGAGTGGCCAAGTTCAAACCTCTCTGTCGATTAAAACAATAGGGGCCAACGTATTGTCTTCTTCTTCCACTTTTTTAAGCTGTGGGGGCACATGCCAAGTACTTTTGGATCATAACAGCAGTGATAGATTGGGACCATTCCTATCAAGTTATTCAAGAGTTGCATACTGCATCATTACTAAAGCAGACAGATATTTGGGTGCAAGTGGGTGACATCTTTATGCTCAACATTTGCATTTGAATCCTCAACCTGCTGTAGTCTTCCCTTTCTATAGATTGCCTGATTGGGTGGATGAAGTGACTAGGCCTAGGAATTAGATATCAATCGTAAGAGAGTGATGATTACATCTATTCTGAGGTACCTCTTAACTCCATTAGTTGGCAGTGCTACACATTGCCTTTGAATGGAAAGGCTATATTTTGGTTCCTTAAGCAACGGAGGGTGGGGACCACCATATGGACTGAAACATCTGTCAGAGTGCACATGGAGAGAGAGACTGGCCAGGTTAATGGATGGGTGTTAATAACTTTTAGAGGTGGGGCGAACATCTCACCCCAGCCAATCGCACAGCTTAAACGATGCCACCATGGCACTCGTGTATTATCAACTTTTTTTCGATCACAATACTCCTTGTATTCAATCCTTTTCAACTCCTTTTCACTTTTTATCAACAGTGATGTCAATCCACACACGGAATGAGAAATGCCAATTTTTCAAGTTTCTGATGCTCAAACTGTGTCCATCCGGACCTTCTGAAAGAACACGACTGTTGCAGAATTCGTATGAAGCAGCGTTTATTTAATTAAAAGACCCAATGCATTTCGGGCGGCACGCGCCCTTCGTCGGAGGTCACTGCTTCAGAGTGCTTAAAATCTCAGGTCTTGACTTGCATTCAAACAGGAAAGGTACCTCTTAACTCCATTAGTTGGCAGTGCTACACATTGCCTTTGAATGGAAAGGCTATATTTTGGTTCCTTAAGCAACGGAGGGTGGGGACCACCATATGGACTGAAACATCTGTCAGAGTGCACATGGAGAGAGAGACTGGCCAGGTTAATGGGTAGGTGTGCCTGACATCTACTCCAGCCGAAATCTCCTGGTTGCAATGAACCAGATAAAGTTGTAATCAATCAATCAATCAGGGAATTTTGAGGTGCAGTTACTCACCCGTGGAGGTCTCAAGGCGCTTGGGGCGGTAGCCTTGTTGAGTGCTGGGGTCATCCGAAGAGTAAGGTCTTGAGGTCCTTCCTGAACTGGGGCAGTGTAGGCACTTGCCGGAGGTGGAAGGGAGGTCATTTCAGGCCTTGGCTGCGAGATAGAAGAAGGACTTTCCTCCCATTCTGGTCTTGTAGATATGTGGAATGGTGGCCAGAGAGAGGTCAGCTGATCAGAAGTGCCTCTTGGGTGTGCGTGAAGGAGAGGAGGCTGTTTAGGTATGCTGGTCCGTTGTTTTGGAGGGCCTTGTATGCGTGGGTGAGGAGCTTGAAGGTTATTCTTCTTTCGATGGGAAGCCAGTGGGGATCACAGAGGTATTTTGGATGATGTGGTTACGACGGGGGAAGTCTAGGATCAGCCTGGCTGAGGCATTCTGGACGGTCTGGAGTTTGCGTACTAGTTTCTTGTTGATTCCGGCATAAAGGGTGTTGCCGTTGTCTAATCTGCTACTGATGAGGGAGTATGTGACCATTTTTCTGGATTCGGTGGCATCCATCTGAACGTTTTTGGAGTATGCAGAGGTGTTGAAGCAGGCAGAGGATACGCAATGATCAGGAGGTTCATCATGAGCGATGAGTCAAGTATGATGCAGAGGTTCCGTGTGTGGTCTGTCGGGGTGAGAGGGTTTCCGAGGGCAGGGGCCACCAGGTGTCATTCCATGCAGAGAGGGTGGAGCCAAGGTTGAGGGCTTCTGTTTTCTCAGAGTTCAGTCTCTAGCAGCATTCCTTCATCTAGGTGGCGATCACTTTCATCCCTTTTTGGAAGTTGTGCCTGGTGATGTTGAGATTTTGGGGAGAAAGAGGATGAGCTGGGTGTCGTCTGCATAGGAGATGATGTTGAGCCTGTGGTTTCTGACGATGGTTGCAAGGTGGGCAATGTAGATGTTAAAGAGGGTGGGGCTGAGGGAGGATCCCTGGGGCACTCCACATTTGATCTCTGTAGGTTCTGAGAGGTAGGGCGTGAGTCTGACTTGCTGAGTTCTGCTTGTGAGAAATTAGCATACCCTGTCCAGGGCTTTTTCACAGATACCGGGGTCGTGGAGTCTGGTGGCTAGTGTGTAGTGGGAGATGGTGTTGAAGGCAGCTCAGAGGTCCAGGAGGACAAGGTCTGCCATTTGGCCCTGGTCGAGGAGGGAGCGAATGTCGTCAGTGGCAGTGAGTAGGGCAGTCTTGGTGCTGTGGTTGCTACAGAATCCGGATTTGGAGATCTAAAGGATATTGTTGGCTTTGGTGAAGTTTGCTACCTGGGTGTTGATGGCCTTTTTGATTACCTTGGTTGTGAATGGAAGCAGGGAGATGGGTCTGACATTCTTGAGGTCCGTCGGGTCTGCAGAGGGTTTCTTCAGAAGGGGGTTGACTTCAGCGTATTTTTAGTCATTAAAGTTGTATGCATGGTGTTTGAGGAGGGAGAAAACTTCCAGATAAGATGTTTCTGTTGAACCCCCTGGGATATTTTCTCTGGGGCGTTTTATTTGGAAAGGTTCCTTTCAGGACCCACACTTGCCAATTCATTTTATGTGGAGCATAGTAAGCAGGTAGGTATACACATCCATCCCAATGCTAAATTTATTCTCTTAGTTCGTCTAGCAGAGTCCTAAACCATGGACTGAATGAATGCTGCCCTCACAATCTACCACAAGCCTCGAAAATAGCCAAGTACAGCATTGATGTCAGACAATTTCCAGGTCATTGGGAATAAGAGAGGGATATTTGACCTTTATTACAAACCTACAGCCCCTGAAACATACACACCACAATGTTTCTCCCTAAGCCCTGTCTATATATACTTGTGTTTCTTTAGATAGTGAATTGATAGGTGCTTGCAGGTTCATGCTCTTACCTAAGGTGAAGCTTAGTGATTTATTAGATTCCATAAAGGTGGTGTAGAAGTTCATCAGTGGACATGAGATGAGACTGGTTTACACTGGGACAGAGGAATTTGTGTGAGCAATCAGGAGAAACTATTTTTCAAATGTTTAGTTTGAGATGCTTTATGGTTGTCCCAAGCTCAACTTTACCCAGGAATTGGGCAGCACTTTCTAAATTGTTGAGGGAAGATATTTTCAGATAGAGCTGTGTTTGAGCTTTCCACTGGTAAGGTATGGTGCTAAGCAGCTGAGAGTGAGTCATCTGGGCCCTATTCTGCCCTGCACCTAGTTCTGAGGAACTGACATAGGAGGAATATAAAAACTGCACTCCATAGAGAAATAAGTGTGAACTTTGTGGCATGGACTAAAGCCTGTTGTAAGTGCTCCCTTCACACATCCTAGAATCCCAGTGCATCTCCAGTGTTCAATTATGTAGCATCCCTTCTTTCACTTCCTCAAGCCCGAGTTCCCAGAAGAGTGCCACACTAGAACCTCGCAATTCAACTGAGGTACCTCTTTATCGATCTTGCCTTTTCTTTTCCCTGTATGTTTAATGTTTTGAGAGCTTGGAGCAATGGTAAAATTTTATATTGCCAGGTATTGACAAGGTGCTTCAGGTTCCATAGTGAATATAAAGATCTTGGTCTCCATGGGTGTTTCTGAGTTTTGTTTTCAAACATCTATGTTCAAACATTTTGGCAGCAGTCTTCGAGAGATTGGGTGGGTAGAGAACTTTAATCGATTAGAAGCTACTTTTACAGTGGAGCAGTGGAGAAGGCATTACATTATCTAATTGTAATTTAGGATGTCAGAAAGTGTAAGGAATGACGTTTTATGTTGTGGAGAGCAGAATTCGCATAAGGTTTTCCCCCATTTACATATCTGTTCTCCAAGGTTGTGAACAGATGGGAGAACAGCAGTGAAAGAGTTTTAATGTTAATAGGCCCCTCCTCCAAGATTAAACACCTAAAATTTCCACAAGCACATACACATTTGTTTACCAAAGTGTATGATTTAAATTCACAGATGTCATTTCCTTCTAATATTGCTTGTGTTCATTTAGCACAAGGCATTTACAGTATCATTTAAGAGAGAGAATAATCCAGTGTTGCTTGAGTTCTCAGTTAGCTGAACAATGCAATGTTTTTTGTGACCATTTTCCAAGGGTGTAAAGATCCAGTCCTGAGTAATATTTAGTTTTTCATATAAAAATATTTTAGTGACTCATGTCTCAGATGATAGGGGAGTGCAGCAACTTTATACAGTCTTTTTTCAGTGTCTTTTATGTAAGACAAAGTGAAGCTATTGAGGTTTATTCACAAGCCGCATTTTCTAGTATGCTTATAGTACTAGAATAGTACTACAAATGTAATGCAAAATGCTATTCACTAAAGTACATACAGAGGTTACTCCCCCACCCCACCTATCTTTTTCTGTGCGGAGATCACCGGCCTGGCGGCAGTGTCTCAGCACACTTAAGTATACATTTTAGTAGTAAATATGGGTGGAATGGGTGAAGTCGCTGGAAAATGGAAAATACTTATGACTAAAAGAGAAGGGTTTAAGGAGGAGAAAATTCAGGTTTAGATAAGGTCAGGTAGAGGTTTAGGGAAGGACATGCACCCACCCACAAAAGAGTAATCCCATTGGTACTCACAAACTGTGCTTCTGAAGCTACAGCCACCAAAAATTTACCTGAACTGGTAGTGTTTTGCATCAGCACAGAACTGAAGTCCAGCACCACTCATGACCGACCACTGGTACTGTAACACCCTCCACAGAAATTAATGGAGGTAGGGACTGAAAATAAAACTTCATATAAAATATCCACAATTGAAGTTATTTATATTAATTAAATATGTCAATAAATATAATTTAATGTTAAAGATACATATACAGATATATGTATAATTTATTTATAAAATGCTTTAATAAAAAATTGTGAAGTTAAAAATTAATGAAACATTGTATATTAATAAAATATATTATTAATTCAGTTCAAGTCCGCCACATATGTTTCACAAAAGTAGTACATTTGTAAGATTTTAGTATTTTAAATTATTCATTCAGTAATGTCTTTTTACTGTAGAAAATGTATTGTAATATGCCTTTTGCATGTATTTTTCAAGTGTGTTCACACTTTTTTTTATAGTTTTATGAACTAGTTGATAACTTCAAATAAAGATTTACTTGACTTGGCTTGATATTATTAATTTACCTTTAATTAGTTCTAAAGAAGACTTTTAATAATTATCAATGCATAATAAAATGTTTTTTTACTTCAGGTGGGACTTCATTTTTTATTTTACACTTCAGAAAAATAATGTAAACTTAATTTAATACCTTTAACACCCTGGCTGTGGACGGAATTCTGCGCCTGTGCGGCACATTCTGATAGCGGGCGTGGTCATGACGGCCTCCGGCAGTCATCAGCACACGCCCACCGTAACTGATGACGACCGGGAGCCATCATCAGCACCGAAGGGGTTAAACTAATTACAGATTTGAATTTAAATTAAGTTAATAGTGCTGTAGCATTTTGTTCTTTTAAAATAAATATGTAAACTGATTTTACAATATTGTTTAATATAAAAATAAAATTACGGTGTTTTTTTCTAGTTAAATTATCTTTTTTACTTTTCCTTATACTTTACGATAGGTGGACTTTGCAGTCGGGTGGCAATCTCCATGTTTAAATGGAATATTGTGTCTAGAGATGTAAGTAGTTAAAATAACATTCCAAGATAATTATTGTCAGAAACAATAGGTAAGCATTTGTTTACAACAACAATGTACCCCATCTTGATCGACCTTGTTAGAAATTGAGGTTTCTAGTTGGTAGAGTATACACCCTGCCCAAGCAGGAGTCACAATCCTAGTCATGGTAAGCCACATACACAACCTAAATTAACTTGTGCTCACCCTCTGGTAGATTGGCACAGAGCAGTCAGGCTTAACTTAAGAGGCAATGTGTAGAGTATTTGTGCAACACTTAAATTACAGTGTTATAGTAAAAACACCTGTTTAGAACAATAGAGAATATGTATCCGAGTAAACCAAGGCCAAATCTACATAATCCATTAAGTAGAGCTGAAGATATGAATTTGTAAAGATTGAGGGGGTAATTACAATGTCGGGCAAATCTCTCCTGCCCAACACCGCATCGCTCATGAGACTGACCGACACCCGGTCGGCGGTCCCGATTGCCTCATTAGGATGCGATTAACACTAATCACTCGCATTCCAACATTTTACTATGGGAGCATGCATTCCGGCCCTAAACGGTCCTGAATGCATGCTCCCATAGCAAAATGGGAGGTGCAGGTCATCCCTACACCCTGTGGCAGGAGCCTCAAGGTGCTTGTCATAGGGTGCAGGGACCAACAGGGGGCACGGCCTCCAATCAGAGCTGTGCACCCAAGGGGACCCTGCTGGAGGCCTCCAAAGTCGAATTCCGACAGCCTTTCTGTGTTGGAAAGGCCAACACGGAAAGGCTGCCAAAACCCAACATTGTAATCTCAAGGGCGGAAAGAGCTGCCCTTGAGAGTACAGGGTGCATTCTGACTGGCTGACAGTCTCTCTGAGCACGTCGGAAGCCAGCAAGAATGACCGGTCGGATTCCTTTATGACCGCCTCCATCAAAATGATGCGGGCGGAAAGGAATCGGGCTAGCCCATTACGATGGAGCCGTAAAGGCTCCAACCAAGGGTCGGAACCTTTACAGCAGCATTGTAAACAGCCCCTTAATGTGAAAACAGTGCTTAGAAGTCACTAGCAGTCAGAAGGTTACTTGAGGTTGTGAGGGACCAGTACAAATGCAAAGTTCAGTCCAACCACGATGGAGGCAGGCCACCTACAGAACTTACGTACCGCTGAAAAAGTACATTGTACGGATCAAAGCACTTATGTTAAGCACACAATGCATTGGAATTTTCCCTGCAGTCAGGTCAATGCATCAGAAATGAGCCTTGCAGATGGGTTCAAAGATTCTGCGATGAGTCATTGTTGAGCCTCGCAGACAGTGTCGAAGTGCTCTGCTGCATGGTCTTCAAGCTTTGCTGTCAGGACCCACATCGTTGTCCATTCAGCACTCCGTCGGGGAGCGATGTGTTGGTTTTTCTTCTGCAGTTAGAGCGATCCATCAGTTTTATCACGTAGTCAGGTCGCTCTGTCGGGTTTTGCAAAAAAATATTGTCAGAACCCAGCCAGGTCTAGAGGGGCTCCTCAGGCAAGGGAAGGACTCACAGATGGCAGAGTCACACAGCACCAGCAGAGTTACAAGAAGTATTTTGTGACATTGAGACTTCAGAAAACAGGAGGCAAGCCAAGAAGCCCTTGGAGAATCTTGGGCTTAAGGATGTAGTGACCAGGTCCAGTCCCTCTCAATCCCAGGCAAGAAGCACCAGGCCAACACAGCGGCACAAGTTGCAAAGTGACAGTCCCTCCGGTAGCACAGTAATCAGCAGGTAGCAGGACAACACAGCAAAAGCAGGTAGCAAAGTGTTGTCCCTCCTACAGCACAGCAGCTCTTCTTCCAGGTAGAATGTCCTTGGTTCCAGTAGAGTTCTGAATTAGTGATGTCAGTGGTCCAGTACTTATATCCAAATGTGCCTTTGAAGAGGGGGAGACAACTTTGAAGATCTTAAGGACTGTCTTTCCTCCCCTGGCTGCAGACACACTACAGGGGAGATATGCAGCTCTTTGTGAAGGGACAGACACAGCCCTATTCAGGTGCAAGTGCCAGCTCACTCTCCCAATCTACTTCAGAAAGTGCCCATCAGCCTGGTGATGGGCCATCAGGATGCAAATGTCACACCACTTCTCCCTTTGTGTGACTGTCTAGAGGTACTACACAAATGCTGGCAGTTACCCAATCCACAAGTATATTTAGAGACAGGCAGAGGCACAAAGTTGTTAAAGTAAGAAAATGCTGAATTCTAAAAGTGGCATTTTCTGACTTACAAATTAAAAGAACACTGCACCATAAGTTGCGGTTTTGAATTGTAGGTCCAGAGACACACACTAAACATTTCTATCAGCTCCCAATTGGAAATTACACTTAAAGGTGTTTAGCACCATCGATGGTCATGATGAGCTGAGCTCGTCATGAGGCACGGCGCTCCGGTGCTCAGGACGAGCTCAGCTCGTCATGAGCCGTGGAACGCTCGCATGCGGGGATAATTCCCCTGCTGTGATGAGCGTTCCACGGGAACGGGTGTGCTCATGAGGAGCTCAGCTCGTCATGAGCACACGAGCGCCGTGCCTCATGATGAGCTCAGCTCGTCATGAGCATGGGGGTGCTGCGTGCGCCCCCTCACCCCCAGCACAGTGGGGTAATTACCCCCTCACGGAAAGGGTTAAGGCAATCCCAATGTTAACATATGGGGGAGAAATAGGCCTTACAGTAGTGAAAAGCAAATGTAGGAGTATTTCACTACCAGGACATGTATTGCTTAAAGGTATATGTCCTACTTTTTTTTAAAACAATGCACCCTACCTATGGAGCTAACTAGGACCTACTTTAGGAATGACTTACATGTAATAAAAGACAAGGTTTGGGCCTGGCAAGAAGATTACCTTACCGAGCCGTGTTTAAAGGACTACTGAGGGGGTGACACATACAGTGCTGCGGGCCCACTAGTAACATTTCATTTAGTGGCCCTGGGGACATATAATGCACTCTACTAGGGACTTATAAGCAAATTAAATATGGCAATTATGAATAAGTAGATGTTACTATGTTTTGAGTACGGAGCATATGCACGTAAGCACTGGTTAGCAGTGACAAAGTGTCCAGAATCCTAAAGCCAGCAATATATGAAGTCAGCAAATCAGGAGGTCAGAAGGCAAAAAGTCAGAGGAAACCACACCATGGATGCCTGGTCTAACAGACCTCCTTTCATCTTTCTGCAGGTGTTCCCAATGAACTACATGTGTGAATATGCCATTTTGTAGCAAGCATATCCTTACCAATATCTCATATATTTTTATCATTGTGCTCGTCTTCGTCAGCATGGAGAATGGGCAAATGTATGTAAAAAACACCCACTTTCTCCATGTTTCTAGCTAACATTCTGGTAGTGTAGGCACTTAGGAAACTTCTTTTTCTTGCGCAGTACGTCTATTGGTTTCTGCTCTATGTTAGGATGATCTCTGGGACACATAGTAGGCATGGCTTCCAGTAGCAATCTGACTTAGGTTCAAGATTACCTGCATTGCCTTTATATGCATATCTGTACATTCTAGATTTAGCAGCTATTTGTTTTCACAATACCAGCAATAACTCATGCCACAGACGGAATTTGAAAACTACCAATGCTCATTGCGGGTTCTCCAAGGTTTAAAATTTACTCTAAAAAAGAAAGAGCTTTTAGGTTTGGGACCTCAAAAACTACTGACCATCCATTCTCAGCGTGAGGACAAACTCGTCCTTCAGGAAACAATTTAAGCAGCAGTCTCTGCAATCCCCAGTGGCTGCACTGCAAACCCATTTAGGGTATATGTGATAAGCAATTGTCCAGTCTGTCAGTTACACCCACATTAATCATTCTGGCCACCCGTATAAAGTTCCCTAAACCAATGCCTCTGATTACTTGGGACACATTATTCTGTTGTTCATGCAGTCTACCCCACTCGAGTGAGACTTTAATCAACAAGAAGCACTCACAGTCCTCTGCATCCATCTATGCCCATATGCCTAAAGGGGAATCTGCACAACGGCATATTCCTCTTCTAATGTATTCACAGACTTCCTGGACCCTGCTGTCCCCCGATCTAATGGTTAGAATGAATACCTTGCATTTGATATTAAGCACACAACAGTGCCGGGAAGTAAACATGTAACAGTTGTTGAATGGTTAGTATCACACAATTCCCGGGACTTTGTGAATATTTCTGGGCCGACCGGGAAACAACCATTACAACACAGTCATTACAAAGTACTACCTTTATAACACATTCATTACAACGTGACTGAATTTACATCGCATGCCATTACAACGCAGGCATTACATTGCATGTCACTACAACGCATGCCATTACAACGCATACCATTACAACACGTGCCATTATAGCACATTATAAGGTCAGCAATGGAGTTTTTTTAAAGTTTTAGGGTGGGAATCGGTTTGGGGGTACATGGGAATAGTAATTTTTACTCCTACACTGTACAACACTTACCCTACTGTTGCACTCACTGGAATGGAAATAGTAATTGTACCCGTACACTATCAAAAACTTACCCCACTGTTACCCTAAAAGTATTATGCGTTTTAATGGTATGCGTTGTAATGGAATGTGGTGTAAATGTAGTGTCTAAAAATGCACTGTGATGCGTTGTAATGGATGTTGCGCTGAAAAAATGTGTTATGAAAGCATTTGTTGTAAATGTTTGCGTTGTAACCTGTCCTATTCGGGCGGACCAAGTGCCCCACTCATCCATATCCTGCAAGGAGTGGCAGGTGTGTGAGTAAAGCCGAGAAGAACTGCTACTGGTAGGGAAGGATGACAGCAACAGTGCAAAAGTAAGACTGGGAGACAAAGAAACAGATTACTGGCCTTGAAGTACCAAGAGGTTTTTGATCACAAACCCCATGATTCCCAAAATCACTGGGTTTGTGTCCGCACAGTGGTCTTTTGGTATGGTTTCAACACTTTTTGCAAGTAAGAAAGGCATTCCTGGCTCTGAAAATGGCGTATTGGCCCATACCAAATCGTAATTAGGAAGGGACGTGAAAGGGATGTGCCCCTCCTAATTGCAATTCAGCATTTCAAGTAATAAGGTGATCCAAAACCCTTGCACACTTACCAACTCCTCAAAGAAGGTGGTAACTAATTCACAAAGGGAAAGATTTGCTCGGACAGTTTCCGTTTTAGCTGTTGTGTTGGGTATGCTTAGGGGAGTAGGCAGTGCCCCCCCCCCCAGTCCACTCCCCAGCCCACGAAGTTGTCCCAAATAGAATTTTATTTTTAAATCCGCACCAATTCTCTGAAGAACAGGAGTTGTTTAAAAAATAACAATAACAAAGCATTTATTTTGCATAAAATGTACTGTCACACACACCATTGCCCCATCAGCTTTTCCAGGTCTCAGCTTGTGATCTCGATTTAAAAGGGAGCTGGTAAATTGTAACAGACTTAGGTGGAATTAGATTTCGTTTTGGAATAAGCTGTCACGAAAAGGACATCCAATTATGACTACAGAAGCATTCTAGTTTATACACACATCTACCACATAAACAGTCAATAGATGCCTCATGTCAGAAACGTCTTTTGTTATTTAAGGGGCTTTACATCCCTCCCGCGCAAAGGCTACTCTTTCTCTCAGTTGTTCAAGACTTTTTTCCTTAAGCTTCAGCAAAACAGAAACTTGAGAATGTATATAAAAAGTGTGAGAAGAGTGTCTTAGTGGCATTCGTGCTAATGATGTGGCCGCATTCAATACTCAGCATGTGGTAATCTGTGAAGCTGAGGTCACAAGACTCATAGGCCATGATTATCAGTGCGAAAACTAACACCTATTGTGAGTTTGTGGGGAATAACATGCTGCATTTGTTGTTTAACACACCAAAATCCACATGCAGTCACGGCCACTGCAGGTAAGAGCGGTGGGGCTGGCTTATTTCCAGAGACGACCACAAGGGAAAATTAAATAAATAATTAATTTCCCCTCGTGGTCGTCTCTCGAAATCCCCCCAGCCAGCCCCACCGCTCTTAACTGCAGCGGCTGTCCACATGGTAAGGTAAATAGCGTATAATTTCCTCCAATACATTTCAGCAGCTTTCACAGTTGAAGTATTTAATGCATGCCATGATGTCATGCGTGGGTCGGAAGTAACTGAAATGTCAAAAGTAATGATAGAATGCACTTCAAGCTTCACAATCTTGACCACTTTAAAAAAATGCTCTAAGGCACATATTTGTGTGCAGAATTGATGCGTGCTCTTCCCCAGTAGCACAAATGTGCTAATACGAATATCTGGTGCGTCACTGCACTCCAGGTTCAAGTCGCCCAACAAGGCAAAAATGCAAAAATTCAAAGGAAAAGAATCAATAATTTAAGCAGGGTAATCCATATGTATTCCATGTTCACCATAGTTTACGCGTTCTTATTAAAGCAGCCAAAATCCCAACTTTAAATGCACAAGAAATGCCCATCCAGGCAACTATTTTTATTTTATTTTTATTTTTAATTGGCATGTTAGATTGCTCTGTTCTTCCCGGGTAATTATGTTTAATATCCATCCAATGCATTTCGGGCATGCAAGCCCTTCACCTTGAGTAATTAAAATAAAGAGAAAGCCCATCGAAAGTCGTAAAGAACCCCATAAAACATGTTCATAAATCAATTGTAAAATGTGAAGACATGCACTCCATGCATATTTGCAACCAGTAAAATGCATTTCCTTATGTACCAACCCTATTTTGTTAGTTAGTAACATATTACTAGTAACAAATAGGGTTTGCAAGTCGCTATTAGGAAGGGGTGTATAAAGGGCATCCCTTTCTAATTGCGAGTAGCACTTGTATGTATGAATGTTTTGCAACCAGGAATATGATCTCAAAACATTTGCGGATTGCCAACAATTTCAGACTGGTGGTAAGCTATTCGCAAACGGGAAGGGGTCCCCAAGAGACACCGTCCCCTTTGTGAATGGGGGCGCCAACATTTTTTCAGAACAGGCAGTGGTCCCATGGATCACTGGCCACTGTAAAACATGAAAAGAAAACTTTTACCAGAAATCACAGAAACTGGGACTGACGGGGATGGAGGAATATGTGAACTGTGTAGTAAGCAAACTGAATCTCACATGCACTCAGAAAATATGAACTTGTCAGTGATAGACCAAAAGCCAAGGAACATCCATGCAAGAAGAGTTGGGATAAAGGATTCAGCAAAAAACAGAGTAGCACCTCTAGAGTGGAACAAGGCTCCTTTAACATCAAACTATTACTGTGGGCACTAGCTGCTATCCAACAAACACCCTACGAGAGGCTACTTAGAAGGACATAATGTAAAATAGAGCCCAGTTGCATTTTATGGGTAAAAAAGTTGACAAATTGACAACTCAAATTGCTTAAATTGAGGAAAAAGGTAATTATCTGAATCCTGCAGTTTTCAATAATCATAAATCTGGTCAAGTACTTCAGGAATATTTGAGAAAAGTGACAAATTCCAGAACAGACCCCACAGATGAACTCTTAGGGCTTTACTCACAAATGCTATTCACAAAGTACGAGTGTAGATTTAGGTGTAATATCTTTATGAATGTGGAAAACTCCACACATAAAAAGGTAGGACTGTCTCTGCAGTCGTAAATTTACTACACATAAAAAGACACTCGTAGTTTGTGAATAGCAAACAAATAGTAAACTCACGCCAAAAGTGTACGTTTATGTTTGTGAATAAGACCCATAGATTTGCAGGAATTCCCAAAGGAATGGAAGGCAATATTCTGACGGTAGCCTACTTTGAACGTTGAATTAAATAAACAGTTTTTATTGATTCCTGGCAAACTATAACATATTCGGGTGTAGCCTGGGTGCATCGGGGTGCCTTTACAAATATTAATTATACTTCACTCCCTGGAACAAGCAATGCCTAATTTTAGCATTATAGTTCTAAATAACGTATAGCTTCACTTTTTGCATCTTCACTAATCAGGCCTTCCGGAGAGCACAAAGAGGTAATGCAATGAGACCACCGATATTAGATCTTAAAGCTGCTAACTCACAACCTCACAACATGCACCAAATGTAGCCTTCTGTGTTACAGAAGGAGAATTCCTTACATTTGAGAAAGTCTGACAAGTAAAATATTTTTGAAAAAATGAAAACTGATAAGTCGTAGTAATTAATGTTGATTGATTACGGTAACAATACTGTACGAGATCCAGAAAAAATGAATAGATTCAATATGAGAATGGAAATAGATCGATGCTTTAGCTATGGGTGGTGTGATCAAGCAAGGCTTGTGTCCGTAACTCCCCAGACTGGACCACCTCAATATTGAAATAAGCAAACAAGATGTCTGGGGGTTATTTTGATTAGAGTTGTGATAAACCTTAGACCATTAATTCCAAAGTTTTCAAGCTTTATTTCACTTATTTTTTATATTTCAACAAAGACATTCATAAATCAATAGAGCATGACTTTTCAAAGTAACACCACATTAGTAAATCGCACAATTCAAGCACGTTTGAAATAGAAGTATATACAACATTTACATAGTGCAAAAAAAATAGTGAATAAAAATAATAATATATGGAACGTTTTTGCAAACAAATAATAACAACAAATCAATAATCACAAAAAAACATCAATAACTCATGTATGCCAGCCTGAAATTAAACCAGTCCCACATTCATATTAACACAAGATGGACAGTTACTCATTTTCAAAACACATGTTTCCTGACCTGCCTGTGAGAGATGGGGATACCTAATCTACTGGTGGGTGTTGTCAGAAGCTGCTAAGGGAAATAAAATGTAACATTCCTCATGACACACCCCATAAACAGTCCCCCATACTCAAAGCCAACGCATTTCGAATCCCTAACAAATCTGGGAATCTCTTCAGGACTTGGACTTGGTATTTTGGCTCTTAATTGTGGTGTGGAGTTGTTCCACAGGAACTGATGTCCAGAAACGTTGCTTCAAATCTGATATTGTGATTGAAGCTTCAAATGTATGTGACGTGTGGGCAAACTCAGTGGTGTCTGTCCATTATCTTAAAATCGAGAAAAAAAACATAACTGATGCGGATGCTTTTAAACCGCAGCTACTCCCAAATCGTATCTATTTCCTGTATTTCTTTCTCTATACTGCGGAAATATCAATCCAACATACTAATCTGCTTCCAAACCGGCAATCCGAGTAGTTTATTTAGCTATGGGTGGAGCAACCACCAGAACATCTTCCCGTATTGTGTGAATGAACTGGTCCTATAATCTGGTTTACAAAGGCTGCTCGGAGAATTGTTTACAAAACCCAGTCTAAGGGATGGGCTTGGAGAGGAGGTGTAAAAAAGATAAGGCGGCTTAGAAAGGACAGTCCCTGGGAGAAAACAGACATTGTTAAGATAAATCTCCAATGAATTCCTTTAATTTATTATCTCGTAATGTTACCACCATTAAGAATGCAATAATTTAGCTCTATGTGAGGAGTCTAAGGTCGCAAAATGCTTCGGAAACCCATCTTGTAAGGACCAGATGTTCTTGGCTGCCAAAGAAAGATACAGGAAGCTTATTCCTCAGACGCTTCTGCACACTGATATTCATAATGTGGCCCGGGGCACATGCGGCCCTCCAGGCCTGTTTTAACGCCCTCCCCTGAGCGTATGCACTGCTAATTTGAGCCTGAATGCAAAGCATACTCTTTCATTTTAGAGTGCTCACCGGTTTTCTCTTGGAGTTGTGAGCAAATTAGCAGCGTTCAATGCACAGCAGAAATATGGAGAAAACTAAAATAATTTATCATGTCAGTGTTTCAAAAATATAAATCATTTTCCTATTTTAATATTGTTTTCCTAGGTGAACATGTAATACTTTTGCTTCAGTTTTCCATATTCACCTTCTTTTGTTACTGTTTTCTCTACTTTGTTTAGTATTGAAAAAAATTGACAGAGATGAAATAAAAAATACACAGAAACAATTACAGCTAATGCTACAGTATATCAGAGAGCACAGCAAAGCCTCGGCCCTAGAAAATCAGGCGAGACCATGCTTTGTAGCAGGCCTTTCGCATCACAGTTTCTCACCTTCATTATTTTAAACATAATTATATTTGAGTGGAATACTTGCCTTTCTGTTTGCCAGGTGTTAGTTTGCTGATTACCTTTCAGGCTAAACAACATCCAAGACAGTGCCGGCTCGTGTAGGGCGTGCCACCGGACGGTGACGTGGGGCAGGGTGGGGGTGTGTAAAATACGGGCAACGGATGATTACAGGTAACATTAAAAAAAAAAAAAAATTGTTGCGCGCGCTGCAACGCCAAATGTGATGCAGCGCGCGCAACAAAATTAGTTTGATTTATTTTTTACGTTACTTACCTGTAATCGGCCGTTTCCCGTATTTTACACCCTCCCGCCCCACGTCTTCGCCCGGTGGAACGTCCTAAACGAGCCGGCACTGATCCAAGAATTCGAAGTGCTGCTATCTAACAAGACAACAATGGCTGAGTGATGTGGCATAGGGCCACTTGGAAGGTATTGGCACGCTGTGCCCCTGGTGGATCATGCATGATTAAGCTGATAGATGGTTGGCAATTGAGATTACAATTGGAGGGTTTGATTTTTACTATTGTGAGTTACTGTGTCCTGTTATTGATGATTCTGAGTGGGAAATTTACTAAGAGTCTAACCTGTGTTTGTGTCACATAAAGTGATGCAAATCGGTGCAAAATCTTTTTTTCCCAATTTACTTTCCAGCGCTATGAGATGGAAATAGAGGAAAAGTAACGCGAAGAAGCGCATGGTGCTACTTTGCATGATTTTGCACAATGGGGGTGTACCAAGGGTGGTGCATGGGCTTTTCCATGAAAGCACCCATGGCTTCTCACGCTAAACTCAATTTGCCTAATAAAGTACATCAGGTTTAGTGTGAGAAAACTGCGCCCTCTCTGTTTGGACATATCGGGACTGCGGAAACGAGAGACATGCTGGTCGGGACTTATCATGGTTCTTGACTCTACAATCACACAGCGGCTGATCTGATACGACCCTGTATACTTTTCAGGAGAGGATAATTTAAATAGAGGACATCTGGGTAACAATTGTGGTTGGTCGGACAGCAGTAACAGAAGGGCCTCCTCTGTATGAAATGGAGTATTGAGTCTTCACTCCTCTTACATAAATATGTGATCGCACCAGTTAATTGAATTCCACTGGAACACCCTCTGCTTGGACAGTGATCGATTCTAGGATCCTTGCAGTGCTGTAAACAATTGTTGTTTTTCCTTGGTGACGGTATTGGCTCTGAAATACTAATTGGAACGTGTAAAATTTGACGATTCCCTCCATTGAACAATACTCAAATGGCCCATGAGTGATTGATTTATAATATCGCATGCCCACTGGGTGGCTATATGTGAATGTGAGTCCATATTTGGAACCAACCATTTCAGACTGCAGGACAGTGGACTGCCATTATTGCCTTGAAAAAGTCTTTTTAGACAAAACACGTGTCGGCAAGTCGTGTGCTGGGAAGTTTTAAAGAAACTATTTTGGAATAAAGATTATCAAGACTACTACATGCTTTGGATCCTTATATTTTGATGAATATTATTGTGATTGATGCCATTTGATTGGGTTGGAGTGGGTGTTATTGATACCCATTGATTGCAAAACATATTTGCTTACTTAATAGTGACTATAGGTGTGCTGTTCGAGCCCTTTCTTTTGTGTTTTGGTCTTATGCACACTCTGTGTGCTACATACACCTCTGGGTAGTGGGTGTTGTTAGGGCTAATTGAGCACCCATCCTTTAACTTTGACTATGTTATACACTACTTCCACGTTTATACTATACCACTCAATATAGAGAGGTTAATGAATGTGCGGACGTTTCTCTATTTAGAGAACACTACTACCCATTTTTTGTGATATTGCCCTTTTCAAGTGGGCGCAAAGAAGGAGAGATGCTTTTATTTCATCTTCCTTTTCTGACTTTGCATGTGTGCTGCCCTTTACAGCACACATGCAAAGAGGGAAAATGGTTAAAGTAAGTCTTTGCATAGTATTTTGTACTGGTAGGGTTCCTTCCAGTACAAAAGCTATGCTAGACTCATGGAGACATCCTTGGACCATGGCGCAAAGGTGTCTGTGGTGCACTGCAGCTGATTTTACTGCCGGCCCTAGTGAGAGGGGAGGAGAGTGCCTTATTTTAGTAAATAGGACACACTCCTCCTCTCTCCTTTTCACGTAGCACAGCGCAGCATTGCGGCTGCTGCAGTGTGCTACATGAAGCAATAGTAAATCTGCCCCTGAATGTCAAGAAATGTTGGTGGTGTAATTATTTATCTTGTCAACTTGTATTAATATAAGAGGCAGATTTTCATGTGCCACCATCGTTGTAAGATCTAAACGCTAAAAAGTACCAGGTGCAATGCTGTCTCAAAAGGGGACCAAAACTGCAAGCAACCAGAGATATGCTCACTCAAAGTTGTATATAACAAGACACATGGCATCAGCTATGCAAGGCTGTATTGCTTTTTGGTATCCAGTCTCCTGATTTTTCATTTTTGGTTGAGAGAGAATCTGCAAAAAATGTCATGATGCAGTAGTTGAATATTTTTAAAACCCTCTACTAATGTAGTGAGTCCTTCATAGACTTTCTTAGAGGGGTCTTCACTTCATTGGTAGGAAATAAAAAAGAAGAGAGCTAAGTATAATGAAACCTTTAAATTGGAACAGATAACGTTTTATGTCGATCCCTGTAGATGAAGCTTAAAGTTGCTATAGAACTAGCAGGAGAAAGCTGGGTTATATATAACCATTCAGGAGATAGTGATTTCAAATACTGTAAACTATGTTCTAAAGAGGACAATAAAACTGCCAAAGTGCTTTCTTGGAAAATTAGAAATAAAAACAACATACTGTGAAAATGAATAATATAGTTTGGTGTGGGAATAGTAAATGATATATGTTTAGTGTCCAGCACCTTCCCTGACTTAATATAGATGTGAGTGGGAATAGTAAATTATATATGTTTATTTTCCAACACCTTCCCTGACTTAATATAAATTGGAATGGGAATGGTAAATTATATATGTTTAGTATCCAGCACATTCCCTGACTTTATCTAAATTGCAGTGGAAATAGTAAATGTATATGTTTAATGTCCAGCACCTTCCCCGAGTAAATATAGTTTGGAGTTGGAATAGTAAATTATATATGTTTAGTGTCCAGCCCTTTCCCTGACCTAATATAAATTGCAGTGGGAATAGTAAATTATATATTTTTAGTGTCCAGCACCTTCGCAGAGTTAATATAGTTTGGAGACGGAATAGTAAACTATATATGTTTAGTGTCCAGCACCTTCCCAGAGTTAATATAGTTTGGAGTGGAATAGTAAATTATATATGTTTAGTGTTCAGCACTTTCCCTGACTATATATACATTGGAGTGGAAATAGGTAATTATATATATTTACAGTCCAGCAACTTTTCAGAATGAATGCAGTGTACAGTGGGAATAGCTAATAAAAAATAATATATTATATATTAAGAAGAATTATATATTTATAAATGTTTATCAAAATAACATAGTTTATAAAGTGTATTGATGTAACATAATATTTTATTACATATACAATGTTTAACATTTTAAAAATAAATCAAGAAAAATGTTTTCATTTTATTGATCTTTTTATTTTCCATCCAAACATTGGTAAAGAAAAAGAGAGAGCAATTGGTTTTATTTTATTAAGTTTATTTAATATATGTTTTTAGACAGAGACATTTATTTTACATATTTCATATTTTGTACATATGTATACCGCTTATATATACCATTTTTGCAAACTCAGTAGTAAACATTAGTGTGCTTTCTATTATAGTTATGTACATTTTTAAACAATAAATTATGTACTTGTACATTGCTTTTTAATCAATTATGTAGACACATTTTTTGCGAGTAACAGTGATACATTATTTATTTATATTGTAATCATTGATTACATTATTACATATAGTATACTTTATTAATAAAATATATGTTTTAACATAATTTTATTACTATTGTTTTTACAATTATATTTTTTTTTAATATATAATGTGATATTTTAGGTAATATGTATCTTATAAATATACATTATATTAATTAGTACATAAGTCATTTTTTAATACAAACATTTTTCATAACATTTAAAATTTGTTTAACATTAATTAAACATAGTAGTTTTAATATACATTAGACATGTAATGTATATTCTTGTAATTATATTAATAATTATTAAATGTTTAATAATATTTATTATTATAATTTTACATTACAAATAATATCTCAAATAATTTTTTTAACATAAATATTATTTTGTAGTATTATTACAAAAAACTATAGAACTGTATTTACAATGTACAATAAGTTTAATAAAGAAATGTATAAATCTTTACTATTTGAAGCAGACTTGTTTCTAATTTTGTAATCGGTCGGTTTTGTTTAAGGTCATTTCTGAGGGGTGAAGCTTGTGGTTGGAAGCTGTGTTGCATCGAGTAAGGTAAGTTTAACTGTCTTTATTAAAACTTTAATGTTGGGTTAAACTGCAGGTAGTTAAGTTGTATGTAGTGTGTGTAGTGTTAGGTTTGTAAAGTTTTGGTGAGTTTTATGTTTTAGTTATGCGTTAGCGAAATATTGTTAGTTTGTTAATCTGTCAGTGTTAGACTTTGATAGATATGTGAAATTATGTTTAACGTATGTTTAAAGTATGGTGTTAGTGTTATATTTGTTTGTATTATGATAGCATGTATATGTGTATTTGTGTGGGAGGGATTGTTTTTTTATTACAGGTTGTGGTTGATTGGAAGTTGCCGTTGGAAGAAGAAAGCATGGTTTTTATTTAAGGAAGTGTGTATTAGTTTTAGAAAACTAATAATTATGTTACACTTCCTTAATTTCTTGAGTTTTCATAGAGTGTTTCTTTTTTAAATACATTTTTGGGGATTTGTATGGTTTATCGTTTGTGTACCTTTTGCCGGTGGATTATTTTTCAAACATTTAGATTTTTCTATTTTTCTTTGGGATTTCTATCGTTTATTGGGATTTAAAAAAATTGGGATTTATTCATGGCAGTTGGCATTTTGTTTCTTTAGCAACGATAACAGTAAGTTATTTTAAATTATTTATTGTGGGAGGAAAATGTTAAAAATGGCATTGTTATTGTAATTTATATTTTATAAAATATAATTAATATGTCAATTTGTTTTATATATATTCATTAAATTAATTGACAAAATAATTATATTTTTGGAGTTAAAAATAAATTATTTATTTGGCTGTTTGATTTTTGATTGTGAGGTTTTGGGTATCTTGAGGTACTTTGACTCAAAGTAGGCTTTTGGTCATTTTTTCAAGGTATTCTTGCCCTTTAGTTGTTGGTTAGAGTCTTACTCTGTATTGTAAGTATTTAATCATTTGTTTAGTTTGCTTGGTTAGTTTGGGGCCTAGTTTAGGCGAAATTGCCCAAAATTCTGTGTTCCGCAACTTCGTGAAACTTTTTGCTTGCTTGCGTTCTCAAAATGCGTGTTCGCAAGATATTTCCCCCCCGAGCAAGCAAACAGCAATTGCGAACAGGAAAAAAGCATCGCGAACAAGCAATTCCGCGTGTTTGCAGAATTTCTGCGTGTTCGCATAGATGTTTTACCGTTTCGTGGAGATTTGCGTAACGCGATTACGCAAATTCCGCCCACCCCTAGCCTAGTTGTGTTACAAACTGCTCCATTCTTAGTTGTTGGTAGCTTTGTTCTTTTTGGAAAAGATAGTAATAGTTTATGTAGAGTTGGTGGAGTTCTGCCTGTTGTTGCTTAGAAGGTGTTATTCCATCCTTCAACAGCATTGTTAGTTTTAGCTTCTTTTTTTAGGTTACTGTTATATACATTCAACCATGAAATGTGGAATTTAGGTTGCCTTCTGTGTCCAGATCTGTGTAACCTTCCCACCCAGGTATCCTGAAAATAGTCAAGTAGGGGAATTAGTTTTTGCTCATTTTGTTGTAGTAGGCACTTTCAATTAATAAATTGTAGCTACGTCAGTAATTGGGAAGTATGCCAGTGCTATTAGTTTTTTTATTTGATATGCAAAGGTGCTATTGGTTGCATATTCTACACTTAGGGTCCGATTACAATGGCGGACGGACTGGAGTCCATTCGCCATCATGGTGGTGACCGGGACCGTCCGCAATACATGCGGAGGTTCCACACACCAAATTAGGATGCAGCCATCACCATGCCAGTTGCATCTTGCATTTTAACATTAAAGTGGGTGCTGCTGACAGCAGCATCCACCGTTATGTTAAAAGAGCATGTTGTGCACTTCAGTGCACTAGGTGATAGGCACCACACGCTACAGACCGCTCCACCAGGCAATCGATCCGATTGCCTGTGGCGGTTCTGTGGCAGACGGTCTTTGCATCTGCCACGGTCGCAGTATGGATCCGCCCACCATCCTAATCTGGTGGGCGGTCAATCCAAGTTTGATGGCGGATGGATCACCACCGCACGGCTGGCGGTGGAGGTCCGTCCGCCATAATACTGACCCCCTTGGTGTAGATTTTGGAGGAGTCTCCAAATGCATTGGTTAAATTGATAGTAGCAATCTTGAATTGCTGTGTGAGGGTAGTTTTTTAGCATGGCTTTTTAGTATGACTGTTCAAAGTCAATGATTACTTTTTGGGGAAATTAAGTATTGGTTTCTTGTTTTATTTTGGTTAAAGGTTCAACATAGGTGGAGTTTTACTTATTTGTTAATAGATCATATATAAAGGGGATGTTTGTATTTTGATAGATTCCATGTATTGTATATAACTGGTAAAATGGTTTGGGACATATTTTAAAAGTCCCATCCATCATCCATGTCTCACAGTTCTGTAGTTTTAGTTAAATTTCAGCTAAATTAGGTGGGTGGTTATGCTCTCTAACATATTGTAAAGTTGAACAAAAGTCCCGTGCACACGTTAGGTTTGGAATATGGTCAAGACACTCATGGTAAACAAACAACCGCATCCAATGAAACAAGGTAGACACATCTGAATAGTTTTTTTTAATGAAATATATTGAGCCTTCCTTTTAGGAAGGGTGACATCAAAGCAAACAACCAGCCGATACATGTTTCGTCATGTGGGTGCTGTACCCGTGACTCTTCAGGGCTGGGGGTAAAAAATAAGAAGACATGGTACAGTGTGGAAAAATACACATGACGTTAATTCGCTACAAGGTGAATAGCACAGAAAAAACACCTCACATGAGTGAAACCCTATGGGTACATTGACCTTTTTTTGAACCCCATGGTCCAAAATCTTACCTCCTTCATACAAGACACAAAACACATCTTGAGTGGCTTGGCAGACACACACTGGCAACTGGGCATGGTCATGGCCACCTTGGATGTTGTATCATTATACACATCGATCAAACCTAACATGGGCCTCAAAGCAGTCACTAAGTATTTACACAATAGACCTACAGCACTCTGGCATCATACCAACATGTTACTTTCTATGATGAACATCATCCTAAATAACAATGTGTTCATGTACGACAAACAGTGGTACAGGCAAACAAAGGGGGTGGCCATGGGATCCAAATTCTCACCATCTTTCGCCAAGGGATCACAATGGACTGATCATATCATCTACTGGGGGAGGTTCATCGATGATTGCCTCCTCCTTTAGTCTGGCTCCCAAGACAATCTCAAAGAATTTTGTGTTCACCTTAACAGTAATGACATGGATATGAAATTTACATGTAAATCCAGCACCACCATGGTTAGCTTCCTTGATATCGAATTGTACAATAAAGATAACTGCTTACACAGCAGCCTATACCACAAAGAAAGCTCTTGGAATGTGGTCCTACATACTATGAGCTCCCATCCACCTCACCAGACAAACAACATCCTTTATGGTGAATTTGTCCCAGCCAGGCGTAATTGCAGTGAGGATTCAGAATTCCATAAATGTATCAGGGACATGGAGACGAGGTTCGCCAATAGAGGCTACAAACCACACACCATAAGAAAGGCCTCCATGAGAGTCAACCAGCTGTATAGAAGCACTACACTCAAGAAGAAACAACGTAAATCACATAAAACACAACCTGTCAGAATGAATATTGATTATAATGAAATAATTCATAAACCTTCATAATGGAAAAAAGTCTCAAAAACACTGGAACATACTTCTGGGTGACAGGACTCTCAAGGTCGCAATATGCTCCTAACCCCTTTCCCTTCAGCATTCTTGTTGAAATTCCTGTTGATAAAAAGAGTAATTTAATAAAATGTTAATTTTATAAAATGTGTTTAACTGTGTTTTAAGGGGGGGTGAGTTTTGCTTAGCTTGGACTTCTGTTTGGCATTTGTTGCAAATTGTGTTAATTTATTTCACTTTACTACTTACTTTGGCAAGTTGATTTTTCACAGCGTTCTGTAGTTCTCTGAGTGTCTTTAGAATTATCTGTAGAGGAGATATAATTAGAAAAAATATATATTAATTATTTAGGGGTCTATTACTATAGCGGGCGGATCGCAACTACCCGTATGGCGGTCTCAATCTACCCGCCATCCCTCCCTGCCCGGCTACCATTTCCCCGCCATCCTACAATGGCAGGGGAGACCCCGGCGGATGGAAAGACCATCCGCCGGTTTTCCGCCCGACGAGTCGACCAGGCAGAAACGGGGTATAATATGGTGGCAGGGCCCCAGGGTGTTGGGGGTGGGGGGTGCACATGGGGAGTACCCATGGTGCCCCCATGCATTTGTATGCACAACATGGGAGGCACCGCGCAGTGCCTGCCATGTTGTGCATGCAAATGCACAACATGCCTTTTTTACATTTAGGCGGGTGCTGCTGTAAGCACCGCCAGTCGCAATGTAAAAAAAAAAAAAAAAGATGCGCCCGTCTGAGTGCATCATGGAACCGCAGCACATATGGCAGGCGGTCCCTTTTGCCATTACGGTGCCATCGTACTAGACCCCTTAGTTTGGATAAACAGTGCTTTAAGGTCATTTGCAGAAGCAGTAGTTTATAAATGGAATTTTACTTACTTTGTGGAGCTGGAATCTGATTTTTCTAAAATGAAGTCCAATGTTGTTGCAGCAATCTGGCAGAGTTTCTCCTTGTTCTTGCTTTTTTGTTTGAAATGCAAAATAATGTAACATTTTTGTGTGTTTCTATAGTGTTTCATTAATTGTTGTTTTAATTTTATTGGTTTATCTTACTTCTATGTGTATTTTATTGGTGGTTATTAATTGTTTTAATTGATTTGGTAGTTGTTTTCCATATATGGAAAACGCTAATTAAGTTTCAGTTACCCTTTTTTTTTATTTAAAAGTGGTTTAGTATATTTTATGTGATTTATATTATTTTGGATGTTAAATAATATGTTTTTTAATTTAGCTATATTGTTTGAAATAGTAAATAATTTTGTTTATTTAATACATTTTAGGATATTGTTTTCAAAAGAACCTAAAGTATGTGTTTATCGATTTATTTTGTATGCTGTGTGTGTTAATTAACATTTTAATATTTTTTGGGGTATGTTTTGTATTATTATAAATAATTTTAACATGTCAATATAATTATGTTACTATTAATAATTTTGTCTATATTTTCATATCGATATTATTGACACATTGTATGTTTTCTAATGATGTTCAATATTAATTTTTACAATATTTTTTGTTTCGATAATACTGATATCGTTGTCAATGTGTGATGATATTTTTTGGTCGATATTTATGTATTTCTTTAAATAAGTATAGCTTGTCGATATTAGTGTAATCAAAATTTTTGTCCCCATATTATGGTAGGTCAATATTATGTCTGTTGATATTATATCAGTGATCTTTGTATGTTGCTTTCACTCACATTAGCCTATAGCTGTATCCATCGTGGAGGTTCACACCTACTACCCAGTCAACTTCCTCCTACTTTCATCTAATTGGAAATGTCCTTATGGTGAGGTCCGGCATCCTCAATTTTAGATTGTGAAATAATGTGTTTGTGATTGTTAAGTGTGTCACCACCACTCAAAATGGTGTATTATTTATTTCCATATACAAAATACTAATGTTACTCATTTGTTTTGACAAAAAGAGTATTATGTAGTGTGTTACTGTGGTTGAATGTGATAGTTGCATGGTTTTGTTTACACTTCCATTGACTGAATTTTTCATTAAATAAATTAAAAAAAATTAGAATGTGTAAATAATAATTTTAAAATGTATTATTTACACATTTATTTTTACAAAAAATTAGACATGTAAAAAATGTACTTTAAAAAATAAATGAATTCATGTTATGTTAAATTATGCAAATAAAAATTGAAATCTAAATGAAATATGTGTTTTATTTTAAAAATATGTTTGCAAACATATATATTTTTTTACTTTGAAATGCAGACATATGAACCCTGGGAGAGTGAGGAAATTACAGCCTTAAGTTCTGAGACCATTTCTAGAGCTTGCCACCATGAAACAATGGGATATAATTTAAACAATTCAGATTAAATAGCCAAATTATTCTTGATTGATGTCATCAGCTGGAGCCAGATCTTCTGCCTCACAATTGGAATCCAACTGCAATAACACCAATAGTGACATTAATGGTAGTGCTCCATTTTGTGGGAACAGTATCATTCCAATATACTGTTGCAGTATCTGGTGGAATGTCACAACCAACGCTCAGTACTCTGCTACAAGAAGTTCTTTCTTAAATGTTGAGGGACATCAACAGCTTCATACAGTTTCCATGAAATGAGGATTTTCCAAATCAGAAGTGAGATTGTTATACTTTTGTTCACCTAGTACATGTGTGTAGAGCAATTGATTGCACACATATTGCCATGAATCACCACATGACAGAGAACAAGTCCACCGCAATTGAAAAACCTTCCATTCAATCAATGTGCAAATTGTGTGCTTACCAGATTTGTACATCATACGTGTGTTCGAGCATTTTCCAGGATCAACACATGATTCCTTTTTACTAGGGAACAGTACCATATGCCTGCAATTGTCACAACTTGGACATGAGCGGGCCCAGCTTGTTAGTAAGTACAATCTGTACTCATAGAGGAAACTCAGCTTATCCTAACTGGCTCTGGTTGTTAGCACCGTTGAGGTATCCAACAACGCCAGGGGAAGTGCACTTCAATGAAGCCTATGAAGGAACTTGGAGGCCAGTGGAGTGAACATTTGGGTTCATAAACACCAGATATGGAAGTCTGGATAAGACTGGTGGAGCCCTCCTCTACTCACCCGATAAGGTGTGCAAAATCACCATGGCATTTTGCATGTTAACATAGCCCTGCGATGGATTATCCCGTACTTTGCAGAGGAAGGAAACCATGATGAGCCACTGAGTGAGAATGTTGAAATGCCAAATGATGGTGATAGTGGTGAAGAAGGATTAGACTTACGTCAAATTGTTATTGACAACTTCTTCACAGTGTAAGTATATATTAACATATCATTACATTACATTTGAAACCAACTTTTATTCTAATGAGAATAAAGGCTGTGCTAGTCATTTTCCGGAAAGGGCAAGTTAAGGTAAATCCAGGGCAAAGATGTTTGTTGAGCTAAGTTTCGAAACATTGACACTGTGTTTATTTACATTGTTATTTATGATTGTTTTTAGTATTGTGTCCTAAATATTTTACATTTGTTATGTATCTATTATGTCATGTCATACAAATACATTATATTGTTTTAGGTTCCTTTACCAGGTCATCTTCATTTGGGCAGTCTAAAGTTGTGTCATTTGCAGTCATATGCTGCTATTGCGAAGTACAAAGGGAACATGGGTTGATCCTGTGAAAGACACACAAACCTTTGGATGTACATATCTTGTACAAAGACAACTTGCACTGTGATTTATTTATAGTTATTAAGATTACATTAGGCTTATTTTCTGTTGATTGTTGCCACCAAGGCAATATGTGCTGCTCAAAGTGCTCTAACCGCATGTAGTAGGCCACCCAAAGTATACAAATCTCCCTTCGCAAAGGCAACATCCACATTTTGTTGCTGTTGATATGTCTCATCGTTGAAGAAAGAACGTCTTGTAGCACACCACTCAAAGTTGGTAGTGACATTCCAACAGATACTGTAACAGTGTATTGGAATGATCCTGTGACCACAAAATGGAGTACTGCCAATATTGTGACTCCTGCTGATGTTGATGTGGGATTCCTATTGTGAGACCGAACATCTGGCTCCAGCTGATGACATAAATCAATAAGAGTTTGCCTATTTAATCTGATTTTTTTTAATCATATCCAGTTCTTTCATCGTGTTAAGGTCTGGAAAGTTTTTGGATTTTGCATGAGTTCAAATGTATTGGAAAGATATGAATAAAAAATCTTTAATAAAATGTAGACAAATATTTAAATAATTGTGTTTTTTGTTCTTTGTGTAAATTAATAAAACCTGTGAAAAAAATTACCTACATGGAATTTATTTATGAATAAACAATCTTTTTAATTTTAACTTTGTAAAATGTATGATAGAACAAAAGAAAGTGCACAAATAAAGAAAACAAATACAAACCCAGTCTTTGAATGAATTTTTGGGGACATTTTATTCAACAAAATCAAATAAAGTAAAACAGGATTTGAGCAAAAATCATGGTGAATGAAACTATTATTCAAGAGCCCAAATTGTTTGAAAGCCAATATACAACAAACAACTGGCATCAAAAAGGTCAATGTGTCAAGAAAATAGTCCAAAGAGTGAATAATAGTCCAACAATGGAGGATATTAGGTTCTGCGTCTCTTGTTGGTGGTGGGGGAGGTCTTGCCACCCTCTACTGGTGTCCCGAATGAAAGTCCCCTCCTGAGGGGTACTGTTAGATCCACAGTTGCAAGGATTGAGGTGGGTGCAGGTGTTTCCTCCTGTGACAAGGCCTCACTTTCTGTAGCTGAAACAGATGTAGTAGGCCCAGATTTGTTTGGACTAAACCCTGCATATATGGGTAAAATATTCCTGCAGCACCCCAGTCAGGGACCCCAATGATGAGTTTAGATTTTCCATCTGAACATTGTTCTCCCTATGTAATTGATTAATCTTCTGGAGCTCCTTAAGGACCTGGTCTTTCATGTCTTGGGATTGATTAATGCATCCCAAACTAGGTTGATGGTGGCCTGGGTGACAATGAACCCAGTTGCCTCCATTTCCTGGCCCCCAGATTCCATCCCATGGCCCCTACCCCCACAAATCAATGCTCTTGACCCGGTGTGTTCCATCCCACTGGTTCCTGGCTGAACTAGAGGTGTTGGTGTTGGATTAACAATGGCCACGACTGGGGGCACAAGTTTCGTGTGATGATCCGTTGGACACATGAAGTGGAGGTATCCAGAGGCTGAGTTGTGGTGACAGCTAGGGTCAGAGGTGTAGGTGTGGGCCGAGTGATACTCTCTGGAGCTGTCTGCCCAAGCAGACCAGATGGACCTGCCTGTTCCTCATCATCTGGACTTGCAGGAGCAGATTCCTCATTGGAGGCTTATTCCTGGACTGGAGTGGAGGTATCCTCAGTAGCAGTGACAGATGGTTGTGCAGGTACTCTGGGTGTTGGACCTATTATAAATAACAATAACAAATATTATAAATATCTGGATTGCACATCAAATGATTTAGAAGCAAAAAATAAAGATACCTTAAAAGGAAAAAAGTGAATTAATATATTGAATATACCTTTCAGTAGTATTGTAATACATTACAAAAACGTTTTATTTGCACACAAAGCTACACAAAACAGATACAATGATTTCCTCAAATGGAAAAGAAATTAGGGAGTGTACATAAAATTTAGCACACATTCAACACAACGCAGTAGAGAGGTGAAAGTGAAATGAATAATTCCAAGGCCAAGCAGGGTAAAAATCTAAATATTTAGCAACTTAGAAGGATAAGTAGCATTAGTCATCATATAAATATTGCAAAGTACATTTATTATCAAAACAACATAGAGACACTATAGAAGATAACATACATTTACTTTTTTTATGCAACCTAAGTGACAACATACAAAATCAAACAAAAAATGACATTTCAAAACATAGCAAAAAATAGAGATTGATAAATACATAACACTTTAACATACGTGAAAATATGAGAGAATGACCATGATAAAATCGCAATATAATTTTCACAAAACAAAACCAAGGCATCATGCTGTGTATAGTCATTTCAATTACACATTAACAACACTTGCAAACAGCCACGGCCGGTGGTAGGTGTAACAGCAGGGCGGTGACGTAGGGAGGGAAAGGGGCAGGGTGGGGGTTGTAATGTATGGATTATGGACTTTAACAGGTAAGTAAACATATAAATAAATAAAATGAATTTCGTTGCGCGCACTGCAACGCATTTGGTGATGCAGTACACACAACGAAATTTGTTTTATTTATTTATATGTTTACTTATCAGTTAAAGTCCGTAATCCATACATTACAACCCCCCACCCTGCCCCTCCCCCTCCTCACGTCAATGCCCTGCAGTTACACCTACCACCGGCTGTGGCTGCTTGCAGACTGTAAGTTCAACACACCTAGTAAAATATAAGCAGTGAAAATGAACAGACATTTACAATATAAAACACATATATGAAATATGTTATTAGGTGAAAAAACACTTACCATATCATCTTGTAAAGTTAAATGAAGATTGAAACCTGTATTCTTAATTCTAACAAGACAGAGAAACAAGGCAAAAACTGAAACCTAAAGAAAAGCACACTCTGACAACACATATTATCAATTGGTAAGACAAGAGAAACAACAGTATTGCTAAAAAATTCCTAAAAGAAATTGAAACAAATGTATTTATTTATTTCGTGTTTTGTATAGCGCCAACCTAACCTGTGAGGGTATCAGAGCGCTTTACGTCAATAGTACATAATTACAAAACCCTGGCAGGGTTTGAGCCTGCTCTGTGACTTCTGGTCATTTTTTCCCCTTGTGTAACTCTTGCCATCACTGTATTTCTTTTTTATTTTGTTATTCTTTTTTTTGTGCCTCATTGTTATTTTGCATTCTTGCAACTCTTGTGCCTGGTTTGTATTCTATGTTTTTGTGCACTGCCTATTGTACTGTTGCCCTCTGGTTACTCTGCCCTCCTGATTTTTCTTGCTGGTTTTTGCGCCATTAGAGCCCCTTCCCCCACCTCACAGCTGCATGTTCCCACCCCCCTCTCCTGCATAATGGTGGCCGCTGCGGGGGAGCGCGAGCACAACTTCTGACCCAGTCTGAGGTCTGCTTTCACCCCAGCAGCTCCGCGGTGCTCTGCTCCGATGCAGATCCCCTTGGCCCAAACCAGGCAGGCTTCGAGCCCACTCTGTGGGCCCGATTCACAGAATTAATTTAATACAAAACCTAAAATTACTACTTTTGGCATTCACAGAATGCACTTACTACTTTTGGTATGCACAGAATGCACTTACTACATTTGGTATTCACAGAATAGATTTACGACTTCTAATTTTATGTCCACATTCGGGCCGGAGATTCCGGCCCTGAGGTGGAGATTCCGGCACGGAGGTGGGGATTCCGGCCAGTGGCGGAGATTTAGCCTTGGCCGAAATCTCCACCTACGGGCCGGAAGTCCAACCTCCGGGCCGGAAGTCCCACTACCAAAAGTAGTAAGTGCATTCTGTCAATACCAAAAGTAGTACGTTTAGGATTTTGTCTTAAGTTAGTTCTGTGAATCGGACCCACTGATTTCTAGCAGGTTTTTTCCCCTTGTGTAACTCTTGCCATCACTGTATTTCTTTTTTCCTTTTGTTATTCTTGTGTTTTGTGCCTTGTTGTTATTTTGCCTTCTTGCAACTCTTGTGCTAGGTTTGTATTCTGTGTTTTTGTGCACTGCCAATTGTACTGTTGCCCTCTGGTTACTCTGCACTCCCGCTTTTTCTTGCTGGTTTTCCCACTGTTACTGCCACCACCTCCCAGCTGCACGTTGCTGCCCCTTCCCCTATATAATGGCAGACGCTGTGTGGTCGCGCCACTGGTGCACCACTGGTGCTCCAAAGGCGCACCTAAGGAAAGCCCGTCTGCGCCCGTCCGTCTCCCAGCAGGGTGTAGTTGGTGTATGCGATGGCATGCGGGGGGATGATGGTGGTGGTAGGGTTGGTCTGTATCTTGAAGTGTAGATGTTCCATCATGTCTGTGGGCTCGTCGATTCCGCCTGAGCACACTCCCCGACGAGCCCACAGATATGATGGAACATCTACACTTCAAGATATAGACCAACCCTACCTTTTTTTAAAATGGATGTGGTCAATACGCAGGGACAAATTGAAATTACTGTAGTCTGCACTATTTTAATCTGGCCCCTAAATCTAAAAAAAAGTATGATAATTAAAAATGGTACTAACATTTTAATGGATTTTATCTTTACACAGTATTTATTTTCTTAAATGGTTGTGTTGGAATACCCTGTAAGAAGCATCAATTGGATAAATTAATTAATGAATTTTCCCTGTAAACTGTGAACATTGGATGTAATAAGTATGAAATGTTGTCTTTTATTCTTTTTATTGTGTTGTCTTTTATGACTAATTGTCGAAATAAAGACATATTTGACTTTGACCAACCCTACCACCACCCTCCGAGAAACCCTCATCTACCGACCCTCTGGACCCCGCAGACCGTTCACCAACTCCATCACGGACATTATCATCCCGCATGCCATCGCATCCACCAACCACACCCTGCTGGGAGACCTCAACTTCCACATTGACAACCAACTGGACCCCAACACTGCATCCCTCCTGGACAACCTCCACAACATTAGACTTTGCCAGATGTCAATTGAGCCCACGCACTCAGCAGGACACACCCTCGACCCCCTCTTCACTACTGGAAACTCCATCACCTTCAGCTAAACCACCAAACTCCCATGGACTGACCATTGTTGCGTCCACTTCACCTTCAGAACAGCCATCATCCACAGACACCAGCACCTACTCCCGCGAAGAAACTGGACCAGAATCACCGATGACTAGCTCACCCCTTCACTCAGCAACTCCACCCCAACCATCATGGAAAATGATGACTCCAACACAGCAGCCCTAACCGTGCACAGATGGATCTCCGACAGCACCAACACCATAGCACCCTCAAGAAAAACAACAACACGCAAGCCAAGAAAGCCAGATGGTTCACCTCCGAACTTCGGGAGTCCAGATGCGCCTGCCACCACCTCGAAAAGACCTGGAGGAACACCAAATCCACAGAAGCCCACAACAACTTCAAAGCCGCTACCAACACACACCACCAGCTCATCAGATAAACGAGGAAAAAAGCGATTGAAGACAGAATCTCCACACACGCACACAACAGCAAAGAGCTCTTCCACATCATCAAGGAGTTCGCCCAACCCACCAGCGAATCAACTGACATCCCTCCCTCACAAGACCTCCGCAACAAACTCAGCACCTTCTTTCACCCCAAAATCAAGAGCATCTACGACAACTTAGACAAAGACAACAAACACAAGGACCACCAACAACCCTCGACACCCTGAAACCAACAACTGACAGCTGGACAGCCCTCACCACCTAAGACACACTGAAGACGATGAAGTCAATCCATTCCAGGGCCCCCATGGACCCCTGCCCCCACCACATCTTCAACAGAGCCACCCACACCATTGCACCCATGCTCCGCCACACCAGCAACTGCTCTCTTGGCGACCGCCTTGTTCCCCGATGACTGGAAAAACGCCGAGGTCAACACCCTCCTGGAGAAACCCTTAGCTAACCCCACCGACCTCGAAAACTACAGACCCATCTCCCTGCTCCCGTTCGCTGAGAAAGTTATCGAGAAAGCCATCAACAACCAACTCGCCACATTCATCGACCAGTACAACATCCTCGACTCCTCCAAATCCGACTTCAGGAAAAAACACAGTACGGAAACCACCCTCCTTGTAGCAACAGATGACATCCGCACCCTACTGGACAAAGGAGAAACAGGAGCCCGCATCCTCCTCGACCTCTCAGCGGCATTTGACACAGTCTCCCACCGCACCCTATTATGCAGACTTCATGACGTAGGGAATCAAGACAAGGCCCTCAACTGGATCAACTCCTTCCTCTCTGGCTGAACACAGCAGGTCAGACTCCCCCATTTCCTCTCAGACTCTACGCCAACCACCTGCGGAGTCTCTCAGGGATCCTCCCTCAGCCCGACGCTCTTCAACGTCTATATGGCTCCACTCACCCTCATTGTCAAAAGCTACGGACTCAACATTGTGTCATACGCAGATGACACCCACCTCATTCTCTCCCTATCCAACGAACCCAACACCGCCAGACACAACTTTCGAGACAGCATGGAAGCCGTCACTAAATGGTTGAAAAACAGCTGCCTACAACTTAACACCAACAAGACAGAAGTACTCATCATAGGCGCAAACCCTGACACCTGAAACGACGCCTGGTGGCACCCGACCCTCGGAAACCCACCCACCCCCACGGACCACACACCAACCTGGGAATCATCCTGGTCTTCGAGCTCAAAATGGACTACCAGATCAACTCAGTCTCGTCCTCATGCCTCCACACCCTCGCCTCCTACGTAAGACCTTCAAATGGATCCCCCTCGAGCACAGAAAGACCGTCACTCATACCCTTGTCACAAGCAGACTCGACTACGGCAATGCACTCTACGCCGTAATAAACAAAAACCTCACCCGCAAGCTACAAAACAAATATTGCATTTGTAATGTCTTAGGAATGCAACATCTTCTTATGGTGTTGTGTGTGTTGATTTCTCTGTGTGTCCATACCATATGGTCCCTTATATTTCTCTTTTATTTGAATCCAAAATAAGGAGGAAGATTAATGGTATTAGGAACAAATGTCTCTTTATCATTTTTTGCTCCTGATTGCTTACGGGGTTAAAAGTATTGACTATTACGAAACATTCACTGTTGCCCCACTCCTTATTTACAGAAATTGTGTGCATGTCAGGTAATCCCAGAGGGCACGGGGTGGTAACTGTCATCACTGAGTAACACATTTGTGTCTGTGTTTTTTTTTGTAAAGTGTAGTGTGCAAAGTACCAGCTCTATGTCTAATTCCAAATCCAAATAATTGATTTCTGACCTTTTGAAGTTGGCTGTGACTCAGTTGCAGTCTTTGCTTCAGTTATATTATTGCATTGTGCTATGCAATTCCTGTGACACATCTGTTGCTTTGCATGCATGTGTATTTGTGTGAAAATACATGTGTTCACCCACACCTTGAGAAATAAACAGTTTCTGTATGGATTTTATAGGTTTATCAGTATTGCATTTTTTCGCAGAGAAGTTCAATAGTTATTCATTGGCATTTTGTCAATTTGTTTACTGGCCTAATTTTTTTTCTTCAGTCGACATGAAGGTCCTGGAGTGCTTTACATGAGCACCAGCTACATTACACAATGGCACATTCATTTTTGAATTTTTTTTGACACAGGGAGTTTAAATGATTTGCCCAGAATCACAGGATGTTAAGCAGATGATGAGACTGGAATCTGGTTCCCCGGTTCTTATATCAGCAGCTCTAGCCCAATGCCACATCTTCTCCATTTCACGTCTTCGTTTATGAAACAATGAAATACATAATGCACATTCACAATGATGTAAGAACTTCAGCCCAGATTCTCAAAAGAGCCACAGAATGCAGCGCAGCAGCCAAAAATGCTGTGATGCTTTGCATGACAGGGAGGGAACAAGAGAGCGCCATATCTACAGCTATATCTCTCTCCTCCCTTCTACCTAGTGCCAGCACAAATTCCATCTGCCATGTGCCATGCACACTCCGTAGCGCCATAGTGCTGGGGTGTGTGTCTGAGGGTACCCTTCCTGTGCAAAATACTATGGTTAGACATGTTAAAACCTTTTCCTACTTTGTATGTGTGCTCTATAGTGCAGCACACATGCAAAGTCAGAACATATTTAACGCCTGCTTTTCAGCTGTGTTAATTTATGGTGCTAAACCCTTTCTAATAATGTTAGTAGATAGGGCTTAGTGTCAAAAAGCATGCGTGCCTGCATGGGAACACCCATGTACCACCCATGTAATGCCCCCCTTGAAAAAAAAGTAATGCAAAGCAACGTTTCACACTGTTTTGCGTTACTGTCCCAATACAAATACCAGTTTGCGTTGGTTTGTTATTCCCCAAAAAAGTTAAGGGACATATGTTCAAGGAAGTGGCAGAGTGAGTTGTTAGCCATCATGGCTTAACGACCTCACTTCAGAAATGCAAGGCTGCACCATATTTACAACGATGTGGTGCAGTCTTGCGTTTCCCCCTGCCTGGTACTACCCTTAGCAGTGTAGCGCCAACCAGGCAAGGGTGTCTGCGAGCAGGGAAAAGATTATTTATGTACAGGAAGGTCCTCCTTCCTGTACATAAACAATCTTTAAATGGCATTTTGTCACTTTTATGTGTGCTGCTTAATGCAGCAAACATGGAAGTCACAAAATGGCATTTTTAAAAAAAAGATTGTTTATGTACAGGAAGGTAGACCTTCCTGTACATAAATAATCCAAGGCATTTTGCTTTTTCCATGTGTGCTGCACAAGGCAGCACACATGGAACAAGCAAAAACGAGGAGAAATTATGTATTTCTCTTCATTTTGCAAACTTAAAACCAGGTTTTCCCTGATCTTAATTTTGGTGCTGCCTCCAATTTACGCTGCCCTAGTAAATAGGAGGCAGTGTCAAAATCAATGGGTATTACGGTGGAACGTCCACCGTGACACACACTGCCCACCCCTTTCACGCTAAGCATAGAATGAAAGGGGGTCTTATTTACAAGGCACGTTAAGTGGCTTAATGCTGCCTTGTAAATAAGGCAATGCCTCTATCGCCACCAAAATGTCGTAAAAAGTAGGGCTGTGGTGGAGATAGGGTCTTGCACATATGCCCAAGTGTTTAAAAAAAAAGTAACACTAACTCAACGCTAAACCTTTGTATATCTCGGCCTTCGTGTATAATCACGATTTTTTGCTCAGTAATTACCTCTTGAAAGTTGCAGTCAAGGGCGCCCATTACGTGGCATCTTGTTTACAAGTTATATTGGTTCCGTATTTCTCCCATCTTGCATCTGTAAAGCCATTTGATAGGCAGTAGTGTACCTGGGAGCTGCCTTCTGTCACAGCCATTTCATCTGATAAAGTATCAAATGGCTTGTTGGTTTTTCTGACTTCAAAGGCCGCCGGTGCGGATATCTTCGAGGTGGTCCGCGCGCTCTGAGTGATGAGGCCACCTGTCACTGTGACTGCAAAATTAAAAAGGGTCTAGTGGGAATCGGAGGGTGAACGTCCAGGCTTTCCGATCTGGCTGATAAAGCACGAACAACTTCACTTTAGCTTCAGCTCGCTAGCGCGGCAAAGCTGCAGGTGAAGGATGCCTGCGCTCTGTGAAGTGCTAGATGCAATTATCATTTAACAACTTTAAAAACAGCGCAGACTCGGACAACTGGAAGAATATTTTATAATGTTCCATTAAATTAAAAGGCAGGCCACCGAATTATATCATACCACTATAAAAATAGTATGCAACTAGAGGTGGATTTAAACATTAAGGAACGGCCTTGAGCAGTATTGAACCCTTGGTGCAGAGTCTTGATTCTCAAATAGGCGCCTTCGGTGCATAGTACCTTCGAGGCGTTCTGTTGTTTATAGTTTTAGTTTTCCAATAATGTATATCATTTTCCAGTTTCGTATACCAATACAAACGGACTCTCAACTTATTGCGCCCCAAAACAAACGTTCTTTCCTGTACATGCGCCAGATCGTGGATGCATTTGCCATTAACAGCACATTGAGCTGTTTTCTCTGTTCATTCTGTGCAGTTACATACCTACATTTCATTACCTCTACAGGAAAAATATTGCAGTAGTTTACTGTTTTCGTCTACGATCCTGAGAAAAAGATATGTCAAGAAGGTGACTATTTCCCAGGGTGATCATGCATTATCCTGCTCTGCACTGCAGGCAATACATTTTTTCACTGTTAAATTACTGTCAAACCAAATTAAAGCATTTTAAGAGCAAGTAAAAAGATGCTCGGATTACTTACTGATAATTTTCATTTCTCCGATTCTTCCTTCCTCGGCCCGGTACTTAATGAGTGAATGTCGGCAACACCATAAGATGCTTATTTGCACAAGTAAAGGGGGGGGGATATTGGTGCATTAAAAGGGAAAACTGCCGCTTTTTTTTTAACCTATGGGAGTTCATTTTTACCTGTTTTATTGAAGTTCTGCTACCTTTTAAAAAAACTGTCTGAAAGAAAAAGGAACTCTTTTTAATTTTTCAAGTGCTGCTACCATTTTTTAACAAGCATTTGCAATGCAATAGGTCTCGCATTTACGCAAGTTGAAGCTATTGGCATTGTAAATGCCAATGCTTTTATTTATGTTTTAAAATGAAATCGAAAATAAAAGGCATTAATATTTGCAATGTCAATAGCTCAAACTTGCGTAAATGCGAGACCTCTTGCATTGCAAATGCTTGTGTATTTTCTGTCTCTCAGTGGAAGGGGGAGTGGGGAGTCGAGGGTTCTCTAGCCTGAAGGGGGAGGGTGGGAATTTGAGCAAGCTCGCCTCAATCCACATATTTTAGGGAGCTGTGAAACTCTGTTCTCTCAGTGAGCACAGGGATTGATAGGTAGTGAGACTCTTCTCCTGTAGTGAGCGCAGGGGCTGTGGAGTAGTGAAACTCTGTTCCCCCATTGAGTGTGGGGGTTGTGGAGCAGTGAGAGCTGGGCGTGGCTGTGGAGCAGTGAGACTCCACTCCCTCAGTGAGCGTGGGTTCTGTGGAGCAGTGAGAGCTATGTGGGAGATGTGGAGCCGTGACACTCTGCTCCCTCAATGAGTGCGGGGGCTATGGGACAGTGAGACGCTACTCCCGCAGTGAGCACAGGGGCTATGGAGCAGTGAGAATCTGCTCCGTCAGTGAGCGCGGGGGCTATGAAGCAGTGAGATGTTGCTCCCTCAATGAGTGCGGAGGCTGAGGATCAGTGAGACTCTACTCCCTCAGTGAGCGCAGGGGGCTATGGAGCAATGAGACTCTGTTCCCTCAGTGAGCTCAGGGGCTGTGAAGCAGTGAGACTCTGCTCCTTCAGTGAGTGTGGGGGCTGTAGAGCAGTGAGAAGCTGCTCCCTCAATAAGCATGGGGGCTGTGGAGCAGTGAGACTCTGCTCCCTCAGTGAGAATGGGGGCTGTGAAGCTGTGAAACTCTGCTCTCTCTGAGAGCGCAGGGGCTGTTAGGCAGTGAGACTCTGCTCCTGTAGTGAGTGCGGAGGTTGTGGAGTACTGAGACTCTGCTCCGCAACTGACCATGCGGGCTGTGGAGCAATGAGAGCTGCGTGGGGGCTGTGGAGCAGTGAGACTCTGCTCCCTCAGTGAGCATGGGGGCTGTGGAGCAGTGAGACTCTGCTCCCTCAGTGAGTGCGGGGGCTGTGGAGCAATGAGATGCTGCTCCCTCAGTGAGCGTGAAGGCTATGGAGCAGTGAGACGTTGCTCCCTCAGTGGGCACGGGGGCTGAGGGTCAGTGAGACTCTGCTCCCTCAGTGATCGACTGTGCTCCAGGATTGAGGCTCTATAATATTAAGTGGGGTTTCATTAGCTGTTGATAACACCTAAGAAGTTCATTAAACTTATCTGGTTTTAAGATAAACAAACACAATCGAATTCAATGAACCACTCGGAAGTAGGAATAGGTTTCACATCCAAGCATGAAAATTATGGCTAACAGTGTGCTCAGTAGGACAGCAGAGAAGGTGACAGCGATGCTGAAAGAACCCACCCCCTATTATTACTTCGATTAATAGGCTACCAGTGACTCAGCATGGGTAGGAGAGGTGCTGATGCCTAATGAAATCCTTTTCATATTCCAGATGCAAGTGGGGTCACAAAGAGCACATTACCACTGCATGCAAATGTTTCATTCGAGCATCTAAGGAACCTATTGACAATTGCACTGCATCACGCGCCGCCTTTGCCAAAGCCGAATGAAAAAAAAGTGCTTACTGAAAAGTACTTTCCGACTAATTGAAGGAGACAGTATAACGCTGCACGTAAAAGATCCAGTCCTGATTGGCGGTCACAAAAGGAGGCAGGGCAGTATCAAGGAGGGACTAAGAAGCCTCATTATCAATCGGAAGCAAGCGTTTACCATGGACAATGACACCCGCCAATGAAAAATATGGGCCGGGCTTCCACACCACTTCTAAAACAAACTCAACTACAGCATGCCTGCAATGCAAGGCTCGATCTAAAAATGTGTGTTTTGTTAAAAAAAAGGTAGTTTGTTCATAACGGGTTTAACTTGGGCACATGAGTTGCTGCTGACTTTGTTTCGGGAACCATTTGATGGCTGCAATTGTCGTCACTTGATCGGATAAGAGTGAGCGATCTAGCTGTCTTTGGGGAAAGGAGGAAAAGCTACTTAAGGAACAGGCTGGTGCACCGTGCAGTGGACTTGCCACTGGCGTACCGAAGCTGCACCATTGGCAAGCACAATGCATCCATCCACACACCAACCATGCACAGCACTAACCTGCTGCCAGAATTTCCAGAAACACACAAGCAATTACACAGAGTGTGGTATACAGGTAAAAAGCTAATAATGCCCAGACCGAATTCAACTAAGTAAAAGGGTGGGATAGATAATGGGGTGGGTAGGACACAGGAGGGGGTGTCTCTAACTAGAGTAATAGTGGGAGGTGAGAAGCTTAAATGCTGATTAATTAACGTACATTCATTGGGGTAACATTCACAGAAATTAAAGCTGCTATTGGAGTCAGATAATTTAGATATTTTCTTTGGTACAGAGACCTGGATTCCTATAGACTCAGAAGGGGACCTGGGGTGACCTGTCCCCAAGGTTTTAAAGCACCCCAGCAAATAGATAGGAAAAAGAGGGGGAGATACTGATATTATTTTTAGTATTAAATCTGTTTATTGACAAATGAAGATACGCACATACATAGTATAACGCAATATATGTCCATGACAGTAATATGACAGACGTCATCATAGAAAAAAAAACAACAGTAGCCCAAATTAGACATAACGTGGCTGCGAGACCACTGCCATGGTCGAAGGGTCTATCTGAGCAAGCATGTGAGTATCCAAACGTAGAAACAATAACTAAATCCCATTCCCCGATTTCCTTTTTCCCCCCAACTACCCGCCCACCACCCCTGTTCCAGGTCCAATATCCTCCTGCATCCACAGTATCATCTAACAGGATGATCCCAAACCCTCCCCCTGCGATAGCCTTAGTAACCGTAGGTATCTGGGACAGGTCACTTCTCTGAATTCCGTTGCCAGTAATGATAAAAAGGGCTGCCACAGTTCTGGATATTTGTCACCCTCCCCCTTCACAATCAGGGACAACTTTTCCATACCAGGACATTCCAGAGACAGTATAACCAATCCTGAAAGGTGGGGATGTGTGTGGTACGCCAATGGGATAGAACATTCTGCAGCACGGAACCCAAAGCTATGGCAATCAGTCGGCCCCGGCGCGAGTGCAGCGGGTAAGTAATGGGATTGGGCAGTCCTAGCAAAACATAGGCAGGGAATCTTGAGATACACCTATCAAAGTGTGAGTCCACTTCATCCAGGACCAGCTTCCAATATTCCTGCAACTGGACACAGTCCCATAGTAGGTGAACCAGAGTACCCCTCTCTCCACACCGCGCCAACAGGACACCTCCCGCATGTGATCCATCTCATGGAGCTTCTACGGGGTGTAATACCAATACGAAGTGATCTTAGTGAGGGTGTCGGTCAAGCCCATATGGTAGGCAGAGTGTTGTGCCCGATAAAAAATACCCTCCCAGTCTTTGTTGCTAAGTGTACGCCCCAGATCCTTTTCCCAGCGTGCTTTCCCTGAGTTGTAAATATATGTATATCGGCCTAAAAGCATGCGGTAAAGGTTCGATATGAGGTTTTTGTCTGACCTTCTCGTGATCAACCAATATTCGTAGGGACTAAGTCGCCGGTCTGCCCCTTCCCTGATCTGCCCGTTGAGTGCCCAGTGTTGCGCCTGGAAATATCGGAGCCGTTCCTGTTCAGGCATGCCAAATTCTTGTCGAAAGACGTCAAAGTGAATGACCCCCTCCGCTGAGTAGAGATGGAATAAGAACCTGCATCCCGCCGGGTGCCACCGAGCAAAGGCCGTTGTGTCTTGACCGGGCCCGAATTCAGGGTTATCCAGCAGGGGAGTCAGCGGAGACGGAAAAGTTGTGAGCTCGTGCTTAATGTTCACAAGATCCCATACCTCCAGCGGGACCCTTGTAATGTGTGAAGCGTAGAGATTGGGGGGACGGTGTTGCCTTTGAAGGAAAGGAACCTCCTGTAGCAGGCGGCCCGCCACCACCTGGTCTTGAAAAAGCCAGTGCTTCTCGGATTCCCACCTGCTCCATTCCACTAGCGTCCGCAGCTGCGCCGCTTGATAGTATAGCAACAAGTCTGGGAGCCCCAGTCCACCCATCTCAGGCGGCAACGTTGCCAGCCGAAGTCTCATTCTCGGCCGCCTGCCATTCCATATAAACTGAGCCAGCTCAGATTGAGTCTGGCGGATCTAGCCCTCCGGTGGCCGCAGAGGTATGGTGCGGAACAGGTAGAGAATTTGCTGGAGGATCGTCATTTTTATAGCGGCCACTTTGCCCAACCAGGATAGTGGAAGGTGTCTCCATCTACCCAGCTCCGACCTGACAGTCTGGCAAATGCAGGCATAGTTTAGACGGACAGTGTCCTGTAATGTGGCCGCCAACTGAATTCCCAGATAGGATATGGCCTCCGATGCCCAGCGAAAGGGGAAGAGCTCCTGCAAGTGATCCTGGGTAGGGCCCTCCAATGAGAGGTCCAACGCCACTGATTTGCTCATGTTAACTTTGAAGACCGCCACCTTCGCGAACGGATCCAGTATATCGATACTTGCCGGCATAGACTCTCTGGGAGAGGATAGTGATAGGTGGACATCATCAGCATTTCAGCTGATGGGTACACAGTCTAAATATCGAGTTTGTAATATCAACCTTCCGAAATATCGAGTCTGAAATATCGAAGGTAAAGAATATCGAGGTCAAGAATATCGTTGGACAGAATATCGACCCTAAGGTAAGTAATATCGAATTTATTTATATCGATGTAAGTAATATCGAAGTCAGTAATTTCGATATCAAATATATCGATGTTACTAATTTCGATGTTACTAATATCGATATTTGTATTACTGTTATGTATTTTATTATGTATTTAATATGTATGTGTTATATGTTTTTTGTTAAGTATTTTACTTGTTTTAAATTACATGTGTACTATTTTTTATATTAATAATGATATTTTAAAGTTAATTTAATGTTTTAGTACTGGAGCGGGTTGTGGGTTTATAGGGAAATAGGGTGGGAAGTAATTTAAATATATTAAATTAATTATTACTTTTTAGGAATTACAAATTAATTTTAATACATTTTTGCATTTAAGTTTTGTAGCGGGTAGTGGGTTTATAGGGGAATTGGGTGGGAAGTATTTTAATAGTAATTAAATAATTATTCATTTTAATTTATTGGTATTGATAATAAATTCATTTTGAATTAATTATTAATTGGCAATTAATTATTTTAATTTTAACTTATTTTTTAAATTGGCAATTCTATGTTTGTATTTGGTAATTAATTTTTGTAATTGATAATTTATTTTTTTAATTGGTAATTAATATTTGTAATTGGTAATTAATGTTTTAATTGGTGATTAATGTATGTAATTGGTAAATAATTTTTTTAATTGGTAATTAATGATTGTAATTGGTAATTGATTTTTTAATTTGTAATTCATGTTTGTAATTGGTAATTAATTTTTTAATTGATCATTAATGTTTGTAATTGGTAATTAATGTTTGTAATTGGTAATTATTTTTTTTAATTGGTAAGTATTTTTTTTCAATTGGAAACTATTGGTTAATATTTGGTAATTCATGATTTATAAAAAGTATTTTTTTGTATAAAAAATAATTTTATTGTTTAAAGTTTTTTAATTGCTAATCAAATTTTAATAATAAATATGTGTTTTGTTTTGAAAAATATTTCATTGTTCAATATTTATTATTTGGTACATAATATTGATTAATTATTTTGTATTGGTATTTATTGTTAATTTATTGTTAATAAATTATTCAATTGTAATTATGTTTTTAATAATTATTAATGGGTATTTGTAAATGATGTTGGTTTCAAATTTAAATTATTAATTATTTTAAATACAAACATTATTTATAAGTATTTTATATTTAATTTTTTTGCTCCAACACTTTCCCTACTGTTGCACTCTCTGGAGTGGGAATAGTAATTTTTACCCCTACGCTATTCAACGTTTTCCCTACTGATTTACTCCCTGGAGTTGGAATAGTAATTTTTACCCACCCGCTATCCAACGCTTTCCCTACTGTTACACTCACTGGAGTGGAAATAGTAATTTTTACCCCTACGCTATCCAACACTTTCCCTACTGTTGCACTCACTGGAGTGGGAATAGTAATTTTTACCCACCCGCTATCCAACGCTTTCCCTACTGTTGCATTTTTTGGAGTGGGAATAGTAATTTTACTTTCTACCGTATCCAATATTTTAATTACTGTAGTTTTTTTTTTACTTTAAATAGTAGTTTTATTTATTTTTTATTTAATATTTTTTTATTATTTTAGATAATGTAGTATTTAATTAATTTGGAATATTTTGTAGGTATATTTAATTTTTTTAATTTATTAAATAATTATATACTTTTTATTTATGTTATTATTTTTGTGTGTAGATGTTTTTGTAATTTATAGTATTTATAAATAATGTATAAGTAATTAAAATAATTATTAAAAGTTATTATTATGTAAGTATATATTATATATTTTATGTATATGTTTAATTAATGTTTTAATATTATATATGTATCATTTATTAATTGTAAACATTATTAAATATTTTTAACTATGTTTATTTTATTTATTAGTATTATTTACTTTATTTTACACAATTATTTTTAATTGAAAAAACCCGATATTTTTAACTACGATATTTTTAACAGCGATATTTTAGTTTCGATATTTTTGTACTTACCTTGTTGTAGATAGGATGTCGATAAACTTACCTTCGATATTCCAGCATCGATGTTTCTGTAGGTCGATATTCTTAGAGTCAATATTCTGTCAGTGATTCAAGCTGATGGTATGCACGTATGCCCCGTACTTAATCCCACGGACTGTGGGGGCGAGCCTCATTGCCTGAGCCAGCGGTTCCATTTAGAGGGCAAAGAGCAAGGCCGACAGAGGGTACCCCTGTCCCGTTCCCCGTTCGATGGGAAAGCGGGGCGAGGGGCAACCATTTACAAATACCGTCGCTGAGGGCCACGTATAACAATTCAGGATCCAAGTGCGGAATTTATCTCTCATCCCTGCCTTAACCAAGACCTGTTCCAGGTACGGTCAGTGGACACGGTCAAACGCTTTTTCAGCGTCGATCGCAAACATATTCCCCGGGTGTCCGTGTGGCCTTCTCAATTAAGTGCAGCGCCCTCTTGGTGTTGTCTGCAGTTTGCCACTCCGGGATAAACCCCGCTTGGTATGGCGCATTTAGACCCGGCATAAGTGTAGCAAGTCTCGCTGTCAATATGCTTGTATAAAGTTTAAGATCTACATTAAGAAGCGATATGGGCCGATAGGCCTCGCACTTCGAGTGGTCCTTTCCAGGTTTGGGGATAACAGAGATGGTAGCATCCAGGAGGTCCCATCGGAATTGAGCCCGGGTCCGAGAAGGAATTAAAGAGAGCGGTAAGCAGGGGAAAGACCTGGGAGCAGAACGTCTTGTAGAATGTCGCTGTGAAGCCGTCAGGCCCAGGTGCCTTCCCTTGCTTAAGCTTGGAAATGGCCGCAATGACTTCTTCCGGTCTAATGCTTCGTTCTAAGAGCTCAGCCTGTTCCTGAGTAAGGGCCAGGAGAGGAATAGGAGTCAGGAATGAATCCCCGGCAGCCGGGTCTAAAGAGGACCCGGTATATAAGGAAGTATAGAAGTCACTAAACGCTGCAGGTATCTCTGCGTCCTCCGTAGCTAGACCTCCGTCCGGCTTCCTAATCTCTTTCACCATGTGTCACTGCCTAGTTTATCTGAGCGCACGACCCAATAACCGCCCACATCAGTACCCCCCGTGTAATACATGTGCTGAACGCTTAAGGCCGCATAATCTGCCCTATCTTGATCTAGCGCACTTAACTGTTGCCTCACTAATTTCAGTTGCTTCCAGACCCTGGGTGCGCCCGTCCTTTGATGCATATGCTCTAATTCCTTCACCTTCTGTGTAAGCTTGCCCCTTTTGCTCTCTCTCTCCACATTCTCAGCCACCAAGACCGCTATGAACTCGCCACGCAGTACTGCCTTAAGCGCTGCCCAATGTGTTGCCGGTGAGGTGTCAGAAGTATTATTGTGGCTTAAGTAGTCTGTAATAGCCCCGTTTATGTTTTCTACTATATCTTTGCAGTGTAACAGTGTGTTGCGTAGTTTCCAGCAGCGCATGGGTCGCGTCACCGGAGGGAAAGTGAACACCACGGAAATTGGGGCATGGTCAGAAAGTGACGCGGTACCTATTTCTACTGCAGAAGTCAAGGCCTGGAGGGAGGTGAAAGCTGAAAAGTAATCCAATTGCGCATAGGTGCGGTGTGCATTCGAGTAGTATGAAAATTCTCTAGTACCAGGGTGAAAGCTACGCCAGAGGTCCACCAATCCTAACTCCCCCAACCTAGTCAACCCCCCACTGGAGAGGGTCCCCGCCTGTGTGGAGCGCTGAGCTGATCTGTCCAGAGCGTTGTCAAACACTAGGTTAAGGTCCCCGCCCACTAGAATGTGGCGATCTGTAGAGGCAGCCACTTCGCTAAATGCCAGGTCTATGCTCGTTAGGAGCATAGACCGAGCAGATCGTGAACTCAGACCCACCCAGGGAAAAGCGATACAATAGCAGCCTCCCTCGTATCTCTGCCCACTTCTGCAACACCTTCCCCCTGAAGCCCTGGGCCACCAAGATCGCAACCCCTGCCGTTTTAGTCGGAGCCGAGGAAAAAAATTGATGTGGGAAGCAGCGCGCCTTCATCCGCAAGCAATCCTTTTGCAGTGGATGTGTCTCTTGCAAGAGGCATATATCTGCCTTGGAGTGTTCTAAGCAGGAGAGGACTGCCTTGCGTTTAACTGGGTTATTTAGTCAACTAACATTCAGGGAAAGAATTCACAATTCAGTAGCTGGCATAACTCATCACCTCCCCCACCCGCTCAGTGCTCAAGAAATCTACCCCTGTCTCTGCAAACCCCCTTCTAACGTACCAAACTTCCTGCCTGTTGTGTGGCCCTTCGTGCCATCCGTCAGCTACCTGGAAACTTAGTCCTATACCTACCGAAGGATACCCCAGGACCTGGAACCCCTCCCTCCCCTCCCAAAAACTCCTCCCGTCCCCACCCCCAAAGTCCTCCCGGAACCCCCCCTACCCCCAACTCCCAGCCTTCCCTTCCCCCCCCGAGAACCCCCAAACAATGAAATTGAAGTTAAAGAAGTAGAAGACCAAACCAATGTCCATCATCTTTAGAGATGATTGGGTGAAAAATAGTATGGGGTATTTCAGGTCTGGCCACCCCTCCTTCCCCCCACCACAGACCCCGTAAAAGTGACCAGCAGTCCCCAGTCTCATGGGACTCAGACGGCGTGCTCATCCCGGCTGCGAGGAGGTTAAGTCTGATGCTACAGCTTCCACTGCTGCCCGCTGGCCTTCCTCGATCTCTGTTTTCGGGGGCTTCTTGACTCGACGCCATCTACGCTGTTGACGCCATTGGGATGACGAACCTCCAGGATCCCCGGAGCGCGATGTCCGGTTCTTCCTCCTCCGTCGGAGGTTTGATGCCTAACACGTGACAGGCTTCCTTCAGAGAGCGGAGCAGATAGAGCTTATTGTCCAATCTGAACACAATCCGAAACGGGTGGCCCCAACTGTAAGGTATGGCTTGTTGCTGAAGGTAGCTCGTGACGGGTTTGAAGCTTCAGCGCTTCTGCAATGTGAGAGTTGACAAGACCTGAAAGAGCGTCGGCGACTGGCTATGAAAGGAGATGGGGTGTAACTGCTGTGCCTTCTGAAGGATGTCTTCTTTTGTGCGAAAATCTTGTATATCTTGTAAATCTTGTATACAGACTAAAATGTCCGCGGGGGGGCCGCCCCGGCTCGCTGAGGCCCGACCCTATGCGCCCTGTCTATCATCAGATCTGCTTCCAGGGGGCGTCCCAGGATATGATTGAAGAGCTCTCTAGTAAATTTTAAAAGATCTCTAGTGTCTTCTGACAGCGCCACTCCCCGAATCCGTATGTTATGTCGCCGAGAACGGTTTTCAAGGTCCTCAAGATGCGATTGCAAGTCCACCTGTTGATCGTGTATTCTTATGATCTCCTGCTGCATCGCCTCTATTTCGACATCTATTTCGACATCACAACCGTCTTGCTTTGTTTAGTGCTCCAACACCCGTTCGCCAATACCATCTCCTCCGAAAATTCCTTCTTGAGGGTGTAGATGTCATCTCTCAGGGTCGTGAAAAGAGACTCTATGTAGGCCTTCGTGATGGGCTCCGTGCCTGCAGCCGCCTTTTCGGCCTGTCGCGCCTCCATCGCTGGTTTGTCCTTAGATGTAGGGGACAAACAAACATCTCTTTCACTGTTTTGTCTTTGCGGACCCTTGTCCCCGACATTATTGCCGTAGGGAAATCCTCCAGGCCGCAGATCGTCTCCGAAGCTGTGGGTGTCTGATAGGCCCTCTTTAGACTTGTAGGCCAAGTTACAAAGGGGCCGCAGGGTTCAACGGGCCCTCGGCGTGGCAGGCAGGGGGCTGCTCTTCCTCCGGTCACGATCCACATCGGCCCCACCGCTCCAGAGTCCGGCCTGTGCTCTCCGGCCCCCGATCCTCAAGGTAAAATCCGCTCCCTGACTGGGCCTGCGGTGGTGCTGTGCCGTCTGCCAAAGCTCGCCCCACGTGGCTCTCGCTAAGACTATCCAATATGGGGCCGTCCAAAACCACTCTTTAGGGCCGTGTGGATAGACGGCAGTGCCCGGGGAGCTCTTCTCTCCCTCCGCTCAGGGCCCTCCCTGGTTCTCCTCCATCACCCGCTGTGGCCTTCTCTCCTCACCACACCGGGGGCCACTCCACCAAAGTCGCTCCCTCGCACCGCTACCCCACACCTCCCCGCCGGCCTGCCGCACGTATAGGCTGACTGTCCCACCATCTCCTCACTGCTCGAGGCTGTCCGCACCACAGTCCGCTCACTGCCCACGCACCCGGGAAGGCCTTCCGCAGTCTGTCGCCGCTCCCTCCTCCTCACCTTTGGGGCCGACGGGAGTCCCTTCTCTGTCCTGTCTGACCGGTGGTATGGCGGGCCCGCAGTAGCTTTTAAGCAAAACAGTACCAAGTTCCCCGGGGATAGATAAGGAAGTAAGTGTAGGGATATGGAGACAGAACGTAAGCAAGGAACAAGGTGTTCCCTTGTTGGAACTAGGAGACCTCACACACCCAGAAACCTAGGTGTCATGCTTCATCATTGGTCTCCTGCTCCTCGTCAGACTGGCGCTGCAATGGAGATCTTTTGTTGCCGCAGTAGCTACCAAGCGTGGGCCCCGCCTGGCGCCTCGCGCGGGGTGTATGCGCAGGCCGGACCCGCTGGCTCCACACCGGTCCTTGCGTGAATCTTCCCCAAGCCGCGGCCTCCCAGCTCGGCTGCCTTCGTGTGGGCCTTCGGCTCCGCCCCCGCAGCGGACCGCGGCAGCCGGCCACGCAGTAGGCCTCGCAGCTACGGCTGCCTAACCAGCTCCTTCCTTTCACTTTCGGGCCCCGCTGACCTCTGGGGCCACGGGGGGTGCCGGACTGGTTGCTGGGGTTGCTGAAAGGGGGCTCCGTATAACGGGAGCCCACGCTGTAAAAGGCCGGTGGCGGGAGCTCGGATGAACGCGTTCGCTCACGCCGCCATCGTGGCCACGCCCCCACTACTATTATTTTTAAAGAAAAGTGAGGGATAGCCTTTCTCCATACTGATGAAATACAGGTGGCAGAACTGCTAGAGATCTCACTAAAGGTAAATAAGGGGACAGCCCTGTCGGGAGTCCTATCTTATTGGCCACCGGGTAACTTACAGGATGTCAGTCAGTAATTCCTAAGCCTAGCAACAAATCTGCCATTAACTGACGCCAACTTTTTTGTGTTAGGGGATTTTATTTTATGGGCCGAAGACACTTTTTAGGCTCATGTGAGACCGCGGGGCTGTCACATTAGGTAGAAAGGCCCAGCGCACCGGGAAGGACATACTCTTGACCTGATTTAGTACCATTCGACCTTTTCTCAGTTACAGATATAATACCAGCAAGCTGGTCACATCATTCTCTAATAACGTTTGAGCAGAAGGGATCAAATACGAAGGCAGATGGCAAGTCACCCAAAAGTGAAGTACAGGGCAAAGTCTGGTCAAAACTAAGGCAGAGCAAGGAAGGAAGGATATTTGATTTAAAATAATGTTTTCATGAGAATAAGACAGTGGATGAAAACTATGAAAATATGCAGAACTCAATGAGAGATACGCTTGAAAAAAATAGCACCCCTAAAAACATTGAGAATTACATCAGCGCCTCAGCACCCTGGTTTACCAAAATCTTGAAAGAAAGTATAACCAGAAGTAGGAAATATGAAAGACAACATATTCAGTATAGTGGAAGAATTAGAAAATCTGGTATGTCTAAAACAAGCTGTGAAAAACCCTCACAAGAGTTGTGTGACAACCTCTCAGAATTCCATAAAAATAAATTTGAGCTAATTTTAAATGAGATAAAAACGAATTCTATACTTCATGATTCTCAGTCAAATAAGATATGTAACAAGAAATTCCAAAAGAAAAGGTGATCAGCACCATACTGGAAAATACTGAGCAAATGACAGAAGAAGAGTTTAGAACCCTGGCCTCCGCAATCTATTAGACCCAATTCCAAATAGGCAATGGAAAGAAAGAGCAGATGAATTATATCCAGGGCTATTAAAAATATATAATCAATCACTGTCTTCAGGTAAAATACCAACTTATTGGAAGCCCTAATCACCTCCTTATTGAAAAAACCATGGGCAGATATAAATGACCCATTAACTATCGCCCTATCTCGCAACTTCCTTAGACAGTAACAGTACTGGAGAAATATGCCAGTAGAAAGTTAATTGGATATTTGCAAACCTACTGAATCTTGAAGAATGAGCAAATGGGCTTTAGACCAGCACATGGTACAGAAACAGCGCTTATTCTGGCCAAGGATGAATTAAGGATGATTGTTGACAGTAGTCTAACTGAAGTGCTGGCGTTACCAGCTCTATCATTAGGATTCAACACTGTCAACCACCAAATAATAATCCTTAGATTGCAAGAGATGGAAAAGGAAGGTACGTTTCTGGAGTGGATTAAATCCTATGCCGCCGGTGGATTCCAAGCAATTTCACTTCCTCCATTCTATTGAGTTTAAGTAAACTAGACACAGAGTACCACAGGGATCAGCCCTGAGTCCCATTCTCTTTCATGCATATTTAGGCCTACTCCTACTCCTGACCTTAATGAAATCTTATGGTATTTTGTTCATTAACTATGCAGAAAACACACAGCTAATCTTGTCTCCGGATATTAACAGCCAGAGCCAGATAGAAAGACTGGAAGTGTGTTTGAAAGAGATGGCAACCTGGCTAAGGAGAAACTTGCTTACGTTCAACAAACAAAACTGAGCTCCCCTGTTGTTATCCTTCTAGGTTGCCATCCTTCCTCCTGCATAATTCCTGGCACTGGAATAGCTCTGGAAATCTCGAGACAGCTCAGGTGGTACGAATTCTGGGGGTAATGACGAATTAACACCTGTCTATGGAGAACCATATTAATATAACAGCGGCTATCTCTTTTGGTATTCTGAGGAATCAAAACAAAATAGTTCCATTACTACCAGAGCCAGCCAGGAAGCTAGTAATACAATGCACGGTTCTAAGCAAAATTGATTACTGCAATGCCCTGTTATTATTACCTAGTCAAGAGACTAAGCAGGATAGAAATTCTGGCAGCTAAGCTTGCCCTGAACAAATCAAGACAGGATTCAGCCTCGAGCACCTTGAGGAAACTTCACTGGCATTATGCATAGTCTATAAAGCAGTCAATTGTTTCAGGTCCTTTGCTACTACAAGAAAATGTAGGCCTTATCAGCCTACAAGGTGCTTACCATCCTCATCAGCAAACCTGATATGTGTGCCAAGGTTCAAGAAAATTAGGTCAGGCAGAAAATCCCTTCAGGTTTAGGCAGCTCAGTCATGGAACAAACTACCAGCGCCTTTGAGAGCCAAGGGAAAACTGCTCACTTTTAGAATGAGTCTAAAAACCTGGCTCTTTCCAAAATAAAAGACGGAAGGATGCAAAATTGAGGATAACTGCTGCAAAGTCAGGAGGTTATATCACATTTCAGGCTATATATTAGCACCATGATACTTGCAAGGTGAATGATGTGCTTTACAAATGTTTTTTCATTAAAAAAACAAATGTGCCCATTCAGTAGTACTGCTCACCACTTCCTAAAGCTGTTTTCTCTTTCAATCTCTAGCATAGGGAGCAACCTATAAAACCTCTCCCTACTCCTGGTACTCCCTGTTCAATACCAAGCCTGTAGTAATCGGAGCATTACCTCCTCATCTCCTTCCTCATCCCAGTACTTACATTATGAGATATGCAAAAGCTAGCACATCACTACATCAGCCAAAGGAATACACCCATAAACAAAATAAATAACTGAAATAATTCTTATTAATATTTAAGCCCTACTCCTGATGTATCTATCTTACTCACCTGAAAGACTGCAACAAATCAAAGTGACATAGCTGCATGGAGATTTTTCCAAACTCCCTAGAGCTACGCGTAGAGGCACTACGCAAACTCTGCCCAGGGCTATGTAAGATGCGATACACGCCTACAAGGTCCTCCATGACCAAGGACTTGCTGGACTTCCAACAACCCTCCAGACACCTATGCTCTACCGGTCTCGCATACATTCCATGAAAATGTCGTAGCTACAGTTGAGTACGCTCCTTCTCCTACTTTGCTGCCAAGTCCTGGAACAATCGTCCCTTTGACCTCCGAACATCATCCTCTCTCCCTCTTTTCAGAAAGGGACTCAAGACCTGGCCTTTCATCTGATCCCAGCAAGAACCTAGTATCTAGATTCCTTCGTGGGTAATTAGCCCCTCTTTACAAATCCCAGTTGATTGATTCATTGATTCCAAGGAGGATTGAATGCTTCTACTGTGGAGCTTTGCAATTTGAGGGTGGCCACAGAACCATTTTTAAAAATGTCTAGTTCTCCTGGATTCTGAAAGATACACCATCTCCTAGATTGGAAGTAATCTGACTCTTATACCCTCCATGTTTAGAGATGGGAAGGGAAGTGAGTCCTGCTAGTTACTAGGAAACTAAAATGCTGGAGAGCCCTCACTGCTAACTCTTTTTTTTTTTTTTTTGGTTAAATCAAGTCACATATTTTTTATTTGCCACATATTCAAACACTGACAGTCAATTACCACATTTCCAGCATCCTTTTTTCGCTACTTAAATGTATGCTTTTCTTTTGTTTTCTAGAAGTTACGCAAAGCCCACGAGACTACCATGAGCTTACTTGTTTTTAGTACGTGTTATTGATATAAAGCACAAAAAAAAAATTTAGCAATACAATTTAATACTAAGGAAGGAAGTATCCTAAATCGAAGATTACACAACTCATGTGATGCCTGGCCAAGGGCTTAATGCCAGAAAAATTGGTAAACCATTAATTCTATAATACATTTATGCTTACACCCCTACCAACATATTTTTCAAGTAAATTACACAATTTCACTGTGTTTGTATCAGATGAGACACCAAAGGCATACAATATAACAGAAAAGCTTCATATCTCTCATTGGGCCAACAGTAATAGTCACTTTCATGTCCTCCCCAGTGCAAAAATCTTTTTGTTCAAATGTTTGCAGACCTTTTCTCTTATATTTTGCGTAGTTTTCCTACAAACAATGTCATGGTCCTGAAAAAGAACTCCAAGAGCGAGATTTACATAGCCATTTTGTGAGAGTAATACTTAACACCCTAAAGCCTTAATATAAGAGCGCACGGTAATCACAAAAAGCTGATCTTTTACTAGTAAATCCTTGTTGTCATTTGATACATTTACTCTGCGTTGTTTTATTTCATATGGCAATTCACATAAGTTTCCCTGAGGCATGTCTTGAAACTACGTCTGTTGCCATACATTCCCTGGTACACTGATGTTTCTTTTTTTTTTTTTTATTATTTAAATTCGAGATGGTTTGAGTATCAAAAAATTAAATAGGTCAACAGGATAAAATCAGACCTTGAGGTAACTATATACATTATACATCTTGTAGATCTTGACAATTGATTAATACATGACATAAAACCAACTTCATTTCACACAGTATTATGTAGGAGGATCGATCAACATTGGCTCTAGATCTGCTTACTGTTATTCATCTGGTTTCTCTCCAATTTCTAAGAGGAGCCCAAATCTTCTTGCCATAGTCTTCCGACCTCTTTCCTTTAAAACTGTATAGACATTCCTCTATATTATGAGTTCCCAGCAGCCTAGTTAACCACATCTGAAAGGTGGGAGCTACAGAATCTTTCCAGGCCGCCGCAATAAGAATTCTAAAAACGGCCATAGATAGGAAGATAAATGCTTCGTCCCCTTGTTCAAGTTTGAGATTTTCATCCCTGCCAATCAATACAGTAGTAGGGGATAGAGAGATCTGGTGCTCTAGCAACCCCGTTAAAAACCTTTCAATTTCTATCAAAACTGGCGTAAGATTCTGACAAGTGTAAAACATATGAGATAGATCTGCAGGGCCTTGGTCGCACCTAGGGCATCTATCATTTTCTCTTTTACCCCATTAAACAGCTTGGCGGGGGTATAGTAGAAATTAAAGATCATCTTATAATGCTGTGCTTTTAAATTTGTTGCTCTTAGTATTTTCTTGTTCAGTGCAAGAGCATAATCAATGTCTATATCTGGATCCCCAATCCTTTGAGCCGAAGCTGATTCCGTTTGTCCTATGTCGTCTCCCACACCCTGTAAAAGATAACTATACCCAAATTTAATCTTCTTGCCGCCATTCCTTACATAATTCACAATCGGGTTTAGCTCCTGAATTGATATCCTAGGTCTAAATGACTTCACTGTTTGCTCTAGTTGTCTATATAGGAACCATTGGCTAGTAGGTATACCAAATTTTTGTTGAAGTAAACCAAAATCCAATAATTCATCCTTACACATGACATCACCCAGACATCTAATACCCAACACCTTCCATGTCCTGCTATTTCTGTTCTGTCCAAGATGTGTAAATGGGTTTGAGCTCCAAAGATCTACTGTACTATTAATCTTCGGGACCTTCAGGAATTTCAATATAGCCTTCCATGTGCCCCACGCACTTAGCATTACTTTGCTTTTGCTCCTTTTGAAATATCTAGATTTTATTTCTCGTGTTAAAAGCCCCAGAGCCCTTTCTCCCACTATTAATTCATAGATTGTGGGGATTCTGCATGAACCAGTCGGCACCTCAATATCATCATATCTCAATAGGTGATTCATTTGCATCATTAGCCAGACCCAATGATATAACCTCAGATTTGGTGCAGATAAACCCCCTCCCTCCAATGGTGCAGAAAGTCGAGTGAATGATCTCCGAGTTTTCCCATATTGCCACACAAATTGCGAAAAAACAGCTTCCATTTTTTTTAACAAACCCTCTTCAACTAGTAAAGGTATGGCACGAAATAGATACAATATTTTCAGAAACATTGACATTTTCAGTACGTTCACTCTACCAATCAGGGATAAGTGTAAAACATTTATTCTTCTCAATTCTTTATCTATTGAAGTAATCAAGGGTAGATAATTTTCCTGTATGATTTTCCCCACATTTGCGTTAATTCTAACCCCAAGATATACCGCAGAATCCACATACCTTTGGTCAGCTTTATGAATATTATTTGTACCAATTATTATTGTTTTTTCCTCATTGAGCTTATACCCGGAGCGTGATCCGAACGCGTGTGCCAATTGGCTCAGTTCCAGCATTGCCGTTTGCGGATTAATAGTCACTACTAATCCGCCCTCACTGCTAACTCTATGCCCCCGTTTTTCTGGATCTGAGAAGGGGGATAGAAACATAAGAACATCCAACTTGCATGGACCGCTACCCTCCGAGCATGGTAAAGGCTTAAGCAAGGATTTGGAAAAAAATCTAAGTGAGATCCACAGCCCAAAGTCAGTGACAGCCAAGGTGTTTATATTAAATTGTTAGGCTGGAATATACAACTTCAGGAATCTTAGATGTAACAACATTCTGAAGTTCCTGTAAACTAGAAAAACCTTGTGAAAGCATCCCAGCACTCTTTCTCCCCCAAAGAATAGGATAGATTAAAGAGTAAATTATATATTACAGCGACTAAGTCTGCGGACATCCAGTCTGCAGCACTGAAGCTGCAAATATCATATGCAATAAGAATACAGGCACTAGCAGGGATGGCCTCTGTCACTTTGTTTGACAGCTCTAAAGCCTCAGGTGATTGCCATTGGAGAACCAAAAACTATTCAGGGCATAAAGACACCAAGTGGTGAATTTAAACTAATGCTCTATACTGACAATATCTTGTTAAACATAGCAAACCAGCTTCTTTACTTGAACCACACCACTTTGGATATCCTTGTTTTGGCCATTCTCAGGATACAAAATAAATTAGCCAAATTGCAGGCCATTGCCTATGACCTCAACACCACTTTCACAGCACTCATTGGCCTATATTTCAAATAGATACCAAACAAGGTGAAATATCTTGATATACTGATATCTGGAAAGCAATATTACCTAATCCTGGACAATATATACAGTCTGAAGGACCAAATAGAAAGAGATTTCCTCAAGTGGGGAAAATTACAGCTGTCACTATGGGGGAGAGTTCAGACAGTTAAATTACTGGTTACACAATGCATTAACTATATAATCGGGATGTTATCTATAGAGATCCTGACTCCACTCCTTAATATAATTAGCTCAAGAAATACATTTGGGGTACATCAAAGCTTCAACTGGTGAGATTGCCCATGCAAAACAAATTATATTTCCTATCAATTATCCCAAATAGCCTAGTAACTCAATTGAAACAGCATCTGCAGGATGTTTTACCTGGACACCAGGCATTTTACTTTCGGATAAAGCACTGATGAGACATCAAAAACCTGATCACACTCAGGGGCCGATTCCGATTTCGGCCAGAAGGGCTCCGAACATTCTGACCTAATCGGTCAGTCCCGGTCGGATTCCTACCCGACCGAGCCATTCCGATGGGCTCGGTCGGGAAGGAATCCAACTCGGATTTCCGGATTACGGACGACAGGCTCAGAGAGTCTGTCCGCAGTCCGCAAATCCTCCAGTACTACCCCGGTCACCTCTGTGCGACCGAGGGAGTACGATGGCAGCTTTTCACTGCCTTTTCGTGCCTGTCTGTCCGGCACGAAAAGGCAGTCGGAAGCTGTTTCTGGGGGCCCCCAGCAGGGCCCCCATGGGTGTGAGGCCACAGGATGGTGGCCTGGAGGCACCTATGGTGCGCTTCCGTTGATCCCTGCACCCCGTGGCAGGTACCTTGGGGTGCCGTCCACAGGGTGCAGGGATGAACTGCACCCCTGCTTTGAGCAATGCAAGAATGCTTTCCGGTCGGAGAGCATGCTTGCATTGTAAGGTATACGGGTTCGGTCGCATCGTACTACCAGGGCTGTAACCGACGACAGTAGGTTGGTCGGTTACAGCTCCTGCCCGGTGTCGGAAGGACTTAGGTCCGTCCGACATCAGAATAGGCCACTCAACATGTTTGAATTCTGGTAAGCAGCACTTAAGGCAAGGAAAGTGGAAAAAAATAAAGTACTGCATGGATATGCACCAATCTGGAACAATGCAGATCTAAAGACTGACTGCAACTGGGAAGTGAGGGGATTACCAGTGGCGGCTGGTAGGGAGCCATGGCAGGGGGCTGAGGGCAGGGAAGGGGGTTTGGAAGAAAAAGACTTACCTGCTCATTGCCACCTGATCACCAGCCACAGCCTCTTCTCGTTCTACTGCTCTCTTGGCTTCCAGAAGCACCCAGGCACCCCTAAGCCAATCACACAGTGGTTTCGCCCCCAGGTGTGGACTGACAGCCTGTGCATGTTCTCCAACCAGGCTGTGTAATACATCTGGTGGAGAGCATGCAAAGTGTGCATTATTGTTTGGCCGGCCATGCTAAATAAGGAATGCAGCAATGAAAACTCTCAAAAACATTTACTTATACATGATAAAGGATTGAGCAAGACCAGACTGAAATCTAGTTTCTTTAAATTTTTTGCAAGACTTGTCACTGGACCCCTCAGAAATTGTTTAGAACAAACTTCTGAACAAAAACTCTTTGCAGAAGACACCAACAACTTGGGCCAGATATTTCTCAAGTATTATGGTACTGTGACATGATACAGCCTTTCTGGCAGCAGATATTGCATACCATCTCAAGCTAGTGTGATCTGGCACCCATTCCTTTACTACCGGAAATGGCATTGTTACATTACACTTTGAATGTACTAAAAATGTTGACTGATCAGAAGCGATGGATGGACATGATTCTGGCAGTAGCAACAATCTGTATCCTCAGCACTGGATGTCTACAGTCATTCCCACCCACAAAGAATGGATGGAAACATTGATGGTAAAAGCAACTCATTAACAAAGAATCTATAGATACAATGACCAAAATGACCAAAATGGGTGTGCGATTTCATCTGGGGTCCTGTTCCTGTGAATTGTTAAGGAGACTGTTGCTTGTTCCGCAGCTGTAAGTTCCACTCAGTGCCACATTCACATTGTGTTGTATTGAGTGCTGCAGAGAGTGCAAATAATATTAATGATGCTCTGCTGCCTTTGTTAAAAATCCGGCGTAAATGATCAATGACAGACAGTAAAGATGTTTCTGTGTTTTTTAGGTGTTTGAAACGAACTGAGATGAGCCAAAAAGTTTGCTTCTGTTTCTAGAATCAGAGAGCTATTCATTGGCATGTTTATCCAAGATTTTTTATGGAGATGGTTAGCAAGTGGGCTGTAAATTACTCAGCAGTGTGGGTTTCTCTGTCGTTTTTTCAGAAGAGGAATTACCTCCTCTTGCTTCCTGGCCAAAAGGACCAATATGAAAGCTAGAAAAGCATTGCATAGAGGAATCAGAATGGAAGAAAATTGATCCAATGCTGAGTGTGAAAACCATGCCATACAGATTTTAAAAACACAGGTATGCGCAGGATTCACAAGAATACGGTGAACCCCTGTCTTTTCCCTTGTGCCAGCGCTAAAAAAGCTCCTAGCTCCAATTCAGACACCATTGCGTCATTGTGCAAGGGTGCCTGCATTGCAGGGATGACTGTTTATGGTCTACAGCACACAGAGAAAGAGCAGAAAATGAGGAGATCTTATCTATAATGCCTGCCTTTCAATAATGTTCATTTTTGGAGCTGACTCAAATTTACCATCCTTGAAAATCTGGGGCAGCATGAAAAAGAAATGGGTGTTGTGGTAGAATGCGTACAGCAACACCCATTGCATGCCCCTTTGATGCAAAGTGATGCTTGAAAAGGGGCTTTGAGTAGCCTTGTCAAAAAAGTGATGCTCCAGTGGCGCTAGGGGCTTGTAAATACGCCCCATAGCATTGCATTAGAAGTATCTTGGTATTCAGATTTGGTTAGAGGATGCAGCTCACTTTAAGAGTTGAAGAAAACCTTGACGGCAAGACATTGGCAGATTTATGAAATTATTATTATTATTATTATTATAGCATTTGTTGAGCGCTACTGTTACCCGTAGCTGTCCTGGCGCTATGTGAAATCTTGCCTGACGATCAAACCGGTGACATACTAATTGGTAAACTAATCGGTAAACAGCCAGGTTTTAAAGCTTTTCGAAAGGCCATAAGGCCACTGCTCCTGTGAGAAGGGATGCGCTAATTTCCCTTTGGCTGGATTAAATTGCATTTTTACCTTTAATTCATAGTACTAGGTATTAGCGTTCATAATAAGTGCCTTGTGAGGGCAAAGTGCAAAGAAGTAAGTTTTTTTTTTCTTATATAATATTTCCTGCATTAATTGCATTCCAGTGTTTTACAGTCATGTTTGTAAATAGTCATCTCCCCAGAGAACAAAGGAAGAGACAATCTATTTGTGCGGCAGGACATAAAATGTTTGACTGGAGCGAGCAAAGATTTCTTTCAAGGGATTGTGGTCAGTCCCCAATTCAAACTTTACACCCCACTGAATTTTCATAAAATTCCTGACTACTCACTGGACAACCAGGGCCTCTTTCGCAATCATTAAATAATTCTTCTCTGCTACTCTTGGGGCATGTAAAGCAAAAGGTATCGTGTTGGTGCCACCCATAATATTTTGCACCAAGACTACAACTAACCCTTTGATATTGGCATCTATGATGACACTGTATGCTCACTTTTACTGAGCTTTTCTTTTACTATGAGGCCTAATTCCTGTGAGATAGAGCGATCCAACTTTCTTTCTCCTCATGAGCTGAATAAATGTTCTTTAAAACTAAAACATCTTCTTGCCAAGCTTGTACCCCTGCAGTTGTCCACAACAAATCATTCATCACATAACGAAAGGTAGAAGTGGTGGTGGCCAAACCCCATAGCAAGCTTAGATTAGATTAGATTTGATTAAAATACTTGTAAAGCGCATGGCTGCCTCGGCAAAGAGGCGTCCCAACTGGAAAACTCCAAAGCATGCTACAAATGCTGTTTGGTCCTTTGACACTTCACGAAGAGATGTTTAATGGCATGCCAATATTAAATCAGGTGTGAAAAATATACAGACTCCTGTCAAAATATTGACTATTTCAGTTATGTAGGAAGCAGAAACATATCCATGAACAACGAGCATATGCGTATTCAACTCTCTCACATCAGTAGGCAACATCATCTTGACATTGGCCTTGTTCACCACAACAACTGGAGCCCACATTCTTCCACCTCAACCAATTTTAAGGGCATATTACCAACAAGTAGCGATAATTATCGCCTAATAGGCTTAGCGACGATTTTTTTTATCGCTGCCTATCGCTGGATATGTTAGCGGAGAAAATATGCTATTAGCAACGTTTTTCTCCATTGTGCTAAAATATCCAGCGATAGCGGCGAAATGCGTGAATATCGCTGAGAATACAGCGATATTCACGCATTAGCGACAAAGGGGCATATTACCAAGGGTGGCGATAGGCAATTATCGCCGGTTTAGCGGCTGTTTTTGGCCGATACGCGGCGATAATTCTATCGCTCTATTAGCAAGCTGTCGCTAACTGATGTTAGCGACAGCTTTTAGGCGATAGCGAGCGGTTTGGGGCCCGCTTTGCATGTCAGCGATATTTATCGCTAATGACATGCAAAGTGGGCGTACCCAACCTGTTAGCGACTGAAAGCAGTCGCTAACTTGGCTATCGCCTATTAGCAAGGCAGGCGTAGCGATGGAAATATTCCCGCTATCGCCAAAAACCAACGCCTGCTCAGACCAGTTCTTAGCCATGTTATCTAATGGGAGGTGGATAACATGGCTAAGAATGTTTCGTTGCTAATGCGTGAATATTGCTGTATTCTCAGCGATATTCACGCATTTCGCCGCATTCGCTGCATATTTGAGCACAATGGAGAAAAACGTTGCTAATAGCATGTTTTCTCCGCTAACATATCCAGCGATAGGCAGCGATAAAAAAAAACGTCCCTAAGCCTATTAAGCAATAATTATCGCTACTAGTTGGTAATATGCCCCAAAATGCTCTTAGCCATGTTATCCACCTCCCATTGGATAACATGGCTAAGAACTGGTCTGAGCAGGCGTTGGTTTTTGGCGATAGCAGGAATATTTCAATTGCTACGCCTGCCTTGCTAATAGGCGATAGCGACGTTAGCGACTGCTTTCAGTCGCTAACAGGTTGGGTACGCCCACTTTGCATGTCATTAGCGATAAATATCGCTGACATGCAAAGCGGCCCCCAAACCGCTCGCTATCGCCTAAAAGCTGTCGACAGCTTGCTAATAGAGCGATAGAATTAGCGCCGCTTAGCGGCTGAAAACGGCCGCTAAACCGGCAATAATTGCCTATCGCCACCCTTAGTAATATGCCCCTTAGTTATGCATCCCTCAATTGAGACTTCCTCACATTAGTGGCTCATTTCTTGCTTTGCTCTCAAAAAAGCCCTGAACAAACTTTCAATATTATCCTTTGAATATCCACTTAAACGTTCTATTTCATCTAAAACCATCTCCAGAAACTTATAAATGAAAGAGAATTCCACCAATGTAGCATCAATTCTAAGTCAGGTAACAGTACCTAGCATACACAGGATATAAGGTGTCAACCTCAAGCAGAATTTGGGGATCAAAATGAGACTAAAAGCTGTCGTTTTTTGGAAATGTTCCACCAGGAGTTCCATGAGAAACGACTCCTCATGGAATCCATATCATGTAACTCTAACAATGTGATCCCCATGAACACTCTTAGAACTGTACATTTTGTGACATACACACACATAAATATCAAAAATGGAACGTGCAGACAACTACTTATGATCCCTACATTCTTATTCTCCTAACAATGTAGCTGTCGCTATTCCTCCTAAATATAGACTTAAAAATATTGTCAGACTATATTATCATTGTCAATATATTGTGACTATTACAATAGCGTATAAAATATTGACATTAAGTGTATTTTTTTTTTACTGTGCTACAATAACATCAATGTTTGTAATATTGTTTACTATGATATCAGTTTATATGTTACTTTCTTATGTTTTTATTTCTTTATTTATGATTATGTTACATTTCTTTGTAGTTATTTTTTTTAAAAACAACTTTAAAAAAATCATTTTATTCAGGTTGTACTTATTGGGGTTGGACGGGCAATGTTTTCTAACATAGCTCATTTTATTGATTAATTGTATAATTAATGAATATTTATTTCTCGTTGATATTTTTATTCATATTTATATTAGAATTTTTAATTATGTAATAAATGTCATTTTCACATTTTGGGGTTTATTGGCTAGTTGGATGGGCAGTGCTTTATAAATTATATGGTATTATTTATAATTGTTTATTAGCCAATTGAGTGGTGGAAGTCACCGCAAACACCCTCATTTTCACCAGTATGCCATCATCTGGGGTTTAGTGGTATAGTTTCACTGCACCTCCACTATAAAAACAGATGACGGGCCGGACGTGCAGCGATCAGTCCAGGAAGCTCTAGCACACAAACACTTCTTATGATACGTTAGCAAGACTGTCTCACTTTTTAAAAAAGCGTGATTGAATTTTACTGCACTAAAAGCCCTAAGCTACTCCTAATTTTTATTTAACTTACCTGCTCCCACTGACTCCCTGGTCTGCCACGGCCTAGCGGATTGAGCAGAGGAAGTCACCGCAAACACCCTCACTTCTGCCCATACGCTGTCATCAGGGGGTTAGTGGTAAAGTTTAGCAGAACCTTCACTATAAAAACATGTAACGGGCCGGACTCATAGGGGACAGTGCAGCGGTGTGCTGCTGGTGCACCGAAGGCACGACAAAGTCAAGCCCGTATGCACGCCCCCTGTCCTTTTCTTGCCAGACCACACGAGTAAAATAGTGTACTCAAAGAACGACCTCATATTAATGCAGCCAGTTGATAAGTTTGAAAATTGCATCACCCTCCATCCAGGGTCAAAGATAAAAACATGATATGTCCAACTTGCCTCTTTACCCCAAATTCCCACATGAATGAAAGCAGCTTAGTATTTCCCACCGATAATAAATAACTGATATCAATCCAAGATCATTTGTGAAATATTACTATGAAATTAGAGATTTTATTGAGCAACACAAGATAGATGTTATATTTATAACAGAAACCTGGTCCAATGCGTCCTCGGAACCTGAAACTAATTATAGCTACCTCTCCCGGTTGCACAACCTTCACCCATGACCGCATAGAGGTGGGATTGTAATTATTTCAAAGGAAATTTTCAAGGTTTCCTGCACTCCAATTCCGCAAAAATCAGAATGTGAAGCGCTTGTATTAGACGTAAAAAAATAGCTTTAATGGAATAATAATGTAACAACCTCTCATTAAAAAGTCTCACTTCCTAGAAGTATTAGGCTCCTACTTAGAAATTCAATTTAAGACCACAAATGTCACTATTCTTGGTGACTTCAATTATAACCTAGAAAAGTCAAATGACTCGGAGGTCAATAAACTAGTTGATTACATATCTTCTTTTGGGCTTAAGCAAATAGTTAATAACATCTCACATGAGGCCGGATGCACTCTTGACAAGATCTTTACAGATCAACTATCCATTCATTTCTAGGAGGCTTTACAACGAGTATGGTCTGACCACCATGCCATACTATTCAATCTACCCCCTTTAACCTGGCCAGCTCTACTGCCTTTCCCCCAATGCCCTGTACAATGTGGCCCAGGCACAAAATAGTCTCTTCAAGAGAACAATATGGGGCGGTTTAACACCCCATGCCCAGTCACACAGCCGTAGTTGCATTTTGATACTCCAATGTAAACCTTCCTTTAACTTCTTGAATTTCAATGATTTTGGTCCAATTCTTTTCCATGTACTCTGTTTTTTACACCACGTGTAGGTTATCATGCTATTATCACGGCTTCTCATGCTCAAGCTGTGCCCATCCGGACCACATTCAAGAACACGAAGAAAACGCATAAATGATCCGAAACAGTTTTCTTTATTTCCACCCAATGCATTTCGGTCTCTGTAAGACCTTCTTCATGGGAAACTACAAATATCATTTGAAAAAACAACTATTAATACATGTATCACAACCATGTTAGAAAACATAAACAATAAATGTTCTCAAAACAATGCTTTTTCTGTATCATTTTTAAATATGATATTTTAAATGTTGAAAATGCCCTCGTGCTACACTAAAGAAAGTATTACCTCCCCAATGCATAAATTAAACGATTTCCACCTTCCATGCCTCATCATTCTTAAAAGACCTCCGTCTCTCCATCACATTTCATGCTTTTCACTCGCACAAATACTTCACACTGACGCTATGCAATCTCCCCTTGGTCTCACACTCAAATTCCTTACATTCACGTTATTGCCACTTCCCCCTACTCTCATACTGAAAACCACTCACCAACTATCAAACACTCGACCACCACTCCTTACGTGCCCCACATTCTCTTCAACACCCAGATTCAGACTACTTGTAACAAATCTCACACTAAAACCACTCGCAAACTTTGAAACACCTTCCCCGCAACTACTTACATATCCCTGCATCACTCCGTAACTTAAACTATTACTGATACCACTCACACATTCTGCGCCTACTCTCAGCACAATTACCAGTTTCTCTCACACTCATACCACTAGCGAACATAAAATCACCTCGACCACTGTTCCTCACATATCGCTGAAAACTGCACTCTAATCCCCGCCTCCATTGTCGTGAACATTTGTTTTTCCCTCATATACCCGCTCGTTTTAAACCACCCCCTGCATCCTACACTTTCCTCTTTTGTGAATATGAGTTAGCCACCTGCCTATCCCTCGTCTACCCCAACCCCGGTTTAACAAAAAAACTACAAAACTACAGTTCCCCTGATTAATTGTGTTCTCAAACTCAAAAATGACCAATCTAAAAAACTGCTGATTTAACATGATCATTGCTTAATGCCTTGTTACACATGTAGTTCTACTTGATTTCTTCAAAAGTTCAACATGCCCGTGTGCTTGCGGTTGGTACTTTTTCAAGGTTCTGCTGAATCAAACACACTTCGGAAATGTGATGTAATCCCATACACGTGGTGAAGATGACAATCTTAACTGAGGTAACTTCAGTTCACTGTTGGGTGCCATCCATCTGAAGGGCGAATCCATACAACGATACATAACAGTTGGTGGGATGCACACCTGCTTGTGAGTTCAACCCTATTTTCAAAAGTAATCCAAAATTGCGTGCTCACTGAGAAAGCGCCATGCCCTTTTGGTGCAATACTAATCAAGAGAAAAATATGGGGCGGTTTAACACCCCATTCCCAGTCGCACAGCCGTAGTTGCATGTTAATGCTCCAATGTAAACCTTCCTTTAACTCCTTGAATTTAAACGATTTTGGTCCAATTCTTTTCCATGTACTCTGTTTTTAACACCACGTGTAGGTTATCATGCTATTTTCACAGCTTCTCATGCTCAACTGTGCCCATCCGAACCTTATTCAAGAACACGAAGAAAACGCATAAATGATCCGAAACAGTTTTCTTCATTTCCACCCAATGCATTTCGGTCTCTGTAAGACCTTCTTCAGGGGTAACTACAAATATCAATTGAAAAAACAACTATTAATACATGTATCACAACCATGTTAAAAAACATAAACAATAAATGTTCTCAAAACAATGTTTTTTCCGTATCATATTTAAATATCATATTTTAAATGTTGAAAATGCCCTCATGCTACACTAAAAAAAGTATTACCTCCCCCAATGCATAAATTAATCGATTTCCACCTTCCATGCCTCATCATTCTTAAAAGACCTCCGTCTCTCCATCACCTTCCATGCTTTTCACTCGCACAAATACTTCACGCTGACGCTATGCAATCTCCCCTTGGTCTCACATTCAAATTCCTTACATTCACGTTGTTGCCGCCTCCCTCCTACTCTCACACTGAAAACCACTCACCAACTATCAAACACTCGACCACCACTGCTTACGTGCCCCACATTCTCTTCAACACCCAGACTCAGACTACTTGTAACAAATCTCACACTAAAACCACTCGCAAACTTTGAAACACCTTCCCCGCAACTACTTACATATCCCGACATCACTCCTTAACTTAAACTATTACTGATACAACTCACACATTCCGCACCTACTCTCAGCACAATTACCCGTTTCTCTCACTCTCAAACCACTAGCGAACATCCAATCACCTCGACCACCGTTCCTCACATACCTGTGAAAACTGCACTCTAATCCCAGCCTCCATTGTCGTGAACATTTTTGTTTCCCCCGTATACCCGCTCGTTTTAAACCGCCACCTGCATCCTGACTCCACCCTCTTTTGTAAATATGTGTTAGCCTCCTGCCTATCCCTTGTCTACCCCAACTCCGGTTTAACAAAAAAACTACAAAACTGCAGCTACCATGATCCATTGTGTTCTCAAACTCAAAAATGACCAATCTAAAAAACTGCTGATTAAACATGCTCGCTGCTTAATGCCTTGTTACACATGTAGTTCTACTTGATTTCTTCAAAATAGGCCCTGCCAGCCTAATGAACTCTCTATCTGCTTCTGACCACATTCAGAAAATAGATACTGAAACAATGGCAGAAAACTACCATTCTTGGCTATCTAAAACCGTAAATATTCTAGGCCCAGTGACCACCACAATCAGCCAAATTAAAAACCCCTCAGCACCATGGTATTCTCCTAATCTTAAAGAACAAAGAAAAGGTGCCGTAAGCTAGAATAAAAGTGTTGATCGAATTATACTGAGGATGACAAAGTCAGATACAAGCAAGCTGTAAAAACCTATAAATGTATGATTTTTGCAAACAACTTGGTTTACTTTTTTTGATTCAGCAACAAATTCAAATAAATAATTATTAACAGTCAAGGCACTGTCAAACACAGTTCTAAATAGGATGACCAATACCAAACAAGATTTCTGTAGTACCCTTGCAAAAACCTTTCAGACTAAAGTACTCAGCGTTTATTCAACTTTTTCCTCAAATGCTCCTAGACCACCCTAGAAACATTTGTCTCTAAAACATGGAATCTTCCCTGTGGCGTCTCTCAAGGGCCATCATTAAGTCCCACACTATTTAATTTGTACATTAGTGCTCTAGTTAAACCTATCAGAACCTTGGGGTTCTCAGTGGTCTCCTACGCTGCCTCAGGAAATCCGGTCCATAGAGCCTCTCATTTGTGTCTATGTATGGGAAACATCAGTATTTGACGGAGGAAAACTGCCTAAGCTTAAACTCGGGTCATACTGAAGTTTTGCTCTTCAGAAAAAATACCAAATTTTGGTGCCTAGACTGGTGGCTACCAGATATGGGACTTCCCCCTTCACCAGTGGAAAAGGTTAGAAACCTGGGAATCATTTTTGACAAAAAGCTCATTTTGACAGAAAGCTCACCTTTGAGAACCAGATTAACCAAATAGCCTCCTCAGTCCTCTTTGTTTAAAGATTCTGAGAAAAAATCTACCCTTTATCCCCTCTAAGCTCCAAAAATTGATCATGTCGGTACCGATTTTGTCCAAAGTGGACTAGTGCAATGGATTGTATATCACCCTAAAACAAAAAAATATATCAAAACAAAATTTCAGACACTCCAAAATGCGGAAGCCCGTCTAATTTTTAATCTCCCCAGATTTCAATCAGCATCTATGGCACTCTATCAACTGCACTGGCTACCTGTGAAGAGAAGGATTACTTTTAAGGCCTTGTGCATCGCCTTTAAGGTCCAGTTGCCCTTAAGCAATTCTTTAAGTGGTATGCACCTCCTAGACTCTTACATTCCTCTGGCTTGTAATATATTGTGATGCCCAATTTCAGACTTACCAGTTGGAGTGGCAAAAGTTTGTGACCATTACTGCTAAATTGTGGAATTCCCTCCTTTTTGAATTGAAAAATTCCCAGACACATCTACAGTTCAGGAAAGCATTAAAGATGTGGCTCTTCTAAAACCCAGCTCACTTAGGATCCATCCTACTTCGCTGATCGCCCTTATGCAACACAGCACCAAGACACCTTCGGGAATACAACCACTATATAAAACTACTATAAGGAAGCATGTAAATGATTTAATATTTTTAAATGTTATTTAATTGCTTACCATTTCAATAACAATTTTAATTATGCAATATGCTTTCACACATTCTTATATTTTTATTGTTAATGCTTATAATTGTTTATCTCTTGCTTTATTTCCTAATGTAATCATCAACATTACATATTTCATTTAAAAATATTGTTGTTTCACAAATGTATAATCTATGATTTAATTGATCATATTAGCAAATAAGATTGGTTCAAATATATGAGTATTTTAGGAATATTTGTAGGTTAATACAATGTTTATGTATTATTTTTTAATCTTTTCATAAAAAAAAAATTGTTAACTATTATTTCAAACTCTAATTTAAAAATGCAATGTTGAATATTCGTACCACAAAATTGTGTTAATATATATTTCTGTCCCATTCATTAGTTGTAAGAAAAGGCAACATTTGTTGATAGTTTGACACCGATCAGTTTGTTCCACAATACTTTCATGATCGATATTCTGTCATGAATCTGTGGTTATACAATATTAATTGCCCAGTGACAAGCATTAGGAAATTAAATTGTCTTTTCTTTTTATTTTATATAAAAATCTAGAATATTTGTAGATCTGTTAGAAAATAATTTCAGGATGTTTATGCAGCAGATTTACATTTTCAAAATGCAAATTATTTTGTTTTTAGTAAATCAATTCCTTTGCCAATGATCATTTCAGGAAACAATACTTTTTTGTAGTAATTGATTCATTTTGTAATAAAAAAAGTTTAGTATTTTCATTTTCCTGTTTCTGAATGATTTTTGTACTGAATTTATTTCACTATGAGGAATATTACATATACTGAGTTTTAATGTGTAATATTCTGACTTTTGTTTTAATTTATTTTGTTTGAATATTACTATATGTATATACATAAATATATATATATATATATATATATTTCATTCGTTTCACCTCCTTCGATCAACCGGGACACTCAGACTGCGGTGTAAACTCAGGGTCAAAGGCTCCCTGCCCAGTGTATAGCGTTTCACCACACGCTCCCAAACGTAGCGTGAATGCACTCGGGAACCAGCAATAATCACCATTCAATTAAACCATCCGGCAATAGTTCGTGGATATTCAATTTATTTCCAGCATGGAAAGACAGTACATGGAACCAAACCCCCAACGCGTTTCAGCGATCACTCGCCTTGGTCACGGGTGAGATGTGTTTAAACATAAAGCAAATAAATAAAGTTTTCAGTAGCCACTTCCTCGTGTGGACATAAACAAAGGACCACCGTGCACATAATAAACAAAGCGGCCATCTTGAAATGGTATATCTGTTGCAAGCCAAATTTACATACATTTAGACAGTATGACCAAGCAGAATATTATACTAGCGGATATAAGGTGCTGATAAAAGTTATATTGCATTTTGCCCAACAGCATCTCTAATAGATTAGCAGCACCATTCTCAATGATAAATTGTAATAACATATGTGCCAATCCCCAGTGGGAAAATATCATGATGATGCTGTCATAAATAACAAAAAATCTCAAGCAGAAAAACTCTCAAGCAGAAAAATGTCTTTAAATCCCAAGTGGGAATTTTCATCCTCTGCATATTCAATCTCCATGTAGCAAAGTTACCTGTTTGGAAAAACAAAAATGTCTCAATCAATTGAGGCTTCCATCACAACCAAAACGGCCTAGAACATTTGACTGTACAGTGCAAAACATATAAAAATGATAAATCAAAGTGGATTAAAAACAAAAGAACCACTGCTAGGAGCCTAAGAGGACAACCATCTAACATCTGCATGTAAACAGTCTGTTGACACATCACAGGTTATTCTCCCAAATGCCATTTCAATTCTTCCTCAGAATTCAATCCTCCTGGAATGCGTGTATCCAAGTCAAGAATATATTTACTTTCCAGTTGCCGCAACCTTCGTATTCTGTCCCCCCCTCTCTTCATGGGGGGGATCTTATCAATCACAAAGAATTTTAATAAATTGCGATTGCTTCTATGTTGTTCTTCGAAGTGACGGGCTACTGGCGAGTTCTGATCTTTGTTCTCAATTGCCCTCATGTGTTCTAGAATACGTTTTTTGTAGGGAACATTGTGCTCCCCACATATTTCTTAGCACAAGGACACACCAGAATATACACAACATAGTCCGAGAGGCAGGTTAAATGCTGTCTAATGATTTTTTCTCTGTCCTCTATTGGGTAATAGACTGATTTAACGTTGTTACTGAATTTACATGCTTTACACTTCATGCATGTAAAAAAGCCCTGTATATCAGTGGACTTTCTTTGTTTGGTGTTAACTTCATTTTTGCACAGTCTATCCTTAAGGGAATCAGCTTTACGATAAGTAATGCTAGGATTACTGCCTACCACCTCAGTTAGTGTAGATTCTGTTTGTAACACATTCCAATGTTTTTTGAGGCTATTCTGTACCTGCCAGGATTTCGCATGGTATGTGGAGATAAACCTAACCACCTCCTGTCCCACTGGTTTGTTTTCATTTGGGACTAACAAAGTCTCATGGGTGATCTTACTCGCTTTTACAAATGCTTCCTCTATTACCTGAGGGTTATACCCACGTTCTCTGAAACGTTGTTTCATACATTCCCCCTCATATGCAAAATCTTCATCCTTGCTGCAGTTCCTCCGAGCCCGGAGGAACTCGCCAAAGGGAATACTGCGTATAAGGGATTTCGGGTGGCTGCTCTCAGCATGAAGCAAGGTATTACCTGCTGTGGCTTTCCGAAACAGTTTCATCAGAAGTCTGTCACCCGCAACCTCCACTTTTAAGTCTAGAAATTCCATAGAACAATTACTGATTTTCCCTTCCAGACTGAGGTTTAGATCATTACAGTTAAGGTCGCGAATGAAATCTTCTGCCGCTGATTGGGGACCATCCCAGATGATAAATAGGTCATCAATATATCGCAGCCAGGTTTTCACGTGGCTGCGATATAGTACACTAGTTTCAGCCACCCGTTGCTCCCAGTCTACCATGAATAAATTTGCAAAACTGGGAGCAAAACAAGTTCCCATCGCAGTCCCTTGTCGTTGTCTATAATAGACCTCATTAAAGATGAAAAAGTTGTTTTCGAGACAAAACAACAACATATCTAAGATCATTTCAGTATGGTCTCGAAAGGAAATAGACCGCTTCTTGAGGAACCGGCGACAAGCATCAGTGCCATCCATGTGTCGAATAGAGGTGTATAGACTGCATACATCAAGAGAAATAAGCAGATAACTTTCCTGCCACACAAAGTTCTTGACCTTATTGATGAAGTCTCTACTGTCCCTAAGGTAGGAGGGTATCCCCTCCACAAAGGGACGCAGAAAAAAGTCGATGTACTTGGACGTGTTTTCCAAAAGGGAACCCATTGAAGAAACAATGGGCCTCCCCGTAGGTGTATCTACACTCTTGTGCAATTTAGGCAAAAGATATAACACCGCCACTTTAGAGTTCCTATTCAATAGAAAAGAATACTCATTCCACTCTAACAAACCCTTTGATTGCCATTCTTTCAGCATCTTATGATAAGTTGTATTAGTTTTCTCAATCATTTCGGTGGAAGATATCTCATAGCAGTCCGCACAATTCAACTGGCGCATCCCCTCCTCAACATAGCTACTCACATCCATAACAACGACATTCCCTCCTTTAGCCGACTGACGGATAACAATAGAGGGATCGCTTTCCAAAGATTTTATAGCCAGACGTTCACTTCTACTTAAATTATCACAATTCCAACCTTTCTTTCTAGCCAACTTTTTCAAGTCACCAATCACCAGAGTTTCAAAAATGTCAATGCCACACGTTGGTAACATGGGATTGAAGTTTGATTTGGGTTTAAAGTTATTTGGACAATTCAGATTAGTGTTAAAACCCAATGTCTCGGCAGCAATCGGGCTTTCTAATGGCAAATTCAATTCCAATTCTTTTAAAGCGATGAGAGCTTCAACCTCCCAAATAGATTCCGGGGCAGGTTGAATAGCATCAGCAACTTTACCCACATTCTTTACCTTTAGTTTGTTCCATTTGTGTAGGCGCAATTTGCGGGTAAATTTAAAAAGGTCAATGCGCTCTCGAGAATAGGTGAAATTCGAAGTTGGGCAGAAAGAAAGACCGAATTGAAGAACCTCATATTCCATTTTAGACAGGGAACGGGAAGAAAGATTTACCACGTTTCTCTGGTTCATTTTCCTCTCTTCTTTTGACCCCGTGTTTCCACTCCCACTGGGGTGACGTTCCCTTTTCCACCTGCCGCCCCTCCTTGTTTGGCGCTGGATACGGTGGCTTCTTCTCCAACTTTGCCTCTTCCTCTGCCTCGTCCTCCAAATCCCTTTCCTTTGCCTCTGCCACGATCTATTTGCCAGTTCTGTTGCTGTAACGATTGATTTATTACACGGAACTCCTCCCAATTTATCGGTTTGATGGGGTTGGTTTGTGCAAGTAGGGTGCCGTCTTCAGAAGCATCACTTTCGACAACTTCTTCTTCAGAAATGCCTTCTGTTTGAACTTTATCCAAGGTAGCTTGTATTCCCTTGCGTTTGACATTATCGTATTTATGACTGAATGTGAAAATGCGACCTGACTGATAGTCGATTTTGTCTCTAAGAAACTTTCTCTCCTTTTTGGCCACAATTTCATCCTCGTGTTTTGCAATTCTTTTAGTTATTTCTTCCAATTTTTTGGTCATGTTTTCAGGTGTATCTTCTTTAGTTATTTCTTCTTTGAGTTCTGCTATTTCTTTCAACAGTGCTGCTCTATCTTTCCAGGCATGTTTAATTAAAATTGACAGCATCCTATTGGAACAGTCCATCAGGTTCTCTGCCCATTCTTTTTAAGAACAAGTATTTGATGACAGCAGAGTGGGTTTAAGGGCAAAGGACCAACATCTTTGGCCTGTCCAAGGAAGCATTTATTGCCATGCACTATCTCTTTCCTGAAGTGATCCTTGATATGTTTTAACATATGGGGGCTGATTATATTTTCTATCGGAAAGGCTCCGATCGGCATTTGGTTAATCCAAATACGATTCGTAACCCTTCTTTCTGACCGAGTCTGAAAGCCTTCTGACCGACCGATAACTATAGTCGGAAACCTTTCTGACTATATGACTCGGTTCTGAATGGCATTCAGAGTAACCAAGTCATTTGGAGCAAACTCGTACGGGTGTGTGTCCGACCGATGTATTACGATGTTGCAATTAGACAGTCTTTCTGAATCAGTTGGTCAAATGCCGATCGGCTGTACAAATCTTACTTGGGCGCCCATAGCAGGCCCCCCTTCACCCAGGGCCCTACAAATGGGGCCCGTGGGGTACCCATGGGACCCCTCGTCAATGCCATGCACAGTGTGGCAGACACAATGGGGTGCCTTCCACAGGGTCCACGATGTTTCCCCACCAACCCCTGTTTTCAATGGAAGCCTGTGTTGTCAGCTAGGACACAGGCTTCGATTGAAGTCAATGGGAGTCTGACCAAACTGTTTTCGGAACCATCGTAATCAGTTGGTCGGACTCCCCAAATCCGATTCGGCCAGAAACCATTCCGAGACCAAGTCGGTCAGAATGCTTTCAGACCAACGTCGTTATGAGGCCCATGGTTGAATACTGGGAACAGGATCAAAGGTGGATGGAATGTTTTGCATTTCAAGAGCCTTCTGGGGAAAAATTCTGCCCACAGAATTGGTGGAATTTGGTGACTTTATGTTATTCTTGAGACATGGAGCTCCGGGGAAATTCTGCCAATTGCCATGTGGCTGGATTCTTTTCCCACAAGGCACCAGAAACGTGAGTGAAATTTGTGTCCCTTAGCATGATTTTCTAATGCAGGTGGTCAGTCTGAGAGGTAGCAAGCAGTTGCCTCAGAGGGCTGTTTATTTAGTAGATTTGCTGCAGCTCTAGTAGATTTTCTACATGAGTGGCAGCAAACTCAACTCGAATGGACGTGCATCTTTTACACAGCATGGTGCTGTTTGCACTGATTTTTCAGAGTTGCTCATGCTACTGGTGCTAAATTGAAGTGCGAGCACCATGATGAGCATATTTCTAGCCTGTTGGCAGGACTCTGTTGAATCTTGCAGAGCTTTTATGTAATTCCGTGGAACTCTGCTACATGAATCTCCACCAGGATCTTGATTCACCTACAGCCCACTCTCATCCATACCTTCTGACAACCTAAATATTGCAATACTTGCCTCAGGTATTGAGACATATCCCCAGCAGAGCGCATCATTTTATCACCATGCCACTGCTTGAAAGGCAAAGGGTGGCAAGGAAATTCTATGCCATTGCCCACTTTCCTCCAGTATTAAGTGCCATTGGCTGCACCAAAGTGGTCTTCAGGCACCTCACCACAGGGAACCCCTTTTCTGCAAAAGACATCATTGGTGCTCCATCAACATGCAATTTGCCCTTGATGCCAGGACCTGCTTCTCTGATACATGCTCTGCCTTTCCTGGATGCACACATGGCAGTTATATATTTAATCAGTTACATCTTGCACATCATTTGTGTGCTGTAGATTTTGGTGATATGTGACTCAATGGTAAGTTATAACATATCACACTGGGGTTGCAAGTGCATCACATATACTCACTCATTATTCATTACAACACAGTTGAAACATGTTACCCTAACCGTAACTGCATATCTGTATAGGGGACATAGAACCACTGGTTACGAGATATCAAACCTTTGTTGCAGTTTATGTTAGGAATGCTCTATTTCACCATCTCCTCAGACCTTCCAACCTCCAACCACACAGTCTCGACAGAGGTATAATAGGACATACACAAACAAACAAGTCATCATTGAACACTTTAGGTATAATTAAGTTACACTCCAGATATCTATACCTTACACAGGGTGTTGCTCTACTCCCAGAAATCTTGTGCAAGATAGTAGTAGCCTTTTTTATGGTGCACAACATCACTATGCAACAAGGCTTACATTAGACATCCCCCCTGAAATATGGCCCCATCCAGGTTCCCGGTCTGCAGGTGTGCCATCAAGTCGTTGCCTTATTTTTATGGAAACTTCTAGTTTGGCAGCCTTATTGTGGTTGACCAGTATCCTGGCAAAGATGAATGATAAACTATTAAACCATCTACATATAACCTAACACACTATACTTTACCATTATGTCACAATCAAACTTGATTACCTATTTGTTCATACACTTACATACTCTTACATTTCAAGTTCACAATCATTATATCACAGCTACATGTTTGAACAAAAGTAAAATCATTCACACACACATACATGTATGTATATATATATACATTCACTGAAAAAACCATAGGTTTCAGCTACATTGTAGTTAGGAATTAGCATTTAAAAAACCTCTTTCACAAGGATGATGTCATCAGTGATGTCATCAGTGATGTCATTTGAGATGTCATCAGTGGTGTCATCAGTGATGTCACTGACCATGTGATGAGTGATGTAATGTGTGACGTCATCAGCAGTGCATTGCGGACGCGCGAGTTATCGTTAGCTGAACTAACTATAACGGGGGAATTTCAATGGTTTTGTATGAGAGAAATGTCCAGCTAACTATAACATGGGTGAAACGTATGTTTTTTTCAGTGCATTTCTAAGGATTTTTTATGCTAATTCCTAACTATAACGTGGCTGAAACCTATGGTTTTTTCAGTGAATTTCTAAGGTTTTTTAAATGCTAATTCCTAACTATAACGTGCCTGAAACCTACGGTTTTTTCAGTGAATATATATATGCACTGGAAAACTAAACACCCACTTCCTTTACAAAGAAATGGAAAGTTTGCATCTCTGCAACCTCTCTAATTTTTCACTTTAGTCATCTTCCACTCAATCAACACAACAACCACAAATACACACACCTACTTGCTACCATTCTTGCCTGAGCTTATCAATTATTATTCTTTAATTCAAATTCAAAGTGCAGGCCCTTTATTCTGCCTTCTTGGTAACTACTACGCGTGAATAGCAGTGGGTAATTTGCACACTTCCGTCCTTTCTTGCGTCTTTTCTACCGCACACTGCGGCAGGTTTACAAGCCCCTTGCGCCACTTTTGCATCATTTTTCCCACGACCTTGTAAATCTGCCCAACTGTGTGTACTTCATGCACTAGCTTTCTTCCTTAGATGTGGTATTAGTTTCTCTTGCTCCCACTGCGGAATCCAACACCCTATCTAAGTAATGACCTGGAAATCCAAAGATCCACTTCACTGACAATGCAGTGGGTAGGTTGCGTCTCTCCAACCTTTCTTATTTTTCACGTTTTTCATCTTCCACTCAATCTACACATCATCCACACATACACACATTTAATTGCTGCATTCCTTAGCTGTGATTATCAACTATTCTTCTATTTTATATTCATATTCAAAGTGCAAGCCCTTTATCAAGCCTTTTTGTTGTAACTACTGTTCCAGGAATTCTGCTCATACACAGAACTGTGCATAAAGACTTAGGACCTAGTGAATTACGTTGTACCAAAACCCACCTTACTACACAAACCCCCTACCAGACTAGCAATCAGTGACTCATTGGTTCTTCGCCCTAGAGCAAAAACACCAATGACTAGTCAAACCAGAACATGCGAATTAGATTACATGAAGTAAAGTGGATAACAAGAACACTCTTTCAAAATAGTCTTACACCAGTCCAAAACAAGATGTAAATAAAGACACATGCAACTTTGAAATGTTTATTTCTAACGCCAGATTCTCATGCACAGTACCTTAGAAAATACAACCAAACATATTATCAGAAACAAGGTTGTCAGCATTGTTACTATTCTATGAAATACAAAATAAATTTAATATATACCTACATTTCACCCTCCCTACCTAGCAGATTAGTTTATAACTACAGAAAGTCTCATACATTACATGGGCAGAACCATACCTCTGGTACTCAGCAGTAGTGGATCACATTCAGGGCTCCACAAACTGTCAAGATACAAATGTTCTCCAACTGTGTGTAACTTTGCCTCCACAATGCATTATGAAACGCGCAAGTATCAGAGGTGGCCACAGCTGCATATGTATTATGGCTCGAACGTACGAGGATCATTCTGAATAACAGACACAGTATTCAAGATAACCTTGATGTTCCATGCTCTCACTATACACACAAAACTAGCGAGGCAGTTTACAAATCTAGCATTCCAAATTATTCTCATATAAAGCAAAATAGTCAGCCTTCTCTAAAAAATATCACAAGTACGTGTTGTGTGCAAAGCAGAGCAAGAAAGCAAAAATAGCGTGTACGCTTCTAATAAACCCATGCTAACTTAACAGGGTGTAAGTGCAAGGCTCAGCCCCACGGCACCCTTTCTTGATCAATGCACATGAAATAAACGTGGGCGAATTAGGAGCGCAGAGTCCAAGCCTAAAAAGCAGAGTCAAGTTCACATTTCCAAAAAAAAGTTATTAGCTCTTTGATAGAAAGCAGTAACTAAATAATAAAGAATACGTAGAAAAATCAAAGTCTTAATCTAACAGCGTGTAAGCACAGTATGTAGCAACAGCCTCCAACAGAAAGTCATTGTTCTCATGTGAAAACATTTCAGCCATCCAATTCAATAGTGGGAATGAACATACATGTTCCTCAACGACCGGAGCCTCTATCACCATCGGAGGAAAACTCGGGTCATCTTCAATGTAACTGTGTGCCAAGAAAAACCAAAGGAAATGATGGACGGAGCGTTGACAATACAAGCACTCACCCCCAGTCAACTGATCTGGGTTTAATCCATCACCGTTCTGTAGCCCACTCTGCCACCCCAGATCAGACATGGCCATATGCAAATCAGTCTCACCCTGTGCCTCATGGGAACAGTCACGCCCGAACTGCCAAGCCATGCCTTCCCTGGACCGGAAACAAGCTACAGAGGACCGGTTTCTGGCATTTCAGCCGTCTTTAGCCCGGCTTGCTTGAATCCATTGGCAAAGTGAGCAAGGGACTCACGTCTGAGCATACCCTGCCAACTTATGGCGAACAAAGAAAAACCAAAGGAAATGATGGACGGAGCGTTGACAATACAAGCACTCACCACCAGTCAACTGATCTGGGTTTAATCCATCCCCGTTCTTTAGCCCACTCTGCCACCCCAGTTCAGACATGGCCATATGCAAATCAGTCTGACCCTGTGCCTCATGGGAACAGTCCAGCCCGAACTGCCAAGCCATGCCTTCCCTGGACCGGAAACAAGCTACCGAGGACCGGTTTCTGGCATTTCAGCCGTCTTCAGCCCGGCTTGCTTGAATCCAGTGGCAAAGTGAGCAAGGGACTCACGTCTGAGCATTTCCTGCCAACTTATGGCGAACAAAGAAAAACAAAAGGAAATGATGGACGGAGCGTTGACAATACAAGCACTCACCCCCAGTCAACTGATCTGGGTTTAATCCATCACCGTTCTTTAGCCCACTCTGCCACCCCAGTTCAGACATGGCCATATGCAAATCAGTCTCACCCTGTGCCTCATGGGAACAGTCCAGCCCGAACTGCCAAGCCATGCCTTCCCTGGACCGGAAACAAGCTACCGAGGACCGGTTTCTGGCATTTCAGCCGTCTTCAGCCTGGCTTGCTTGAATCCAGTGGCAAAGTGAGCAAGGGACTCACGTCTGAGCATACCCTGCCAACTTATGGCGAACAAAGAAAAACCAAAGGAAATGATGGACGGAGCGTTGACAATACAAGCACTCACCCCCAGTCAACTGATCTGGGTTTAATCCATCCCCGTTCTTTAGCCCATTCTGCCACCCCAGTTCAGACATGGCCATATGCAAATCAGTCTGACCCTGTGCCTCATGGGAACAGTCACGCCCGAACTGCCAAGCCATGCCTTCTCTGGACCGGAAACAAGCTACAGAGGACCGGTTTCTGGCATTTCAGCCGTCTTCAGCCCGGCTTGCTTGAATCCAGTGGCAAAGTGAGCAAGGGACTCACGCCTGAGCATACCCTGCCAACTTATGGCGAACAAAGAAAAACAAAAGGAAATGATGGACGGAGCGTTGACAATACAAGCACTCACCCCCAGTCAAATGATCTGGGTTTAATCCGTCACCGTTCTTTAGCCCACTCTGCCACCCCCGTTCAGACATGGCCATATGCAAATCAGTCTGACCCTGTGCCTCATGGGAACAGTCCAGCCCGAACTGCCAAGCCATGCCTTCCCTGGATCGGAAACAAGCTACCGAGGACCGGTTTCTGGCATTTCAGCCGTCTTCAGCCCGGCTTGCTGGAATCCAGTGGCAAAGTGAGCAAGGGACTCACGTCTGAGCATACCCTGCCAACTTATGGCGAACAAAGAAAGACAAAAGGAAATGATGGACGGAGCGTTGACAATACAAGCACTCACCCCCAGTCAACTGATCTGGGTTTAATCCGTCACCGTTCTTTAGCCCACTCTGCCACCCCCGTTCAGACATGGCCATATGCAAATCAGTCTGACCCTGTGCCTCATGGGAACAGTCCAGCCCGAACTGCCAAGCCATGCCTTCCCTGGACCGGAAACAAGCTACCGAGGACCGGTTTCTGGCATTTCAGCCGTCTTCAGCCCGGCTTGCTTGAATCCAGTGGCAAAGTGAGCAAGGGACTCACGTCTGAGCATACCCTGCCAACTTATGGCAAACAAAGAAAAAACAAAGGAAATGATGGACGGAGCGTTGACAATACAAGCACTCACCCCCAGTCAACTGATCTGGGTTTAATCCATCACCGTTCTTTAGCCCACTCTGCCACCCCAGTTCAGACATGGCCATATGCAAATCAGTCTCACCCTGTGCCTCATGGGAACAGTCCAGCCCGAACTGCCAAGCCATGCCTTCCCTGGACCGGAAACAAGCTACCGAGGACCGGTTTCTGGCATTTCAGCCGTCTTCAGCCCGGCTTGCTTGAATCCAGTGGCAAAGTGAGCAAGGGACTCACATCTGAGCATTCCCTGCCAACTTATGGCGAACAAAGAAAAACCAAAGGAAATGATGGACGGAGCGTTGACAATACAAGCACTCACCCCCAGTCAACTGATCTGGGTTTAATCCATCCCCGTTCTTTAGCCCATTCTGCCACCCCAGTTCAGACATGGCCATATGCAAATCAGTCTGACCCTGTGCCTCATGGGAACAGTCACGCCCGAACTGCCAAGCCATGCCTTCCCTGGACCGGAAACAAGCTACAGAGGACTGGTTTCTGGCATTTCAGCCGTCTTCAGCCCGGCTTGCTTGAATCCAGTGGCAAAGTGAGCAAGGGACTCACATCTGAGCATACCCTGCCAACTTATGGCGAACAAAGAAAAACAAAAGGAAATGATGGACGGAGCGTTGACAATACAAGCACTCACCCCCAGTCAACTGATCTGGGTTTAATCCGTCACCGTTCTTTAGCCCACTCTGCCACCCCCGTTCAGACATGGCCATATGCAAATCAGTCTGACCCTGTGCCTCATGGGAACAGTCCAGCCCGAACTGCCAAGCCATGCCTTCCCTGGACCGGAAACAAGCTACCGAGGACCGGTTTCTGGCATTTCAGCCGTCTTCAGCCCGGCTTGCTGGAATCCAGTGGCAAAGTGAGCAAGGGACTCACGTCTGAGCATACCCTGCCAACTTATGGCAAACAAAGAAAAACCAAAGGAAATGATGGACGGAGCGTTGACAATACAAGCACTCACCCTCAGTCAACTGATCTGTGTTTAATCCATCACCGTTCTTTAGCCCACTCTGCCACCCCAGTTCAGACATGGCCATATGCAAATCAGTCTCACCCTGTGCCTCATGGGAACAGTCTAGCCCGAACTGCCAAGCCATGCCTTCCCTGGACCGGAAACAAGCTACCGAGGACCGGTTTCTGGCATTTCAGCCGTCTTCCGCCCGGCTTGCTTGAATCCAGTGGCAAAGTGAGCAAGGGACTCACGTCTGAGCATACCCTGCCAACTTATGGCGAACAAAGAAAAACCAAAAGAAATAATGGACGGAGCGTTGACAATACAAGCACTCACCCCCAGTCAACTGATCTGGGTTTAATCCATCACCGTTCTTTAGCCCACTCTACCACCCCAGTTCAGACATGGCCATATGCAAATCAGTCTGACCCTGTACCTCATGGGAACAGTCCAGCCCGAACTGCCAAGCCATGCCTTCCCTGGACCGGAAACAAGGTACAGAGGACCGGTTTCTGGCATTTCAGTCGTCTTCAGCCCAGCTTGCTTGAATCCAGTGGCAAAGTGAGCAAGGGACTCTCGTCTGAGCATACCTTGCAAACTTATGGCGAACAAAGAAAAACCAAAGGAAATGATGGACGGAGCGTTGACAATAGAAGCACTCACCCCCAGTCAACTGATCTGGGTTCAATCCATCACCGTTCTTTAGCCCACTCTGCCACCCCAGTTCAGACATGGCCATATGCAAATCAGTCTGACCCTGTGCCTCATGGGAACAGTCCAGCCCGAACTGCCACGCCATGCCTTCCCTGGACCGGAAACAAGCTACCGAGGACCGGTTTCTGGCATTTCAGCCGTCTTCAGCACGGCTTGCTTGAATCCAGTGGCAAAGTGAGCAAGGGACTCACGTCTGAGCATACCCTGCCAACTTATGGCGAACAAAGAAAAACCAAAGGAAATGATGGACGGAGCGTTGACAATACAAGCACTCACCCCCAGTCAACTGATCTGGGTTTAATCCATCACCGTTCTTTAGCCCACTCTACCACCCCAGTTCAGACATGGCCATATGCAAATCAGTCTGACCCTGTACCTCATGGGAACAGTCCAGCCCGAACTACCAAGCCATGTCTTCCCTTGACCGGAAACAAGGTACCGAGGACCGGTTTCTGGCATTTCAGTCGTCTTCAGCCCAGCTTGCTTGAATCCAGTGGCAAAGTGAGCAAGGGACTCTCGTCTGAGCATACCTTGCAAACTTATGGCGAACAAAGAAAAATGAAAGGAAATGATGGACGGAGCGTTGACAATACAAGCACTCACCCCCAGTCAACTGATCTGGGTTTAATCCATCACCGTTCTTTAGCCCACTCTGCCACCCCAGTTCAGACATGGCCATATGCAAATCAATCTGACCCAGTGCCTCATGGGAACAGTCCAGCCCGAACTGCCAAGCCATGCCTTCCCTGGACCGGAAACAAGCTACCGAGGACCGGTTTCTGGCATTTCACCCGTCTTCAGCCGGGCTTGCTTGAATCCAGTGGCAAAGTGAGCAAGGGACTCACGCCTGAGCATACCCTGCCAACTTATGGCAAACAAAGAAAAACCAAAGGAAATGATGGACGGAGCGTTGACAATACAAGCACTCACCCCCAGTCAACTGATCTGGGTTCAATCCATCACCGTTCTTTAGCCCACTCTGCCACCCCAGTTCAGACATGGCCATATGCAAATCAGTCTGACCCTGTGCCTCATGGGAACAGTCCAGCCCGAACTGCCAAGCCATGCCTTCCCTGGACCGGAAACAAGCTACCGAGGACCGGTTTCTGGCATTTCAGCCGTCTTCAGCACGGCTTGCTTGAATCCAGTGGCAAAGTGAGCAAGGGACTCACGTCTGAGCATACCCTGCCAACTTATGGCGAACAAAGAAAAACCAAAGGAAATGATGGACGGAGCGTTGACAATACAAGCACTCACCCCCAGTCAACTGATCTGGGCTCAATCCATCACCGTTCTTTAGCCCACTCTGCCACCCCAGTTCAGAAATGGCCATATGCAAATCAGTCTGACCCTGTGCTTCATGGGAACAGTCCAGCCCGAACTGTCAAGCCTTGCCTTCCCTGGACCGGAAACAAGCTACCGAGGACCGGTTTCTGGCATTTCAGCCGTCTTCAGCCCGGCCTGCTTGAATCCAGTGGCAAAGAAGTGTGCCAAGAAGTCATGCGCCGCTGCAAAAACATTCCAACGTCCCATTATTCCATGTGTCGCTGTTAAGGCCATAATCCCGCCGCCAGAACAGAGCACGTCATGAACCACTAAGGGGCTCATCAGCTGTTCACAATCCGCATTGGGAGACACCATACTGCAGAGACACAAATCTAGGGCCCAGTCGAAATCACAGCTCAGGCAATGGAACACAGGTTGAACGCATGTGAAAAAGGAAAATCGAAACGATAATCCATAAGCTGCACTCAATGTAGCCAAAGGCAGCGCTCCGTAATAACTAAGCATTCAGTTGCGAACCATCAACAGCCGGGACATATTGTCGTCTGCTTCAGGATGTGCATCCATATTTATGTAAACAAATTAATAAAAGCACACCGGCAACTAATGCGAGTATGAAGCGCAATCCACCAAAGATGCTGGAAAAAATCGAATTAAAAAATCCCAAAAAGACACCAAATATAATTTCTACAGAAGTCACAAGGCCACTGCTTCTAGCTTTAAAAAAGTAAGGTAACCCCGTAGTCAAGGACACATTAAAGATACTCTAAATTAACTCCCCTAATTTCAAGAGCACGTCTGTATTTAATAAATCACCACCTTCTGTGTGGGTGTTTGCTACATGAAGGACAAATGTTTCTGTACCAGATATAAGAGCGACCTCTTTTTGAGACAATAGCGCTCTTATACGACTCATTTGGTTGACTCTGCTTTCAAGGTCGAAATTGACAACCAGATGGAAACATCCAGCTTCCCATGCAGAGGAGTTAACACAACTTTTTTGTAATCAAACCACACGCTCAGTTACCGTAATCACGTAAGCGATGCCTGCTAACATTGCACAACAATCTCCATTATTTCAAAGTAAATAACTCCCGTTTCCAGTAAACTGAACGTTGGTATGATAGCAGGTGTCGGAATACCTTTCAAAACTCAGTCCAAATTAGGCGCATCTTGTACACAAGAGCCATGCAATTGTATGTGTCTACAAATTAAGGAGTGATCTGGTACTATTGTGCAATCCTCGCCATTCACATAGACTTCTTTTCCCTCCTTCAGACACCTATATGTAAATGGTAATAACCAAGCTTCATACAGATAAGCGCTCCCTAAACATCCATATCTGCCTATAGCATAGTATTTCATGCAAACCTCAAACTTAACCAGGTTAAAAAATAACGTTATGATACTGTGGATAAGCCACACACCTGAATTGGACCTCCAATGAGTGACCACTTCTAACCATTCTCATAGCGCGCCCTGTGCTCTGATTTGACAGTGAGAGAGTGATCGCACAATAGTTTGTACTGCTAATCATTCTCAGCATATGCTACGAATACCCTTTGACGTTACACGTCGCTTCAAAGCTTCCATGTGACGTTATGTACGGCGCCCCGTACAAAAAAGACGCAAATGTTTTTAATTGTTTAAAAACATATATTCATGTATTTAATGAACATACTAACAGAAGACTTAATCTAGGATAATTATGGAATTTTTTTTTTTAAGTTTTAAAAATCCTATATTACTTCTATATTGTATGAGTGCAGCTGCATGCCCCTCCGCCTGGTACCCTAGACTCCACCACGCCCAGACCTGGTTCATAAGCATGCGTGATCGTCACCACAAAACCATTAGCACGCATATCGCTTTTCCACACATGCTTTTACAACTAGCATGCATTTACCACACATGATAAACGCATAATCTTAATAATGTTTTTTTGTTGACCAACACGTGTTGTAATGCCTGTGCCTTACGTCCTTCAGATTAGTTTCTAGGTATACGTGTGACCAAGTCTGATAAGATCGGAGGCCAAGGACAAACACCATGGTATCTGTGGCACGAAATCTTATTGATCACAGAGAAAATATGCACAGGGTAAAATGAAAGTAACAGGTATAATAAAAATAACGGAGGAAAACTACTAAAATGGTGGTTGGACGGAGTATGTAATCAACGTTTGGCGCCTCGACACTACATTTCAAATAAATATACATACAATATGTTTATTAATATATTACAAAAGTATACTACCGGAAGATGACACATGACCCAGGAAAAGAAAGCGGCAAATTTAATACCTAAAATCAGGAGAGGTTTGCTTGGCGAACTTGAAGAAAAAGAAAAAAAGTGCACTTGCAAACAAGGCTGCGCATGCGTAGAGATTTCAACTGATGCAGGAAAAAAAAACGGAAAGTTTTACATACTGTCATGGAAAAATAGCTCTAAAAATTGCCCCCGGAATTTGCCCCCCGAGACCTAATGAATAAAACAGACTTCTTGTTTCTTTTCCCTTTTCCACCGCGTACGAGTACAATACGAATACCCCGTCATTTGTTATAAAAAAAAAAAAAATACCCTAAAAATCCATGTATGACCCCCTGAGCAAGCCTAGAAAGTCAGGATATTTCTACCCTACCCCCTTTCCTTATTTCTCAACTTTGTTTTACACTTTTCTTGTGACTCGCTTCTAGCGACGAGCAAAATGCCTGCAAACACTTCCTGGTTTGCAGTGTTCACAGACAGGTGCTTGTGCTCGTAATATACAATATGTTTATTAATATATTACAAAAGTATAGCACCGGATGACACACACCACCCGGGAAAAGAAAGCGGCATATTTAATACCTAAAATCACAACAGGTTTGCTTGGCGAACTTGAAGAAAAAGAAAAAAAGTGCACTTGCAAACAAAGCTGCGCATGCGTAGAGAGTACAACTGATGCAGGAAAAAAAACCTGAATTTTTTACATACTGTCATAGAAATATAGCTCTAAAAATTGCCCCCGTAATTTGCCCCCCCCCCAGGACCTAATGAACAAAACGGACTTCTAGTTTTTTTTTCACCTTTTCCACCGCGTACAAGTACTGCACGAGTACCCCGCCATTTTTTCTTTTTTTTTTAAATAAAAATTGAGCCTAAAGATCCATGTACCACCCCCCTGATCAAGACTATAGGGTCAGAATGTTTCTACCCTGCCCCCTTTCCTTATTTCTCAACTTTGTTTTACTGTTTTCTTCTGACTCGGCTCTAGCGACAAACAAGATGGCTGCCAACATTTCCTGTTTTGGAGTACTGACAACCAATCAGCATGCAGGTCCTGCTCGTAATTGTACGTATTTCCGTACGCGTACGCCGAGATTTTTCTTTTTTACATTTAAAAAAAAAAAGAGCCTAAACATCCATGTACGACCCCTGAGCAAGCGTAAAGGGTCAGAATGTTTCTAGCCTGCCCCTTCCCTTATTTCTCAACTTTGTTTTACTGTTTTCTTGTGACTCGGTTCTACCGAGCGATACAAAAGGGGATGATGGACGGAGCGCTTGAGCAAATCAAACACTCACCCCCAGTCAACTGATCTGGGTTTAAGGGGTCAGACTGATTTGCATATAGCCATGTCTGAACTGGGGTGGCCGAGTGGGCTAAAGAACGGTGATGGATTAAACCCAGATCTTTTGACTGGGTGTGAGTGTTTGATTGATTCAGATGCTCTGTCCATCACCATCCCCTTTTGTAACGCTTTTTGCCGCCATAAGTGTGGCAGGGTACGCTCAGACGTGAGTCCCTTGCTCACTTTGCCACTGGATTCAAGCAAGCCGGGCTGAAGACGGCTGGAATGCCAGAAACCGGTCATCGGAAGCTTGTTTCCGGTCCAGGGAAGACATGGCTTGGCAATTCGGGCTGGACTGTTCCCATGAGGCACAGGGTTAGACTGATTTGCATATAGCCATGTCTGAACTGGGGTGGCAGAGTGGGCTAAAGAACGGTGATGGATTAAACCCAGATCTTTTGACTGGGTGTGAGTGTTTGATTGATTCAGATGCTCCGTCCATCACCACCCCCTTTTGTATCGGTTCTACCGAGGCACAACATGGCCGCCAACACTTACTGGTTTTGAGTGTTGACAGACAGTTCACAGCCAATCAGCATGCAGCTCGCGCTCGTAATTGAACGGATCTCCGTTCGCGTGTAGAACTCTGTCTCTAGATATCGCTATGATTTTACTTGTAATTTTCTCATAAACTACTGAACTGATTTACACCATTTAAAAAAAAAAGCACAATCTGCGAATCAAACTCTACCTCTCTGCCAAATTTGGTGTAATTCCGTTCAGCCGTTCGGGCTGTAGCACTGGTTAAAGGTCTCTATGGAAAATTGCATGAGGAAAACACATTTTGGGACCCCCCTTTTTTCTTGGCCCCCACTTGAAGAATCAACCACAACCTTTTCAGGGAAGGAGCGGAACCAAGCAGGCCATTTTCTTAGAGAAAATCACGAAGATTCGTCCACCGACGTCAAAGTTATTCCAAATAGAATTAGAATGTTGTGGATTTCCTATGGAAAGTAGGTCCTAACTATAACTACCTACTGGCGACCGCCAGTAGGTAATATATATATATATATATATATATATATATATATATATATATATATATATATATATATATATATATATATATATATATATATATATACATATACTGTTTTACTCTTTTTTCACAATATAGAAATCAACTCCTCTTAACATGTAGCCTCCTCTTACATGTTAACAGAACCAGGTCTTTTATTCCATAATCGAAAAAACACAAAAGAAACCCTGAAATCACAAGGGATCTGGGGAAAATATATAAGGTTAAAACAACAGTGGTCTCCTGTTCAAAATCATAAAAAGAAATGTTAGTATAATAAAGTTTTAATGACATGATAAAAAACAAACATAAGTTCACAAAACTAATCAAACGGAAATGATAAGATAACATACTCAATGTTCAAAATGCATGACTCACAAATGTTAATAAATGGCATATAAGTGGGACACACACAAGTACATTAACTACGACCCTGTACAATAAGTAATGGTAACAAGGGTATTTCAAATACAAAGTCTCAAAGAGCGTAGCAGCGGACACTATGACGCCGCACCTAACATCCAGTTCCAAAGTAAATCCTTAAAGTTTTGTGCTGCCAACCCCAACGCCAGCTGCTTTTTGGCGTTGCTGTGTTTTCCAGATCATAGAAAATAATTAATTCGATTTTGTGTGGGGGCGCACCAAGAAGAAGTCCAAACAGAAAGTGTTGCTCATGTACGTAGAAAAAGTTCTTTATTTATTTTTAACCGTTCTTTTTAAAATACAGATCACCAGGCAATTTTACAAAACGAATCAGCCAACGCGTTTCACTCCTTTTCCATGGAGTTTCTTCAGGGCTGAAAGCAAAATAGATAAAAGAAAGCTACCATAAGTTTCAAAAGTCGTGGTTTTGATACAGATTTCCTGTTTCACAATCCATTTAAAAAAGTGGATGACATATGTCAACTACAGGCGCAACATTCAGTTTATCTTTGAAAGACTACTAAAAACAAGATACTTAGTATTATACAAGAATCAAATCGCCAAAAATCTATAATTATTTAACACTTTTTACACATATTGTAAGTGCAGTACAAAACAAACATAATATGGTTCCTTACAATTCCTGTCACAGCATAGGCTTCCGCGGAAGGGGGGAAAAAACAATTTACGCAGAAACATACAAGTGAGTAGAAAAGTCCAGAACCAAATAATAGGACCAGCCGGCCCAACACATCAAATTCGATTCTTATAATAATTTTATGTAATTTTACACCATGATTCTCAATTTTAGTGCTCTGTTTTCACTTATAGCACTCTATTATTTGTTTCAAATCAGTACATTTTATATTTGCTAAAGGATAACAGTTCCATACATCGTGCATTTTTCAACAATTCACTTTTCTATTCATTGAGGATTTCTCATTTGAGAAAAATGATGAGGGAACGTGATCCTAAACCTCATTTTGGATTTATATGTTGAGAGAGAAAGAAGAATTAAGAAAATATATAAACGGGGAAAATAAACATAACCTGAAACATAGCATTCATTAGGAGGGATTATACTAGTTTGTCTAAAGCGAGGGAGAGACACTATCTGTTATCATGCAATTATGGCATACAAAAGTCCTCACGAGATTCGTTGGGTTCTATAAAACCCAAATTGATCCTAGTCCTGTTGATCAGTTTATACACTTATTGTTTCAATTATAATTCTTACCAATTGTGTATTTTCTTTGAATACAAATACTTGGAACACTCTAATTGTTATTCTCGTATGATGTCCCTTTTTCTCTCTTGCCCGTTTAGCAGTTCTCATGTGAGTCTAAATAAGAGAAGAGAATATTAGACTATCCCTCCAGATGTTCTTACAGCATTTCCTGAATTGTTTGCATTAATTTCCTATGCATACCTGACGCGCGGGGCGATGTAAACTTCCCCACAGGCGTTTCACATTCCCATTGTCTAGCAATTGTTAGTACCCCGGAAGTTCAGTCTCTTCCTCGTCTTTATATGGTAATTTTAGTCGTGATAAACCTAAATAAACAAGAGACCAACAATATCAATTATGTAGTCTCAAATTGGTTATTACTATCTGAACAGAAAAGCGTTTTTTTAATATGTGGGTTATAGCCCAGCATATCATATATTAAGCAGATAGTGCAAAAAACATGTCTCACTCCCTTTCCCATAAGGTATCTTCAGGGGCAACTGTCAATAAGTGAAACAGGCAATATATGTGCTCCACAATATATCTACACGGCCCACTGCCATATTGAGTCTTTTCTCATAATCTATAATGATCTACGATGTTCATTTGAAAAGTGCGCGGTCAGCCCAAAGATTGTGGGTTTGAAAAACAGAGTATAGAAAGTCAGTAGAGTCAGATAAACTTGACGATATGTCTACACGACCCCCTGTCCTGTTCGAAATCAAAAGTGCTTTTTATACTTTACAATCATTCTACGTTGTTCATATAGAACAACTCTCTTAACCCAGAAACTATGAGTTTACATTGCTGGATAAGAGCGATACCTAGATAAGACCAAAATGTATAGGGCATTCACGTAAAGGCGAAAAGCATTACTTAACACACAAGTTATGTATGTTAGCGCTGATTCCCCACTTTACTCAAGTCTAAGTCCCATACTCGATAACGAGCCCCCAGAATAGCCCTGAGCAGTAGTTCTGGTCGGCTCCTCACCTGCATAGGACAGAAGTTGTCGCATCACAGTATCGGCATGGATAGTCCCAGGTTGTAGCCGCCATATCAAAGCACTCCTTATATTCTAGTTTAGTGCGCGCTAATTAGGTTGTAACACTCCCCACCGGGAGCCTGTCAATAAGCAACGTACAACATTATATGTTGCGTCAGTCGCCATATTGGAATAGGCAAAAGGTCGCATAAAGGGTGTATACAATTGCAAGGGATGTATTGTTAGATTGTATATATAGAACTAGATTTTAGATTTAAATTTTAATCAATTCGCTACCCTTGTAAATTCCATTGTCTCCCTACATAACGTATCCGTAGTTGTATCCTTAGCCGTATGCACATCACGTGGTCAACCCTCGAACAAGTCTACTAGTAAGCGCCATCTTTGAATCGTTTTCCCACTATGGTGAGGGGAAAAAAGCCATAATATTTATAATATTTACAAATTATAGGCACGTTTACTTATCATTATCAATAGTCTCCCAGCGTATTGCTCCCATAAATTTCCTCACACTATAGCATATAAAGTTCTAAATAATATGCCTTGGCGAAAGTAGGGTGATATATTCATTGTCCAATACTCGTTCGTATTACCACTTGATTTCGCGATCAGCTGTGAGTGTCACATTAAATTTCATAATGTACATCGTTTAGATGGAGAAAGCACGATTATGATAACCCAAACCGGCCATCACGAAGATATCACCTTCGTTTTAAATATACACAGGGGTGTGTATTATATCTTCTACATTTTCTACAATTTCATCCAGATTAGTTTAAGTTGTTATTCAGTATATCAGTTTTGAATGCCATAGTGCTTAGATAATCTGGCCCTTAAGGGTTTGGCAGTAGGAGATTGTGTTGAGTGAGGGGTAGGGGGGGCGGGGGGTGAAATTGAAAGAAGGGGACTTAACACCAAAATTGGACATGCAAGTTTTTCAAAAACAAAAGTGGAAAAGGTTGGTTTTTAAAGAGGTATCATGCAGAACCATAGTATATTGCACATGTCAGAGTTAGTCTCGTATGAAAAAAGCCATCTATTCCTGTTTACAAATTCGCAAGCATTATATTCCTCCTATCATATGGTTTTCCACTGACATCTTATACATCATCTCAGATTATATTAAGAAGTGGTGCATTTCATCATCTAAGTTCATCCCATACTTAATACATTGTAATTTATAAATCCATTTTGCCTCCCGCTGTCTTAACAACAGCTCACGGTTCCCCCCTCTTGTGAGCTGTTGTATTTGTTCTAATGCATGGAACCAACAATCTGGTTTACCCCCATGTTTTTCCCAGAAATGTTTTGAGTGAGCATATTTTTCGTCCCTATTCAAAATAGCTCTCCTGTGTTCTTGGATTCTTGTCCTCAGAGGGGCAACAGGGGAGCAGGGCAAAGAACAAGTGAGGTGATCAGAGAGAGCCAAGAACAAACCCAAAGACCAGGCGAAACATTAAATCAGCCTGCAGGGAGTGTAATTGAAGAGGGAGAGAGCCAGTCACAATTAAGAGTAATCAACTTATCAGACAGAATTTTGGATGTAGATGAAAATACACTATTATGTAAAGGTTTGGGGTTTTGTCCTACTCAGGATGGTGATTTCTTTGATGTACATGTGGATTTATTTAGATTTAGACTAAAATTAAAAGAATTTTTCAGCAACAAACCTACGTGTAATTTGATATCTGCGAATCAAGGGGAATTGGTGGAACCTGTGATTATGTCTATTGCTGAGATTAAGAGCTTGCAATGTCTAACTACTTTACATGAGGAAATGGAGGTCGATTTAGACACCATTCGTTCTGAATATAGCATCTCTGAAAATGTGTCTGGGGATAGTGGATTACACCCTAACTCCAGGTTCCTTCCTAGCACATACCATCATAACATTGATATTTTTAGCGAACGAGTCAGTGCTAGCCTATATAAACTTGAAAGGGAAAGTAGGGACCAACAATATAAGAACCCCAACCTCACAAAGGGAGAAAGAGCAGCCCTTTTAAGACTAAAAGGGGTCCCCAATATAGTGATCAAGGAGGCAGATAAAGGGGGGAATATCGTGATTATGAACATCAAGGACTATAAAGGTGAAATTTTGAGACAACTAGGAGACAAGGAGTGTTATGAGCGGATAACACACAACCCCAAAGAAGCCTTAACTGTAGAGATTAACTCTAAACTATTAGATTGGAAGGATATGGGACTACTTAGTGATCAGGAGTACCAATATCTGCTAGTCTCAAATCCCAAGTCCCCCTGCATTTATATCCTCCCAAAGGTACACAAGGGGGGGGGGGCCTTCCCGCCCGGCCGGCCAATAATCTCTGGAATAGGATCAGCGACCGAGAGGCTATCAGAATACATCGACCTCAAATTTAACAAACATGTTCAGAACCTGCCGTCTTTTATCCAAGATAGCAAGGATATTCTGAACAAGTTACAGGACTTTGATTGGTCTAATGATTTATGGTTTGTTACTTTAGACGTCACAAGTCTTTATACTTGTATACAACATGACATCGGTTTGAAGGCCAGTGAATTCTATCTTGATAGACTTACTAAACAGAAATCAGATGGTTCTAGAAATGATGGAACTAGTCCTAACCAGGAACTATTTCCTATTTGATAATGTCTGGTACCATCAAAAGAGGGGGACGGCGATGGGAACAAAATTTGCACCGTCGTATGCCTGTCTCTTCATGGGACAATTTGAGAGGGTACACGCATGGAACCAGAATGCCTCCCCCTGGACCAATACCATCGTGTTCTGGGGGAGGTATATAGACGATATTATCTGTCTCTGGTCTGGATCCGAAAATGATCTTTTGGAATACTCTGAGTACTTAAACAGGAATCACATGAATGTGAAAATAAAATTGAGTACAGTAGGGAGAGTATCAATTTCTTAGACCTCAAATTCTATATCAAAAACAATAAGATCCAAAGCACGATTTTTCGTAAGGATACTGCATGCAATTCGGTTCTGCATGCAAGCAGTGCCCATGCTAGTTCTACGATCAATAACATACCATTTGGTGAAATGGTGCGCCTGAAACGAAACTGTAGTGAGGAAGAGTCATTTGACATGAATTTACAAACTTTGAAGAGTAGATTTGAGGCCAGAGGATACAATAAGGAAGTGATCTGTAAGGCGGAGGGGAAAACACGCAAGATCCACAGAAATGATACTCTAACAACAAATTCGCGGAAAAAGAGGAAAACAACAAACACAAACGTTAGATTCATAACAAAATATACCAGACATAATAGTAACATCTTTAAAATTTTGAAAAATAACTGGCACCTCCTGAAGGAGGTCCCGGGATTACAACCACATAAAATGACCAAACCCTCTGTAACCTATCGTAGAGGCAGGACTCTACGCAATGAATTATGTCCCAGTTATTTAAAGCCCATTAAGGACAGTGGAATCAACTGGTTGGCAGAGAAACCAAGGGGTTTCTTTATATGCAGGGACTGCAATATCTGTGAATATGGACGTGATAAGATCAAGCAGTTTGCATATAATGGCTCACGGAAATATGACATTCTATCCTTTATAAATTGTGCTACTACTTATGTGATATACGTTTTGGGCTGTGCATGCGGCTTAATTTACGTAGGCAGCTCCAAACGTAATCTGAGGACAAGAATCCAAGAACACAGGAGAGCTATTTTGAATAGGGACGAAAAATATGCTCACTCAAAACATTTCTGGGAAAAACATGGGGGTAAACCAGATTTTTGGTTCCATGCATTAGAACAAATACAACAGCTCACAAGAGGGGGGAACCGTGAGCTGTTGTTAAGACAGCGGGAGGCAAAATGGATTTATAAATTACAATGTATTAAGTATGGGATGAACTTAGATGATGAAATGCACCACTTCTTAATATAATCTGAGATGATGTATAAGATGTCAGTGGAAAACCATATGATAGGAGGAATGTAATGTGTGCAAATTTGTAAACAGGAATAGATGGCTTTTTTTATACGAGAGTAACTCTGACATGTGCAATATACTATGGTTCTGCATGATACCTTTTTATAAACCAACCTTTTCCACTTTTGTTTTTGAAAAACTTGCATGTCCAATTTTGGTGTTAAGTCCCCTTCTTTCAATTTCACCCCCCCCTACCCCTCACTCAACACAATCTCCTACTGCCAAACCCTTAAGGGCCAGATTATCTAAGCACTATGGCATTCAAAACTGATATACTGAATAACAACTTAAACTAATCTGGATGAAATTGTAGAAAATGTAGAAGATATAATACACACCCCTGTGTATATTTAAAACGAAGGTGATATCTTCGTGATGGCCGGTTTGGGTTATCATAATCGTGCTTTCTCCATCTAAACGATGTACATTATGAAATTTAATGTGACACTCACAGCTGATCGCGAAATCAAGTGGTAATACGAACGAGTATTGGACAATGAATATATCACCCTACTTTCTCCAAGGCATATTATTTAGAACTTTATATGCTATAGTGTGAGGAAATTTATGGGAGCAATACGCTGGGAGACTATTGATAATGATAAGTAAACGTGCCTATAATTTGTAAATATTATAAATCTTATGGCTTTTTTCCCCTCACCATAGTGGGAAAACCATTCAAAGATGGCGCTTACTAGTAGACTTGTTCGAGGGTTGACCACGTGATGTGCATACGGCTAAGGATACAACTACGGATACGTTATGTAGGGAGACAATGGAATTTACAAGGGTAGCGAATTGATTAAAATTAAAATCTAAAACCTAGTTCTATATATACAATCTAACAATACATCCCTTGCAATTGTATACACCCTTTACGCGACCTTTTGCCTATTCCAATATGGCGACTGACGCAACATATAATGTTGTACGTTGCTTATTGACAGGCTCCCGGTGGGGAGTGTTACAACTAATTAGCGCGCACTAAACTAGAATATAAGGATTGCTTTGATATGGCTGCTACAAGCTGGGACCATCCATGCCGATACTGTGATACGACAACTTCTGTCCTATGCAGGTGAGGAGCCGACCAGAACTACTGCTCGGGGATATTCTGGGGGCTAGTTATCGAGTATGGGACTTAGACTTGAGTATAGTGGGGAATCAGCGCTAACATACATAACTTGTGTGTTAAGTAATGCTTTTCGCCTTTACGTGAATGCCCTATACATTTTGGTCTTATCTAGGTATCGCTCTTATCCAGCAATGTAAACTCATAGTTTCTGGGTTAAGAGAGTTGTTCTATATGAACAACGTAGAACGATTGTAAAGTATAAAAAGCACTTTTGATTTCGAACAGGACAGGGGGTCGTGTAGACATATCGTCAAGTTTATCTGACTCTACTGACTTTCTATATTCTGTTTTTCAAACCCACAATCTTTGGGCTGACCGCGCACTTTTCAAATGAACATCGTAGATCATTATAGATCATGAGAAAAGACTCAATATGGCAGTGGGCCGTGTAGATATATTGTGGAGCACATATATTGCCTGTTTCACTTATTGACAGTTGCCCCTGAAGATACCATGGTCATCCCAAAGTATGCAACCGTCTTTCCCTCTGTGGGATTGGACAGCCATTGTACTGAAGCAAGTGTCCATATTGCCCCAAATCTGGGCTCATGGTGCAATGATCGGTTGGGTCTCTGGATTCCCATAGAGCTCAGACTACTTCTGGAGGACTCCCTCACAAACTATCTCAAACACCTTATTGGTAAAGCTGGGGGCCCTCTCATCTTGTCCTCAGCCATTTTGAGGGTTTCAATTGTCAAAACAGCAGCAGGATGAAGGAGGATGGTTGTGAAATGATGGTCCAGGTTAGACTAGAAAATTGTTAAATTTATGTTTATACCTTCTTGTTTCTTACAGTAGGTGGACAATTCCATCCCAAGAATGGAGGTCTCAATTCCAGCTTGCATGTGGAGGGTTCTGTGCAGGGCCACACTGCGGAATGAAAAGCATCTCTTGCTAAAAAGCTCACACCAGCACACTGGCTCTCTCCCACTTCAATTACACTCCCTGCAGGCTGATTTAATGTTTCGCCTGGTCTTTGGGTTTGTTCTTGGCTCTCTCTGATCTCCTCACTTGTTCTTTGCCCTGCTCCCCTGTTGCCCCTTTGAGGACAAGAATCCAAGAACACAGGAGAGCTATTTTGAATAGGGACGAAAAATATGCTCACTCAAAACATTTCTGGGAAAAACATGGGGGTAAACCAGATTTTTGGTTCCATGCATTAGAACAAATACGACAGCTCACAAGAGGGGGGAACCGTGAGCTGTTGTTAAGACAGCGGGAGGCTAAATGGATTTATAAATTACAATGTATTAAGTATGGGATGAACTTAGATGATGAAATGCACCACTTCTTAATATAATCTGAGATGATGTATAAGATGTCAGTGGAAAACCATATGATAGGAGGAATATAATGTGTGCGAATTTGTAAACAGGAATAGATGGCTTTTTTCATACGAGACTAACTCTGACATGTGCAATATACTATGGTTCTGCATGATACCTTTTTATAAACCAACCTTTTCCACTTTTGTTTTTGAAAAACTTGCATGTCCAATTTTGGTGTTAAGTCCCCTTCTTTCAATTTAACCCCCCCCCCTTACCCCTCACTCAACACAATCTCCTACTGCCAAACCCTTAAGGGCCAGATTATCTAACCACTATGGCATTCAAAACTGATATACTGAATAACAACTTAAACTAATCTGGATGAAATTGTAGAAAATGTAGAAGATATAATACACACCCCTGTGTATATTTAAAACGAAGGTGATATCTTCGTGATGGCCGGTTTGGGTTATCATAATCGTGCTTTCTCCATCTAAACGATGTACATTATGAAATTTTATGTGACACTCACAGCTGATCGCGAAATCAAGTGGTAATACGAACGAGTATTGGACAATGAATGTATCACCCTACTTTCTCCAAGGCATATTATTTAGAACTTTATATGCTATAGTGTGAGGAAATTTATGGGAGCAATACGCTGGGAGACTATTGATAATGATAAGTAAACGTGCCTATAATTTGTAAATATTATAAATATTATGGCTTTTTTCCCCTCACCATAGTGGGAAAACCATTCAAAGATGGCGCTTACTAGTAGACTTGTTCGAGGGTTGACCACGTGATGTGCATACGGCTAAGGATACAACTACGGATACGTTATGTAGTGAGACAATGGAATTTACAAGGGTAGCGAATTGATTAAAATTAAAATCTAAAACCTAGTTCTATATATACAATCTAACAATACATCCCTTGCAATTGTATACACCCTTTACGCGACCTTTTGCCTATTCCAATATGGCGACTGACGCAACATATAATGTTGTACGTTGCTTATTGACAGGTTCCCGGTGGGGAGTGTTACAACTAATTAGCGCGCACTAAACTAGAATATAAGGAGTGCTTTGATATGGCGGCTACAACCAGGGACCATCCATGCCGATACTGTGATACGACAACTTCTGTCCTATGCAGGTGAGGAGCCGTCCAGAACTACTGCTCGGGGATATTCTGGGGGCTAGTTATCGAGTATGGGACTTAGACTTGAGTATAGTGGGGAATCAGCGCTAACATACATAACTTGTGTGTTAAGTAATGCTTTTCGCCTTTACGTGAATGCCCTATACATTTTGGTCTTATCTAAGGTATCGCTCTTATCCAGCAATGTAAACTCATAGTTTCTGGGTTAAGAGAGTTGTTCTATATGAACAACGTAGAACGATTGTAAAGTATAAAAAGCACTTTTGATTTCGAACAGGACAGGGGGTCGTGTAGACATATCGTCAAGTTTATCTGACTCTACTGACTTTCTATATTCTGTTTTTCAAACCCACAATCTTTGGGCTGACCGCGCACTTTTCAAATGAACATCGTAGATCATTATAGATCATGAGAAAAGACTCAATATGGCAGTGGGCCGTGTAGATATATTGTGGAGCACATATATTGCCTGTTTCACTTATTGACAGTTGCCCCTGAAGATACCATGGTCATCCCAAAGTATGCAACCGTCTTTCCCTCTGTGGGATTGGACAGCCATTGTACTGAAGCAAGTGTCCATATTGCCCCACATCTGGGCTCATGGTGCAATGATCGGTTGGGTCTCTGGATTCCCATAGAGCTCAGACTACTTCTGGAGGACTCCCTCACAAACTATCTCAAACACCTTATTGGTAAAGCTGGGGGCCCTCTCATCTTGTCCTCAGCCATTTTGAGGGTTTCAATTGCCAAAACAGCAGCAGGATGAAGGAGGATGGTTGTGAAATGTTGGTCCAGGTTAGACTAGAAAATTGTTAAATTTATGTTTATACCTTCTTGTTTCTTACAGTAGGTGGACAATTCCATCCCAAGAATGGAGGTCTCAATTCCAGCTTGCATGTGGAGGGTTCTGTGCAGGGCCACACTGCGGAATGAAAAGCATTTCTTGCTAAAAAGCTCACACCAGCACACTGGCTCTCTCCCTCTTCAATTACACTCCCTGCAGGCTGATATAATGTTTTGCCTGGTCTTTGGGTTTGTTCTTGGCTCTCTCTGATCTGCTCACTTGTTCTTTGCCCTGCTCCCCTGTTGCCCCTTTGAGGACAAGAATCCAAGAACACAGGAGAGCTATTTTGAATAGGGACGAAAAATATGCTCACTCAAAACATTTCTGGGAAAAACATGGGGGTAAACCAGATTTTTGGTTCCATGCATTAGAACAAATACAACAGCTCACAAGAGGGGGGAACCGTGAGCTGTTGTTAAGACAGCGGGAGGCAAAATGGATTTATAAATTACAATGTATTAAGTATGGGATGAACTTAGATGATGAAATGCACCACTTCTTAATATAATCTGAGATGATGTATAAGATGTCAGTGGAAAACCATATGATAGGAGGAATATAATGTGTGCGAATTTGTAAACAGGAATAGATGGCTTTTTTCATACGAGACTAACTCTGACATGTGCAATATACTATGGTTCTGCATGATACCTTTTTATAAACCAACCTTTTCCACTTTTGTTTTTGAAAAACTTGCATGTCCAATTTTGGTGTTAAGTCCCCTTCTTTCAATTTAACCCCCCCCTTACCCCTCACTCAACACAATCTCCTACTGCCAAACCCTTAAGGGCCAGATTATCTAAGCACTATGGCATTCAAAACTGATATACTGAATAACAACTTAAACTAATCTGGATGAAATTGTAGAAAATGTAGAAGATATAATACACACCCCTGTGTATATTTAAAACGAAGGTGATATCTTCGTGATGGCCGGTTTGGGTTATCATAATCGTGCTTTCTCCATCTAAACGATGTACATTATGAAATTTAATGTGACACTCACAGCTGATCGCGAAATCAAGTGGTAATACGAACGAGTATTGGACAATGAATATATCACCCTACTTTCTCCAAGGCATATTATTTAGAACTTTATATGCTATAGTGTGAGGAAATTTATGGAAGCAATACGCTGGGAGACTATTGATAATGATAAGTAAACGTGCCTATAATTTGTAAATATTATAAATATTATGGCTTTTTTCCCCTCACCATAGTGGGAAAACCATTCAAAGATGGCGCTTACTAGTAGACTTGTTCGAGGGTTGACCACGTGATGTGCATACGGCTAAGGATACAACTACGGATACGTTATGTAGGGAGACAATGGAATTTACAAGGGTAGCGAATTGATTAAAATTAAAATCTAAAACCTAGTTCTATATATACAATCTAACAATACATCCCTTGCAATTGTATACACCCTTTACGCGACCTTTTGCCTATTCCAATATGGCGACTGACGCAACATATAATGTTGTACGTTGCTTATTGACAGGCTCCCGGTGGGGAGTGTTACAACTAATTAGCGCGCACTAAACTAGAATATAAGGAGTGCTTTGATATGGCTGCTACAAGCTGGGACCATCCATGCCGATACTGTGATACGACAACTTCTGTCCTATGCAGGTGAGGAGCCGACCAGAACTACTGCTCGGGGATATTCTGGGGGCTAGTTATCGAGTATGGGACTTAGACTTGAGTATAGTGGGGAATCAGCGCTAACATACATAACCTGTGTGTTAAGTAATGCTTTTCGCCTTTACGTGAATGCCCTATACATTTTGGTCTTATCTAGGTATCGCTCTTATCCAGCAATGTAAACTCATAGTTTCTGGGTTAAGAGAGTTGTTCTATATGAACAACGTAGAACGATTGTAAAGTATAAAAAGCACTTTTGATTTCGAACAGGACAGGGGGTCGTGTAGACATATCGTCAAGTTTATCTGACTCTACTGACTTTCTATATTCTGTTTTTCAAACCCACAATCTTTGGGCTGACCGCGCACTTTTCAAATGAACATCGTAGATCATTATAGATCATGAGAAAAGACTCAATATGGCAGTGGGCCGTGTAGATATATTGTGGAGCACATATATTGCCTGTTTCACTTATTGACAGTTGCCCCTGAAGATACCATGGTCATCCCAAAGTATGCAACCGTCTTTCCCTCTGGGGGATTGGACAGCCATTGTACTGAAGCAAGTGTCCATATTGCCCCAAATCTGGGCTCATGGTGCAATGATCGGTTGGGTCTCTGGATTCCCATAGAGCTCAGACTACTTCTGGAGGACTCCCTCACAAACTATCTCAAACACCTTATTGGTAAAGCTGGGGGCCCTCTCATCTTGTCCTCAGCCATTTTGAGGGTTTCAATTGCCAAAACAGCCGCAGGATGAAGGAGGATGGTTGTGAAATGATGGTCCAGGTTAGACTAGAAAATTGTTAAATTTATGTTTATACCTTCTTGTTTCTTACAGTAGGTGGACAATTCCATCCCAAGAATGGAGGTCTCAATTCCAGCTTGCATGTGGAGGGTTCTGTGCAGGGCCACACTGCGGAATGAAAAGCATCTCTTGCTAAAAAGCTCACACCAGCACACTGGCTCTCTCCCTCTTCAATTACACTCCCTGCAGGCTGATTTAATGTTTCGCCTGGTCGTTGGGTTTGTTCTTGGCTCTCTCTGATCTCCTCACTTGTTCTTTGCCCTGCTCCCCTGTTGCCCCTTTGAGGACAAGAATCCAAGAACACAGGAGAGCTATTTTGAATAGGGACGAAAAATATGCTCACTCAAAACATTTCTGGGAAAAACATGGGGGTAAACCAGATTTTTGGTTCCATGCATTAGAACAAATACAACAGCTCACAAGAGGGGGGAACCGTGAGCTGTTGTTAAGACAGCGGGAGGCAAAATGGATTTATAAATTACAATGTATTAAGTATGGGATGAACTTAGATGATGAAATGCACCACTTCTTAATATAATCTGAGATGATGTATAAGATGTCAGTGGAAAACCATATGATAGGAGGAATATAATGTGTGCGAATTTGTAAACAGGAATAGATGGCTTTTTTCATACGAGACTAACTCTGACATGTGCAATATACTATGGTTCTGCATGATACCTTTTTATAAACCAACCTTTTCCACTTTTGTTTTTGAAAAACTTGCATGTCCAATTTTGGTGTTAAGTCCCCTTCTTTCAATTTAACCCCCCCCTTACCCCTCATTCAACACAATCTCCTACTGCCAAACCCTTAAGGGCCAGATTATTTAAGCACTATGGCATTCAAAACTGATATACTGAATAACAACTTAAACTAATCTGGATGAAATTGTAGAAAATGTAGAAGATATAATACACACCCCTGTGTATATTTAAAACGAAGGTGATATCTTCGTGATGGCCGGTTTGGGTTATCATAATCGTGCTTTCTCCATCTAAACGATGTACATTATGAAATTTAATGTGACACTCACAGCTGATCGCGAAATCAAGTGGTAATACGAACGAGTATTGGACAATGAATATATCACCCTACTTTCTCCAAGGCATATTATTTAGAACTTTATATGCTATAGTGTGAGGAAATTTATGGGAGCAATACGCTGGGAGACTATTGATAATGATAAGTAAACGTGCCTATAATTTGTAAACATTATAAATATTATGGCTTTTTTCCCCTCACCATAGTGGGAAAACCATTCAAAGATGGTGCTTACTAGTAGACTTGTTCGAGGGTTGACCACGTGATGTGCATACGGCTAAGGATACAACTACGGATACGTTATGTAGGGAGACAATGGAATTTACAAGGGTAGCGAATTGATTAAAATTAAAATCTAAAACCTAGTTCTATATATACAATCTAACAATACATCCCTTGCAATTGTATACACCCTTTACGCGACCTTTTGCCTATTCCAATATGGCGACTGACGCAACATATAATGTTGTACGTTGCTTATTGACAGGTTCCCGGTGGGGAGTGTTACAACTAATTAGCGCGCACTAAACTAGAATATAAGGAGTGCTTTGATATGGCGGCTACAACCTGGGACCATCCATGCCGATACTGTGATACGACAACTTCTGTCCTATGCAGGTGAGGAGCCGACCAGAACTACTGCTCGGGGATATTCTGGGGGCTAGTTATCGAGTATGGGACTTAGACTTGAGTATAGTGGGGAATCAGCGCTAACATACATAACTTGTGTGTTAAGTAATGCTTTTCGCCTTTACGTGAATGCCCTATACATTTTGGTCTTATCTAGGTATCGCTCTTATCCAGCAATGTAAACTCATAGTTTCTGGGTTAAGAGAGTTGTTCTATATGAACAACGTAGAACGATTGTAAAATATAAAAAGCACTTTTGATTTCGAACAGGACAGGGGGTCGTGTAGACATATCGTCAAGTTTATCTGACTCTACTGACTTTCTATATTCTGTTTTTCAAACCCATAATCTTTGGGCTGACCGCGCACTTTTCAAATGAACATCGTAGATCATTATAGATCATGAGAAAAGACTCAATATGGCAGTGGGCCGTGTAGATATATTGTGGAGCACATATATTGCCTGTTTCACTTATTGACAGTTGCCCCTGAAGATACCTTATGGGAAAGGGAGTGAGACATGTTTTTTCCACTATCTGCTTAATATATGATATGCTGGGCTATAACCCACATATTAAAAAAACGCTTTTCTGTTCAGATAGTAATAACCAATTTGAGACTACATAATTGATATTGTTGGTCTCTTGTTTATTTAGGTTTATCACGACTAAAATTACCATATAAAGACGAGGAAGAGACTGAACTTCCGGGGTACTAACAATTGCTAGACAATGGGAATGTGAAACGCCTGTGGGGAAGTTTACATCGCCCCGCACGTCAGGTATGCATAGGAAATTAATGCAAACAATTCAGGAAATGCTGTAAGAACATCTGGAGGGATAGTCTAATATTCTCTTCTCTTATTTAGACTCACATGAGAACTGCTAAACGGGCAAGAGAGAAAAAGGGACATCATACGAGAATAACAATTAGAGTGATCCAAGTATTTGTATTCAAAGAAAATACACAATTGGTAAGAATTATAATTGAAACAATAAGTGTATAAACTGATCAACAGGACTAGGATCAATTTGGGTTTTATAGAACCCAACGAATCTCGTGAGGAGTTTTGTATGCCATAATTGCATGATAACAGATAGTGTCTCTCCCTTGCTTTAGACAAACTAGTATAATCCCTCCTAATGAATGCTATGTTTCAGGTTATGTTTATGTTCCCCGTTTATATATTTTCTTCATTCTTCTCTCTCTCTCAACATATAAATCCAAAATGAGGTTTAGGATCACGTTCCCTCATCATTTTTCTCAAATGAGAAATCCTTAATGAATAGAAAAGTGAGTTGTTGAAAAATGCACGATGTATGGAACTGTTATCGTTTAGCAAATATAAAATGTACTGATTTGAAACAAATAATAGAGTGCTATAAGTGAAAACAAAGCACTAAAATTGAGAATCATGGTGTAAAATTACATAAAATTATTATAATAATCGAATTTGATGTGTTGGGCCGGCTGGTCCTATTATTTGGTTCTGGACTTTTCTACTCACTTGTATGTTTCTGCGTAAATTGTTTTTCCCCCCTTCCGCGGAAGCCTATGCTGTGACAGGAATTGTAGGGAACCCTATTATGTTTGTTTTGTACTGCACTAACAATATGTGTAAAAAGTGTTAAATAATTATAGATTTTTGGCGATTTGATTCTTGTATAATACTTAGTATCTTGTTTTAGTAGTCTTTCAAAGATAAACCTAATGTTGCGCCTGTAGTTGACATATGTCATCCACTTTTTTAACCGCATGCGTGCGGCATGATTCCCCCCGTACGCTGGATTTTGCGAAAGCGCACTTTGCATGACGAGCTGAGCTCGTCATGAGCGTGCCAGGAGGCTACCTCATGACGAGCCCAGCTCGTCATGAGCGTCGAAGGGGTTAAATGGATTGTGAAACAGGAAATCTGTATCAAAACCACGACTTTTGAAACTTTTGGTAGCTTTCTTTTATCTATTTTGCTTTCAGCCCTGAAGAAACTCCATGGAAAAGGAGTGAAACGCGTTGTTTGATTCGTTTTGTAAAATTGCCTGGTGATCTGTATTTTAAAAAGAACGGTTAAAAATAAATAAAGAACTTTTTCTACGTACATGAGCAACACTTTCTGTTTGGACTTTTTCTTGGTGCGCCCCCCCACAAAATCGAATTAATTATTTCAATTACAAAGTCTACGGCACAGCTGTTCTTCCAGAGCCTGCCCTAATCCTGCATGTGGAGACAGGTTAACCCCTTCGACGCTCATGACGAGCCCAGCTCGTCATGGAGTTTCCATTGATTTCAATGGAAATTGCATTAAAGATCTAAAATAGCCTTAGCATCCAAGTGGTTAAGCAAACCCACTCTGTTGCTGTAACATGACAATATCTACAGGAGCCTTCAATTTGGGTTTCCACCTTTTTCTCACATTACTATCCTCTTTTTTACATGTTTCTCTCGATACTGTTTGAGTTCTGATGATGGTTCCTCAATGTAATGGGATTGAAATGTGTGTACCCTTATTGATATTAATTAAGGTACAGGGTCATATGGCACAGGCTTGTAATTAATGTACTTATGTGTGTCACACTTATACGCCATTTATTGAAATTTTTGTGTCACATTTTGGAACACCAAGAATGTTTTTCTCACTGACACTCTCTTGTTATTTCTATTTGATTAACTTTTTAAACTCATAGTTATTTTTTTATTACATTTTTCAAACGTTAGTATGCTAATATTGCTCCTTATGTTTTTGCAGCAGGGACTACTGTTGTTTTCACTACTTTGATTCTACTGGCCCTTTCCCTGGTAGGCTGGGGCCCATGGAGTACTGGGACAGACCTGGGCTGCCCTTGGTGCCTCTATCACTTTCCCCAGCTCCTCAAGGTTAACTGCAGCGGCAATGGGGAGGTTTCTAGCAAGAGAGAAAGACAGGGATGGAGGTAGAAGGTAGAGTGAAAAAGACCAGAGAGGAAGAAGAGTAAGATAAGAGAAGGAAAGAGAGACGATGCATGTATGGAAAAAGAGAGATACACACGTAGATGATGGGAACTGGACTGGTGTGAGCTTTTTAGCAAGAAATGCTTTTCATTCCGCAGTGTGGCCCTGCACAGAACCCTCCACATGCAAGCTGGAATTGAGACCTCCATTCTTGGGATGGAATTGTCCACCTACTGTAAGAAACAAGAAGGTATAAACATAAATTTAACAATTTTCTAGTCTAACCTGGACCATCATTTCACAACCATCCTCCTTCATCCTGCTGCTGTTTTGGCAATTGAAACCCTCAAAATGGCTGAGGACAAGATGAGAGGGCCCCCAGCTTTACCAATAAGGTGTTTGAGATAGTTTGTGAGGGAGTCCTCCAGAAGTAGTCTGAGCTCTATGGGAATCCAGAGACCCAACCGATCATTGCACCATGAGCCCAGATTTGGGGCAATATGGACACTTGCTTCAGTACAATGGCTGTCCAATCCCACAGAGGGAAAGACGGTTGCATACTTTGGGATGACCATGGGAACACATTACAGCCCAAGATGTTACCCCAGAATAACACCACTGCACAGGAGGACCCTGAGAACATCTAGGCTAATCTCCACACTTGGTGCATATGTGCTTTGAAAGTCCTGTCTGGTCAAGTCTCTAGATTATTGTTTTAATTATGACCATTTTGCCATTCCTATATATTGTCTGAATGGGCTAGATGATTGTTTTTCGGTTTCATGTACTTTGTTTTGTAAACTCATTTAAGTTTTAAAGATATTACGTTGGTTCAATGGAAACATATTGTGAGCTAATTATATTGGTTGAGTATCCCATCACTTAACGCATGTTACATTTCAGTTTTTGCCAAAATAAGTGTATGGTGTAACATTTAATTACTATTGCAAATGTAATGTTTTTTTCTAACTCCAATGAACTTTTAAAGTATTTTTTATATGTCTATTACTTTTGCAGTGTATATCCTTACGTCATATGTACCAAAAACAAACCCAAGAGGTGATCGACCACTACATTATTTCCTTGGTAGGCAGCATGCTAGCAGGATTTTTGCCTAAATAGGAGTATTTGAAATTGAGGGACCAGGGGCGCCTAAGTAAGCTACTGTTTACCTGATGGGGCCCCCGAGCACTAGGCTGTAGCCCAAGAACTGAGGCATCCTGGGCCGATGGCGACTATGGCTGCACAACACGTGACCCACAAGATGGTGGATGGGGGCTGCGACGGATGGGTGAATGAACAGTTCCAAGTGACACTGAGTGTCCGTCGGCGGATGAGGGCGGAACCCTGTGCCTTGCAGCAGGGGCTGTGGTGGTGAACCGAGGAGGCCTCATCAGCAGGATGGGGGCAATGGAGGAACAAGTTGGAGCTGAGGCGCCCTAGAGAGGGGTTTTTTGAGGATGGATGCCTCATGGTTCACATGGAGTTTCCTAGATGTGGAGGTTTCTTTCTTTCTCACTTAGCACATTTGTGTGTTCTCAAGTTCCTGTTATTTCAGCGACCTACAGAGTGTTCTGTTTTTCTTTCTTTTTAGAAATATATCCCCCTGAAGAAGTGCTGTCATAGCACGAAATGCATTGGGGTCTTCCATTTCACCTTGTGTTAATTTGCTCCATGAATTTGCAATGGATCTGCTTTGAAATGGATATATAAAACGTGATAACAAGTCTTTGGTTTCTATGGATATCCTTTTGGATTTATCAAAGGAATAAAATATTTCCTAAAAGTTTATGAGTTCCATGTGATTTACCCTCATAACTACGCATTTTTGGTGCTTTAAGAGTGCTCAGGACAGTTTCTTACTCGCAGTAAGACTTCTCTTCGTACTATTTGTGTCACACCTTATGGAACCGGAAGGTGTTTTTCTGAGTACCTAAAAACTATTTTACCTTGAATAACAATTGGAATACTGATTCACCATTATCGGAGTGCAGCGGTTTGCTTTTCTCTTTTCTGTTTTAATTGTGCCATCACTGACCCACCATGTGTATCGCTTTTTCTCAGGGGATGTTTGGTGCTTCCAGGGCTAGCCACATGTCATCATCCGAGGAGGTTATTAATGTTGCGGTGGTGAAAAGCGAACCGAAAATGACCAGGATAGTGTGTCCTCAAGCCAGGAAATTTCGTCTGATACAACACCTGGCTTGGTGGAGAGACTTTCAAAGTGATTTAAAATTGTAACTTAAACTTTTAAATAATTCACACATGTAATTTACTACTTTTGGAGTAGTAATGTTACTAAAACGTGTAAGGGTAAATTGGACTATTCACAAAATCCGAGTTGCACACACATGGCCAACCATTGGTACTGCAACACCCTTCCAACTGAAAATTTGGAGGCAGGGACTAAAATTTAAACCCCATAGGAAATAATCTTAAATTAATGAAATTATTTAAACATTAAATATATAAATGATTTGAACTTTATATTAAAAATATATTAAAAGTCCCATAACTGTATTATTTAGTCATGATCAATTGTAATGCTTTTTTCATTTAAAAATTAATCTATCAATACATTTTAATTAAAATATTATTACATTATATAAAATTAATGATATGCATCACGTTTAATAATTATTAATATATAATAAAGAATATACATTTTTCTATATTAGTTGGGAATTATTTTTTCATTTAAACTTCAAAAAATAAATGTAACATATTAAAATAATTAGTAGGTAAGACTTAGTTCAAAATTATGTTAAAAGTGCAGTGTCAGTTTTTTTAGTTCTTCACTAAAAATAAATATTTGCATTAATATTTAACATAAACATGTTTTTACAAACTTTTTCCAGGTTTAGTACCTTTTTTTCCCCTATTATTTACAATGCAGAGATCTCTGCCCTGACTGCGGAATCCACATCAAACTAACATAAGCAGAAAAGAGAGTGGAAGAAAAAGGGGACAAGCGATGAGGCACCTATGCAGAAATGTTACATATCATAAAGACTGCTCAAGATGTGATCATGGGAACTAAAGGACATGCCTGTGAAATACAGGAAATACAGACATGGCATGATTTATAGCAACATTCCTATCCAGCACCAAGATTTAGCCTTTTCCCAACTTCTGTAACTCAAAAAGGCACACAAGAATTGATTCAAAAAGGTGGAATGTGGTATGTCCCTCAGAATCACTTGTCAGAATACTTAGGTTGTTGTCTATTGTTCCAGCCTTTGATCTCATATCCATGGTTTCCTGCATTAGTGTCTCTCCAAGGTGATTCATGATTGGGCAGTAGTGACCAAGTCAGAAGTATGTTTTGAGCCACTACCTGCTCTCGCAAATAGAAATTGCCAGTAGGTATTTGCTGAAGAGATGGTTTTATAATAATAGTACATTATGAAGTAGCATATTGGTTACTGGAGCATTGTCCAGTGGGGTTTAGCTCTGATATTCCAGTTTCATGGGTAGAAAGGTGAGATGGAATGCTAAAAACTATGTTTCCATTAAGAAAACAGATTTCCATTAGTAGTTTATGAGGGTCAAAAGTCTCTGAATTACATTAAAAGACTATGAAATTATGGACTGTGTTATTAAATAATTTTGGTCAATTCACACCCTGGGACTATTATTATTCAGCACCACTAATAACATTACTGCCCTCGTCAGTGCCTCCATGGGCCATATTGAAGACTTTATTGCAGAGCGCATGCACCATAATGCAGGTAGGTCAGTGATTGGCAAGCACTTACAAATGCCAACAGCACTGGAATAAACAGTGGCATAATAAATACTCCAAGCACGTCAGTGACAGAAAGGTCTGAAAGATGAAAGGCAACACATACCAAACCTCCTCACTTACAGAAAAAAAGAAAACTAAAAAGCAACAAGCAAAGCCAAATGGCAGTGTGTAAACAAATAACATCAACAACCTATGTGAGTCAAAGGAGAGAGATTTTCAGGAAAAATGTATGCTTTGCTTTCAGAATTCTCACAACAAACGGCCTGATTTATATGTTGGTGGACAGCTCATCATCCGCCGGGGTGGCAGAGTAAATTACTCCGTCGCCTTGATGGAGGTGCAGCATGCCAAATTTTTAAACATCTGCCAGCCCAGCGGAAACTTCAAGCATTAACCGGAACAGCCATCAAGGGGGCTTCTGAAAATGGACTGTAACTTTGCCTAATGGCTCTGTCAAACTTGACAGTGCCGTACGTCCATATGACAATTATCTTTAATTTAGAGGGAAAAAAAAGTGTGCTTTTATTTTTGAAAATAAAAAACAGTGCCCCTCTCGCAATGGGAGTTCCCTCCCATGGTGAGGGGGGCATAGCGCACTTTTCAAATCACTTCATTGCCACTGTTTTCCTGGTGGAGACGGGCATTGAAAAATAGCAACATCCACCCGTTTAAAATAGGTGGTTGGACATATAGTGAGGTTCTGTGAATTCTGAACCCTGGGTTCCATTTTGTGTATTGCAGCCATTTTGTGGTTGCCCTCACATAGGCCGATGACTGCGGCTGAACGAGCCTTTAGTACACGTACACTTTAGCTGACTTCTGAATGACCTGAGTGAACTGACCCCGTTGCCTGAAGCTGACCTTGTTAGGCCAGTTCCTTGCCCAGTAGCTGATCAAGATTGAGGATCAAAGCACAGGACATTGTAGAGTTTGGTATGCACACACACACCCCTTATCCTGCTCCTTATCTGTTTTCTGTTCCTTCTTTTATGGTCTGTTTATGATATGGGTTGTGGTCCTTTTATTATGGGTTTGTCCGGCTTGTGTAAGAAGGAATGTTAGGCATTTTGCATGCTTGCAAAAGCACGGACTGCCCCTTACTTTTATGCTGAGTTTTGTAACCCTGAGCATATATAAGGCCTCTGTTCTCTGTACTCCTCAGACTACCTCATTCAGTTGCTACGGCTTCTGTGTGACGTGGCCTCACTTATTAAATTTAATAAAGATGTCTTTTCATATTTCAGCTTCTGTGCCAAGTTCTTTTTTCTATTAGTAAGTATTCCCTGAGAATGAAGATTACATTTCTTCAAATGGCGCGGCCAACGTTGGCTTCATCAGAGAAGTGACTATCTGTGGGAGTGATCTTGTCAGAGGACTGAAATCTACTAAGGAGGACAGAACAGGATTCTGCTAAGGAGGTACTCTGTGCACAGGGATTCTGGAGATTCTTTGTTTCTGCAGCCCAGTATATTTCTGATCTTCCTGATTTTGATCCTCCACATGATGTCACTCCTGACTGAGAACCTTTTTGGCGTGAGTATTCTAAAAAAGACCGTTAGGTCATGTAGAACTTGACAGTTAGAATTTGGATAACCTTTTGATTAGTAAAAATAAGAAGTACAAGTGGGTCGCTCCCACGACTTTGTTTGGTTTCTTGGTTTTGATTTGGTTATTGCAATTACCAAAGCCGAGGGGGTGGTTTCTTGGTTTTGATTTGGTTATTGTAATTACCAAGGCCGAGGGGCTCGTATATTTGCGAGTATATCGTTTTTGATAACCCCTTGAAGTTTGAAGCTAGATTAGTGAGCTATAAGATGCCTGGTCTTAGCAAATTTAGGACTGTAACTTTGGAATTTGGAATTTGTGTTGGCCAACTTTTGGATTTGTATAGGTTTGTATATGCAAATTGCAATTTGTGTAGGCAGGTAATGAGGAGATATTTTTCTATTTGGTTTAGTTAAACAGTGCACGTACGAAAAGTACATTAAGCACCACTTTGATTATAATACTTGCGTATTCCGCAGTATTTTTGGCATGCCTGTTTCCAAGCTCACATGGAAAAATGTGTTGCTTTTTTGGTAGGTACCATAGTGTAATGTGAAGTAAATTAGCCGCCACCCCGCCCTAGCGGGAAATATCTAAATAGGTTTAGATTTACAAACATATTTCTTCCTTGGTGATTTTATATCCCCAGGGAATTAAAATATGGACATAATACATACAAGGATCCTTTGTTCTATGCAATTTTATGAATGAAGATATGCAGAGTGATTTTTGGTGTTCTGCTAGCCAAAGCTAGTGAATTGAGTGTATTTTTCCTTCTTGGACATACATCCGTCTGTTGGGCTGTTTTTGCAGTCTTTTGAAACACAATTGAGAAGCGTTTCTTGTAAATATGACTTACAACTAGTATTTACAAATGGTTTGGTTTAAGTACAGTCTGTGGGCTGTCCTTTGTTTTTGTTCTGAGTATTGGTTTGTGGGTTAAATATGTGTTTAAATGTCTATGTGGTTTTCTCATTAGTGCAATTTCTGAAAGTGAATAGCATTGGCGCTATTCACGAAATGCATGGCTAAAGCGTGCTGTATTGTGTGTCCTGAGTGTTTGACCCCTTTCTGTTTATGTCTGAAATGAGCTCAAATGTGTGTTTGTGTTTCTTTTTGATGTATGTTTTCAGTCAATTAAGCAAAATATCTAAGTGCTTAAAAAATAAAATTAAAATTCACATTCACTAGGAATAAAAAGGCCCCCAAAAACGAATGGTGTGTTTTTGTAGAAAAACCAACTTATAGCATTTCTTCATTATTTTGTATTACAGAAAGACATTTCAATTAAGGGTTTCCTCTCTTTAAGCATTTTTGAACGCATATTCTTGGCTCTGTTGCTAAATAAAAATCGTCCTTTTTAGAAAGAAAAATGTGGCGCCAAATTTTGTCATGTTTTAAGTTAGGCTTCTGTGCTTAGGCTTATAAATGAATGCATCTAAAAATGATAGGCAAGGGATGCAGCTTGCTTTTATATGTAGTATTATCAAAAATGATTGGGTTTATTAAAAATAAATATTAAATTATGACAAATAATTATTAAAAATAAGTGCTACAAAATTCATTTTTTACTATTAAGCTTAATACTCATACTATGACCCCCTAGCATTAAAATGTAATTTGAGTTGTGTTGCACTGCATAATGAGAACATTAGCATATGACATCTCACTTAGCGCAGGCGTAAAAAAACTCATTTTTCTAAGGATTTACATGAGATATGTCTAATGTCTAATATCTGTAATGTGTAAAGAACATTCTGAGGATGATTAATATGTAACATATTTATAGGATATTTATTTTTAAGTGCCCCAAATATCAAAGTCGAATTTGAGTATTTTTGCCATTTATAATAGCTTTAAAGTGCTTTAGGCTTCAGTAAATGCATACATTTAGGTATAATACAAATTTGCAGGCTGTCCCCATTTGGGGTTTGCTTTTAAATGACCCAGTGAGATCCATTTAAGGTTGATGAAATAAGTACCATTGCAACAAGCATTTGTTCTAAAAACTGATATGTGTGTTATTAGGTTCTGTGAATTATTCACAGTAAATGTTGTTTAATAATATGGAACAGAGATATTTTTTTTAGCGCCTAAAAAGGAGACATTATTTTTCAAAATAGAGTGAATTATTGCAGGTTAGGAGGAATTAGGAAGGCCTTTTGCCTTTGTCAGCCTCAGAATGAGCTGAGGGTGGGGGCTAGTAGAGCTGCAGAGGCTTGCTCAAGTCCCGCTGAGGTGTTATCTTTAGTTTCCCTGTAAACAATGGAAGGAGGCTGTCATGTTGACATTTGTGACCTTTTAAATTAGGGCCTTGTCTCTGTGAAATGCAGAATGACCTTGCTAAACAGGCCTCTAAAAGGAAGGGTTTCTGGTTTCTCCACAAAATTAAAGAACTTATTTCCAAAGGGAAAATATGAAAAAGGTTTCTTTGAAAGTCCCAGAACATGCTAAATGCTCTGCAAAAATTATATATTTGTATCTCTGCCTCTAAAAAAATAATGTCTGCTAGTTGTATTTATTTGACCGAAAATGAAGCATTGCATTAAGTCTTAGACAGAAAATAAGACAAAGCTTTTTATTGAAATTTTGAAGGCTACATGCCTAAGTGAGAATGATTTGCCAATTAAGAATTATTTTTTACAGTGGAAATTGTGGCCCAAAGATAACATGGAGTGTCAGTGAAAGAATTTTACTTTTGAAAAGTTAAAATGATTTAATGTTGCAAGCTGACTGCCAACATGGTAACAGTTCAGTAATGGAAATTTATTTTTGTGTCTATTAATGTGTATCATGTTTTGTCTTCTGATTACAAGTTATATAGGATATTTGTTTGTTATGAGAAATGTCTCTCTTTTGTGTGTTTTGTATTTTTTTTTTTTTGCTTCTGCCCACAGATCATTCATGGATTGTTCTGGGTGATTTCAAGGCTGACAAGACACGTGAGTTTGGTTGGTTGAAAAGAGATGTGTTTTTGCGTAACTCCTTTGGAAAGGAATGTTCAGGTGGTTTTCATGTTTGTGTATTTGGTCCTATCAGGAATTGTTCTTGATGGTCCTGTATGTCAGAAGTGACACCGTAGATTGTATTGCTAGCCGAGCACGACTGACTAGTGATCAGCTGTCAAAAGGAGGGTAAGGAAAGTAAGAGAAAGTGTGTAAAAGAAAGTGTAATTTTGATTTTAAACCTGACAAATTAAGAAGGCCTGAATTTTGAGTTTTGGGCTGCAGGTTCACAGTGCATAAAGTACATACCTTGAAGTGTGTGCGTCACCGCTCACTCACATATGCTATTGTTTTGTCTATGTCTATGCTTTTTGTGCTTGATATACAGCAAGTATACCTGATGGCTTGACATGTCCATTTTGTGCGGGTTTTTTTTGCATGTAGTTTGTTTTATGTTGTTGTTTTTGATACTATTACAAGTTTACCTGTGTTGTGAAGGGATATACATGACGATGTGTATCCTGCACAACAGTTGGGTAGATTTGCTCTGACACTAAATTTCACAGATAGACAGACAACACTTCATCAGTGTATATCAAATTTGGCTTTAATGGTATTTGAAGGAAAATAAAAAAGAGATATACAGGATCAAAGTGTGTCACATGCTGTTAGTCACGTACTGCCCCTCCCCTTAAGGAACAGGCAGCCCTACATTTATGTATCCTGATTGGACGTAAGGATAAAATTATAGATTTGTGACTCTTGTACATGGTGACCTAATTTCTATATTACATTAGTCAGTTTTGTTCTGCTTCCTAAGTAGTGTATGGCTTTGTACCATAAAGGAAACAAGGTTTCATTTTTCCTGAAGAAGGAACTGGAACATTAGCTGAGATTATCGTATATGGTGTAGCGGCCAGCGGTAGAGCTAACATTTCTGAACTATTTTTGATGTTTGTTCACCCAAGTAATTTCTTGTTCTTCCTATAGATTTTTCTTTTTCTCCCCTGACCGATGTCGCATAGTGCCTAGCGTTTGGGGATTTTAGCTGTGACCTAGTCCCATTTCCCTTTTCCATATTCCTTTCACCAGTCAGCCCTTTTTTTTTGTAGGTGTATTGTTTAGGTTCACACTTCCAGATTGCAGTAATGTACTAGGAACCCCTATATTATGTACAATTCCATTTTGTATGACTAGACTGGTTTTTAAGAATTTTCTTTAGGCCTAACTCGATGTTTTCCAGTCTAACCGTCATGGTAGTGATGGACTGGTTAACTGACTCAATGCTATTATAAGACAAGTTTCCACATTTTGAATATTAGCCTGTGTATTGCGTAGTGCACTTGATGCACAGTTATTAAAAGGGAGGTGTCTACATGTCCCTGATAATCTGTATTATCCAATTGTTCTTTTGAGATGTTCTAGATAAGGAATGTAGGAATACCTAGACTTAATCATGTCGCTATCTACCCTTAGATGGTGGAGGATATGCTCTCACACGGAAACCCAATTGAAGAGCCTAGAGGCACTGTTTTGCCTACTGCCTTTGTCTTTGTATTGCCTTTGAGAAATGACAGTGTATTCTAGACCAGAATTGTCCCATGGCGTATGGCCACTCCTTTGAAGATTGCAGGCCACCGGCTTGCAGTCCCCTTGTTATACAATGAACTGTTTAAAGCATCGCACTTGCTCCATCAGACGGCATTGGACATCACAGAACAATAATTTCAGTGCAAAGAGCGAAAGAGCAGGATTCTTGTTGTTTGAGGCTTCAGTTTTCCACCCACCTGTCATGTGCTGGTAACCTCTGACAGTGTGCAGTCCCTTGAGCCCCTTGGCCTGAGTTTTGGCCACACCCCCCCCTTTTCCTTTGCTTCAACGGAAGTGCAGTGCACCGGAGGATTCGAGTTTGGCAAAAGGCACTACATTCTAGTGCCCATGAAAGAGCTGCCTAAGCGTTCTCTAACACTGAGTAATGAGTGTTGGAGCCTGAGAATGCAGACCCGGATCTGCATAAGATGATCTGTGCCCTTGATCAATGAAGAGCACACTATCTGTAGTGCCTGCCGCAGAGGAGAGATATTGGAGCACTGCCTTGAGACATTGAGACTTTCAAATGAGCTGTGAGTGTTTGCCAGGAGGGCACTCCAACGGATACTGAAAAACACTATTTTTCGTGGGAGGCCTGAATCAAGAGGCCCATGCAACAATGGGAGAAAATTTGATGGACGATAGAAGCCTGCCAGAGAGGCTTGAACGGACTCTGGGCATAATTGTTGCACAAAGTGGTTTCCGTGTGATTGCATAAAATGGGTTTTAGGAGACTGATTCTTATTGTTTTGCTGGCATTGTTTTAAAGTAGTATTCTGTTTAGTAAAAACAGAATAAAATCCATTCTTTGTGGACGAGTACCCCCTTTTCACCTCAGAGCATTGATGAGGATCACCACTGTTTCACCTGAACATATAATAAGTTACTGAAATGCATAGGAACCATAAAAATGTTACTAGATAATTTTAGGATTTGCTTTCTGCTTAGAGTTGTGAAAAATGATAATTTTGTTTGTAATAGTGGTCATTACTTTCTCCTGTTGTCTATATGTTCTTAATAACGTGTTTTCTAGTATTTTTAAGCATGACATTGTCTTTTGTGGGTTGGATTGTTTTTGCTACCCAATTGACATCTGTACCCACCTCCCAAACTATGTCTCTTCCTACTACTACTTCTTTGCATTCTTTCCATACTTTACCTGAACATGAACTGGTTAGGAGGTCAGAGTTTACTAATAATTCCTTTGTACAGTTTCTGCATCAACACCAGTTAGTAATGAACACCACTAATTGTAGGGTGTGTGGTCTTATGCCACATACTACAGATAGAGGTATTCCCTATTTGGTTCTGCCATTTAGTTAAAATGGGTCTGTATTGGCATATCAGACGATGTTTATTTATGCCAACGAAGTCTATCCCTTGCGTTCCATGAAAGATAACTCGAGTAATAATGCCTTAGTGAAGGGAATAATGGATAATATTGATATTGATTCAGACACAGACTGAGTGATTGCCTATGTAAGGGCAAAAGGAGGGTCTGAGGTTCCGTGAATTCTGAACCCTGGGTTCCATTTTGTGTATGGCAGCCATTTTGTGGTTGCCCTCACATAGGCCGATGACTGCGGCCTAACGAGTCTTTAGTACACGTACACTTTAGCTGACTTCTGAATGACCTGAGTGAACTGACCCAGTTGCCTGAAGCTGACCTTGTTAGGCCAGTTCCTTGCCCAGTAGTTGATCAAGATTGATGATCAAAGCACAGGACATTGTAGAGTTTGGTATGCACACACACACCCCTTATCCTGCTTCTTATCTGTTTTCTGTTCCTTCTTTTATGGTCTGTTTATGATATGGGTTGTGGTCCTTTTATTATGGGTTTGTCCGGCTTGTGTAAGAAGGAATGTTAGGGATTTTGCATGCTTGCAAAAGCAAGGACTGCCCCTTACTTTTATGCTGAGTTTTGTAACCCTGAGCATATATATGGCCTCTGTTCTCTGTACTCCTCAGACTACCTCATTCAGTTGCTACGGCTTCTGTATGACGTGGCCTCACTTATTAAATTTAATAAAGATGTCTTTTCATATTTCAGCTTCTGTGCCAAGTTCTTTTTTCTATTAGTAAGTTTTCCCTGAGAATGCAGATTACATTTCTTCAGTAGCCAAACCTCCAACAGCTCTTACTCCGTCCGATTATCAGAGAAGTTTGATCACAGTGAGGATGGAGTAGCTCCACCATCATCAAACTATGGTTCTCCCGCATTTAAATTGGGTGTGCAGATCATCGTCTTGGCAGAGAGGGTACACCGTCGCCATTGTGATGGAGTTCCCTCTCCACTAAGATATAAATTTGCTCCAAAATCTTTATATTTCACTGGTAAGTGGGTTCTGTGAACCTGCAAATTGGTAAGAAGATTTCCATTAGCTGATTCAACAGGTTAGTTCCTAATTTTTGCATGACATTCTGAATTGGAAACAGGAATATTCATATTCCTCAAAAAACTGGTAACATCTGTCTCATCAAGATCATGATTGTCATTTTACCATTCATAAACACTTCACCATGTATCATTATTGAGAATAGCAGAACCTTTCCTAACACGCACAACCATGAAAACTTTGGAGTACTTCGATTCCCCTTTATTTATCTTTGTAGGCTTCCAAATCCATACACAATCTCCCACATGCAAACCATGACCCTTCAACAAGCACATTTTTCTTATGTTGTTTCTCTTGAACATTTTCTCTTGCTTCATTGTACAGGCTTTTATATGAAATTGACTAGTCATCTATTATGGATTTGAGGTAGTGTGAGGCTTCCTTCCTTTGAGTAACTCAAACACAGCCAATTTCATGGTGCAGTTTTATGTAAAACGATATACCCACACAAGGTTGGAAAATGTTTCTCAACATCTAAACCTGACTTAAGGGCAAGCTGGATACTTAACACAACAACCCTGTCGAACCTCTACACCAACCAGTTCATGTTGCAAGAACAGAGCATGGTGAACTTATGTGCCAAGATCCTTATAAAATGTAAATCAGTGTGAAGTAGTAGACCCCTTCTCTGACAACACAGATGAAAGAATACCCCCTTCATAAACACTCATCTGAAAATGTTTCACACTGTCATTATTGGGATTGTGCAGCCACGTAAGTTTAAACCAATTTACAAAAAAATCTATGACAATGAAACCTTCCTAGCAGTTTGGCCTCATATGGTCCCAAAATATTGATGGCACGCTCCTCCACACAGTGCAGTCAGGAAACTGAGACATAATCTATGAATAGACCTCTTTCTTTTCAGAATTAGATTGCTGGTTTAAAACGCCTACAAATGATTTGATCATTCATATAAAGACACTAGTATCATACTCCCACATCCTTCTTTGTAACCATCCCACCAATGTGACCAGAATGAGCTAGAGCACTAATGTGTGAGTGGAAGAAAATGAAGGAATAAAATAACTTCCCGTGATCATAATTTCCCATTCAAAACAAATCTTTTCCCTCACTTTCCACATCACTTTGAACTCTGGACGAAGATATTTATCACTCGGCCGTTCTATAAATATAAACTTGTGAAGTTGAATCAATCAAGCTTCAACCTTCGAAACTGTTTACCAAACTCCTCATCAATGAATTAATGCACTTCACACAGCATCCTATGCCTCAGCTGCAAAACACTGCTCCTAATCAAGGAGAACTTTGTTCTGCTTATTGAAAAGATAAACTGGAAGGCAATTAGTGCTGAGATTATAACTGCCTGAAACACATTTCACTGTAAATTTATATTCATACAACTTAGAAAGGATCCTGCTCAAGCGAAAAGATGCTCTAGCATTCCTATTAATGCTCAGAAAAATCAGTGGTTTGTGGTCAGCCCAAATCCAGAATATTTTAGCCCAAATGTACACCTTAAAATGGTCAAAGTTCCACATTCAACAAGAACCTCCCTCTCAATAGTGAAGTATCTAATTTTTACTTTGGTAAATGCCCTAGCAGCAAATGCCACAGTGACCACTTTTCAATTTTTATCCTGAGTAAATACCGCCCCTAAGCCTAAAACACTAATTCCAATATCACCATGCTCTTTAAAGAATAAGAAAACTGACAATGGGGAAACATTCACAGTGGCATCATTAATGTTTTAAAAAACAACTCCAACACCCTTGGACCAAATATACTTTCTACTTTTCTAAATAATTACCTAGGTGGTGTAGCCAACTTTGAAAAAGTGTCCACAAAGTGTGAAAATTTTACGAAATCCCAATTATCATTTTTGTAGATCTTATCTTTGGTTTGGATAAGCTCATTGATAGATTTGAGCAAACCATCTTTAGGAAAAATACATTTAAAGAAATGGTATTACTAAATAAATATACTTGGCAGGTTGTACCATCATGCCGCTTCATTAAAAATACTCAAAATATTGTCCAGAATTTGACTGTGTTTTTCTATGGCATCAGGATACATGAGGATGTCATTCTGAAATGCCACCACCTTCTCAATGCCCCCCCCCCCAAAATATATGTATACGTTTGTGGAACACCGAGACAATGCAGGGTAATCCAAGAGGCATCTTGGTGTACTCCTTTAAGCTCCATCAGATGTGATAAAAGTAGTAATTTGTCACCACTGTTCAATTAGCTGTATCTAATGGTAGGCTGACACAATGTCTAATGTGCTAAAATGGATCCATCCAACTTAGTCAGCTAGCGATATAGAGTGACAATTTAACTCAATTTGTTTGTTTACAAATCGACTCATAATCACAGACCACCTGTTTTTTGGTACCAAGAAAATCGGAGGCACCCACTCAGATGCATCCACAGCTGAATTACCTATGAGAGAAAGTTCTTGCCTTGCACTCATATGAACATTTCTTTGCTTGTGGGTTCACTCCCTGTTTAAGCACAAAAAACTGTATTCTTAGCCCAAAAGTTATATACAAACGGAAATGGCCTGATGACATCACCTCAACACATGTTGGCCATCAATTGCAATGTAGATCATTCCAACACCTGTCTGAAACCAGATAGTAGAAATAAAATACCCTTTCTTGCTACTACATAGACTTAAATATCCTGATTTGCTTTTTATATCCTTCCAATTTTCCCAAAAAACTGAGCATCAGAAATAATAGTGAACAGAGAACTTGAAGAGCCAATTATGAATGGAATGCTGAACAAATCAAATATTCACTCCTAGTCACAGATCTGGGCTAAAATAATAGTTTTTTTGCACACCATGCCATTCCACTTTAGACCCAGCCATATTCAAATCAGGCTTGACCCTGCTCCCCATGGGAGCAGTCCAGCCAGAATCGCCAGGCCAGGTCCTTCCTGCACCAGAAACAAGCATCCTGGGGCTGGTTTCAGGGTATCACCACTCATCAACCATGCTACCTTGAATCTGGTGGCGTAGCGAGCACGGAAGCCACATCTGGGCATGCCCTTACCACTTAGGGTGACAAATGCAAAAAGAACAGATGATGGGCAGAATGGCGCACAAAAAACATTCAACCCCAGTCACAGATCTGGGTTAGAGCCATCTGTTTTTGCACACCTCACCATTCCAGTTTAGACACAGCCATGTGCAAATCAGTCTTGACTCGCTCTGAATGGCTAGGGGTCTGCCCAGATGTGGGTCCCTTGCTCGCTGTGCTACTGGATTCAGGCTAGCCTGGCTGATATGGGGTGATACTCTGAAACGTGTCCCAGGATGCTTGTTTTCGGAGTGAACAAAAGAATGATGGATTAAACCCAGCTCTCTTGACTGGGGTGAAAGGTTGAAAAGTTTCAGCACTACATCCAATCATTTTGTTGTGTAGAGCTTGAATCTGCCATAACCTCAGCTTCCTTATTGCTAATCCAAATAGAACAATTGGGCAGTTTACAATCTTTATCAATGCCTGAAATGACTACCACAGAATAACAACTGTCATCCACACATCCTGTGCTCCTTCTACAACTCCCACTTCCACACTGTTCCTTTGTGAGCACTGAATTGCAATTACTCACCCTTGTGAGACAAACACTTAACATTCACCTGCACTCATGATCTTTGGAATAATCCCTCATTTCCAGAGCCATGTTACTTCTTACTTCCTCTTATTGAATGTCATCTTGCAACAAAAACACTCTGTTCACAGCTCTTCATTTCAAACACACATTGGAAAATAACATTATTTCCCCAAAGGAAGATATACTTTGTAAGACCCCATATGATTCCTAGAGCCACCACGTGAGCGCCTTATTTTTCCTCGAGAGAAAGACTACAACCCACACCCTTGACCTTGGATCTGTCAAGAATGAATTTCTAATTGGAAAGCTTCCCTGTTACTGCCACTACTTCATTCTCCACAGATTGAGTTATCATCTTAAAAGATGAGATTGAATTCTCCACATTCATGGTACTGTCAATAGTACCATGACAGTCGTGTCTAGAGTTGGATGGTGGATCCTAAGGAGATATTCTTGACTTCTTTTGTTTGAACATTTAATGACGACTTTGGGGCTGACTTAGACCCTGGTGAATGGCCTGCTATCTGTCAGGGCAGAAGAGGTAATTTTCTCTGCCACTCTGGCTGGACTGTCACCCACCAAATTAAGAGAATAGTCTTAGCACCGCTAGAATGAATACTATTTCGAATTTAGCAAATTATATAGGCGCCAAGTCTCCTTGTTAATGACACCCTATTAGTGTATTATGAATATTCCTCATATTTCCTGTGGGGAAGTTTCAGAATCTGTAGGTTTCCACAAATTCCCTACCACTTGATATTTTCCAACATCCTGCAAGAAAAAATATATATTACCGTACTTGTGTGGGTGGGCCCAGTGCACACAATAGGAAAGCGCAACATTTATGGATCATACTTTCCACCAAAAACCAACCTTATGTTTGCAATGTGGGTAGCTGTGGATTTTGAGCCTGGAATGGGCCACCACCCAGGGAAATCTTGACACCCAGAAGTCCTTGCTAACCTCAAACTTTGGTGAAAAGCACCAATTATCCTCTCATTTTAGTAAGGGAATACTCTGGAGTCTGCAGGGATGCACACATTTCCTACCTCTGGATCAGACCTGGGACAATGGAGGATCATTTGTGAGCATTCTCATTGTCCCTGGTTTGATATGTTCTTTTTGCAGGCACATGGCCCATTCACACAAGTGAGGTATCGCTTTTTATCGGAGAAGTGGAAGAGTGCTGCATGGTAAGAATTTTGTGGATTCCTGCTGATATGGATGTTTCTGTTACAGAAATAGATGGAAAATAGGTGATTGTAGGCACAGTTTGAGGCTTGCATGGAATTGGGTAAGCAAATGTAATGGGATCCACAAAAGGCACGCCACCTTGGATTCTCATGGGTGTTTCATTTTCAAAAAGGACACAATACAGGTAATTCAATGGTCAGCCAGCAACTTACACAGAACTCAGAATACTTATAGAAATAAACTGTGATGCATGCCAAGAGAACTGGAATAAACCATTACATAGTAAAGATTCCAAGACCATTACTTACAGAAAGGTTATGAAAGCTTGAAGGCAAAAGGCCCTGCACAAATAATATGGTTAAGGAAACCACTGCATGCCTCAAATGGGGTAAAAAAAGAGAAATATCCAGCTGCCCAGTCTCTGGGATTTCTCCTGTCTGCGCTCAAGGCTGGGGTTTTAAGTCTAGTATTTAGATTTTTTCATCCATGGATTATGACATATAAAATGTGAGAAGTCACAAGAGGTCTGTGCTCTACATGGTTCAACTATCCCCATTAGAAGCAGCTCTCTCCTTCTCTGCTGATCTGATCTCAGTCTCTGGCTGCCTGCACAGAATCGCTTCTTTAGGCCTCTGGGCATATTCTCGAATTGTATCCTTCATTGCAGTCTCTCTGAGGGATCACACTACCACCAACCCCCCACAAATTCCACTGCAGCTGGGTCAAATGCAGTGACTGCTTTCCTTTGATTGATGAGCATTTGCAACCTCACATTTTCTGTATAAGGGAGTGTTGATGCACTAAAATGTTGTCTGAGGGCACAGCACCTGGCGAGCATGTTATCTTCCCTGTTCTCAGCTTTACCCTCAGTTCTAGAGTACGTATCCCAGTATTTTGTTTCACCCATCAGATACCTGCACTTTCCATATGTCGGTGGTATCCTCTATGGCATGCATAGGAACTGTTCAGTGTTTCAAAAGACAGTGGTCCCAAACATTAACAAGAATAAGACAACCAGAATGAATATAGACCAAAATTGAAATCTATATTTTTTGCTGTCCAGCCGGACAGGTTTTTAATAGTATAAATATTTATATATATGACAAAAGATGTAAAGCAATTACCAAGCGCAACACAGCCTGGGTCCTGCTATCACATATGTGAAAACATATGACATACATATAAGGCAAAAAGAAAGGGCAGTCTGTAAATACTTCAATTTTGTAACAGACGATGGTAAAAATACACTTTGCATGATCTTTTCAATAAAATATACAAATCATCAAGTGTTTATTGTCAACGACGTTTCGATCCCTGTTAGTATGGGATCATCATCAGGACTTATAAATGCATGCCTTAAATAATAATTGCTCAACATGTAAAAACAGACCAAAATTACATTTACATACACATAACATTAAGAATTGAAAAGGGGAAAAATTGGGTGGGAAAAGAAGGACAAAATGACATATATTAGAAATAATAATATTAGTTATAAATTTAAAAATGTCTGACTTAGCTCCAAAAGGAAGTTGGAGCATGTTGAAGCAACCACACAACCCAAGCAGTTCCAAAAAATTAGCATCAAAATGCCGTGTTGACCTTATAGTTTCATAATTAGTGCCACACTTAAAAAGGACGCTAGAGAATTTATCCAGCGTGATAAAAAGAAAATAGCACCGTATAACCGAAAATTTAAAAAGCAGAACACCCGTGAAGGAAGAGTCCGTGTGAGAAATACTAAGCTGAGATGACCGTCATTGAGCTAATAGTGCGGTATATTCGAATCACACAATACGAGGAACATACCTCGATGTCATGCGAATTGACAGGGTCATCAAATTTAAAGTTAATGAAGCATATGGGGACCTAATGTGGGTAAAAGAGAGGAAATTATTTCCCAATCAAATAGTGCTTGAAACGGTAATGCCGTTTCGTGGTTAGGATTACCATTTAAATTTTTCAGATGGAAAAACGGTCCTAAAAACCAATTAAAGAGGATATCAGTAAGCAATCTCATTAGAAACGGGAGTGGCCTAAAGGAAGATCTACATGTTAGGCGCTTACCCAAAGAAATGGTCTGTTGCCGGTCTTGGAGATACCTGGTGAAACCTAAGGAGGTAATGAAAAGAATTGCTAAGATGCCCGGTTGCAAAAACCAATCTACGTAAGGCCGAGAGCTCAAAACCCCAGTATGGCAATCAAGGGGCTTACCGGCAAGGAGAACAGGCTCCGCCAGGATGAGGGTCTGTAATGGTGGACGAGTGAATACTCGTTCCATGAAGGCTGACATTAACGCTGGCTATTAAATGAAGCAACCAGAAACAAAGTGCCGAAGTCATGTGACTGGTAGGCACGTGATGGCTATGCAGGAGCAGAGGCGGCCATCTTGTAATAGGCAATTCTAATGGCAAAGTAGAGGGTATACTAGTTACGAGGATATGTGGGGTTACCAGATCCTCAAGTCTCTTCTAAAACAGAGAACAAACATTATAGTCTCTAAGCAGAATTGAAAAAAATAAACACTTAACCCAATTCCGCGTATATAAAAAAACGGCGGCCATTTTGGAGTGGTTAATTTCGGAATCAGAAAGAGAAGAGATTGTAGAAATAGTGTAGAAAATAGAAATAGCATGAATATAACTTTAGAAATTTCCATCCAAAAAGTATATATTTCAAAAAAGTAGAACTTTGTAATGTTAGAACGAGTTCATAGATTCCAACCCATATATAAACAGCTGCTATATTTTTAGACAATATGGGCACAGAAATATATGAATTATCTCATTTGGTTCCAGATTCACAGGATGAAGTGCATACAGATTTTATATTAGGCCACAGTTTGAAATTTTGTTAATTCAGGGAATTCAGATCTTCAAACAGCACATATAGAATCCTGAGCAATATAGCAAAATGAAGCCTCCCGCAAAAGCAACCAATTGTCTTTATATCAGAGAGGTCCAGTCCTCCAGTCGATTCAAACCAGTATGGATACTTTTAGTTCTCAGGATCCATTTAAGTTCCTCTTTATTCAGCAAGGTGCTCAAATCGCCTCCTCTTGGAGGACTTTTAATTGCATCAATAATTGTCCATTTCAGTTCAGTTTCACTGTGGCTTTTTTCAACAAAATGGTCCACAAGCGGTGCTCTAGGAGTCCTGCACCGAATTCTGCTCTTGTGTTGTCTAATTCGTAGTCTGGCTTTTTGCGTGGTTTGTCCTATGTATATTAGCTCACACGGGCAGAAGATAGCATAAATTACATTAGAACTATTACAGTTTGTAAGATGTTGCCTGTGAAAAATGATCTGTTCAAACATGAAGTCTTTTCCTTCAATTGTGCTAACACAGACACTGCATGAACCACATTTTACATGCCCAACTACTCGCGGAAGTCTCCATAAATCATCAAGAGTGTTTCTAGTGTTAGCTGTGGGTAATACTGCTCTTACTAAGTGCTCTTTAATGTTTTTGGACTTTTTAAAGGCAAATAGGGGCCGTTCAAGATTGAGAACACCTGCATTGATTGTGTGCCAATGCTTATTTATGCTTTTTTTGAGAGCATTGGAAATGGGTGAAAATGTAGTGACACATACAATACGATTTTGTGTCTTTTTTCTTTGGGTTCAAGGAGTGTTTCTCTGGGACAATACCAGGCCCTTTTGAGAGAACGCTCAATCAACTTTTTTGGATAAGCTCTCGCTGTTAGCTTGTTAGTCAAAATATTGGCTTCCCTGAAATAATCTTCCTTATAAAAGCAATTCCGTCGAAGACGAAGGAACTGTGAAAATGGAAGTGAGTCACGCAAAGCACGGGGGTGGTAACTCTGATAACTCAGAAGAGTGTTCGGTTCCGTGGGTTTGCGGTAGAGGCTTGTGACTAATCTCCCATCGCTATGGATAATGTTTAGATCAAGAAACAGGATGTCCTGCTTGTTAGTAGTCAAGGTGAATTGTAGGCCATTAGAATTGTTATTAAGCCAATGCTGAAATTGTAAGAGGAGATCATATGACTCACGCCATATTAGAAAAATATCATCTATATATCTCCTCCACAATGAAATGCCACTGTGGAAGGGATTTACAGGTGATAGGATACGGTGGCATTCAAAGTAGTCCATATAAAGAATAGCTAGGTTTGGAGCAAAAATTGCTCCCATGGATGTGCCTCTCACTTGTTCATAAAACTGATCATCAAATACAAAGAAATTTTTAGTAAGGCAAATCTCAAGCAACTGCAAAATAAATAAAGTCGGCACTGCATGCGGGCGAGGTCTGGTATCCAGAACTTGTTGAATAACCAACAGGGAATCTCTTTGAGGAATATTTGAATAGAGTGATTCCACATCTAAGGTGCATAGCATCTCAGAAGTGGAATCAAAGGGATAGACCTCTATCACGTTAATCATACCCATGCTATCCCATATATTGCATTGGGTTTTTGGCCAAAATAAAATGGTCAACATAGTGACCCAAAGGCTCAAGGACAGACCCACAGCCAGATACTATGGGCCTGCCCGGTGGATTTTCAATATTTTTGTGGACTTTCGGCAGTGTATTCAACACTGGCGTCCTAGGTGATTTGGTGTTCAAGAAGTCATACTCTTTTTTGGAGAGATATCCAGAATCAAGACCCTCAGTGGTGACCTTAGATATTAAGTCCTGAATCTCTCTGGTGGGATTGGACGGCAGTTTACAGTAATGTGCATTATTATTTAGTTGGCGCAGAATCTCATTTTGGTATTTATCCTTTTCTTGCAACACAATACCTCCGCCCTTCTCGGCTGGCTTAATAATGACCAAATGATTTTTCTTAAGGTCTGCCAATGCTTGTTTTTTGGCCAAGGAGATGTTGTAGGGAATAAAGAGTCTGCTATTCTCAATTTTTTCAAAATCCTTCAATACAAGTTCCTCGAAAGTAATAATTTCACCAGGTATCATACTTCCAGTGGGTGAGAACGTGGAAGGGGGCCTGAACGGAGTGTTGTCAGATGGAGGATTAGAAGGATTCAAATGGAAAAAGCTGTGAAGTCTAATCTTCCTAAAAAATCTCAAAAGTTCAGTTTGTGTTTTCTAGGAAGTTAGGTCTAACAGTTGGGACAAATGAAAGCCCTTTATTGAGAATTGATAGCTCATAAGGCGTCAAAGGATGTTTGGTTAGATTAAAGATAGGCAGTGCGGCCGTGTTAAGTGTGTCAGTATTGTTCACAATGTCATGGGGATCAGCATTCACCATTGGTAGTGTTGTCTGCGAGTGAACCGTTCTCCCGGTGGATTCGGCCATCGCTGTGGTTGTTTGCCTCTTCCCTTTTTCGGTTGTTCTGTTTGGCCTCGCTCCAAAAAAGGAGTTTTGCGGGGAGTATTGGATCCTCCACTATTGTCTGAATTATCAGAAGATTCAGCAGAGCTATCAGAGAAGCCCACAATATTTCTTTTTCTATTGAAACGCCCCCAGGGGCGTTGGGTTTGAGGACCACCGTAAGATCTATTAGTATAAAAGTCCTTAGAAAGATATGGATAAGCACGCTCAAGTGAGAATTGTTTTATATCCTTTTTTACTTTAGTGTCTTTTTTATTTGATTCAATTCTATCGAATTCATCAACAGTCTTTTGGACCTCCTCTAGAAGTTTTTTAATATCAGCGGGAGGTACTTGCTCCTTAATTTGTTTCACTAACTCTTGTATTTCTGTGACCACTTTTTTATGTTCCTCAGTAGCAATTTCAATTCCAAGTACCATCCATGTTCAGTAGCCGTTATCTCCGAGCTTCACTACCCATTATCAATATCCATATCACCATCATCAATACCAAGAGCACACCATAACAATCACTACTAATATCACAGTTATTAGCATCACTGACACAAACGACCCCAATATCAGCAATACCAATATCTGATTACCAATAATACCACCGCCAACATCACTATTACCACTAACATCAATATTACTAATACCACCTCAAATATCAAGAGTACCATCACCACGACTAATACCACCACTCCCAATATCATCAATGCCCTGCCACAATTATAATATAATCGAGACCACCAGATATACTGCACCACCACCACTAATAACATCAGCAATATCACCACCAATAACAACTACCACCAATAAAAAAACAATGTCTTTCCACCATTGCTACCTACAATATCACGATTAACAATATCATTGTGGCCACCACCAATATCACCAACACCACCAATAACATGGTCCATGCCACCAACTACACGAATACAACCACCACTAATGCCACCATTAACACGTACAATACCAACCCTACCACCAATTCTCACAACCAGACACCCACACAAATACCACTTGCAATAACATTAATGCAGCAGCACCTATACCTCCAACACCAAATACCAAAACCAGTACCACCACCTAAACCACCAATGCACACCGATACAACTTCTAATGCCACAGTGCAAGCAATATCACCTGTACCACCAATGTCATTTCCACCAATAAAACTACCAATACAACAAATGCAATTATCAGAAATATCATCTTAACAATACCAATTCCACTGCCACTACTACACCGCCATCGGTTTTACCACAAATATCACCACCATGAAAATTGCCAGGACCACTTACTTACACCACCCACCATCTAAAGTACTTCCCCAGCACCACTGTTGCTGCCACAACAAACAAGTTCTGGCACCATCATCCAAACGATAGAGGTTCTCCCTCACGGGTGCAAATGACACTTTCCAGATTGATCTCTACAACTGGGACCCACCTGCGCAATGTAAATAAAATGGAATGACTGTGCAAAGTTGTATTATCTATCACACTGAAGCCTGGATGTCTGGTCTTATGTAAAGTATTTCAAGCACATTTACCAAAAGGCAAGTAACTATATAGCTGGCCAATACACAATTATATATATATATATTTTTTTTAGTTTAAAGAGCTTTATTGGAGTAAATAGAAGCACAGGTACGAATTTATACAAATAAGACATAGCAAAGAGCAAAAAAGTAACAGCCAGAGTACACATTGTAAAGGAATGAACATCTGAAGATATCTACCAATGATAGACAATAATCCAAAAGATAAGAGCAATAATGAAAGGTTGTACCTTGAAATACAGTAGCATTTTACATTTTTCAGAAGAGGGGGAAAGCTGGAGAAAGAAAGAAAAAGAAAAAAGGAAGAGAGGAGGGAAAAGAAAGAAAAGAAGAAAAATTAAAAAGAAAAGAAGGTGATATCCTTATCTAATGTCATATTTAAGATTACCAATATACATTTATTATACAATTTTTCTGAAAAACAGGATAGAAATCAAACCTTGATTAATAAGAGCTACAGAAAAAAAAGAAAGGAAGAAGATACTCACAACTCTATATATAAACCCAAATAAATTACTGTAGTATCCTGGTCTCAAAAAACACCACCTGGAAACCCCGGCCGGTTTTACCATGAGCATTATTCCAAGAATGAACCCCGACAGCTTCCCTGCAGCTCAGCACACACGTGCCAGCAGAATGCTTACATTTTAGAAGATCCTCTCAAAGCATCATTACTTCATTCCATTCCATCACATACCAAAACTATAACTATACTACTGTTACACAATTCATCTGCAATGCCAAAAGATGCTCTTCCCATTTCACTATCTCTTCCCATTACACACTGCAGTATTGAAAGGTCAAAGGTCAGGAGTGAATGGTAAAAGAATATCATTCACCTTGAGGTTGCAATCACATGAATTTCCCTGGGGAGGTTTTGTTTCTTTCCAGTTCTTTCCATGTTTGGCTTCTCAGTAAATGACAGGAGTCCTTTGGCATATGGGCCAGCTGAAGAGCGCCCTCTGACCTCCTGAAAGACCACGGAGATCAAAGGCAGCCCCCATGAGTGCCAGATCTTATCTCTGCCGGCCAGGGCGGGATGAATTGTGGTTGTGCAGCAGCGTGGAAAATAATAGACAAATAACCAAGCCGCATCTTGCTGGGAGAGTACTGACTGCCACTCCGACGAAGATGCACAAAGGAGGTCAAAAACAGAACAAAGTCACTTTTAGGTTTTCACATTAGCCAGTTTATTGCGCACGGATCCTCAACTCACTGGCGTTCAGAATCGTGCTAACAAAAACTCGAATTCAGACAATTGTCTTTGAAATTAACATTTAAAAGTTTCAAACAAACTTCATTAACTTACAATGAAATAATATAGAACCTTGTTTTACTGATTTTTTATCTGGATTTTAATGAGGATTTTCTAAAACCAGAGCTTTTTCCCACTAATATCCGCTCTCGTTCTCTTTTAGATTTCTGTGTAAGAGAATGTTTTCATTTATTTAATATACGTTTATTTCTGTAGTCTTATAAAGAGAGCTCCTGGCGTTTTGGCGTCTTCAGTGTGTTAACCCATGTCCATTTATAATTTTCTACAAATCAAATTCAAGACGCAAAAATGTCACAAGGCGATTGCTCTGCGGGTTGACCTTGCCTCGTGTAATCTGCTCTCAGGCAGCGCTGACAGGCGGCTGATGACAAACGCAGCTCCGCACATCACCAGCAGAGAGGGCTTGTTACCCATCAGCCCACGCAGCGTCAGTCATCACGCTGATCTGCTCAAGTTAAATAATTCAGCAGCCAAACTAAACCGGACAAGAACTGAGCTATAATCTCCCACGCGAACTTGACCTCTAAATAATTCATTTCCTTTCAGCGCTGAAGATGACTTAAAATCGTCTGGACGTTTACTAGAAGTCTTCCTCCTATGGTAGTATTGTTCACAATTCTGGAAATATCCAAATTTCGCTTTTTCGCTAAATAGGTCTAGGTAAAATGTTAAATAGGTTTGCAAAAAACTTCGTACTTCCGCCTTCTGAGAAGTTCAATTTTTTTTCGAAATGTCATATTAAGTAAGTATGTGCAACTTTTTTTTACCACACTTTTTTATTTAAAAAAAATGTAGCTAGATACTGGTTCGCCCTGAAAATGACTCTCCAAGAGACATTTTCTACTCGAAGCAGTCTCCTGGTTTGATGCAAAAATTTTCACGAAAATCGCTCTGTATAATAAGTGACATGAAATATCACCAAACCGCATTTTGCTACAAAAGCATAATGATTGTGTCAAACCATCTCCTAATTTCACCATGATCAGGTTGTAAAGATTACATTTGGATGTCTAATCATGTTAATGTTTTGAGAAAGGGTAATTGTGTGGATCTCTTTATATCTAATATAAAAAGGATTGATGAAAGCTGAGCCTCATCCAAAAAGTTTGATTTCTTCTGTTAATAGGCTAAGGAATGTAATTTATTTAGCGTGCTGTTAACTGAATCATGTTACCCTGCATAGGAAGAGAATGAACATTTGCTCACCTGCTCTATAGATTAGTGATGTAGGAGTAGGAACAGGATAGTGAAGCATTCACATTCCTTGGCCAGCGCTGTCAAAACCAGCACCTGCTGTTAATATTGTAGACCAGGGGTCTCCACCCTTTTCTCTAAAAAGAGCTACTTATGATCAATTAAACTCACTGAGAGCTACTAATATTATTAGATTCGTAATAGTGACTACATCAGCCAAGTTTACATTATTGGCTACCGTATGAGAGATTACTACCTGCGATCACCTCAGTTTATCAGGCTTGGTTGCAAACAGCAATGTATAAAAAGGTTTGTCAACTTGGAATGCCCCTACATGGGTAATGCATAACACCCACAGCTCCAATGCCTCTGGCTCCAATGTAATAACATTTGAAACAGTTTTCACTGTGCCACATGGTTTAGCACTCAAATATCAGGCTTAAGAACATTTTGGAAACTCAGCCATCTTTCTTCAAATATCAGCTTATAAGTTCTATAAATAAACATATTTTTGTCTCAACTATACACTCTAAATTTTGTTATAAATATATGAATTCAACAAAGCAAAACCTTCGAATTTAGTAGTCTGGGCTGCACATAGGTAAGCTACACACAGGTACCTGGAGACTTACCAGTAGCTGACGAGCTACACCTTGTAGAAGCCTGTTGTACACATTATAACCTTTGAATCTTATGTAAACAGCATCAAAATGTACTGAAGACAATATCTAACTTATGTTACTGGCAATCCTGGTAATTTAACCATTGTCTGTAAGTGCTTGAGCCCTGGGTTCTGCTTGTGACTTACTCATCATCATGAAACCCGCGTACAGGTTGATAAATCTTTCTTGTCAACTGAGACATAAAGTTAAATCTCATTATAAATCGTTATCAATTACCATTACTTTAGTTCAGTAAATAAAGAGAGTTAAGTTGAGTTAAAGGGTTTTATTTTCAAATCTTTTCGTCATTCATTCTTTTATTGAAGTACTATTCTCAAAGTTTCATGATTAAAGGTTAACAAAATCAATCAATCAATATTTAGTAATAAGGTGAGTCAATTCAGTAAATCAAAATAAAACATTAATTAAATAAATGAAACAAGCGCGTTCCATTACGAAACTTTCCTATTCTAAGCTACTGCAAGATAAATGCAAGAAGGATTAAAGATTTCAGTTCAGATACCCATGAATAGTTCTCATGAGAGAATCAAGCATAAGCATGACCCTTTAGCAGAATAAACTGGAAAGTGTTCCCAGCTCAAATAATAAACATTACAAAACTAAGACATCTCATAAAGAGCTGTCCAGGAGTCCCAGTACAGAGTCTCCTCTAAGAGAGTTAGTCGGGAAAAGGGAGCATAATGGGATGCTGCTCTGTCTAAGGAAAAGGATGAGTGAAAACTCAATCAGTCTGCTTTGCATTGAAAGGGTGGAAGAATCTGCCCTAACCGAAATCTGAAGCTAGTCTAGGAACATGCACTAATATAATCACACGCTTTCTATTTTGCAACATTAATATTCTTTCTTCTTCTTGTTAACTAATAACATTTCAGCATGCTCCAGTTAACAAATCTACTCCCCATCTTTTCCTCAGAGTACAATTGTCCTTTAACCATGTGTTCTTGAATGTTGTGGCACATCCTTTCTTGTTTTCAAAAACATCTTCCCATGAATCATCCTCCCTGTCATATACATCTTTTGCAATGTGATCCTCAATATCAGCTGTATAATAGAACACATGTCTAGTCAACATCTGCTGCAAGGAGAAGAATAACAACTTGCACAATTGTTGTTTAAAGTGAAAAACAAGCATTTTTGTATTAATGGGCCGCAGCCTCCCCCGGATATAGCGGCATGGATTAGTAAATTTAGCGGCACAAATATGGAAATTTAGCGGCATTTTTGCGGCACTTTATTTTACTCATAATCATTCATTTTCAGCTTTAAAACAATGGAAACTCTTTTAGCAGAGTATTAAATAGGCCCTGATGTGTTGTTATTTCCTGTGATGTATAGGGCAGCAATGTGATTCTTATATAAAAACAAAAAATGGAAAACCTTTAGTGTATGTTAAATGTTTGTGTTAAAGAAGTCAAACCCTTTGTAAGTGTTCTTGTTATTAAGCCTCTCTCTCACTGCTCTTTTGAACCAGTTCATAGTCATATATATAAAATGTCCCTCTATAGGCAAAAATACATGCTTTATTTAATTGTGTACATGCTAAATATGTTATGTATAGGGAACTACACCTAAAACATTGCACACTGTAAAGAAAGAGAAACATACATCGAATTAAGAGTATGCATCAGGGATTATCTCTTTGTGCTGCAGAAGGAGGAACTAGCTCCTGGTGATTATAATTGGAATGGAATGAGTAACTTATGTGATTTGCAAACCGAAGCCGTACCAGTTGGATGGAAACACACACAGCTTAGGAGAAGGAGCTACATGCACGCGAGCTGCAGGAGCTGCCGAACCTACTGAAAATGCCAACCTCACACCGCCCTGCCCCCGTGCCTTGCTGCCCATCCATCGCCGTTCACTGCTCACCCCTCCTAGGCTCCATTGAGTCGTGAGACGACAGGCAGCATGCGTCTAGGCGACAATGGAGCCCGCCATATCAGGCATATTCTGCCATTGCCTTCACACCTACGGACAGTGGTTCCAGTAAGGCCGGGTGTCTGGCAGCAGTTTGCCGAGGCTGCAGCTCTGGGCGCAGCGGACATAGGCCCCCCAGCATATGAGAGAGTCCCTGGTTGCAGATGCGGCCCGACCAGATTCAGGCGCGGCTTGCCACCAGGGTGTGCTCTCTCCCGCACTGTGCCTACCCGCGTGTTGATACTTGTCCTCCTGCCCTTTCTGCCAATGGGTCAAACTGCCATCCTCCATCTTTTTAAGTGGATACAGCTTTCTCCCTTTCCCATCATCTGCCACCCTCCACATAACAAACAGTGAAGAGTAACTGAGACCCTGAGAAATTGAGAAAGAGCTGACCCACATCACTCCCCACCTCCTTCATTTTCGCAGGCACTTAAGTAAAAATCGCAGCATTTTTACTAAAGTGCCGATTTCGCAGCAAACCGCGAAAACGCTAAATCCTGGAGGGTCTGTTTACATTAAAACATGTACGGGCCGTTTTGCGTGGCCCTAATAGCGAATCATAGCGACTCGCTATTGAGGACACGCAAAACGGTATTCATGTAGGAATTGCTAAATAAATAGCGATTCCTACATGTTCTCTATTTGCGAGTAGCAATTTGCTACTCGCAAAAAAAGGAATAACTCCCCATTCATTCCTATGGGCCAAAAGGCCCATAGGAATGAATGGGGAGTATCCCTTATTTGCGAGTAGCAATTTGCTACTCGCAAATCAGATAGCGATTTAAAGGGTGCCAGGGGTGTCCAAAGGACACCCTGTAACACCCCTTAAATGCACATTTGAACAGGTGTTGCGCACACACATGTCCAAAGGAAATGTGTGTGTGTAACATGCAAAAGAAAAAAATGCACTAAAGTGCTTTTTACACTATTTACGCAATTTACCACCAAGTCAGACCTGGTGGTAAATTGAGACCAAATATAGCGATTTCGCTATTTCTATTTGGTTGATGAATTGCATTTAAGTAATCTCTATTAGAGATTCCTTAAATCCAATTCCTCGCAAATATGCGAATTCTTAAGTAGCGATTTTTGCATTTGGGATGATGAATACCAAATGCATAAATCGCACTCGCAAAGGGCCAGATTCTCAGAATCTGGCCCTTTGCGAGTGCAATTTAGCTTCATGAATCAGGCTGTGAGTCTCCAGTATGTAAATTTTAGAATTCGTACTATATTTCTAGGTTACAGGCATGTAGGTTTTGAGTATGTCATCTACTACAATTTATGCATTAAACATACTTCATTTCTAAATGTAAATTCTGCACATTGTTTTTAATAAAACATTTTGTCAATAATTTAATTTGTTTTAGCATAAGCATTCACCTCCGACATCTGAAGCACAGTAAAAAGAATACACTGGCTTGGAAGGGCAGTGTTGAGGAAATCCTGATGTGGAAATTGCTTTTTCCAAAAGTGATGATACCCAAGCAAAAATAATTGCTCTTCTTGGGCTTTTTCGGGAATAGCCAAAGTAACTTGTTTTTATATACTGCTTCATTCAGCATTTGTATGTCTTCCAAGCACTATAAATAACAGATGCTAGTATTACTTATTTTAATGTTAAATCTGCTTTAATGATTTTCCCAGTTTTCCACCTCTTTGCAGTAACCCTTCTGCCTACTTCTCGTATATTTCAATATTATGCTCGATGATAGGCACACACTATATCTATTGCTTCTTTCAGGCCTAACTTAGGGTGTTGTTGTACCCATTTGTGGGTTGTTGTGGGTAAAGAACTGAGACATTGTTCCAAATATTTTTTTTTTCAAATCTGCTTCCTAAGGTGCTGTTCCTGGTTCTAATTATTGGTTCCCAAAGTCTTTTTATATAATAATACAATGATCTAGGGGTATTCCCTGGTTTCCACTTCTCAGCTCTCAATTCTTGATGATACCATTAAAGAGTCCATTCCAATTTTTTTGTTGTAAAACTAGTCTTTTTTAATTCCTCATACAGTATGCTGCCTAAGGGATTAATAGCTTCACATGCTGTTTGTAACCTTCCCGTTAGTAGGAGTTCCACATATTGCGCTCATTTTTCCACCGGCTAGGCTACATGTTGAGTCATGCACTCAACTTGGTGAAACACAAAAACGGGTCTACTTCGGAGACATTCTTTTGTAATTTTGACACTGGTATGTTAGGGTGTGATCTTGCATTTGCCAAAAGATCCCCTAGTTGTACAATTTTGTCGAACTCTTCCTTGTAATTTTACTCTAATCTACTGGTTTGAGATTTCATTGCCTGTCAGAAAGCATCCTATTCTTATTGAATTTTTTTTATGCACTGCTCTATTGCCCTTTAAAGGTGCCTCTGACCTGCCACAAACTGCTGAATTATCCCCTAAAGCTCTCCCTAGCTTCAAAACCAGCGGAATAATTTACAAAGCAATGACCATCACCACCCATTATCTTGCAGGCAAGCTCACTCACCATCTGTGTTGGTTATTGGCACACCCACAGCCAGGACCCCATCCCATTATAAACTATGAAGTTTAAAAAAGAATGAATCAATACAACAGATCCTTTCCATCTATGCACACAAGATCTGGAACAACATCCCTATATCTATCAGGCGCACCCCAATGCAGCTCCAATTCAGCAATGAGTTAAGACTCTCCTCTTTAAGGAACACTCCATCACAATGTGTTAACAACCCACAACTCAGCTGCCTCTCCTCTTTGGCCATGTACAGCAAATGACTGCAAATGACTGCCTTTGGCTAGGATCATGCCATAGAAATACCAGATACATATATAAATACTGTTTGGCTTCATGATACCATATCTGAAACAATTTTCTTGAAGGATCGCTTATATGTCTGCAATTTCTTATGATTGACTGAAGTCTATTTGTTAAATATCCTTGGAAATAACTGTACACATTGGATCTACTCTTTTAAATCTGTTGCCAGATAACAGTGAGCCATATATATTTTAGTACCAACAATCTCTAGCCTAAAACCTGTGGTCTCCTTTGTAGCCCCAGTTATTAATTTTGAATTCTTTCTTTTCTCTGCAAGCAACAGTAGTCCAGCATGCCCACCTTTGCCTTTTTACGGAGCCTGGTATCAACATCAAGAGAGCACTGAAAGGTCTATCATGGAGAGTATGAGAAATCTCTCTCTTTATTTCTTTCTCACTCACTTTCGCTACCTCTCTCACTTTCTCTACCTCACTTTCTCTCTCCCTATCCCTTCTTTTCTTCTTGTCTTGTATCTTCAATACTGGGCTACGTTGGCCTTTTCTCTTTCCTAAATGTCCCTGTTTATTCTCAAAGGTTAAAAAGAATAATATATTTATAGACAAGAAAAAAATCTTTCAGGTTAGAACTTCTGTATAGTATCGCTTGAAATTTTCTTTTCTACTGCAGTTACCTCTCTGTAAGCTTACTCATTAGATTTCTGTCTTCCATCTTATTCTCTTCTATTTCTTGCATTCCTTAGTCTCTCTTCTCTTAACACACAACGTTTCCCTTCCTTAATTATTGCCAATTAAATTATTTTTTAATGACAGTCATAGTCCACATTGTTTCCACTGATCCTCCCACACTGCTTCCTCACTACTTGTGCCAAGTGTCACGCTCACGAGACACTGTTGAATTATGTATTGTCTTGGCTCTGAAGTGGCATTCTAGCTTCCTCCTGCTTTGGGTCATATCCTGTTGTTTCCCTAAGGATGGAAACCACCTATCCAGCTGCACAGGATTTACTTTTCTGATGCACAGTCAGACTTTGGTACATATGTACTAACACATTTTCCCTTACACACTAAAAAGGAAAAACACTTTGACACATCAGGCCTTCTCTAGCCATCCGGTGCTCTCTTGACTTGAGTCTTCACTTGTCTGTATGGCATTCTGTTCCTCTTCTATTGCCATCTTCCATCTTGCATGTTCCTGCCGTGCTGGATTTCTGTTAACGCCTGACCTGCCTAGATCACACATGACTGTCTAAATGTTTCTCATTATCATAAGCATACAATATGCACTATAGACCATGGTGCGCTATCACATGGAAGAGGAGTAACCTAAAGGTTTTTTTTTTTAAAGAAAGAGCTGAAACGAATGAGTTTTGGTAAAACCCACTGGGGATAGGTTTTTAATATGATATGAGAAACCTTTTGAATACAGGTGTGCAAAGATGAAAAATCATCATAATCTGAACTTTGTGTATTTTCTAAACTTTGCCTCACAAGCTTTCAGAGTTTAAAAAGGACATATTTAACATCCCTTCATTTAGCAGTAATCTTTCTTTCTGTCACTAGCGCCCGTGCATAAACTCCCACTCTTGAATCTCGCACTCCTTCCCCGTCGAGCACTAGTAATCTCCCTTCCTTTGCTGCATCTTCATCCCCTGCCATACCTGGTCACTACATGCAGAATATCCTACTTTTTCAGGAGTAAGACATCTTGTGGTTGGGAAACAGGGACGGGGAATGTTGCTAATTGAGTGATGTTGGAAAACGTCTAACACCTCTAGTATGCTGAGGGTTCCAGGTTTCCTTCAGCTCTAGAACACTCATTGTTACTGGTTCTGTGTACCATAAAAGGCTAGAAACCAAAATGGCATTTGGGCAAATGCTTATTAACTTGTAAGAAATCCATTAAATATGCTATGTATTATCCTTTCAGAATTGATCCTAAGGGACGATTTCTGATTAGTCTGTAATGTAAGGAGGCAGAAGGGTCCAAACCACCTTTTTTAAGCAAGGGATCTCCATTTGTTTGTGTTATAACACGGAGGCAGCAGCTTGGCTATGGGACAGCCTTGATAAAAATAAGAATGCTCGTCAATTGTCTGAATACATCCAGTTAGACTTGAGGAAAAATGAGGGAAAATGACTGTTAGGGCCTGATTTAATGTTTGATGCAAAGGCTGCCAAACCCTAGGGGCATCAGACACTTTACCTCTTTCCACCTGGTTAATGACCACTACCAAATCTAGTATTAGACACTAGTGTAGCGGCCATTTTTTCTTCAAAAGGGCTTCCTCTGACAAGGCAGGAGCACATTTAGTGACAACACACAGTGCTGGCGACCCTGCCTTGCCATTGAGGCATGACAGACTAGTAAACATATTTTACATTTTTCAAACCCGAACCCCCCAAAAAATATTTGTTTAAAAAAAAAAAAGGAAATCAATATCCCTGCTGCCCTGTGAGAGTTCTCCAGTGCGTCGACTACAGTGATCTTTTTTCTTGTACTGCATGGCAGTCCCAGACAAGAAAACATTGCCGACTTTGCATCTGAAGGCCTGCCATCAAAAGCAATTTTATTTTCTACTGATTTTGTAGCCATAACATTTTGAACAGAACTTTTACATCTAGTAATACAGTGTCAAATACAGAGAGAGATATTTGTAGAGTGCTTCATATTTAGCCAACATTAACTATTTAGGTGGGGATTGTGATATACAATTATGTTGGTGTTAATGGTGAAAACAAATAGATAATTACATATCTATATTAAACGAGGCATGACAGCCTGAAATGTTACATGTGCACAAATCCTTTGGACGAGAGAGGTGAATATTACAGCTATACTCCTCTACTCCAGTACTTTTAATAGTAAGAGATTATATTTCAAGGCTTTTTTCAACTTATAGTGAGAGGCAAAGGTAGCAGTGATTAGTGCTATAGAGTTTAAGGGCAAGATGTAGGTAAATACTATTTACCGATTCTTAAATACATAATTTTACCGATTCGGTATTTAAGAATAGGTAAATAGTATGTAGGTAATCATTCGGTAACTTTTACCGAATCGGTAAAATTCAGTAAATACTGAATCGGAATTTACCGATTCGGTAATTCCCATTCATTCCTATGGACCTGGAGGACCATAGGAATGAATGGGAAGCCATTCACTATTACCGATTCGGTAAATACCGAATTGGTAATAGGGGGAACATTCTCTAGCGTGGCAGGGTGTCACATTGACACCCTGTTGCACCCCTGAATAGTGCATGGGTGCACATATGGCACACCTACATGCCCTAAGGGCATGTATGTCTGCCACATGGCACCTGTGAAAAAGCACAAATTTGCGTTTTCAAAGTTTTTCGATATTTACCACCAACTTTTATTAGGTGGTAAATACCGAATCCTTAACTCTGGAATGCACTCTTTTGAGTGCTCCCTACACTTCAGATTCAGTATTTAAGGAATCAGTAAATTTACCGATTCCTTAAATTACCGATTTGGTAAATTACCGAATCTGAAATGTAGCCACCTACATCTCAATAGCCTAATACCGGTCGGTAACGGCCAAAATTCGGTAATTTCGGCCGTTACCGACCGGTATTGGGCTACCTACATCTGGCCCTTAGTGTATAGGACCTAGAAGTTATAAGGTTCCAAACTTTAAGCTAGCACAAGTTAGCTAGGGTGACAAGGGTGATAAGGCTTCCACATCTTGGGCTCTTTTCTAGAGTACATATTTAGGGTGGGCCTTATAGCACCCTCAGGTGGTTGGTGTTGGTTTTGAAAGTGGAGTTGGCTGCGGATCACTTTCAATACTGCAGAAGAAGGCAGGGAATTGAGGGCTGGGGGGACCGGGGACCTGCCAGATTTTGGTGAATTTCCTGGTAAACAATCCACACATTGATGAAGAGTGGGTACGTGCTAAAACAGTAGATTAAACAATTGCATTATCCTAAAGTGTTTTAAAACCATGGCACGTGTTACTACATACCAAGCACATTGTAATTATGAAGTCTGATTTTCTTTTTTTTTGGTAATGAAAAAATTTTGTTCTAAAATCCTCTGATAGAGTAATTTCTTGCAGTACTCATCTTTGTATGCATATTCACATGCTTTAATATCTGAAAGCATTTGGCCTCCTAACTACAAAGTATGCTTAGACCGTTCTTCCAATGGATTAGACAGACATCCCTGCCGCACTCACAGCACCGTTTAATAGGAAACTGAATTTAGTCATTTACAGGCCTAATGCAATGACCATTTTCCTCTGAGAACTAGTTTTGAATCCAGCCCAAACTAAAGCAGAGGAAGCGCATTTTGACTATAATGGCTACAAGTGTAATATGATTAGGTTGACAAAATCATGTTTGTTTCTTGCAGCCTAAAATATATCCTGAATGTAACACAGATTGGATTCAAAAACTCTTTCTCTGCCATGAGTGGTTTAATGCAGGAGCTCTGCTTATAGGATTTTAAACTCTAATAATATAAAAAAGCTGTTTTCAATTCAAGGAGTTGGATTATGATGAACACTATTGTGTTTCACCTTGGGAAGATCAGAGCTACAAAATAAGAATTTCCTGGAAGGTCTGGGGATAAAATCAATATCTTTTTGTGATAAACCAAGCAGCATAAATTATAACTGTGTAAAACATAAAAGGCAATTGTATCTTATTTGGACATCCTGTTATCAATTAATTTGTTTCAAATTAAATCATCTGAATACATTTTCCTGATGACAATACGTCCATGTCCATATTTATTAGGCCCTAAATACAAGCCTGTGCTATTTAACATTTCCTGTGATCATTGACATAAAGCATGCTTTCTTTGGTGCACCTTTTTCATGGATTTTCATGCTGTGTACTCAGACCCAAAAACACTATATATATATATATATATATATATATATATTCACTGAAAAAACCATAGGTTATAGACCATATATAGTTAGGAATTAGCATTTACAAAACCTTATTTTACTCACACAAAACCATTGAAATTCCATATATAGTTAGTTGCACTAACTATATATCGCGCATCCGCAATCCACTGCTGATGATGTCACATATTACATCATTCATGACATGGTCAGTGACATCACTGATGACATCACTGATGACATCTCAAATGACATCACTGATGACAACATCCAGTGACTGTATGTTTCTGTAAAGTTAAAATATGTTTTACATATTGAAGAATGAGTAGATGTATAAGTGTCTGAATGAAGGTTTTAGTAGGTGCGTGGTTGACTGTATGAGTGAGTGATTAAATGCGTCCTACTGAATGCATAGGTTAGTGACTAAACTGTGTGAAACTTTGCATCAGTATGTCTGTTGTTGTGCAAGCTGCTGCATGTGTTGATCAGTAGCTATATGAGTGGCTATATGGGTTATTGATTGGTTGGCCAAGTATTTGTATGGGAGACTGAGTGTGTGTGTGGCTGGTTGGGAGGTGTGTGACTCTGTGCAGATCAATGTGTACTTGTATCAGTGATTGTATAAGAGAGTAAGTATGTGTTAGTATATGTTTGAAAATCTAAGGTGCTCTATGTTTAACTGTATAGATTAGAAAATGGAGGTGTGATTGATTCTTTGCATGACTGACTAGGTGTGTGAGTAACTCCATGGATGAGCAACAGAGTGTAAATGTCTGTATAGGTGTATGAGTGCATATGATAGTGTTGTAAAGATGAGTGATTGTATGTATGAATGATTGTATGGATGAATGAGTGAATGTGTGTGTAGACGTAGGAATCAGTGAGTGCGTATGTAGTAACTAGTATTGGTGTGTCAATGGTTTCAAAAATTATACTCTGTATTTAACACTGGTTGTAACAGAGGTTATATTAAAATGTGAGGAGATGCATTGTATTGTCACATGAATGATATCATCAGTGATGTGGTCATTGATGTCAAATGAGAGGTCATCAGTGATGTCATTTGAGATGTCATCAGTGATGTCATCAGTGATGTCACTGACCATGTCATGAATGATGTAATATGTGACATCATCAGCAGTGGATTGCGGATGCGCGATATATAGTTAGTGCAACTAACTATATATGGAATTTCAATGGTTTTGTGTGAGTAAAATAAGGTTTTGTAAATGCTAATTCCTAACTATATATGGTCTATAACCTATGGTTTTTTCAGTGAATTTTCAAGGTTTTGTAAATGCTAATTCCTAACTATATATGGTCTATAACCTATGGTTTTTTCAGTGAATTTCATTGGTTTTTTAACAGCTAATATCTGTAGCTGTAAAATGTATTCTTCTTTAAATCCAAAAATATATTTTATATGTTTATGAATAATTTTTTTTTAAAATTTTTTTTTTTCTTCGTTCCTGTTTCGCGAATCGGGAAGCTTCCCGTTAGCTGACCTTGATGCCGCGAAATAGACCGCGAGCCGGTAAACGTTTCTTTACCGCAAGTGCCGCGTTAGAAAACAACATCGTGATGCCTCCCGTCCTCATGACGTTTCACGTTGTCGCGTGATACGTCATATGACGTGCTACGTTAGCGAACTGGTACGCGAAGCGAGTCGCAAAGCGCAGGTTTCTGGAAGCAAACCGGGAGGCCCTGCAAAGCGCTTAACGTAAACACAGCAGGTCATGTGACTTGGTAATAACACTTTTCATTGGTTCATTTCACTTTTGGTTTCCTAATGATGTAAGACTAGGTCATATAATCTAAAATGAACACTTTTCATTGGTTGAGAACTCTTGTTTTTCCCAAATGATGAAAATCCCTCCTTCTTTCCTCACTCTGACTTTCATCATTGTGAGAGAAAGACCCTTTGTGATCACTGAGCAATGGCTTCTTTAGTAGCTTCAGCTGGTGCTTCCCCACCACCTCCACCACATCCAAGGAAGAGTGGACCACCTGCTCAAGTTATAATTCAGCAAGAAGAGGAAGAAGAGGACGACGAGGAAGAGCAGGAAGAGAGGCAGTTTTTGCCTGAGGAGCCCAGGACGTCTCACCGGAAAGAAAACTTCATTTGGCAATTTTTTAAAATTCCCAAAGGTCAGAAAAAAGTAAATGCAAGATACGTAACTTGCCTTATATGTCAAGATAGACTGTCCAGAGGAACCGAGAAAAAATACAGTTTCGGAAACTACACAATGCATCGCCATATGACTAGGTGGCATCCTAACAACTACAGTGCTGCACAGTTTCGGAACGACCTAGATAATCTCCCTATTATGGCCAGAAGATCTGTTGTACCGGAAGTAACGGGACCAGAGGGCAGGGAGATGGTGCCAAATATACAAATGAGATTTGGTGAAGTAAAACACATCTGCGTATTTTGCGATGGATTCATTTGCTACGGAGAAAGAAGCATCACTCTGATCAACAGAGCTATTGACTATCATATGCAAGTTTGTACGAAACGCCCAAAATAATAAATACTTTTTTTTTGTTTTGTTGCTCCTGTTGAGCCCTTTACAATGAATCGTTTTCATTGCCCCCTCCAAGAAAAACCCAAAAAAATATAAAACTGTTCAGAAAAATTCAAAAAAAGTAAAAAAATGTTCCGAAAAATAATAAAAAAAATATAAAACAACAAAAACAATAAAAAAAAAGTTCTTTTCAGAACTACCTCCCCGTTATTAAAAAATTGGTACAATATTTGGAACTGTGCCAACCTCTATTTCTCTTAGTTCGCTTCCCAGTTCGCTCGCCGGTACGCGAACTGGAAGCGAACCAAAAACAGTAAGTATAAGGGAAGGAAACAGACACTTATGTTAAAATAAAGACAGCTATAGGGGAGTAAACTAGAGATACTATTACCCGTAATCCACTGCTGATGATGTCACATATTACATCATTCATGACATGCTCAGTGACATCATCAGCAGAGGATTGCGGGTTTTTTGGCAACGTGCCTTATCCACGGTTTAATAACGCTGCCTTTTGCTTTATATAAGTTTTCAAATTGTATGAAATATATACCAATAGGTCGTTATGAACCTTTAGGTAGTGCTTTTCTTCATGAGGTCTGGTCGCTTCCATACACATACAGATGTTTCAAAGATGATCAAGAAGTTTATCTGAATGGAGAGGAATGCACTGAGACGCCAGATCATTCACTAATGTGTAGGCACATACAGTTACACGGTTCATGCAACAAACACCGACCAAATATGGCTTGCGTGTTGCAAGGCACGCCAGTTCCTGCTATCATCCCCACGTTCAAATTGTTGGAAAATGGTAGTTATTTGATGCTCAATAATGAAGATTGTTCTGGGTTAATTAAAAGTATTCCTTTTATCGTAACAGTAAGTGAACGGGTTATTTGCTGCAGAAATGTTCTATTTCCTCCCACACATGAAAATAGGGAGTTTTCAATCTGGCCACAAATACCAACCTTGGGAGCAGATTTCAACGGCATGGCAAGAATAAGAGCTCTTTTGTCTCAGAGAGAGGTGGCCTTGAGTTCGGCCCGTGAAACTTTCGTGCTTCACATAGCGAACACCCATACAGAGGTGCAGACCCTTTTCAATTCAGATTTGCCTTTCAATTTCAGCAAGATGGTTCGGACTATCTTTAACGCATCCTCCACAAAGGCCCTGGCGCACTTTTTTAAAGTTGTTACCAGTGGTCTCGTGACTTCATTTGAGAAAATCTTTGGAGTCATCCCTGCTTTCTTTCATTCTATTTTCTCCACTCTGCTTCGTGGATTGCCATTTTTACTTGCATTACCAGCGGACGCTCTTGTGCTTTTTTACATTTTTAAATATGGATGTCCCTCCTATGCAACCTCCCACCCTGCAGCTGCTGACACTGTTCCGCAATCGCATGCTAGAATATTATGGCACAATGCCGTTGGCGATATTAAGCACGGCATATGGATTATCTTTTCGATTCTCCTACTTCACCTGTGTCCAGCCTGTATTTCACTGCCTGACCTGTGATTTCGATTGGGCCATTGATTTGTGTCTCTGCGGACCGGTTTCTCCTGACGTCGACTTTAATCAGCTGATGACTCCTATCATTACTCACGAGTTGGTTTGTCCTGGCGAAAGGATTATGGCTGTGGCATTGATGCATGGACTACTTGGTCCCTGGAATTTACTGGCGGCAGCACAGTCTTTCTTGGAACAGAGCTTTCTTAAAAACCCACCGAGCTGTCCTCTGATGGTGATAGAGGATCCGGTGCTGGGAGAGCACGTATGTTCTTTTCCGCTTTTAAATTGGATGGCTGAACTGTTTTCGGATGAAGACGGTGACTTCCTATTGGAGGCTGTTGCAGCTTATTTTGCATACACAGTTATGTCATAGACCTTTTTCATGTTTGATATGCTGAGTACTAGCATTTCATTGACAATTCATTGACTTATTTGTCAAGTTTTTATTATTTACCTTGCCTATTGGCTTAAGACTCGATAAAGTACTTGGCTGTTTTATTTTTCTTTAGCATTAAATTTTCCTAGTTTTTAATGCTTTACCTTGCGGACCGTCCACATATAAACTTGCAATCTGCTCTCATGAGATGGCACTTCTATTATCTTATTCAGTTCGTTTCCGGATCATGGGGAGGTGTCATCTAGGTCCTGGATATCTTTACACCGTGTTAAGTTAGCATGGGCTCATTACCGGTTTAAACGCCATTTTTCCTTTTTTGCAACTTCTGCACACGACACTTAGTTGTTGCTTTAGCTTTCCACCTAGTAGTTCATCGTGGTTTACATGAGAATAATATGTTATTGCTCTACTATCTGCTTTGCTTGTTAAACTATATCTGTACAGCGAGTGCTAAAGTTTCAAGAACAACACGATACAGAATTGTTATGAGGTCTGATCTCCACGACTTCATACTCATAACATAAGTGCAACTTCTGCCAATTCTGGGCATGAGGCGGGTTTTATATTGCTTTGCCGAACACACATACACAACAGTTGATGCGGTTCACATGAAGAGAGAGCTGGTGTATGCTGATGTGATTCCTTCAAATCTAAGACACTAAAGTATGGGCACGCCCTAAACCAACACAAAGAGACCTTCTTAGCAAATAATATAATATGTGTATTAGGGAGGGTGAGATATAAGCAGCCGCGGGCCGTGGAGGGAGTTACGGTGAGGCAGGGAGGCGGGGAGGGGGAGAAGCAGGGTGGAGCCCTCTCTACCCTGCCCCTCCCCCTCCCCGCCTCCCTGCCCCACCGTAACTCCCTCCACGGCCCGCGGCTGCTTATAAGTGTTGCTAACTCTTATTCATTTACAGCATGTTAACATACTGTCACCATTCGCTTTTTATGTACTAGTAACTATGCTGGTAATTTTGCTACTGATAATATGTGTACTTGTATTCTCCACCCTGCTTCTCCCCCTCCCCGCCTCCCTGCCTCACCGTAACTCCCTCCACGGCCCGCGGCTGCTTATAAGTGTTGCTAACTCTTATTCATTTACAGCATGTTAACATACTATCACCATTCGCTTTTTATGTACTAGTAACTATGCTGGTAATTTTGCTACTGATAATATGTGTACTTGTATTATCTAAGATACTACGCCTGAGAAGACGGCAATAGTAAATAAACATTTCAAATACACATGTGTTCTTCTTAACTCCATGTTCTGGTTTCTAAGAAATATATAACGACCGACTGTTCATGAGTTCCACGTATCCTGAGGTACTATAAGTTCATATTCTGGATTGTCTAAACATTGAGAGTTTGTTATATCCAATGTGACACTGTACCTAGCTTGCTAAGGGGTTTTTGATTACTAACGTGAGTTTTGGGACACCCTAATTCGCCGAGGTTCCAATCCTCTGTCCACAGTTCTGTGTGAGAACAGAAACCCTGCGACAGGGGCACCCCCGACCCTTGCTGGAGCTTCATCACACTTGCGATACAACTCCAGCAATGCGCCACCTTTACGGCACAGATACATCACACATCTGTGCTGTTTTTGCCCCATGATGCGCCGCATTGTAAATGCAGCACACCATAGATGACGGAACAGCGGCACAGAATGACTAACACATCCCTGGTGATGCGCCAGTCATCATAAATGTATCCCTATGCTTCTTATCTTGTTAGAGATGAACCGCCATATGTATCATCAAAGTTTTTTGCATTTCCTAAATAGCGAACTTTAAGGAATAAATAGCGATTCTTTACCATTCCTAGTTTGCGATTAGCTATTTGCTAATTACAAATTACCCATTCATTTCCTTCATTTCCATAGGGCGGTTGGACTCACTTTTAGCTCGAACGGCTGAATGGATTTCCACGAAACTTGGCAAAATTGTAGGGACTGGTAGCCCGATGTGCCTTTGCTATGTCTCAAGATATATGCTCCAGTGGTTTTTACGAAAATTAACTTTGAAAAATATATATTGGGCTACATTGGCCTATATATATGTTGGAGCCCAAATGTAGCCCAATGTAGCCCAATGAAGCCCAATGTAGCCCAATGTAGCCCAAAGATGGCCGCCAGACACACAAAAAAACAAATGTAGCCCAAATATCAGCCAGATGTAGCCCAACTATAGCCCAGTGACAGAATGACCAATCAGCTTCGCAAACCTCCGTTACGCGAAGTGGAGCGCTGTTACAGATATATATCTTTTTTTGAACGTTAATTTCTCAAAATCCACTGGAGCACATATATTGAGACCTAGCAAAGGCACATCGGGCTACCAGTCCCTAATATTTTGCCAAGTTTCGTGCAAATCCATTCAGCCGTTCGATTATTATTATTATTATTTTTTTTGCCCCGCGGGGCCCTTTTAAAACCTCCACATCAAACCTAGGGGGTCAGCGAGGATCTACTATGCCCCCTTATGGTCATTTCCCCCTTCGTTTTGGCCTCCTCTTGTCTCTCGATCCTACCGAGAGACAAGATGGCGGCCGCTACGGACTTTTTGGAATGTTGACAGACGCCAGAGAACCAATCAGCTTCGCTTCACAAAGCTCCGTTGCGCGCAAAGTACGCGTCCTGGGACGCTGCCCGGTCCGCTGTTACAGATATATATCTTTTTTTAAACGTTAATTTCTCAAAATCCACTGGAGCACATATATTGAGACCTACAAAAGGCACATCGGGCTACCAGTCCCTACAATTTTGCCAAGTTTCGTGCAAATCCATTCAGCCGTTCGGGCTAAAAGTGAGGCCAACCGCCCTATGGAAAACTCAATGTTAAAAACACGTTTTGGGACCCCCCTTTTTTCTCGGCCCCCCCTTGACGAACCCCCCCAAATTTTCAAGGGCTGCTCAGAAACAAAATGTGCCATTTTCCTGAATGGAACCGCCAGTAGGTAGTAGGTAATATATATATATTACCTACTGGCGGTCGCCAGTAGGTATATATAGTTAGGATTTTTTCTCTATGGGATTTTTGAAAATTCTATGTCTAATAACTTTGGCGTTTGTGGACGGAATTGGCTGAAATGTTCAGGAAAATGGCACATTTTGTTTCTGAGCAGCCCTTGAAAATTTGGGGGGGGTTCGTCAAGGGGGGGCCGAGAAAAAAGTGGGGTCCCAAAACGTGTTTTTAACATTGAGTTTTCCATAGGGCGGTTGGCCTCACTTTTAGCCCGAACGGCTGAATGGAGTTGCACGAAACTTGGCAAAATTGTAGGGACTGGTAGCCCGATGTGCCTTTTGTAGGTCTCAATATATGTGCTCCAGTGGATTTTGAGAAATTAACGTTTAAAAAAAGATATATATCTGTAACAGCGGACCTGGCAGCGTCCCAGGACGCGTACTTTTCGCGCAACGGAGCTTTGTGAAGCGAAGCTGATTGGTTCTCCGGCGTCTGTCAACATTCCAAAAAGTCCGTAGCGGCCGCCATCTTGTCTCTCGGTAGGATCGAGAGACAAGAGGAGGCCAAAACAAAGGGGGAAATAACTATAAGGGGGCATAGTAGATCCTCGCTGACCCCCTAGGTTTGATGTGGAGGTTTTAAAAGGGCCCCGCAGGGCAAAAAAAAATAATAATAATAATAATCGAACGGCTGAATGGATTTGCACGAAACTTGGCAAAATATTAGGGACTGGTAGCCCGATGTGCCTTTGCTAGGTCTCAATATATGTGCTCCAGTGGATTTTGAGAAATTAACGTTCAAAAAAAGATATATATCTATAACAGCGCTCCGCTTCGCGTAACGGAGGTTTGCGAAGCTGATTGGTCATTCTGTCACTGGGCTATAGTTGAGCTACATCTGGCTGATATTTGGGCTACATTTGTTTTTTTTGCCTCTGGCGGCCATCTTTGGGCTACATTGGGCTACATTGGGCTTCATTGGGCTACATTGGGCTACATTTGGGCTCCAACATATATATAGGCCAATGTAGCCCAATATATATTTTTCAAAGTTAATTTTCGTAAAAACCACTGGAGCATATATCTTGAGACATAGCAAAGGCACATCGGGCTACCAGTCCCTACAATTTTGCCAAGTTTCGTGGAAATCCATTCAGCCGTTCGAGCTAAAAGTGAGTCCAACCGCCCTATGGAAATGAAGGAAATGAATGGGTAATTTGTAATTAGCAAATAGCTAATCGCAAACTAGGAATGGTAAAGAATCGCTATTTATTCCTTAAAGTTCGCTATTTAGGAAATGCAAAAAACTTTGATGATACATATGGCGGTTCATCTCTAACAAGATAAGAAGCATAGGGATAGATTTATGATGACTGGCGCATCACCAGGGATGTGTTAGTCATTCTGTGCCGCTGTTCCGTCACCTATGGTGTGCTGCATTTACAATGCGGCGCATCATGGGGCAAAAACAGCACAGATGCGTGATGTATCTGTGCCGTAAAGGTGGCGCATTGCTGGAGTTGTATCGCAAGTGTGATGAAGCTCCAGCAAGGGTCGGGGGTGCCCCTGTCGCAGGGTTTCTGTTCTCACACAGAACTGTGGACAGAGGATTGGAACCTCGGCGAATTAGGGTCCCAAAACTCACGTTAGTAATCAAAAACCCCTTAGCAAGCTAGGTACAGTGTCACATTGGATATAACAAACTCTCAATGTTTAGACAATCCAGAATATGAACTTATAGTACCTCAGGATACGTGGAACTCATGAACAGTCGGTCGTTATATATTTCTTAGAAACCAGAACATGGAATTAAGAAGAACACATGTGTATTTGAAATGTTTATTTACTAATGCCGTCTTCTCAGGCGTAGTATCTTAGATAATACAAGTACACATATTATCAGTAGCAAAATTACCAGCATAGTTTCTAGTACATAAAAAGCGAATGGTGATAGTATGTTAACATGCTGTAAATGAATAAGAGTTAGCAACACTTATAAGCAGCCGCGGGCCGTGGAGGGAGTTACGGTGAGGCAGGGAGGCGGGGAGGGGGAGAAGCAGGGTGGAGATTACAAGTACACATATTATCAGTAGCAAAATTACCAGCATAGTTACTAGTACATAAAAAGCGAATGGTGATAGTATGTTAACATGCTGTAAATGAATAAGAGTTAGCAACACTTATAAGCAGCCGCGGGCCGTGGAGGGAGTTACGGTGGGGCAGGGAGGCGGGGAGGGGGAGGGGCAGGGTGGAGAGGGCTCCACCCTGCTTCTCCCCCTCCCCGCCTCCCTGCCTCACCGTAACTCCCTCCACGGCCCGCGGCTGCTTATATCTCACCCTCCCTAATACACATATTATATTATTTGCTAAGAAGGTCTCTTTGTGTTGGTTTAGGGCGTGCCCATACTTTAGTGTCTTAGATTTGAAGGAATCACATCAGCATACACCAGCTCTCTCTTCATGTGAACCGCATCAAGTGTTGTGTATGTGTGTTCGGCAAAGTAATATAAAACCCGCCTCATGCCCAGAATTGGCAGAAGTTGCACTTATGTTATGAGTATGAAGTCGTGGAGATCAGACCTCATAACAATTCTGTATCGTGTTGTTCTTGAAACTTTAGCACTCGCTGTACAGATATAGTTTAACAAGCAAAGCAGATAGTAGAGCAATAACATATTATTCTCATGTAAACCACGATGAACTACTAGGTTGAAAGCTAAAGCAACAACTAAGTGTCGTGTGTAGAAGTTGCAAAAAAGGAAAAATGGCGTTTAAACCGGCAATGAGCCCATGCTAACTTAACACGGTGTAAAGATATCCAGGACCTAGATGACACCTCCCCATGATCCGGAAACGAACTGAATAAGATAATAGAAGTGCCATCTCATGAGAGCAGATTGCAAGTTTATATGTGGACGGTCCGCAAGGTAAAGCATTAAAAACTAGGAAAATTTAATGCTAAAGAAAAATAAAACAGCCAAGTACTTTATCGAGTCTTAAGCCAATAGGCAAGGTAAATAATAAAAACTTGACAAATAAGTCAATGAATTGTCAATGAAATGCTAGTACTCAGCATATCAAACATGAAAAAGGTCTATGACATAACTGTGTATGCAAAATAAGCTGCAACAGCCTCCAATAGGAAGTCACCGTCTTCATCCAAAAACAGTTCAGCCATCCAATTTAAAAGCGGAAAAGAACATACGTGCTCTCCCAGCACCGGATCCTCTATCACCATCAGAGGACAGCTCGGTGGGTTTTCAACAAAGCTCTGTTCCAAGAAAGACTGTGCTGCCGCCAGTAAATTCCAGGGACCAATTAGTCCATGCATCAATGCCACAGCCATAATCCTTTCGCCAGGACAAACCAACTCGTGAGTAATGATAGGAGTCATCAGCTGATTAAAGTCGACGTCAGGAGAAACCGGTCCGCAGAGACACAAATCAATGGCCCAATCGAAATCACAGGTCAGGCAGTGAAATACAGGCTGGACACAGGTGAAGTAGGAGAATCGAAAAGATAATCCATATGCCGTGCTTAATATCGCCAACGGCATTGTGCCATAATATTCTAGCATGCGATTGCGGAACAGTGTCAGCAGCTGCAGGGTGGGAGGTTGCATAGGAGGGACATCCATATTAAAAAATGTAAAAAAGCACAAGAGCGTCCGCTGGTAATGCAAGTAAAAATGCCAATCCACGAAGCAGAGTGGAGAAAATAGAATGAAAGAAAGCAGGGATGACTCCAAAGATTTTCTCAAATGAAGTCACGAGACCACTGGTAACAACTTTAAAAAAGTGCGCCAGGGCCTTTGTGGAGGATGCGTTAAAGATAGTCTGAACCATCTTGCTGAAATTGAAAGGCAAATCTGAATTGAGAAGGGTCTGCACCTCTGTACGGGTGTTCGCTATGTGAAGCACGAAAGTTTCACGGGCCGAACTCAAGGCCACCTCTCTCTGAGACAAAAGAGCTCTTATTCTTGCCATGCCGTTGAAATCTCTCCCAAGGTTGGTATTTGTGGCCAGATTGAAAACTCCCTATGTTCATGTGTGGGAGGAAATAGAACATTTCTGCAGCAAATAACCCGTTCACTTACTGTTACCATAAAAGGAATACTTTTAATTAACTCAGAACAATCTTCATTATTGAGCATCAAATAACTACCATTTTCCAACAACTTGAACGTGGGGATGATAGCAGGAACTGGCGTGCCTTGCAACACGCAAGCCATATTTGGTCGGTGTTTGTTGCATGAACCGTGTAACTGTATGTGCCTACACATTAGTGAATGATCTGGCGTCTCAGTGCATTCCTCTCCATTCAGATAAACTTCTTGATCATCTTTGAAACATCTGTATGTGTATGGAAGCGACCAGACCTCATGAAGAAAAGCACTACCTAAAGGTTCATAACGACCTATTGGTATATATTTCATACAATTTGAAAACTTATATAAAGCAAAAGGCAGCGTTATTAAACCGTGGATAAGGCACGTTGTCAAAAAACCCGCAATCCTCTGCTGATGATGTCACTGAGCATGTCATGAATGATGTAATATGTGACATCATCAGCAGTGGATTACGGGTAATAGTATCTCTAGTTTACTCCCCTATAGCTGTCTTTCTTTTAACATAAGTGTGTGTTTCCCTCCCTTATACTTACTGTTTTTGGTTCGCTTCCGGTTCGCGTACCGGCGAGCGAACTGGGAAGCGAACTAAGAGAAATAGAGGTTGGCACAGTTCCAAATATTGTACCAATTTTTTAAGAACGGGGAGGTAGTTCTGAAAAGAACTTTTTTTTTATTGTTTTTGTTGTTTTATATTTTTTTTATTATTTTTCAGAACATTTTTTTACTTTTTTTGAATTTTTCTGAACAGTTTTATATTTTTTGGGGTTTTTCTTGGAGGGGGCAATGAAAACGATTCATTGTAAAGGGCTCAACAGGAGCAACAAAACAAAAAAAAAGTATTTATTATTTTGGGCGTTTCGGACAAACTTGCATATGATAGTCAATAGCTCTGTTGATCAGAGTGATGCTTCTTTCTCCGTAGCAAATGAATCCATCGCAAAATACGCAGATGTGTTTTACTTCACCAAATCTCATTTGTATATTTGGCACCATCTCCCTGCCCTCTGGTCCCGTTACTTCCGGTACAACAGATCTTCTGGCCATAATAGGGAGATTATCTAGGTCGTTCCGAAACTGTGCAGCACTGTAGTTGTTAGGATGCCACCTAGTCATATGGCGATGCATTGTGTAGTTTCCGAAACTGTATTTTTTCTCGGTTCCTCTGGACAGTCTATCTTGACATATAAGGCAAGTTACGTATCTTGCATTTACTTTTTTCTGACCTTTGGGAATTTTAAAAAATTGCCAAATGAAGTTTTCTTTCCGGTGAGACGTCCTGGGCTCCTCAGGCAAAAACTGCCTCTCTTCCTGCTCTTCCTCGTCGTCCTCTTCTTCCTCTTCTTGCTGAATTATAACTTGAGCAGGTGGTCCACTCTTCCTTGGATGTGGTGGAGGTGGTGGGGAAGCACCAGCTGAAGCTACTAAAGAAGCCATTGCTCAGTGATCACAAAGGGTCTTTCTCTCACAATGATGAAAGTCAGAGTGAGGAAAGAAGGAGGGATTTTCATCATTTGGGAAAAACAAGAGTTCTCAACCAATGAAAAGTGTTCATTTTAGATTATATGACCTAGTCTTACATCATTAGGAAACCAAAAGTGAAATGAACCAATGAAAAGTGTTATTACCAAGTCACATGACCTGCTGTGTTTACGTTAAGCGCTTTGCAGGGCCTCCCGGTTTGCTTCCAGAAACCTGCGCTTTGCGACTCGCTTCGCGTACCAGTTCGCTAACGTAGCACGTCATATGACGTATCACGCGACAACGTGAAACGTCATGCGGACGGGAGGCGTCACGATGTTGTTTTCTAACGCGGCACTTGCGGTAAAGAAACGTTTACCGGCTCGCGGTCTATTTCGCGGCATCAAGGTCAGCTAACGGGAAGCTTCCCGATTCGCGAAGCGGGAACGAAGAAAAAAAAATATTTAAAAAAAAAATTATTCATAAACATATAAAATATATTTTGGGATTTAAAGAAGAATACATTTTACAGCTACAGATATTAGCTGTTAAAAAACCAATGAAATTCACTGAAAAAACCATAGGTTATAGACCATATATAGTTAGGAATTAGCATTTACAAAACCTTGAAAATTCACTGAAAAAACCATAGGTTATAGACCATATATAGTTAGGAATTAGCATTTACAAAACCTTATTTTACTCACACAAAACCATTGAAATTCCATATATAGTTAGTTGCACTAACTATATATCGCGCACCCGCAATCCACTGCTGATGATGTCACATATTACATCATTCATGACATGGTCAGTGACATCACTGATGACATCACTGATGAGCAAGGCGACAGGATCGCCGAAACGCGTCGGATCGCGGCACCCTTGGCACTACACTTAATATGATAAAATAAAAAGAATTTTGCTGCAGAAACTACCGGAGTGGTGTCCGTTTCTCTGCCTGGCAGTGCTGTTTGCTCGGTGCTCTGGGGAGCGTTACTTGCATATATATATATATATATATATATATATATATATATATATATATATATATATATATATATATATTACCTACTGGCGGTCGCCAGTAGGTATATATAGTTAGGATTTTTTCTCTATGGGTTTTTTGAAAATTCTATGTCTAATAACTTTGGCGTTTGTGGACGGAATTGGCTGAAATTTTCAGGAAAATGGCACATTTTGTTTCTGAGCAGCCCTTGAAAATTTGGGGGGGGTTCGTCCAGTGGGGGCCGAGAAAAAAGGGGGGTCCCAAAACGTGTTTTTAACATTGAGTTTTCCATAGGGCGGTTGGCCTCACTTTTAGCCCGAACGGCTGAATGGATTTGCACGAAACTTGGCAAAATTGTAGGGACTGGTAGCCCGATGTGCCTTTTGTAGGTCTCAATATATGTGCTCCAGTGGATTTTGAGAAATTAACGTTTAAAAAAAGATATATATCTGTAACAGCGGACCGGGCAGCGGCCCAGGACGCGTACTTTTCGCGCAACGGAGCTTTGTGAAGCGAAGCTGATTGGTTCTCTGGCGTCTGTCAACATTCCAAACAGTCCGTAGCGGCCGCCATCTTGTCTCTCGGTAGGATCGAGAGACAAGAGGAGGCCAAAGCGAAGGGGCAAATTACCATAAGGGGGAATAGTAGATCCTCGCTGACCCCCTAGGTTTGATGTGGAGGTTTTAAAAGGGCCCCGCGGGGCAAAAAAAAAAAATAATAATAATAATCGAACGGCTGAATGGATTTGCACGAAACTTGGCAAAATTGTAGGGACTGGTAGCCCGATGTGCCTTTGCTAGGTCTCAATATATGTGCTCCAGTGGATTTTGAGAAATTAACGTTCAAAAAAAGATATATATCTGTAACAGCGCTCCGCTTCGCGTAACGGAGGTTTGCGAAGCTGATTGGTCATTCTGTCACTGGGCTATAGTTGGGCTACATCTGGCTGATATTTGGGCTACATTTGTTTTTTTGTGTGTCTGGCGGCCATCTTTGGGCTACATTGGGCTACATTGGGCTTCATTGGGCTACATTCGGCTAATTAGCAAATAGCTCATCGCAAACTAGGAATGGTAAAGAATCGCTATTTATTCCTTAAAGTTCGCTATTTAGGAAATGCAAAAAACTTTGATGATATATATGGCGGTTCATCTCTAACAAGATAAGAAGCATAGGGATACATTTATGATGACTGGCGCATCACCAGGGATGTGTTAGTCATTCTGTGCCGCTGTTCCGTCACCTATGGTGTGCTGCATTTACAATGCGGCGCATCATGGGGCAAAAACAGCACAGATGCGTGATGTATCTGTGCCGTAAAGGTGGCGCATTGCTGGAGTTGTATCGCAAGTGTGATGAAGCTCCAGCAAGGGTCGGGGGTGCCCCTGTCGCAGGGTTTCTGTTCTCACACAGAACTGTGGACAGAGGATTGGAACCTCGGCGAATGCATTGCTGGAGTTGTATCGCAAGTTTGATGAAGCTCCAGCAAGGGTCGGGGGTGCCCCTGTCGCAGGGTTTCTGTTCTCACACAGAACTGTGGACAGAGGATTGGAACCTCGGCGAATTAGGGTGTCCCAAAACTCACGTTAGTAATCAAAAACTCCTTAGCAAGCTAGGTACAGTGTCACATTGGATATAACAAACTCTCAATGTTTAGACAATCCAGAATATGAACTTATAGTACCTCAGGATACGTGGAACTCATGAACAGTCGGTCGTTATAGATTTCTTAGAAACCAGAAAATGGAGTTAAGAAGAACAGATGTGTATTTGAAATGTTTATTTAGTAATGCCGTCTTCTCAGGCGTAGTACCTTAGATAATAAAAGTACACATATTATCAGTAGCAAAATTACCAGCATAGTTACTAGTACATAAAAAGTGAATGGTGATAGTATGTTAACATGCTGTAAATGAATAAGAGTTAGCAACACTTATAAGCAGCCGCGGGCCGTGGAGGGAGTTACGGTGAGGCAGGGAGGCGGGGAGGGGGAGAAGCAGGGTGGAGAATACAAGTACACATATTATCAGTAGCAAAATTACCAGCATAGTTACTAGTACATAAAAAGCGAATGGTGACAGTATGTTAACATGCTGTAAATGAATAAGAGTTAGCAACACTTATAAGCAGCCGCGGGCCGTGGAGGGAGTTACGGTGGGGCAGGGAGGCGGGGAGGGGGAGGGGCAAGGTAGAGAGGGCTCCACCCTGCTTCTCCCCCTCCCCGCCTCCCTGCCTCACCGTAACTCCCTCCACGGCCCGCGGCTGCTTATATCTCACTCTCCCTAATACACATATTATATTATTTGCTAAGAAGGTCTCTTTGTGTTGGTTTAGGGCGTGCCCATACTTTAGTGTCTTAGATTTGAAGGAATCACATCAGCATACACCAGCTCTCTCTTCATGTGAACCGCATCAACTGTTGTGTATGTGTGTTCGGCAAAGCAATATAAAACCCGCCTCATGCCCAGAATTGGCAGAAGTTGCACTTATGTTATGAGTATGAAGTCGTGGAGATCAGACCTCATAACAATTCTGTATCGTGTTGTTCTTGAAACTTTAGCACTCGCTGTACAGATATAGTTTAACAAGTAAAGCAGATAGTAGACCAATAACATATTATTCTCATGTAAACCACGATGAACTACTAGGTGGAAAGCTAAAGCAACAACTAAGTGTCGTGTGCAGAAGTTGCAAAAAAGGAAAAATGGCGTTTAAACCGGTAATGAGCCCATGCTAACTTAACACGGTGTAAAGATATCCAGGACCTAGATGACACCTCCTCATGATCCGGAAACGAACTGAATAAGATAATAGAAGTGCCATCTCATGAGAGCAGATTGCAAGTTTATATGTGGACGGTCCGCAAGGTAAAGCATTAAAAACTAGGAAAATTTAATGCTAAAGAAAAATAAAACAGCCAAGTACTTTATCGAGTCTTAAGCCAATAGGCAAGGTAAATAATAAAAACTTGACAAATAAGTTAATGAATTGTCAATGAAATGCTAGTACTCAGCATATCAAACATGAAAAAGGTCTATGACATAACTGTGTATGCAAAATAAGCTGCAACAGCCTCCAATAGGAAGTCACCGTCTTCATCCGAAAACAGTTCAGCCATCCAATTTAAAAGCGGAAAAGAACATACGTGCTCTCCCAGCACCGGATCCTCTATCACCATCAGAGGACAGCTCGGTGGGTTTTCAAGAAAGCTCTGTTCCAAGAAAGACTGTGCTGCCGCCAGTAAATTCCAGGGACCAAGTAGTCCATGCATCAATGCCACAGCCATAATCCTTTCGCCAGGACAAACCAACTCGTGAGTAATGATAGGAGTCATCAGCTGATTAAAGTCGACGTCAGGAGAAACCGGTCCGCAGAGACACAAATCAATGGCCCAATCGAAATCACAGGTCAGGCAGTGAAATACAGGCTGGATACAGGTGAAGTAGGAGAACCGAAAAGATAATCCATATGCCGTGCTTAATATCGCCAACGGCATTGTGCCATAATATTCTAGCATGCGATTGCGGAACAGTGTCAGCAGCTGCAGGGTCGGAGGTTGCATAGGAGGGACATCCATATTTAAAAATGTAAAAAAGCACAAGAGCGTCCGCTGGTAATGCAAGTAAAAATGCCAATCCACGAACCAGAGTGCAGAAAATACAATGAAAGGAAGCAGGGATGACTCCAAAGATTTTCTCAAATGAAGTCACGAGGCCACTGGTAACAACTTTAAAAAAGTGTGTCAGGGACTTTGTGGAGGATGCGTTAAAGATAGTCGGAAACATGTTGCTGAAATTGAAAGGCAAATCTTAATTGAAAAGGGTGTGCACCTCTGTACGGGTGTTCGCTATGTGAAGTACGAAAGTTTCACGGGCCGAACTCAAGGCCACCTCTCTCTGAGACAAAAGAGCTCTTATTCTTGCCATGCCGTTGAAACGTGTCCCAAGGTTGGTATTTGTGGCCAGATTGAAAACTCCCTATGTTCATGTGTGGGAGGAAATAGAACATTTCTGCAGCAAATAACCCGTTCACTTACTGTTACGATAAAAGGAATACTTTTAATTAACTCAGAACAATCTTCATTATTGAGCATCAAATAACTACCATTTTCCAACAACTTGAACGTGGGGATGATAGCAGGAACTGGCGTGCCTTGCAACACGCAAGCCATATTTGGTCGGTGTTTGTTGCATGAACCGTGTAACTGTATGTGCCTACACATTAGTGAATGATCTGGCGTCTCAGTGCATTCCTCTCCATTCAGATAAACTTCTTGATCATCTTTGAAACATCTGTATGTGTATGGAAGCGACCAGACCTCATGAAGAAAAGCACTACCTAAAGGTTCATAACGACCTATTGGTATATATTTCATACAATTTGAAAACTTATATAAAGCAAAAGGCAGCGTTATTAAACCGTGGATAAGGCATGTTGTCAAAAAACCCGCAATCCTCTGCTGATGATGTCACTGAGCATGTCATGAATGATGTAATATGTGACATCATCAGCAGTGGATTACGGGTAATAGTATCTCTAGTTTACTCCCCTATAGCTGTCTTTATTTTAACATAAGTGTGTGTTTCCCTCCCTTATACTTACTGTTTTTGGTTCGCTTCCAGTTCGCGTACCGGCGAGCGAACTAGGAAGCGAACTAAGAGAAATAGAGGTTGGCACAGTTCCAAATATTGTACCAATTTTTTAATAACGGGGAGGTAGTTCTGAAAAGAACTTTTTTTTTTTTTTTTCTGAACATTTTTTTACTGTTTTTGAATTTTTCGGAACAGTTTTATATTTTTTTGGGTTTTTCTTGGAGGGGGCAATGAAAACGATTCATTGTAAAGGGCTCAACAGGAGCAACAAAACAAAAAAAAGAAGTATTTATTATTTTGGGCGTTTCGGACAAACTTGCATATGATAGTCAATAGCTCTGTTGATCAGAGTGATGCTTCTTTCTCCGTAGGAAATGAATCCATCGCAAAATACGCAGGTGTGTTTTACTTCACCAAATCTCATTTGTATATTTGGCACCATCTCCCTGCCCTCTGGTCCCGTTACTTCCGGTACAACAGATCTTCTGGCCATAATAGGGAGATTATCTAGGTCGTTCCGAAACTGTGCAGCACTGTAGTTGTTAGGATGCCACCTAGTCATATGGCGATGCATTGTGTAGTTTCCGAAACTGTATTTTTTGTCGGTCCCTCTGGACAGTCTATCTTGACATATAAGGCAAGTTACGTATCTTGCATTTACTTTTTTCTGACCTTTGGGAATTTTAAAAAATTGCCAAATGAAGTTTTCTTTCCGGTGAGACGTCCTGGGCTGCTCAGGCAAAAACTGCCTCTCTTCGTGCTCGTCCTCCTGTTCCTCTTCTTCTTCTTCTTGTTGAATTATAACTTGAGCAGGTGGTCCACTCTTCCTTGGATGTGGTGGAGGTGGTGGGGAAGCACCAGCTGAAGCTACTAAAGAAGCCATTGCTCAGTGATCACAAAGGGTCTTTCTCTCACAATGATGAAAGTCAGAGTGAGGAAAGAAGGAGGGATTTTCATCATTTGGGAAAAACAAGAGTTCTCAACCAATCAAAAGTGTTCATTTTAGATTATATGACCTAGTCTTACATCATTAGGAAACCAAAAGTGAAATGAACCAATGAAAAGTGTTATTACCAAGTCACATGACTTGCTGTGTTTACGTTAAGCGCTTTGCAGGGCCTCCCGGTTTGCTTCCAGAAACCTGCGCTTTGCGACTCGCTTCGCGTACCAGTTCGCTAACGTAGTACGTCATATGACGTATCACGCGACAACGTGAAACGTCATGCGGACGGGAGGCGTCACGATGTTGTTTTGTAACGCGGCACTTGCGGTAAAGAAACGTTTACCGGCTCGCGGTCTATTTCGCGGCATCAAGGTCAGCTAACGGGAAGCTTCCCGATTTGCGAAGCGGGAACGAAGAAAAAAAAATATTTAAAAAAAAAATTATTCATAAACATATAAAATATATTTTTGGATTTAAAGAAGAATACATTTTACAGCTACAGATATTAGCTGTTAAAAAACCAATGAAATTCACAGAAAAAACCATAGGTTATGGACCATATATAGTTAGGAATTAGCATTTACAAAACCTTGAAAATTCACTGAAAAAACCATAGGTTATAGACCATATATAGTTAGGAATTAGCATTTACAAAACCTTGAAAATTCACTGAAAAAACCATAGGTTATAGACCATATATAGTTAGGAATTAGCATTTAAAAAACCTTATTTTACTCACACAAAACCATTGAAATTCCATATATAGTTAGTTGCACTAACTATATATCGTGCACCCGCAATCCACTGCTGATCATGTCACATATTACATCATTCATGACATGGTCAGTGACATCACTGATGACATCACTGATGACATCTCAAATGACATCACTGATGACATCACTGATGACATCTCATTTGACATCATTCTTGTGCTAATACGATAAACCTCTTCAGACTCTAATATAACCTTAGATACACTCAGTGTATACAGACACTCACACACTGCCACTCATCCATGGAGTTACTCACACACCCAGTCAGTCATGCAAAGAAACAATCTCACCTCCATTTCTTCAACTATACAGTTAAACACACCTTACTTATTGAAACATATACTAACACATATTTACTCTCTTATACAATCCCTGATACAAGTTCACAATGATCGATACAACCACTCACTCATTCAGTGGCTCTCATGCACAGTTATTTATATATGCCAACTCTCACATGTACTGTGTTTTACATATGTACTTACTATGACATGTAGCATTGAGATATCCATTCACTCATCAATACACTCATGCACACAGTCAACTGCCCATGTAGCTGTTTCCACATGCACTCTTGAACTCATACACCTAGTGAATAAACTGCTCACACATCTATGCATAGAGTCTCACACCTTCCAGCCACCCCCACACAAACTCAATCTCCCATAGAAATACTTGGGCAACCAATTAATAACACATATAGCCTCTCGTATAGCTAATGATCAACACATGCAGCAGTTTACAGAACAACAGACATAATGATGCACAAATTAAGACAGTTTAGTCACTAACCCATGCATTCAGTGAGACACATTTAATCACTCACTCATACAGTCAGTCATGCACCTACTAAATCCTTCATCCAGACACTTATACATCCACTCAAGACATATTTTAACTTTACAGAAAAATACAGTCACTGGATGTTGTCATCAGTGATGTCATTTGAGATGTCATCAGTGATGTCATCAGTGATGTCACTGACCATGTCATGAATGATGTAATATGTGACATGATCAGCAGTGGATTGCGGGTGCACGATATATAGTTAGTGCAACTAACTATATATGGAATTTCAATGGTTTTGTGTGAGTAAAATAAGGTTTTTTAAATGCTAATTCCTAACTATATATGGTCTATAACCTATGGTTTTTTCAGTGAATATATATATATATTACCTACTGGCGGTCGCCAGTAGGTATATATAGTTAGGATTTTTTCTCTATGGGTTTTTTGAAAATTCTATGTCTAATAACTTTGCCGTTTGTGGACGGAATTGGCTGAAATTTTCAGGAAAATGGCACATTTTGTTTCTGAGCAGCCTTTGAAAATTTGGGGGGGGTTCGTCAAGGGGGGGCCGAGAAAAAAGGGGGGTCCCAAAACGCGTTTTTCCCATGTTAATTTCCATAGGGCGGTTGGCCTCACTTTTAGCCCGAACGGCTGAATGGATTTGCACGAAACTTGGCAAAATTGTAGGGACTGGTAGCCCGATGTGCCTTTTGTAGGTCTCAATATATGTGCTCCAGTGGATTTTGAGAAATTAACGTTTAAAAAAAGATATATATCTGTAAGCGCGGACCAGGCAGCGGTCTGGTTCGCGGACTTTTCGCGCAACGGAGCTTTGTGAAGCGAAGCTGATTGGTTCTCCGGCGTCTGTCAACATTCCAAACAGTCCGTAGCGGCCGCCATCTTGTCTCTCGGTAGGATCGAGAGACAAGAGGAGGCGAAAGCGAAGGGGCAAATGACCATAAGGGGGAATAGTAGATCCTCGCTGACCCCCTAGGTTTGATGTGGAGGTTTTAAAAGGGCCCCGCGGGGCAAAAAAATAAATAATAATAATAATCGAACGGCTGAATGGATTTGCACGAAACTTGGCAAAATTGTAGGGACTGGTAGCCCGATGTGCCTTTGCTAGGTCTCAATATATGTGCTCCAGTGGATTTTGAGAAATTAACGTTTAAAAAAAGATATATATCTGTAAGCGCGGACCAGGCAGCGGTCTGGTTCGCGGACTTTTCGCGCAACGGAGCTTTGTGAAGCGAAGCTGATTGGCTCTCCGGTGTCTGTAAACATTCCAAACAGTCCGTAGCGGCCGCCATCTTGTCTCTCGGTAGGATCGAGAGACAAGAGGAGGCCAAAGCGAAGGGGCAAATGACCATAAGGGGGCATAGTAGATCGTCCCTGACCCCCTAGGTTTGATGTGGAGGCTTTGAAAGGTTCTCGCAGGGCAAAAAAATATATACCGTTTTTTTAGTTTTTTTGCGTGGAGTGCGCTCGGTTCGCGAACCGGGAAGCGTTCTGGGGAGCGTACTTTCTTGAAAATTAGTGAAAAAAGTTAGAGTACAATAATAATTGTGAGTGATCAGATGTAGGGTAGCTCTGAGAAGAGCTTTTGGGTTTATGGTACATTTAGGTACTTATAAGTAGGTACCAATGCACATTCTTAAATTCAGAGTGAAAACTCTGTTGCCCTCATCTGAGAAGTGAACTCCATCTCCTCTGTAGATATCTTGCATGTAGTAACGCAAGTTATTGTTGTACAGGGAGCCCATTCCATGGTCTCTCATGTAAGCTGAAACAGATTTGTTTACATGCTTCCTCGATTTCTCAATTTGTGGACAAAATTGGTTCGACCACCTCCATTTCTGTCTTTGGCATATATTTGAATATACCAAGGCAGTCTGAGGAAAAAGTGCCATCAATTGCTCAAAGGTGTCCTTTAAAAGCATTTCCAGACCTACCCCAGTCAAAGTGCCCAAATCATTACCTCCACAGTGCACAATTAACAGGTCAGGTTTTGGCAAATGCATAAAGGTTTTCACCAATGGTATCAATTGGTGACATTTTAATCCTCTGTGGCCAAACCACTTAATTTCCACATCTTGTAAATTGAGGTTAGGTAAATTCCTGTTTTCAGCGTACCTTTGAGCCCAATAGATGTAGCTATGTCCAACAATCCAGACAGAAAACATGGCGAGAGAAGGTTCTCCTGCAGTCAGATGAAGTGTGGCAATGAAATGGCAGTTGAAAAAATGAGAGTGTAAAATGAAAAAAACTGAGGAGTTTCTGTGTTAATGAAGCAGTAAGAGTGATTGGTGGATTTTGATTGCTGAAAACAGAAAGTTAGTGTGCATGGATGAGTTCGTTGAAAGATGTATTTTGAGTGGCGAAGAAAAAATCATTAAATGAAAGAATGCTTTGGATATGCAGGTGCACTGAGAGTTCAGAGTTCAATTGCAACATTGTTGTGTGAGAGGTCTTGCAAGAGGTGGTTGCTATGCAGAAAAAGCAGAGAGGGGGCAGAGGGGGGAAGGGTTTTGCTTTGAAAAAAAGTGAGGGAAGAGTTTTGATTGGGTGACATGAGAGATCTGTGTGAGGAATTACAGCATTTCTGTGCTTTTGATAGCTGCAGACTCTGGAGTGCATACCTTTTGCTCTGCTGAAGACAAATTGGTGTGTTTCTGAGACTGTTTTGAAACTCAAAGTATTTGCTAAGGTGAGAAAAAATGTCTTTAATTTAGATAGAAAATAGTGTGCTTTAAGGGGAAATTATGAAGAAAGTTGTGTTTTTCAAATGTTGCTTTGTCTCAAGTGTTTCACAAATAGATTTTGTTTCTTTGAGAAATTGTAATTGGAGAAAATGTGAAGTATTAGTACTGACAGGGTTTTTATGTGCATAGGAGCTGTGGAGTGTTTTCAAATTATGACTTGTAAATCGTTTTTGAGAAAAAGCAATGGTTTTAATATTGATGAGAAGGACATAATGGTGTCTGCTTCTTTATAAGGTAATTGAGAGTCTCTGATGTTATTTTTCCCATTTCAATGTAAGAAGTTTGTCTGTGGAGCAAATTGCTTGTAAATATGCTCCCACCTGTGCATGGCAAATTTAGATTTTGAATGTTTCCGTTACATAGGCATGTTAAAGGTGACTGAAACATGCTGCAAAGGCAATCAAAAAATGCTTTTATGTGTCTTAAGGACATTTTAAGTCATTTCCCCATGTGCAGTGTTTTCAAATTATGAGTTGAAAATCGTTTTTGAGGTAAAGGAATGTTTTCAAAATTTATGTGCGCCATATGACCCCAAATTTTTTTTTCAGGGGTGCAGCAGGGTGTTCTTGAGATACCCCTGCACCGTCGGAAAAATTCGTAATTTGCGATGAGGTAATTGCTAATCGCAAATTGCACCTTCATTCCTATGGGCCTCCTGCTGCATGGAAATGAATGGGTAATCTTGCTGAAATGCAAAGTCGAATCTGTATTTAAAAGGGTCTGCACCTCTGTACGGGTGTTCGCTATGTGAAGCACGAAAGTTTCACGGGCCGAACTCAAGGCCACCTCTCTCTGAGACAAAAGAGCTCTTATTCTTGCCATGCTGTTGAAATGTGCTCCCAAGGTTGGTATTTGTGGCCAGATTGAAAACTCCCTATGTTCATGTGTGGGAGGAAATAGAACATTTCTGCAGCAAATAACCCGTTCATTTACTGTTACGATAAAATGAATACTTTTAATTAACCCAGAACAATCTTCATTATTGAGCATCAAATAACTACCATTTTCCAAGAACTTGAACGTGGGGATGATAGCAGGAACTGGCGTGCCTTGCAACACGCAAGCCATATTTGGTCGGTGTTTGTTGCATGAACCGTGTAACTGTATGTGCCTACACATTAGTGAATGATCTGGCGTCTCAGTGCATTCCTCTCCATTCAGATAAAGTTCTTGATCATCTTTGAAAATCTGTATGTGTATGGAAGCGACCAGACTTGATGAAGAAAACCACTACCTAAAGGTTAATAACGACCTATTGGTATATATTTCATACAATTTGAAAACTTATATAAAGCAAAAGGCAGCGTTATTAAACCGTGGATAAGGCACGTTGCCAAAGCAGTCAACCTTTTGGATTTATACTGGAAATGTTAAAGGAAGAATTACGGAGTAGGGCCTGTAAATCTTTAATAGACAACGAGTAAAATTACTCCAACCATCGTATTCCTCTAACTCCGGGATAGTAGGGGTGTTTAATTTTTTAGAAGTAGCCAATCCAAAGCATTTGGTCTGGGAAATTGTTTCATTCACAAACAACATATGATTTGGGATGAGACATGCACGGTGGAAAGCCTCAGTGCCTTGTACCTGCCAGGTTCGTGAACCCCAAACTGATGTAGATCCTGGATATTTTTACTCTGTATTACGTTAGCATGGTCTCATTACTGGTTTAAACGCCATTTTTCCTTTTTTGTAACTTCTGCACACGACACTTAGTTGTTGCTTTAGCTTTCAGCCTACCTGCGTCAAGATCTATGCCTGCTTCAAGCAGGCGCAGGGGTTTGATGTAGCTTTGTCCTATCTGATTGTAAATGCGGCACACCGTGGGTGGCAGAGCAGCGGTGCACGTTAACTGGTGCATCCCTGGGGATGTGCTAGTTAATATAAATCTGCCTCTTTACATTTAATTATGTGCAGGGGACACAGAGTAGGTGAGGTTTATCCAAGGTTAAGAAGAGATGAGTCCTGTTCAGTGAAAAATTGGAGATAGGCTTCAGTATATTATATACTTAAGTAGTGTGTTAAGTTTTTGATGACTGTTATTAATTTACTGTTGGGTAATAGTGGTTAATAACATTTTTTATTATATTTTACCACAGATTCAACTGCAGATTATTTCAAGATTTTAGGATGCCTAGCAAAGAAAGAGTAAGAAAGGCTGGAAAACGTCAAAGACAGCAGGAGCATGGAATATTGCAGCAGTCCTCTAACAAAAAGATTTGTCAAGTCACCAAGAAAGCACCGGGTAAGAGTCGAAAAACAGTCATAAGAAATATGTGTAGTAAAAAAAATATTACTACAGAAAATGTTTCACTCCAGAAAAGGAGAATGAATTCAAATGGTAAGGAAAGGCCAATGAGAAATGTTACTGCTAGAGTAAGAGATAACTCTATGCATGAAAGTAGAAGGAAACAACAGTTTAGGGATATTCGTAAACGAATGTTCCGCAACAGGATAATTGGGAATTTGTTAAAAAATATTAAGAAAGGTCAGCAGAAAGTGGTTTTTTATAAGAGAAAAAAAATAGTTGAGAAAGTTATTGATCAGGCATTTGAAATTAAACGTAAGTTATTTATTTTGACAATCAATAGAATTAGAAAGCTAAACAAGGTAATTTATGATTTCAAAAGAAATAGTAGATGGAAGAGAATAGTTAATCGTAGTAATTTTTGTGAAGTTTTTTCTGGAGAATGGATGCATAGTTCAAGCTCTGAGGCATTTTTTAATGAGGAGAGTTATTTCCAGGATAATGATTTGGTGCATGCAGTTGACACCAGTGGTCGAGCTTATGAAGTGAAAGATGGTTGTCCAGTTGAAAAAGAAAAACTTGTGAGAACAGAGATAGAAGAGGTGTTAGGTAATGAGGTTTTAGGGAGACGTCCTAAGGGTCCTGTGTACACCTGGAAGTGTAGTAGTATTTGCAGTGTACGACAGGATTCCATCAATTTGCTTTGTGATTTTATACGGTCATTTAGTAAGAAAAGTTTGAAGCAGAAAATGAAGTTGTTGCAAGAATTAGATCCTTGCAGAGTGAGAGAAGTGATAGGTTTGCATGGTCATTCACTGGCTTGTCTTTCCAGGAGAGTATGCCAGAGTGTTTTTCATCATTTCAGGATGCTAGCAGTGCATCATAATAAAGTGAGGAAATTAGTTAGAATGTTGTATTATGCTAAGAGTCCAGCAATTATGCTAAAACAATTATGCGCTGCTCTTTTGCATGGTTCTGAAATAGATGTGAAGAATATATGTGAAGAAATTGAGTTTTGTTACTTTGGAAGTAAAGAGGAGAATGTTGAAATTGACCAAGAAGAAGAGAGTAATGTGGAAGATAGTGTACAGGTTTCCAGTACAGATAATTTCCAGAGGGAAATTGCGACGTTTGAGGTGAAATCAAGTGAGAGGCCAAATTTCACTTGTGTGTGTTGTCGACGCACTTATTATAAGAATCAGACTAAGTTAGTGGATTTATATGGAAAAAGTGAAAGGGAAAATAATAGTGAATGGAAGGATTTTACAACATACTTGATGGTAGAAAATTGTTTTGATTTGGGATTGGATCAACGTGTGTGTACTTATTGTTGTAACAAATTAAATCAAAACCAGATGCCTGCTAGAGCAGTTCATAATAATCTGGAATTGGTTGAAATTCCTTCTGAATTGAAGGATTTAAATACTTATGAATCTATTTTGATTCAAAGTATCCATCCCTTTCAGGCTATTGTAAGAATGGAGCAAAAGACAGGGAAATTGCCTCCATCAGATTTACAGAGAGGATTAAAGGGAAGAGTTGTTTATTTGCCTCTAGATTTGAAGAAAAACATTAACACAATTGGAGTAGAAAAAGTGGAAGAGGAACCTCTGGTTATCTTAGTTAATGGGGTTCCGACAAAGAATAAGAAAATATGGCAAGATTTAGTAGATGTTAGGAAAGTCAAAAGGGCAACATTGTATTTGAAAAAATATAATAAATACTATAAAAATGTATATGTTGCAGAAGAGGAAGTAAGTGAGGAAGAGGATAGCGATTTGTGTGCTGGTCAAATTGAGAAAGTAGAACCCTGTACTAGTGAAGAAATATATGAACATTATAGTGTTCATCCTTTGCATTCCAAGGAAGTCATGGGGAATGCTATTGAGTTGTTTCAAATGAAACAAGCGAAAGGGAGTCCCATTAGTGTTTGGGAGGAAAGTTTGGAAGCTCGGTGTTTCCCACAGCTTTTTCCAACAGGTCAGGGAGGAAGATATGATGAGCGACCTCATCAAATTCCTGCTTCTGAATACCGGACTTTGCGATTGTATGCAGGAGATCCTAGGTTTCGACAATGCATTCCTTATTTGTTTCATCTCCTGTTTGAAAGCGATCTGTCTGGACTGTCATATGCAGTGAACCACATCTTGAAAAGTGGTATACACATGCAAAACATCTCGGCAAGTGACTTTATGGATAAAGTCAATGTCCAAGACAGTATTTTGGATTCTCACCTGATTAATCTCATGGCGTGTCAGCGTGGTACTAATGAGTACTGGTACCGTCGTCATGGTGATTTAAAATGTATGCTGAGGAACTTAGGAACTCCCACATGGTTCCTCACTTTGAGCTGTGCTGAGTATGGCTGGGAAGACTTACTTGAATTTCTACGAGAGGCAAATGCTAACGTAGAAAACATCGAATTCAAGACACCCGGAGAACTGTGCTCTTTGGATCCAGTCAATGTATGTAGGTACTTCAATCATAGATTTGAAGGTATGATGTCTTTCATCATGAATAAGAAGAATCCACCTCTTGGAGAGGTGTTGGATTTCTTCTGGAGGAAGGAGTACCAAGCAAGAGGTGCTCCTCATATACATATGTTGCTGTGGATCAAGGATGCACCTAAATTTGGAACGGATGCAGACGACTCAGTGATGAGTTTCATAGAACAGTATTCTACGTGTGCTGTTCCAAACGCAAAGGAGAAAAAAAGCCTAAGAGAAAAAGTTCTACGTTTCCAAAGCCATCGATGTGGAAAGTACTGTCGTCGTAAATTCCGGAACAAAGACAAGTTCTACACCAAATGTCGTTTCGGCTTTCCACGATCGGTGATTTCTAAAGGAAGAGTGAACAGTTTGATGTCTTCGCTGCGACATAATGTGATGAAGAAATCACCTAAAAACACATACAATTTGAAGAGGAACGAAGAGTCTAAGTACATCAACGACTACAACCCGGTGATTTTGTCCATGTGGAATGCTAACATGGATATACAGTTTGTGGCTGATAACTGTATGGCTGTGGCTAGGTATGTGACATCTTACATCACCAAAAAAGAGAAGACAGAATTGAAGGATATGTGGGAGGACATTTCCCATGAAAAGAGCCTCAGCAAGAAGTTGTACAGTTTCAGTCTGAAGATGTTGTCGCATCGAGAAATCGGAGCTTACGAATGTTCTGACCGGTTGTCTTCAGCAAGTCTCTATGCCAAGTCCAGGAGTATCGTTTGGGCGAGTGTTGGTCTTGCTGTAACGCGTAATCGAGTTCTGAAACCTGTGCGGGAAATTGAGTATTTGGCGGAAAAGGAGCCAAACAGTACCGACATTTTGAAGAGCAACATGTTGGATACATATTATCCAAATCGAAGCAGTCACCTCGAGAATGTTTGTCTGTATGAGGTTCTGCAAAATTACATATTCAAGAGGAACATCAAAGAAGATACTGAGAAAGGAGTGTATGCTGTAATAGGAAGTGAGGGATGTCTGGTCAAGCAAAGAAAATGCCACTTGATAAACCATCGAAAATTGAGTGGCGAATCTCCTGAAAAAAAGGAGTTTTTCTATTTAGCACTTTTGCAACTTTTTAAGCCTTGGCGTGCAGAAGAGGAACTGCTTGGAGATTTCCTCTGTTACGAAGACTCTTTCAATGCTGCCAAGGAGACCATAGAATGTCCTGCTTTTTCCAAATATGTAGAAATGTTGAATGTGGAAATTGAGCAGGAAGCAACGATTGCAGCCGAGATTGCCAGAGACAGTTCTCAGGACAGTCAGAGTTCTGCTTCATTGAGTCAGGATCCACTAGGAGGACCTCTTATCGAAAATGAAGCTGCCACTGCTATGAATGAAGTGGAAAGAGCCATGGCACATGCTCAGGAGGATGCGGTTAACTTAGAAGAGTTGGAAAGACAACTCAACGTTGAGCAGAGGAAAATATATGACGAACTTACCATGCAAATTGATCATGGATTAAGTCATGATAAGAAAGAGTGCTCATGTACGTCGTTGAAGCCTGTCCGACTGTACGTGAGTGGAGAAGCGGGAACTGGAAAAAGTTTCCTTATTAAAGCAATTTCATGTTATTTGCAGGAAAGGACAGAGTCATCGCTGTCTTGTGTTGTCACCGCTCCAACTGGACTGGCAGCACATAACATTAAAGGGATTACTTTACATCGTTTACTGATGCTGCCAGTGGAGCATGACAACAAATTAGAATATCACAAGCTATCTGGAGATGCTTGTTTTGAAGTTTCAAGAGTCTTGAGGAAAATGAAACTTCTTATCATTGACGAAGTAAGCATGGTTTCCAATGTCATGCTTGCCTTTGTGCATTTGAGAATGCAAGAAGTTCTCAAAACAGAGTATGATGTGTTATTTGGTGGCAAACACATCATTGTTTTTGGAGATCTTCTGCAGCTGACACCAGTGAAAGGGCAACCTGTGTTCAAAATGCTCACGCATGAAGATACCAGGAAGTGCTTAGGGAGTATTGGCAACGTCAATATATGGTTAAACTTCAATTATGCTGAACTGCATGAAAATATGCGTCAGGCAAAGGATGAAGTTTACAAGACTATTCTACAAGATGTTAGAATTGGAAAAGTGACCGAGCATGGGAAAGAAGCTTTACATGCACGATTACTGACAAATTTATATCCAGACGAAGATGTTGTGCCTGAGAATATTTTTCAGAAAGTTACTGAGAAAAAATCTGGAATATGTTTGATGCCAACTCTTGCAGAATGTGCCAAATTCAACAACAAAATGTTGCATTTAGAAAAGCAAGAGATTGTGAAATTGGAAGCTATTGACAGAGTAGAGCATATGGGATCAACAATTATTTTGTCTGAGAATCTGAAAACAAAATTGGATTCATTAGAGAAGAGTATATCTAAAACTGCGGGTTTTGAAAAGACTCTGAATGTGTGCTTGAACTGCCGTATAATTTTAAGAAGGAATTTACATGTTGAAAGAGGTCTGGTAAATGGATCAATGGGTAATGTTGTTGATTTTGTGAAATACAGAAATAGAGATGGAATTGAATTTTTAAAAATTAAATTTGATGGCATTGAGGAAGTACAGCTAATTGCTCGTTGTTCTGCTAGATTTTTGCTTGTAAAAGACTTATATGTTCGTCGTAAGCAGTTTCCTGTTTGCTTGGCATATGCGGTGACAATCCATAAATCGCAAGGTTTAAGTGTAGACTGTGCATTGGTGAATATTGGCAGTTCTGTGTTCAAGGAGGGTATGGCATATGTGGCATTGTCACGAGTTAGGACTTTATCGGGATTGTACTTGATTGAGTGTGATGTCACAAACATTTGTGCGGATCTAGATTGTGTTAAGGAATACAATAGGTTGAGAAGAGAGTATGCGCCACATTTGCCTCAGTATCCTTTGTTTGAGAAATGTGTGGTAGGCCGGAAACGAAGAAATGTGACCAATACTGGGGAGGTTGTAGCAAAAAGACGAAAAGTTGATGAACCTGAAATTATAAGCAGAAACAAAAAGGATTCTGTTGAAGATGTTGTTGGTTTTCAATTTGAAAACAGTTCTGGTGTCAACTGCTATGCTAATGTAGTGGTTAATGTTGTCTTTTCTCTAGAAACTTTAAAAGAACAGATTGTGGTCAATTCGGATCAAAGATTTTGCAGTTTGTTAAATTCTGTGTTAGAGAAATGTAGCACTGATAGAACAAACATAGAAAGTGTGTCTGAAATTCGAAATCTGTTAGACAGATGTTCAGGCCAAACACAATTCTCTCAAAATAGTCAGCAAGATTGTCAGGAGTTTTTAATGTATATGCTTGATGTATTGCATGATGAAGGTGTAGATGTAGATCACCTGTTTGGGCTTTCTTATCAATGGCAGCATGACTGCGAGAACTGTAGGGTATCAGCTACTACTAGTGTAGACTCAGAAAGATTTATATATTTAACTTTGCCAGACAGTAAATCAGTCTCTTTTAATAAGCTAGTAAAAGCAGCTGATCACAACATGGAGTGTAGCCAATGTAAATCTGAAATGATGTCCACTTTATTTATACGAACATATGGCCAGTATGTCATTTTAATGTTCCAACGATGTAGGCCTGATGGAACAAAATTGACAACTTTAATTAAAAATTTTGTGGCTTCACAGTTGTCAATATCAGGAAGGACTTTTGTAACTGTAGCAATTATATATCATGATGGTCCTTCAATAACATCAGGACATTATACAGCTTATTTAAAGTGTAGAAATGGCTGGTCATTCTGCAATGATTCTGTTTTAATTTTCAAAAAAAAATTGCCATATGACCTTAAAAACTCTTACCTGGTGTTTTTAAAACCAAAATTTTAGGGAAAGAATCTCGGGATGTGCTCTGAGGAATTTCAAGAAGTTCTCATGGCTCCTACACTATTTGGCCTTGAGGATAAGTGTAGTACAGAGACATAACTTTTTACCATAACACTGGACGTTATTGAGAAATACGTGCACTTTGAATGAGTTCAGAAAAACTATTTCTTTTTATAAGCTAATTGAAGCAGCGAATCAAAACATGGAGTAGAGGGAATGTAAGTCTGCAATGCTGTCTACTGTTTTACATTACTTTGTGATTAAAAGTGATGTAGAGAATTAAATAATTGTACTAGTCATAAAGGTAGTGTAAGTCTGCTTCATAGTAAGCAGTATCAGTGTGATAGGAAATGTAGAACATGATTGAGCAAGAAGGGGAAGATATTACTAGTCCAGGATTGTGTAAATGATCTTCAACATTTTAATTCTGAAAGTTGCGGAAATGCGAAAAGACGGGATTGGCTTACAAGAAATCCAAGAGTTATACATGGCTCTGACACGATTTGGCCTTGTGGAATCGTGTGGTAGAGAGCGAGAAGTCATTTATTGTATGTAACATGTTTTTGAAAACGATGGAGGTTTTCTTTCAGAAAGTGGCGGGTTGAAAGTAATAACAGCACAATAGAGTGTAAGCTGTTCATAGGACATCCTTGGCCGTCATGGAAAGTAAGTTAACTTTAAGGAGTTCTGAATTCTGATTTGTAATGTATGGGTTTTTTAAACACAATCATTTTGATTGTGTTTTTTTTCCCCGCTGTTATATGATGAATACCTTCAAGTCACTGTTTTAGTGAAATTTGATACATTCTGAGAACAGCAAAAATAAACCATTTAACATGTATAATTAATTCTGTTCTGTTTGCATTTATGATGTACATGTAGAACTGTGTAGGAGGCATGGAGAAGGTGAGGCTTCTGTCAGTGTCAAAGTTGTTGCATACAGTGCTCATATTCTACGTAGTCTTTTATATTTCATTACTTTCACTGTTTCTGACAGATCTAAAAAATTTTTTTTTAAAAGAACAGTAAGTATAAGGGAAGGAAACAGACAGTTATGTTAAAAGAAACACAGCTATAGGGAATAAACTAGGGATACTGTTACCCGCAATCCTCTGCTGATGATGTCACTGAGCATGTCATGAATGATGTAATATGTGACATCATCAGCAGTGGATTACGGGTAATAGTATCTCTAGTTTACTCCCCTATAGCTGTCTTTCTTTTAACATAACTGTCTGTTTCCTTCCCTTATACTTACTGTTCTTTTTTATAAAAAAAATTTTTTGGTTCGCTTCCGGTTCGCGTACCGGGGAGCGAACTGGGAAGCGAACTAAGAGAAATAGAGGTTGGCACAGTTGCAAATATTGTACCAATTTTTTTATAACGGGGAGGTAGTTCTGAAAAGAACTTTTTTTTAAATTGTTTTTGTTGTTTTATATTTTTTTTATTATTTTTCTGAACATTTTTTTACTTTTTTTGAATTTTTCTGAACAGTTTTATATTTTTTTTGTTTTTTTTTCGGAGGGGGCAACGAAAACGATTCATTGTAAAGGGCTCAACAGGAGGAAGAAAACAAAAAAAAGAATTTATTGTTTGGGGAGTTTCGGACAAACATGAGCATGATTGTTAATAGCTCTGTTGATCAGAGTGATGCTACTTTCTGCGTAGCAAATGATTCCACTGCAATGTACGCAGACTTGTTTTACTTCACGAAATCTCGTTTGTATATTTGGCACCATCTCCCTGCCCTCTGGTCCCGTTACTTCCGGTACAACAGATCTTCTGGCCATAATAGGGAGATTATCTAGGTCGTCCTGTTCCTCTTCTTCCTCTTCTTGCTGAATTATAACTTTAGCAGGTGGTCCACTCTTCCTTGGATGTGGTGGAGGTGGTGGGGAAGCACCAGCTGAAGCTAGTAAAGAAGCCATTGCTCACTGGTAACAAAGGGTCTTTCTCTCACAATGATGAAAGTCAGAGTGAGGAAAGAAGGAGGGATTTTCACCATTTGGGAAAAAAAATAGTTCTCAACCAATGAAAAGTGTTCATTTTAGATCATATGACCTAGTCTTACATCATTAGGAAACCGAAAGTGAAATGAACCAATGAAAAGTGTTATTACCAAGTCACATGACCTGCTGTGTTTACGTTACGCGCTTTGCAGGGCCTCCCGGTTTGCTTCCAGAAACCTGTGCTTTGCGACTCGGTAAGCGTACGAGTTCGCTAACGTAGCACGTCATATGACGTATCACGCGACAACGCGAAACGTCATGCGGACGGGAGGCGTCACGATGTTGTTTTCTAACGCGGCAGTTGCGGTAAAGAAACGTTTACCGGCTCGCGGTCTATTTCGCGGCATCAAGGTCAGCTAACGGGAAGCTTCCCGATTCGCGAAGCGGGAACGAAGAAAAAAAAATATTTAAAAAAAAAATTATTCATAAACATATAAAATATATTTTTGGATTTAAAGAAGAATACATTTTACAGCTACAGATATTAGCTGTTAAAAAACCAATGAAATTCACAGAAAAAACCATAGGTTATAGACCATATATAGTTAGGAATTAGCATTTACAAAACCTTGAAAATTCACTGAACAAACCATAGGTTATAGACCATATATAGTTAGGAATTAGCATTTAAAAAACCTTATTTTACTCACACAAAACCATTGAAATTCCATATATAGTTAGTTGCACTAACTATATATCGCGCACCCGTAATCCACTGCTGATGATGTCACATATTACATCATTCATGACATGGTCAGTGACATCACTGATGACATCACTGATGACATCTCAAATGACATCACTGATGATATCTCATTTGACATCAATGGTCACATCAATGATGATATCATTAATGTGACAATACAATGCATCTCCTCACACTTTAATATAACCTCTGTTACACCCAGTGTTAAATACAGAGTATAATTTTTGAAACCATTGACACACCAATACTAGTTACTACATACCCACTCACTGATTCCTACGTCTACACACACATTCACTCATTCACCCATACAATCATTCATACATACAATCACTCATCTTTACAACACTATCATATGCACTCATACACCTATACAGACACTCACACTCTGCCACTCATCCATGGAGTTACTCACACACCTAGTCAGTCCTGTAAAGAATCAATCACAGTTCCATTTTCTAATCTACACAGTTAAACATAGAGTACCTTACATTTTAAAACATATACTAACACATACTTACTCTCTTATAGAATCACTGATACAAGTACACATTGATCTGCACAGAGTCACACACCTCCCAGCCAGTCATACACACACTCAGTCTCCCATACAAATACTTGTGCAACCAATCAATAACCCATATAGCTACTTATATAGCTACTGATCAACACATGCAGCAGCTTGCACAACAACAGACATGCTGATGCACACTTTCAGACAGTTTAGTCACTAACCCGTGCATTTAGTAAGACGCATTTAATCACTCACTCATACAGTCAATCACGCACCCACTAAAACCTTCATTCAGACACTTATACATCCACTCATTCTTCAATATGTAAAACATATTTAAACTTTACAGAAACACATAATCACTGGATGTTGTCATCAGTGATGTCATTTGAGATGTCATCAGTGATGTCATCAGTGATGTCACTGACCATGTCATGAATGATGTAATATGTGACATCATCAGCAGTGGATTACGGGTGCGCGATATATAGTTAGTGCAACTAACTATATATGGAATTTCAATGGTTTTGTGTGAGTAAAATAAGGTTTTTTAAATGCTAATTCCTAACTATATATGGTCTATAACCTATGGTTTTTTCAGTGAATTTTCAAGGTTTTGTAAATGCTAATTCCTAACTATATATGGTCTATAACCTATGGTTTTTTCTGTGAATATATATATATATATATATATATATATATATATATGTATATATATATATATATATATATATATATATATATATATATATATATATATATATATATGTATATATATAAATATATATATATATATATATATATATATATATATATATATATATTACCTACTGGCGGTCGCCAGTAGGTATATATAGTTAGGATTTTTTCTCTATGGGTTTTTTGAAAATTCTATGTCTAATAACTTTGGCGATTGTGGACGGAATTGGCTGAAATTTTCAGGAAAATGGCACATTTTGTTTCTGAGCAGCCCCTGAAAATTGGGGGGGGTTCGTCCAGGGGGGGTCGAGAAAAAAGGGGGGTCCCAAAACGTGTTTTTAACATTGAGTTTTCCATAGGGCGGTTGGCCTCACTTTTAGCCCGAACGGCTGAATGGATTTGCACGAAACTTGGCAAAATTGTAGGGACTGGTAGCCCGATGTGCCTTTTGTAGGTCTCAATATATGTGCTACAGTGGATTTTGAGAAATTAACGTTTAAAAAAAGATATATATCTGTAACAGCGGACCGGGCAGCGCTCCAGGACGCGTACTTTTCGCGCAACGGAGCTTTGTGAAGCGAAGCTGATTGGTTCTCCCGCGTCTGTCAACATTCCAAACAGTCCGTAGTGGCCGCCATCTTGTCTCTCAGTAGGATCGAGAGACAAGAGGAGGCCAAAGCGAAGGGGCAAATGACCATAAGGGGGAATAGTAGATCCTCGCTGACCCCCTAGGTTTGATGTGGAGGTTTTAAAAGGGCCCCGCGGGGCAAAAAAAAAAAATAATAATAATAATCGAACGGCTGAATGGATTTGCACGAAACTTGGCAAAATTGTAGGGACTGGTAGCCCGATGTGCCTTTGCTAGGTCTCAATATATGTGCTTCAGTGCATTTTGAGAAATTAACGTTCAAAAACAAGATATATATCTGTAACAGCGCTCCGCTTCGCGGAGATAAAATTATATCTGTATTACCTAGCTGTTGCTAACACCAGTTAGCGACGGCTAGTAGGAGATAGCGACCATCTTGGGCCCCACTTTGCATGTGAGTGATATTTATCACTAATGACATGCAAAGTGGGCATGCCAAGATGTTAGCGACTGGAAACAGTCGCTAACATCGCTATCTCCTATTATCAACTTTTGGAAATATTCGAGATAAGCGCGAATATCTCCAAAAAGTAACAGCTGCCCTGAGCAGTTCTTAGCCATGTTATCCAATGGGAGGTGGATAACATGGCTAAGAGCATTAGCTCGGTAATGCATGAATATCGCTGAGTTTTCAGCGATATAAATGCATTGCGGTCGTTTTTTATCGTATTTGCGATAAACCTTGATAATAGCAAGGTTTATCTGCGATAATTTCTGACGGTAAAAAAATCTTTGCAATGCATCGTTAGGGATAAATATCGCTTAACTTTGGTAATATGCCCCAACGTCTGTTAACGTTCGATTCGAAGGAAATCAGGAAGTGTTGAAAAACATTGTCTGCGCCATCTTGTCTTTTTTCAAATGCCACACTTTTGTCGTGCACGGCAGCCATTTTAGATGCCTTGACCAGACCCACTCTGTGCACGCTGTCGATCCTTAGCATGGCTCCCCACCCTCGCAAGCATCTCACCCAGGCAGTGGTCACCCCCGCTCTCTGTCTTATGCATGGGTAATAAACCTCCCCCCATCTGCGCTGCTCTTCCCTGAGAATCACACCCTGTGCCCGCCCGACACCTCCCTTTCGCCCTATTCACTACCGCACCCTCTGACACTTCTTTTCCTCTGTGTCCGATTGTCCAGGCCGGTACTAGGCTATCAGCTAGCCCTGCAGATGTAGTTTATGGCCACAGCTGTAAAGAATCACCCCTCTTCAAAGGAGTTATAGTAGATCAAGGCCCACACTCGATGAGATCCGTCACAGCAGAAGCGTTGCTATTATCTGAAAACCATCCTGTATTGTGATTGGGGAGGGGAACGAGCGTGAAGCGGAAGATTCCAGGGATGACTCTTTGTACATCAAAGTTTTTACAATTATGTGTCACATTAAAAATATATAGCACTCCGACAAAGTAGTAAGATTATACAACTTTAATAATTTATAAATATATACAAGAAAACAAAAATAGTAATAACATATAAACATTTTTAGGGAAAAACAACGAAGTAGCGGTCGGCTGTGCGAATAGTCCCAACGCAGCACAACGTCCAGATTTCCGGCGTGGGGCGTCGCGGGGGGTGGGTCATCAGTAGCAAACTGTTGTGCGAATAGTTCCAAGGCAGCAGAACGCGCCGAAATCTAGATGACACGAAAGTGATGTCTAGTAAGTTGCCACCCAGCAAATAACGGCGTGGGGCGTCGCGGGGGGTGGGTCATCAGTAGCAAACTGTTGTGCGAATAGTTCCAAGGCAGCAGAACGATGGCACCAAGGTGATGTCCAGTAAGTTGCCGCACTGGTTTTGGTATCCTACAATGCTGCTCCGAATAACGGCGTGGGGCGCCCCGGGGGAGGCGGCGTGAACGGGCCTCTCCAGGTGGAGTGTCATCTGTTGTAGTGGGGCGCCCCTTTACCGTTTCAGTTGCCATTCCGTCCGTTTTTGGTCCACTGTGTCAAAAGCCGCAATTCAGCTGAGTTGCGCCCACTCTTGCGGTGCAGCGATAGGCGGCTGTCACAGGACTCTCAAAATGGCGGCAGGCTCTTTCCTTTTGGGCCTGGTCCACTGAAATGGCCCTGGGACACCTTGGAAATCGGACGCTTGTTTGCTAGGTCTTGGACCCCATTCTCGAAAGCGTCCCCTCCGCCTTGAGAATTCATCAAAAGTTTTGGGGGCCCCGACTCCTGCAGGCTTCTGGTGGGGAGCGGCTGCCATGATTGCTCGCGGAATGACCACGACGGAGCTACGAGATGGTGGTGCTCTCATGCTGACGCCAGTTTAGTCTGAAACATCCAGAAACAAGGTGGGGCTTTCATCGTTTGGGAAAAAAAAAAAAGTTTTCATCCAATGAAAAGTGTTGTTTTTAGGTCATATGATCAAGCCTTCCATCATTAGGAAACCAAAAGTAAAATGAACCAATGAAAAGTTTTATAAACAAGTCACATGACCTGTTATGCGGCATAGGGTATAAAATGCGTAGAAAATACGTTGGCACGTGAGGCGGCGTCAGTAGCGGACCGATGTGCGAATAGGCCGAAGGCAATACAACGCGCCAAGATCCGGATGGCACCGAGGTGGTGTCCAGCAAGTTGCAGCACTGGTGTGGCCATCCAACAATGCTGAAAGTCGGCGTGGGGCGCCCTGTTGGCCTGTGAGATGGCGTCAGTAGCGGACCGATGTGCGAATAGGCCGAAGGCAGCACAACGCGCCAAGATCCGGATGGCACCGAGGTGGTGTCTAGTAAGTTGTCGCACTTCTGTGGCCATCCTACAATGTTGAAAGTCGGCGTGGGGCGCCCCGTTGGCCTGTGAGATGGCGTCAGTAGCGGACCGATGTGCGAATGGGGCCAAAGGCAGCGCAACAATATTTTCTGACTGACACCACAAGGCGCTGAGATGCCAAGATCCGGATGGCACCGAGGTGATGTCTAAGTTGCGGACTGATGTGCGAATGGGGCCAAAGGCAGCGTAACAATATTTTTTGTATGGAAGATACCACTAGGCGTTGAGATGCCAAGATTCGGATGGCACCGAGGTGATGTCTAGCAAGTTGCTGTACTGGTGTGGTCATCCTACAATGCTGAAACTCGGCGTGGGTCGCCCCATTAGCCTGTGAGATGGCGTCAGTAGCGGACCGATGTGCGAATAGGCCGAAGGCAGCACAACGCGCCAAGATCCGGATGTCACCGTGGTGGTTTCATAGTTGAGAGGCACTTCATCTGCAGTGGGGCGCCGAGATCCGGATGGCACCGAGGTGATGTCTAGCAAGTTGCTGTACTGGTGTGGTCATTCTACAATGCTGAAAGTCGGCGTGGGGCGCCCCATTAGCCTGTGAGATGGCGTCAGTAGCGGACTGATGTGCGAATGGGGCCAAAGGCAGCGCAACAATATTTTCTGAAGAGAAGACACCAAAAGGTGCTGACATTCCAAGATCCGGATGGCACCGAGGTGGTGTCTAGCAAGCTATGCAGTTGAGTTGTGTGCGCACTTGCGGCGAATAGGTCGAAGGCAGCATAACAATGTTTTTTGAATAGAAGACACCACAAGGCGTTGAGATTCGGTTACCACCGAGGTGATGTCTAGCAAGTTGCTGCACTGGTGTGGCCATCCTACAATACTGCTCCGAATAACGGCGTGGGGTGCCCGAAGGGGGGGGGAGCCGGCGTGAATGGGCCTTCCTAGGTGGAGGCTCGTCTGCTGTAGTGGGGCGCCCCTTTACCGTTTCAGTTGCCATTCAGCTGAGTTTCGGCTGCTCTTGATGCTACAGCGACAGGCGGCTGCAAGAGGACTCTCAAAATGGCGGCCTGTTCTTTGGATTTGGGCCTGGTCCACTAAAATGGCCCTGGGACACCTTAGAACTCGGACGCTCGATTTTTTTTTCCTTTCCTGTACATGCAAAAAAAGGTAAATGCCCGGTACGTTACACGCTTCATCTGCCACGATGAACTCTCCAGAGGAACCGAAAAAAATATAGTTGTGGTAACTATACCATGCATCGTCATATGGAGAGGTGGCACCAATTAATTATAGTGCTGCATAAAAGAGAGATTTGGAGGAGAACCCCTGACCTGCTAGTACATTCATCAAAGAAGTGGCACTGAGAGCTTCAGAGGCAAGGGAAACGGTCCCAAATATTTAGAAGAACTTTGGAAAGATTAAAATGACATGTTTAGATTGTGGCAAATTAATTTCATGTGGACAGATGAGTGTTACTCTAATAAATACAGCATATGAACATCATCATAGTCGATGGTTGGTAGAGACATTTTGACTATATCCTGGACCTGCCCGTCCTCGCCCAAAATGGCGCCGGAATAAATGGGACTCGTAACTCCTTGTTGTGTACTGGTTGCAGAACCTTGAAATCACGAGATACGTATGCAGTTTTGAAGCACATTGCGGGCGGGGACGAGAATTGATTGACTATTTCGACATCCCTATTGATATTAAGTTCTGATGTGTTATTGATTACTGTACTGTTGAAAGTTCGAATTAACGTCACCCATGGTACTTGCCCGCAAATGTATATCTAGATAATTTTATTGTAACTGGCCCTGTCGTATTTTAATTATAAAATGTACGTCCACCGATTCCGTAACTGTTAGACACCTTAGTTCTTGCAACCTAATGGCCCGCCCGTTACGTTCCTCTACAGTGTAAATGTCTATTCATCATATACGATTACAGTTTGCTCTGTGGCAGGCCCACGTGGTTATAGGCTCGTATTTGTATAATGACATTTTCACAATAAAGGTTTTTAAAAGAAAACATGGTAGTAGTATATACATTGGTAAAGTTTTTAATAATAGTGACTGTTTTAGAATCATTAAAAGGCAAGTGAAATAAAGCAGACCAATTACATGAAGGGTAAAAGGTATAATACGAAGGAACGCAGTAAAGATAAATGGTCAAGGGCTGTTGTGTTTTCTATTCCTGTAACATAAAGTGATCGATAAGAATCTCATATTCAGGCGTATCGGCGACTAAGACAGCAGGTCGACCCTCTTTTGCTCAACGGCTCCGTCATGGGACGAAGAAACGCTCTTTTTTTCGAAAAAAGAATATATTTTACTTGCAGGACAGTTGTAAAATTTCCGGGAAAGTACATTAGCCTGGAACATTATAACATATATTTAAGAAAAAATAATGTTCGGAAGTAATGAAAAGCGTAATTTTTAGGTCATATGACCAAGCCTTTCATCATTACAATAAGAAAAGTAAAATGAACCAATGAAAAGTTTTATTAACAAGTCACATGACTTGTTATGCTTACGTTACGCGCTGCGCGCCCCGGATGACTTCCGGATGTGCTAACGCGGCGCGTCATATGACGCATTACGCGACAACGCAGGTACAGAATATAGTCAAAATGTCTCCACCAACCAGCGGTCGGAACACAACCCCTTTCAGCAGGCTAAATAGTTCTGTTAAATGGCAACAGAAGGGACAGGCAACAAGAACCATCAGTCAAAGAGGGGAGGGCTAGTTCTTCTCTACCGGGTTACATTGGGGCGCTACCGGAACTGATCGAATTGGTAGTCTACAGTGTTTCTGGATGTTTCAGACTGAAGCTGGGGTTAGCATGAGAGCAGCACCATTTCGTAGCTCCGTCGTGGTCATTCCGCAACCAATCATGGCAGCCGTTCTTTATCGTTATTTTGGGCGGGGTGGGTGGCGGAGCCGAGCTGTTTTGCAGCCATCATTGTGTGGAGTTCAGTTCATCTCACTAGTTTTGTATTTGTCATGAGGGGTTGTTCCTAATGTTTCTATTTTAGCGAGGTCAAAAAGAGATCCCATTAGTGGCCTACTGATTTTGCTCGATTCCTTTTCTTTTTTTTTACACGATTTTTCGTTATCTGGAAAGACTAAACAGAGTATTGCGACTCTGTGTTTGTTTGTAAATAGAGAATGAACCAAAGAGAACTAATTCTAAAACAGTAAATACTTGGATAACAATCAATCAAATGGAGAGAGAAGCAGGCACGACGGATTACAACGGGGGCAAACGCCTGCGTTAACTACCTTTCACTATCTGCAAAGAGAGAGTACTCCTAATAGAAATGAGGGGGGGGGCACCATTCAAAGCAGATCAGTGTGCATAAACACGAAAATGTTTTCACTTACCACGTACTTGACATTCGACAGCTTATGATATTTGCTATTAAAAAACCATTGAAATTCACTGAAAAAACCATAGGTTATAGACCATATATAGTTAGGAATTAGCATTTACAAAACCTTGAAAATTCACTGAAAAAACCATAGGTTATAGACCATATATAGTTAGGAATTAGCATTTAAAAAACCTTATTTTACTCACACAAAACCATTGAAATTCCATATATAGTTAGTTGCACTAACTATATATCGCGCACCCGCAATCCACTGCTGATCATGTCACATATTACATCATTCATGACATGGTCAGTGACATCACTGATGACATCACTGATGACATCTCAAATGACATCACTGATGACATCACTGATGACATCTCATTTGACATCATTCTTGTGCTAATACGATAAACCTCTTCAGACTCTAATATAACCTTAGATACACTCAGTGTATACAGACACTCACACACTGCCACTCATTCATGGAGTTACTCACACACCCAGTCAGTCATGCAAAGAAACAATCTCACCTCCATTTCTTCAACTATACAGTTAAACACACCTTACTTATTGAAACATATACTAACACATATTTACTCTCTTATACAATCCCTGATACAAGTTCACAATGATCGATACAACCACTCACTCATTCAGTGGCTCTCATGCACAGTTATTTATATATGCCAACTCTCACATGTACTGTGTTTTACATATGTACTTACTATGACATGTAGCATTGAGATATCCATTCACTCATCAATACACTCATGCACACAGTCAACTGCCCATGTAGCTGTTTCCACATGCACTCTTGAACTCATACACCTAGTGAATAAACTGCTCACACATCTATGCATAGAGTCACACACCTTCCAGCCACCCCCACACAAACTCAATCTCCCATAGAAATACTTGGGCAACCAATTAATAACACATATAGCCTCTCGTATAGCTAATGATCAACACATGCAGCAGTTTACAGAACAACAGACATAATGATGCACAAATTAAGACAGTTTAGTCACTAACCCATGCATTCAGTGAGACACATTTAATCACTCACTCATACAGTCAGTCACGCACCTACTAAATCCTTCATCCAGACACTTATACATCCACTCATTCTTCAATATGTAAGACATATTTTACCTTTACAGAAACATACAGTCACTGGATGTTGTCATCAGTGATGTCATCAGTGATGTCATTTGAGATGTCATCAGTGATGTCATCAGTGATGTCACTGACCATGTCATGAATGATGTAATATGTGACATGATCAGCAGTGGATTGCGGGTGCGCGATATATAGTTAGTGCAACTAACTATATATGGAATTTCAATGGTTTTGTGTTAGTAAAATAAGGTTTTTTAAATGCTAATTCCTAACTATATATGGTCTATAACCTATGGTTTTTTCAGTGAATTTTCAAGGTTTTGTAAATGCTAATTCCTAACTATATATGGTCTATAACCTATGGTTTTTTCAGTGAATATATATATATATATATATATATATATATATATATTCACTGAAAAAACCATAGGTTTCAGGCCTTATATAGTTAGGAATTAGCATTTAAAAAAAAACTTTGAAATTCACTGAAAAAACCATAGGTTTCAGGAGTTATATAGTTAGGAATTAGCTTTTACAAAACCTTTGAAATTCACTCAAAAAACTATACGTTTTAGTGGTGTTATAGTTAGCTGGACATTTTACTCATACAAAACCATTGAAATTGCTCCTATATAGTTAGTTGTACTAAGTATATATCGCGCACCCGCAATCCATTGCTGATGATGTCACATATTAGATCATTCATGACATGGTCAGTGACATCACCGATGACATCTCAAATGACATCACTGATGACATCACTGATGACATCATCCAGTGAATGTGGTTTGCTTCGTTATTTAAATATGCATTATATATATATAGCAATTTGCATTGAAGAATGAGTGGATATATATAAATAAATATTTGGATGGAGGATTTAGTAGCAGTGTAATTGACTGTTTACTTGACCAATTTATAATGTCTCACTAAATATAGTGGATAGTGACTAAACTGTGTGAATATCTGTATCACTTTGTCAGTTGTGTAAACTGATTCTACAGTTGGTTACTAGCTATGTGAAAGTCTATATTAGTTATTGATTAGTTAACTGAGTATTTGTATGGGAGTGTGAAAGTGTGTGTGGTTCGGTGGAGGGTGTGTGACTGTCCAAAGATGTGTGAATAGTTTATTCAGTAGATATATGAAGTTAAAACTACATGTTCTAACAGTTTGGGTGAGGGAATCTCTTTATGAGTGTGGTGATGAGCAAATATATTTCTCAAAGGGACAGGTCCAACAAACTAGAAAAATAAAAGGCAATGTATGTGTCAGTTGTTGTACATAAATACGTATACATAAGACACAATGATTGTGTGAGTGACTGTACGGATAACTGTATACTTGTATTAATGATTTTATAATTCACTAAGTATGACTTACTATCTAAATGAATAGAAGGAGTGTTGTTTGTATAAGTGTTTTGCTGAGTAAATATGTAAGTATGATCGATTGTTTGCATAAGTGAGTAGGATGACTTCATATGTGAATAGGATGCGTGCTGTTGTTTAATGTCGATATAGATGTATAAGTATTTTTGATAGTGTTCTATTGTTCATTGACAGCATGTATGAGTGAATCCATAGGTAAGGGATTAGATGTGTGTATACATGTATGAATCACTGAGTGGATTTTTAGATACTTGTATTGCTGTGACAATGGATTTAAATATGATACTCTGTATTTTACAAAGAGTGATGAAAAATTGTAATAGTGTATGAAAAGGTGTATGTGATTGTCACGTGGATGATGTCATCAGTGATGTCATTTGAAATGTCATCAGTGATGTCACTGACCATGTCATGAATGATCTAATATGTGACATCATCAGCAGTGGATTGCGGTGCGCGATATATACTTAGTACAACTAACTATATAGGAGCAATTTCAATGGTTTTGTATGAGTAAAATGTCCAGCTAACTATAACACCACTAAAACTTATAGTTTTTTGAGTGAATTTCAAAGGTTTTGTAAAAGCTAATTCCTAACTATATAACTCCTGAAACCTATGGTTTTTTCAGTGAATTTCAAAGGTTTTTTTAAATGCTAATTCCTAACTATATAAGGCCTGAAACCTATGGTTTTTTCAGTGAATTTCAAAGGTTTTTTTAAATGCTAATTCCTAACTATATAAGGCCTGAAACCTATGGTTTTTTCAGTGAATTTCAAAGGTTTTTTAAATGCTAATTCTATTAGCGGATAACGTTTAAATATATTAATATCCTAGTGGGACCACCTGAGCAGCCCTAAGGGGTCAGGGTGTTTCTACCCTGCCCCCTTTTTGTGTTCTACACGTTTGTTTTTCTGCTTTCTTGTGCCTAATTCCTAACTATATAAGGCCTGAAACCTATGTTTTTTCAGTGAATTTGCAAGGTTTTTTAAATGCTAATTCCTAACTATATAAGGCCTGAAACCTATGTTTTTTTCATTGAATTTGCAAGGTTTTTTAAATGCTAATTCCTAACTATATAAGGCCTGAAACCTATGGTTTTTTCAGTGAATTTGCAAAGTTTTTTTAAATGCTAATTCCTAACTATATAAGGCCTGAAACCTATGGTTTTTTAAGTGAATTTCAAAGGTTTTTTAAATGCTAATTCCTAACTATATAAGGCCTGAAACCTATGTTTTTTTCAGTGAAATTCAAAGTTTTTTTAATGCTAATTCCTAACTATATAAGACCTGAAAGCCCACTAGGAATCTCCAGTATGCACCAGGGGACTGCATTGCAGAGAGGTGTAATTAAGCCACGGCCCTTTTTACACTTCTCTGCAACGCAGCCCCCGTGCATGTTTGAAGAGGGGGAACTCATTCCCCCTGCATACTGGGGGCCCCTGGGGGCCAACTAGCCCACCTGGAACCTCCAGTATGCGCCAGGGGGCTGCATTGCAGAGGTGTAATGAGGCTATGCCCCTTGTTACACCTCTCTGCAACGCAGCCGCCTGGCACGTTTGCAGAGGGGGAACTAATTCCCCTTGCATAATGGGGGTCCCTGGGGGCCAACTAGCCCACCAGGAGCCTCCAGTATGCGCCAGATGGCTGCATTGCGTAGAGGTGTAATGAGGCTACACCCTTTTTTACACCTCTCTGCAACGCAGCCCCCGTGCATGTTTGAAGAGGGGGAACTAATTCCCCTTGCATACTGGGTGTCCCTGGCAGCCATCTTGTGCCTTGTTAGAACCAAAAGCGGTACAAAAGGGGGTGGTGATGGACGGAGCATCAGAACCAGTCAAACACTCACACCCAGTCAAAAGATCTGGGTTTGGTCCATCACCGTTCTTTAGCCCACTCTGCCACCCCAGTTCAGACATGGCTATATGCAAATCAGTCTGACCCTGGTTTTTTAAATGCTAATTCCTAACTATATAAGGCCTGAAACCTTTGTTTTTTTCAGTGAACTCGCAAGGTTTTTTAAATGCTAATTCTATTAGCGGATAACATTTATATATGTTAATATCCGTATGGGACCACTTGAACAGCCCTAGGGGGTCAGAGTGTTTCTACAAGGCCCCCAAATCTTTTTTTTTTCTTCTAAAAAAATGAGGTAAGCGTACCCCGCGATTTTCCGAATTTTTTTTTTTTTTGGGCCTTGGGGGTCCTTGTGGGACCCCCTGAGCAGGCCTAGGGGGTCAGGATGCTTCTACCCTGCCCCCTTTTTGAGTTCTACACGTTTGTTTTTCTGCTTTCCTGTACCTCAGTCTACCGAGGCACAAGATGGCTGCCAACAGTTTCTGTTTTGGAGTGTTGACAGACATTGGCAGCCAATCAGAATGCAGCTCGCGCACTAGAGGTACGCGTACGGTACGCGTACGTGCGCGTACCGTAAGCGTACGGGTAAGCTCACGGGTAAGCTGCCATAGATATATACATTTTTTTGAACCTAAATTACTCAAAATCCTCTGGAGCACATATCTTGAGACATAGCAAAGGCACATCGGGCTACCAGTCCCTACAATTTTGCCAAGTTTGGTGAAAATCCATTCAGCCGTTCGAGCTAAAAGTGCGACCGACCGCCCTATGGAAATTAACATGGGGAAAACATGTTTAACCCCCCCTTTTATCTCGGACCCCGCTTGACGAATCCCTCTCAAACTTTCAGGGAAGGAGCGGAGAGCCGCGAGGCAAAGTTGCTGAAAAATACAGGCAGATTCCTCAACCGGCGCCAAAGTTATTCCCAATAGAATGTTGCGATTTCCCTATGGAAAACAATCCTAACTATATATACCTGCTGGTGGCCGCCAGTAGGTAATATATATATATATATATTACCTACTGGCGGTCGCCAGTAGGTATATATAGTTAGGACCTAGTTACCATAGGAAATTCTGAACATTCTATTGGGAATAACTTTGGCGCCGATTGAGGGATCTCCCTGTAATTTTCCTTAAATTTGCCTCGCTGCGCTCCGCTCCTTCCCTGAAAGTTTCAGGGGGATTCGTCAAGCGGGGGCTGAGAAAAAAGGGGGGTCCCAAAAGGTGTTTTCCCCATGTTAATTTCCATAGGGACATTCTGACAAGGCTACAGCTCGAACGGCTGAACGGAATTACACCAGATTTGGCAAAATGGTAGGGACTGGTATGCAGCAGTGCCTTTTGTATGTTTGGTGTAAATCCCACCAGTAGTTTTTGAGAAAATTGAATGTGAAATTGAGTCCAATGCAATTTTCCATAGGACCTTTAGACACGGCTACAGCCCAAACGGCTGAATGGAATTACACCAAACTTGGCAAAATGGTAGAGCCTGGTATGCAGAAGTGCCTTTTCTATATTTGGTGAAAATCCCTCCAGTAGTTGTTAAGAAAATCGAATTTATTCAAATTATATATCTATATGTGGCACACGTGAGTGCACTGTAAGCTTACTGTACTCTGTACCTTCCAGAGTACGAGCTGCATGCTGATTGGCTGCTACTGTCTGTGAACATTCCAAAACAGAAATTATTGGCAGCCATCTTGTGCCTCGGTAGACTGAGGCACAGGAAAGCAGAAAAACAAACTTGTAGAACTCAAAAAGGGGGATGGGTAGAAGCACCCTGACCCCCTAGGCCTGCTCAGGGGGTCCCACAAGGCCCGCCAGGCCCCCCCCCCCCAAAATATTTTTGGGGGAAAATTGCAGGGGTACAGAGTACAGTAAGCTTACAGTAAGCTTACCGTAAGCTTACTGTACGGTGCGCGTACCCTCGCGATTTTTTGAGAAAAAAATAATAATTTTTGGCCTGGGGGGGCTTTGTGGGGCCCCCTGAGCAGGACTAGGGGATCAGGGTGCTTCTACCCTGCCCCTTTGCGTGTTTTGCACCTTTGTTTCACTGCTTTCTTGTGCCTTGGTTCTACCGAGGCTCAAGATGGCTGCCAACACTTCCTGGTTTGGAGTGTTGACAGACAGTGGCAGCCAATCAGCATGCATTTCACAGGAAAGCAGCATGCTCATTGGCTGTCAACACTTCTAACCAGGAAGTGTTGGCATTCATCTTGTGCTAGGCAGACCGAGACACAAAAGAAGCGGAGCTCACAGCCCACACAGCTCTCACAGCCCACACAGCTCTCACAGCCCACACAGCTGTCACAGCCCACACAGCTCTCACAGCCAACACAGCTCTCACAGCCCACACAGCTCTCACAGCCCTCACAGCCCTCACAGCCCACACTGCCCTCACAGCCCTCACAGCCCACTCAGCTCTCACAACCCACACAGCTCTCACAGTTCACACAGCCCACACAGCTCTCACAGCCCACACAGCTCTCACAGCCCACACAGCTCCACAGCTCTCACAGCCCACACAGCCCACACTCTCACAGCCCACACAGCTCTCACAGCCCACAAAGCTCTCACAGCCCACACAGCTGTCACAGCCCACACAGCTCTCACAGCCAACACAGCTCTCACAGCCCACACAGCTCTCACAGCCCTCACAGCCCTCACAGCCCTCACAGCCCACACTGCCCTCACAGCCCTCACAGCCCACATAGCTCTCACAACCCACACAGCTCTCACAGTTCACACAGCCCAAACAGCTCTCACAGCCCACACAGCTCTCACAGCCCACACAGCTCCACAGCTCTCACAGCCCACACAGCCCACACTCTCACAGCCCACACAGCTCTCACAGCCCACAAAGCTCTCACAGCCCACACAGCTCTCACAGCCCATACAGCCCTCATAGCTCACACAGCCCTCACAGCCCACACAGCTCGCACAGCCCACACAGCTCTCACAGCCCACACAGCCCTCACAGCCCTCACAGCCCACACAGCTCACATCCCACACAGCTCTCACAGCTCTCACAGCCCATACAGCTCTCACAGCCCACACAGCTCTCACAGCCCACGCAGCTCTCATAGCCCACACAGCTCTCACAGCCCACACAGCTCTCACAGCCCGCACAGCTCTCACAGCCCACACAGCTCTCACAGCTCTTACAGCCCACACAGCCCTCATAGCTCACACAGCCCTCACAGCCCACACAGCTCGCACAGCCCACACAGCTCTCACAGCCCACACAGCCCTCACAGCCCTCACAGCCCACACAGCTCACATCCCACACAGCTCTCACAGCTCTCACAGCCCATACAGCTCTCACAGCCCACACAGCTCTCACAACCCACACAGCTCTCACAGTTCACACAGCCCACACAGCTCTCACAGCCCACACAGCTCTCACAGGCCTCACAGCCCTCACAGCCTATAGTCTCACAGCCCACACAGCTCTCACAGCTCTCACAGCCCACACAGCCCACGCTCCCACAGCCCACACAGCTCTTACCGCCCACACAGCTCTCACAGCTCACACAGCCCTCACAGCCCTCACCCCACACAGCTCTCACAGCTCCCACAGCCCATACAGCTCTCACAGCTCTCACAGCCCATACAGCTCTCACATCCCACACAGCTGTCACAGCCCACACAGCTCTCACAGCCAACACAGCTCTCACACCCCACACAGCTCTCACAGCTCCCACAGCCCATACAGCTCTCACAGCTCTCACAGCCCATACAGCTCTCACATCCCACACAGCTGTCACAGCCCACACAGCTCTCACAGCCAACACAGCTCTCACAGCCCACACAGCTCTCACAGCCCTCACAGCCCTCACAGCCCTCACAGCCCACACTGCCCTCACAGCCCTCACAGCCCACATAGCTCTCACAACCCACACAGCTCTCACAGTTCACACAGCCCACACACTCTCACAGCCCACACAGCTCTCACAGCCCACAAAGCTCTCACAGCCCACACAGCTCTCACAGCCCATACAGCCCTCATAGCTCACACAGCCCTCACAGCCCACACAGCTCGCACAGCCCACACAGCTCTCACAGCCCACACAGCCCTCACAGCCCTCACAGCCCACACAGCTCACATCCCACACAGCTCTCACAGCTCTCACAGCCCATACAGCTCTCACAGCCCACACAGCTCTCACAGCCCACGCAGCTCTCATAGCCCACACAGCTCTCACAGCCCACACAGCTCTCACAGCCCGCACAGCTCTCACAGCCCACACAGCTCTCACAGCTCTTACAGCCCACACAGCCCTCATAGCTCACACAGCCCTCACAGCCCACACAGCTCGCACAGCCCACACAGCTCTCACAGCCCACACAGCCCTCACAGCCCTCACAGCCCACACAGCTCACATCCCACACAGCTCTCACAGCTCTCACAGCCCATACAGCTCTCACAGCCCACACAGCTCTCACAACCCACACAGCTCTCACAGTTCACACAGCCCACACAGCTCTCACAGCCCACACAGCTCTCACAGGCCTCACAGCCCTCACAGCCTATACTCTCACAGCCCACACAGCTCTCACAGCTCTCACAGCCCACACAGCCCACGCTCCCACAGCCCACACAGCTCTTACCGCCCACACAGCTCTCACAGCTCACACAGCCCTCACAGCCCTCACCCCACACAGCTCTCACAGCTCCCACAGCCCATACAGCTCTCACAGCTCTCACAGCCCATACAGCTCTCACATCCCACACAGCTGTCACAGCCCACACAGCTGTCACAACCCACACAGCTCTCACAGCCCACACAGCTCTCACAGCCCGCACAGCTCTCACAGCCCACACAGCTCTCACAGCTCTCACAGCCCACAGAGCCCACACAGCTCTCACAGCCCACACAGCTCTCACAGCTCACACAGCCCTCACAGCCCACACAGCTCATATCCCACACAGCTCTCACAGCCCACACAGCTCTCACAGCTCTCACAGCCCACACAGCCCACACAGCTCTCACAGCCCACACAGCTCTCACAGCTCACACAGCCCTCACAGCCCACACAGCTCTCACAGCCCACACAGCTTTCACAGCCCACACAGCCCTCACAGCCCACACAGCTCTCACAGCCCACACAGCTCTCACAGCCCACACAGCCCTCACAGCTCACACAGCCCTCACAGCCCACACAGCTCACATTCCACAGAGCTCTCACAGCTCTCACAGCCCATACAGCTCTCACAGCCCACACAGCTCTCACAGCACACAAACATATATATTTATACATATATATATATTACCTACTGGCGATAGCCAGTAGGTATATATAGTTAGGACCTAGCTACCATAGGAAATCTGCAACATTCTATTGGGAATAACTTTTGCGCCGGTTGAGGAATTTGCGTGTAATTTTCCAAAATTTCGTCCAGCTCCGCTGCGCTCCTTCCCTGAAAGTTTCGGGGAAATTCGTGAAGTGGGGGCTGAGAAAAAGGGGGGTCCCAAAACGTGTTATCCCCATGTTAATTTCCATAGGACGTTCTGACAAGGCTACAGCCTGAACCGCTGAACGGAAGTACACCAAACTTGGCAAAATTGTAGGGACTGGTACGCAGAAGTGCCTTTGCTATATTTGGTGAAAATTGCTCCAGTGGTTTTTATGAAAATTAACTTCAAAAACACATATATATCTAGGCGGAGCCTAACCACACATCTCATCGTGAGATCTGATTGGCTGTCAACACATCATCCAAGAAGTGTTGGCAGCCATCTTGGGACCAATATACATGATAGCACCCCATTAAAAAGCATTGTAGTTAATAGAGGGTTTTAGGGCTTCAGTTACATTATAAATCATTTGTTGAAGGTACCATACTCATTTTAGGAATTGTGGTGTGTTCTAAGGTGATTTTACCATGTGAAAAAGCCTTCTGCTGGGATATCATGAATCATGTTTGAAAGAAAACTATTATCTCATGTTTTTCCAACAGTGGTTTGGAAGGGGATCTATAAGCTAAACTGAAAGCATATTTTCTGTAAATTCACATTATCTTTCTCAGTCATGTGAGAATGAAGTCTGACATTCTCAGTAAAACATGTACATCCAACAAGGACAGACTGTCAGTTGATTCCTTTGTGTTCTACTGCGGCCTCCTAGAGTGTTCTAAAGAACAACTAGAGCGCTAACAGTCCTACTTATTACAAAGGTATGGCACACCTGAAGCCATCTTGATTGGAATAAAGTGGTAACTCTTAAAACATTTAATTTAAAAAGGAACAAAATGAGGGGGTATATTTTGCCATAGAAAGTATGATTAGTGCTGCAGAAAGAAAAATTAGGGCACATTTTGAGTAACTTCCCAAATCCTCTTCTATTTCATTAAAAAATTCTGACATGCAGTCTCCCAAGATGGCCACCAGAGACAAAAGAGCCCAAATGTAGCACAAATATCACCCGGATGTAGCCCAAATATAGCCCATTGACAAAATGTCCCAGAGTGTTCTAAAGAACAACTAGAACGCTAACAGTCTTACTTATGACAAAAGTATGGCACACCTGAAGCCATCTTGATTGGAATAAAGTGGTATCATTTAAAACATTTAATTTGCAAAGGAACAAAATGACGGGTTTCATTTTGCCACAGAAATTATGATTAGTGCTGCAGAAAGAAAAATTAGGGCACATTTTGACTTCTCAAATCCTCTCCTATTTCATTAAAAAAATTCTGACAATCAGACTGAAACATGCACTTTGAATACCAGCACCTGACTTCCCTGGTGAGCAGTATCTTTACTACGGTGATCTAATGAGCAACTAGAGTGCTAACATTCCAAATTTATGGCATTTGTATGCGTATATGTATATGTATGCATGCATTTATATATGTATTTATATAGATATGCATTTTATATATTTGTTTATATATGTATGTAAATATATATACACACATACATATATATAAATGCATATGCATATATATATGTGCATATGTGTGCTTGTAGAGAGAGGTAGAGAGAGGTAGAGAGGTAGAGGTAGAGAGGTAGAGGTGTAGCGGTAGAGGTGTAGAGGTAAAGAGGTAGAAGTAGAGAGTAGTAGAGAGAGAGGTAGAGAGTAGAGAGTGAGTATTAGAGAGTAGAGAGTGAGTAGTAGAGAGTAGTAGAGAGAGTAGCAGAGTGAGTAGTAGAGAGTAGTAGAGTGAGTAGTAGAGAGTGAGTAGTAGAGTAGTAGAGAGTGAGTATTAGAGTGAGTAGTAGAGAGTAGTAGAGAGAGTAGTAGAGAGTGAGTAGTAGATAGTGAGTAGTAGAATGAGTAGTAGAGTGAGTAGTAGAGAGTAGTAGAGAGTAGTAGAGAGTAGTAGAGAGAGAGAATAGTAGAGAGTGAGTAGTAGAGAGTAGTAGAGAGTGAGTAGTAGAGAGAGTAGTAGAGAGTAGTAGAGTATTAGAGAACGAGTAGTAGAGAGTAGTGGAGTAGTAGAGAGTGAGTATTAGAGAGTGAGTAGTAGAGTGAGTAGTAGGGAGTAGTAGAGAGTGAATAGTAGAGTGAGTAGTAGAGAGTAGTACAGAGCAAGTAGTAGAGTGTGTAGTAGAGAGTGAGTAGTAGAGAGTAGTAGAGAGAGAGTAGTAGAGTGAGTAGTAGAGAGTGAGAAGTAGAGAGAGTAGTAGAGAGTGATTAGTAGAGAGTAGTAGAGAGTAGTAGAGAGCGAGTAGTAGAGAGTGAGTAGTGGAGAGTGAGTAGTAGAGAGTAGTAGAGAGTGAGTAGTAGAGAGTGAGTAGTACAGAGTGAGTAGTAGAGAGAGAGTAGTAGAGAGTGAGTAGTAGAGTGAGTAGTAGAGAGAGAGTAGTAGAGAGTGAGTAGTAGAATAGTAGAGAGTGGGGGGTAGACTAGTAGAGAGTAGTAGAGAGTGAGTAGTACAGAGCTAGTAGTAGAGAGCGAATAGTAGAGAGAGTACTAGAGAGCAGTAGAGTAGTAGAGAGTGAGTAGTAGAGAGCGAGTAGTAGGGATTGAGTAGTGTAGAGTGAGTGGTAGAGAGTAGTAGAGAGTGAGTAGTAGAGAGTGAATAGTAGAAATTGAGTAGTAGAGAGTGATAAAGAGAGTAGTAGAGAGTGGGTAGTAGAGAGAGAGTAGTAGAGAGTAGTAGAGGGTGAGTAGTAGAGTAGTAGAGGGGGTGCGGTAGAGAGTAGTAGAGAGTAGTAGTGAGTAGTAGAGAGTAGTAGAGAGTGAGTAGTAGAGAGTAGTAGTAGAGAGTAGTAGAGAGTGAGTAGTAGAGAGTAGTAGAGAGTGAGTAGTAGAGTAGTAGAGGGGGTGCGGTAGAGAGTAGTAGAGAGTAGTAGTGAGTAGTAGATAGTAGTAGAGAGTGAGTAGTAGAGAGTAGTAGTAGAGAGTAGTAAAGAGTGTGTAGTAGAGAGTGAATAGTAGAGAGTGAGTAGGAGAGAGTGAGTACTAGGGAGAGAGTAGTAGAGAGTAGTAGAGAGTGAGTAGTAGAGAGTAGTAGAGTAGTAGAGAGTGAGTAGTAGAGTAGTAGAGAGTGAGAAGTAGAGAGAGAGTACCTAGAGAGTAGTAGATAGTGAGTGAATAGTAGATAGAAATAAAGAGAGAGAGTAGTAGAGAGTGAGTAGTAGAGAGTACCTAGAGAGTAGTAGAGAGTGAGTGAATAGTAGAGAGTAATAGAGAGAGAGTAGTAGAGAGTGAGTAGTAGAGAGTGAGTAGTAGAAAGTAGTAAAGAGTGAGTAGTAGAGATTAGTAGAGCAGTAGAGAGTGAGTAGTAGAGAGTGAGTAGTAGAGGGAGAGTAGTAGAGAGTAGTAGAGAGTGAGTAGTAGAGTCGTAGAGAGTAGTCAGTCAGTGTCAGTGTCAGTCAGTCAGTCAGTAAGTGTCAGTCAATCAGTGTCTGTCAGTGTCAGTCAATCAGTGTCAGTCAGTGTCATTCAGTCAGTGTCAGTCAATCAGTGTCAGTCAGTCAGTGTCAGTGAATCAGTGTCAGTCAGTGTCAGTCAGTCAGTGTCAGTCAGTCAATCAGTGTCAGTCAGTGTCAGTCGGTGTCAGTGTCAGTTAATCAGTGTCAGTCAGTGTCAATCAGTCAGTGTCAGTCAGTCAGTCAATGTCAGCTAGAGCAGCTCTGCTGACCTGGTTCTCTGGCTCTAAAGCAGCTCTGCTGACCTGGTTCTCTGGCTCCAAAGCAGTTCTGCTAACCTGGTTCTCTCCCTCTAAAGCAGCTCTGCTGACCTGGTTTCTCTGGCTCTACAGCAGGTCTGCTGACCTGGTTCTCTGGCTCTAGAGCAGCTCAGCAGACCCAGTTCTTAGGCTACAGAGCAGCTCTGCTGATCTGGTTCTCTGGTTCTAAAGCAGCTCTGCTGACCCGGTTCTGTGGCTCTAAAGAAGTTCTGTTGACATGGTTCTCTGGCTCTAGAGCAGCTTTGCTGACCTGGTTCTCTCCCTCTAGAGCAGCTCTGCTGACCTAGTTCTCTCCCTCTAAAGCAGCTCTACTGACATGGTTTCTCTGGCTCTACAGCAGCTCTGCTGACCTGGTTCTCTGGCTCTAGAGCAGCTCTGCTGGCCTGGTTCTTAGGCTATGGAGCAGCTCTGCTGACCTGGTTCTCTGGCTCTAAAGCAGCTCTGCTGACCTGGTTCTCTGGCTCTAAAGCATCTCTGCTGACTTGGTTCTCTGGCTCTAGAGCAGCTCTGCTGACCTGGTTCTCTGGCTCTAAGGCAGCTCTGCTGACCTGGTTCTCTGGCTCTAAAGCAGCGTTTCTGGCCAGGTTCTCTGGCTCTAAAGCAGCCCTGCTGACCTGGTTCTCTCCTTCTAAATCAGCTCTGCTAACCTGGTTTCTCTGGCTCTACAGCAGCTCTGCTGACCTGGTTCTCTGGCTCTAGAGCAGCTCTGCTGACCTAGTTCTTAGTCTGTAGAGCATCTCTGCTGACCTGGTTCTCTGGCGCTAAAGCAGCTCTGCAGACCTGGTTCTCTGGCTCTAAAGCAGTTCTGCTGAACCTGTTCTCTGGCTCTAGAGCAGCTCTGTTGACTTGGTCATTAGGCTCTAAAGCAGCTCTGCTGACCTGGTTCTCTCCCTCTAAAGCATCTCTGCTGACCTGGTTCTCTCACTCTAAAGCAGCTCTACGGACCTGGTTTCTCTGGCTCTACAGCAGCTCTGCTGACCTGGTTCTCTGGCTCTAAAGCAGCTCTGCTGACCTGCTTCTCAGTCTCTAGAGCAGCTCTGCTGACCTGGTTCTCTGGCTCTAGAGCAGCTCTGCTGATGTGGTTCTCTCCCTCTAAATCAGCTCTGCGGACCTGGTTCTCTGCCTCAAGAGCAGCTCTGCTGACCTTGGTCTATGGCTCTAAAGCAGCTCTGCTGACCTGGTTCTCTGGCTCTAGAGCATATCTGCTGACCTGGTTTTCTGGCTCAAAGCAGCTCTGCTGACCTGGTTTCTCTGGCTCTAGAGCAGCTCTGCTGACCTGGCTCTCTGGCTCTAAAGCAGCTCTACTGAGATGGTTCTCTCCCCTAAAGCAGCTCTGTTGACCTGGTTCTCTGCCTCTAGAGCAGCTCTGCTGACCTGGTTCTCTGGCTCTAAAGCAGCTCTGCTGACCTGGTTCTATGGCTCTAAAGCAGCTCTGCTGACCTGGTTCTCTGGTTCCAGAGCAGCTCTGCTGACCTGGTTCTCTGGCTCTAAAGCAGCTCTGCTGACCTGGTTCTCTTCCTCTAAAGAGCTCTGCTGATCTGGTTCTCTGGCTCTAAAGCAGTTCTGCTGACCTGGTTCTCTGGCTCTAGAGCAGCTCTGCTGACCTGGTTCTCTGTCTCTAAAGCAGTTCTGCTGACCTGGTTCTCTCCCTCTTAAGCAGCTCTGCTGACCTGGTTTCTCTGGCTCTACAGCAGCTCTGCTGACCTGGTTCTCGGCCTCTAGAGCAGCTCTGCTGACCTGGGTCTCTGGCTCTAGAGCAGCTCTGCTGACCTGGGTCTCTGATTCTAGAGCAGCTCTGCTGACCTGCTTCTTAGGCTCTAGAGCAGCTCTGCTGACCTGGTTCTCTGGCTCTACAGCGTCTCTACTGACCTGGTTTCTCTGGCTCTACAGCAGCTCTGCTGACCTGGTTCTCTGCGCTCACGATGCACGCACCCGACTCCTCGAAAATATATTTAAAAAAAATATTTTATTTTAAGTACAAATATATTATTTTTATGAATATCTTAGATAATCTCTTGCCCTAATATGTATGTTAAAGACACATACATATAATTTTGGAACATAATATTTTTTTGCGGGAGTTGCGCACCCAGCGTGCCCCAGCACGTATATGACGTCACGAGGACCCGCCAATGTGCAGGCGTCTCGTACCATAATGCGCATGTGTTGCAAATGCGCGGGAGCAGGAGTCGCGGCTGGTCGCATACCAATCGCGCACATCACGTAATATTAAATGTATATGATGTAGTTCAGATTAGCTTTATTCGATTTCAGTATAAAAATCATAAAAGCAACAACAGTACATAAATATACATCAATACATTTCATTTCATAATAAATAATATCTGTTAAAATGGGATTAAATCTATAGGATAAATCAGCTAATCATTAAAGAATGAGAAAGTAGGTCAAATTGATTAGAAGTGGGGATGATGCTGGAAGCCCCAGGAGAAACAGGTCAGCGCTGGGATGCTCGTTGAGTTACTACGCGCTTTACAAAACCATTAAATAAATAAATAAATAAATAATGATGTGACCACTCGATACAAGGCCACTTCTGCCCATCAGGTGGTTGCTCTGTGCTTTTTGACATGGCGACGGGACATATAATGTTCTAGGGTAGAATTCCCTTAGGCTCCAGATAGATATAGGACCATCTCCTATTTGTGGCTGCCATGATTGGAGATATGGGATGACGTATTTTTTCCTGAATTTTACAAGTATCAAATCGCCCGCAATATTTTTTGGAAGGGGTCCTAGCCAGCCCACCCTTCTAACACTTAGTATAGTGCCATCGATGTTGGGTGGCAGAGGTCTATTTTTGGTTAGCCAGAACACAACCTTGTTTCTTAGGTCCTGATGTCTTTCATGTTTCCCCTTTGTAAGTTCTGGTACTCCCGAAAGGACGCATACAATAGGAGCGGCCTCTAGTGGCAAATGTAGATGGTTGGTTTTATATGACATATTGTCATGATTAGCCGCTGTTCCCTTATGTAATGTAGTTTCTTTGTTCGGCCCTACTCTAGGGTAAGAACTCCGTACTGTTGTGGCTGCTTTCGAAAAGTTTAAAATTTTCATGCGTGGGGTTACTAGTTGATTACGGGTGGTCTTACTTTGTGTGGTGGTTTTAGGCATTTCTGTGGAGGCTGGACGCTGTGGTTGAGAGGGTCCTGCCATAGTTTTTATAAGTAACGAGTTGGCCTTAATCGCTTCCTCGACACCCGTGAGCCTATCCCCTAAGCTAGTCATTTTTTCAATCAGCAGGGATATTATTGACTTCATCATGTTTTCGATCGAGGCCAATAGAGAAGCCTGGATAGGTGCTTTCGAGATGGCAGTGCTGGGAGTGTTGGGCAGTGGGAGATTTGGGTTTAGTTTTTGTTGCTTTGCCTGACTCCCCGTTTGTTTGACCCCATCTCTCTTCCTTTTAGCAGAAAAGACCTGAGGGGACACTGCAGATTGCGAGTTTACTTTTGGTCGTGTTAAAGGGGGAGTACCCTGCAGGCTTTGAGTTGATTGGAGTTGACTGCTGGACTGAGGACTAGTGGTTGCTATAGCGCAGATAGGAGCACTAGTTTGCACATTTCCTGATTCCACAGGAGCGTACGTGGATTTACACATTTTATTTAGTTCTTCCAGGAGTGATAAATCTGGGGCTGCATCGGCAGTCTGTGAGGGAGAACACATACTGGGAGAACTATCCATGGCTGGGGATCGTTCTATTCTCTCTAGTTCACTGGCAATGGGGAGTGTTGCCCTCTTTATGTAGTAGTCCATCGTTCCCCTAAGCAAGTCACTCTGGGAGGAAATATTTCTGGTACCCCCCTTGCAGGTCATAGCGTTATAGCTTGTATGGATTGAAACTAGATCAGCATCAACTACCAGTAAATAGTTCAACAGTTCCACTATGGTGACGCTTAGGAAGGACCTGTAGGAAAATGGGGATTTTCAATGGGTATCTGTACCTTTTATCTTTTTTCTTCCTTTCTTAGTTCAGTGCCAAGGGGGTTGCCCCGTCCCGGCCTCCTCTGGCCTTTGATGGCCGCAGATGGCCCGCCCTTGTCCTGGGCTTCGCCCGGCCCGTCCCTCGTGGGACGAGGGAGCAGGCGAGTCTTTATGCGCCTCCTGGCGTGTGGGAAATGCGCGTTCTGCCCCTGAGGTTCCTGGGGCTTGTAGTCAGGCAATGTAGTCGGAGCGCTGGACCGGCGGAGCGAAGCCCGGCCGGTCCGTGAAGGCGGGGGGCGGAGCTAAGCCCGGTCGCGAGGAAGGGAAACCACACAGCAACGAACACCAAGGGACTCTGCAACAGGCGAGTCTTTATGCGCCTCTTGGCGCATGGGAAATGCGCGTTCTGCCCCTGAGGCTCCTGGGGCTTGTAGTCAGGTGATGTAGTCCGGAGCGCTGGACCGGCAGAGCGAAGCCCGGCCGGTCGGTGAAGGCGGGGGGCGGAGCTAAGCCCGGCCGCGAGGAAGGGAAACCACACAGCAACGAACACCCATCACATGTATATGATGTAACTGAAAAACACGCAGTCTTTGCACACCGTACGCGGATCCTTCACGACTTTTCTAAAATGGCGTCTAGAATCCATGCACCCACCGTGATGTGTACGCTTTGAGTGCGCGACTTATTTTTAAAAGAAAATAATATAAATATATTAAAATAAAAAATGAAAACAAAAATATGTATCAATATTTCAGTTTGAATTTTTTTTTTTTTGCACTTTTCAGAAAAATATATAATGTTATTTAATGAATAAAATATTTATAAATAAACAGCTAAAAAACTAGAAAATCAGTACAAAAAATAGGTATAACTACTATCACACTTAAAAATTAGCATTTAAAAAACCTTTGAAATTCACTGAAAAAACCATAGGTTTCAGAGACGTTATAGTTAGAAATTAGCATTTAAAAATCCTAAGAAAGTCACGGAAAAAAACATAGGTTTCACGGGTGTTATAGTTAGTTGGCCATTTCACTCATACAAAACCATAGAAATTCCTCCGTTATAGTTAGTTCTGCCAACTATAACTTGTGCGCCCGCAATGCACTGCTGATGATGTCACATATTGCATCATTCATGACAGTGACATCACTGATGACATCTCAAATGACATCACTGATGACATCATCCATGTGACAATCTGATACACCTCATCATACACAAGTATAACCTTTCATCACTTACTGTAAAATACAGAGTACGATATTTGAAACAATTGATACACCAATACCAGTTTCTAAAAACCCACTAAGTGATTCCTACATCTACACACACATCTAAACACTTACCTATAAATTCACTCGTACATGCTGTCAATGATCAATAGAACACTATTAAATATACTCACACACCTACATTGACATTACACACCAGCATACATCCTATTCACTTATGCAGTCATTTTACTCACTTATGCAAACAATTGATCATACTTACATTTGCTAAGCTACACACTTATACAAACACCACTTTATTTATTCATAAAGATAGTAACTCATACTTAGTGTGTTATAAAAGTACTATTACAAATATACAGTTTTCGATAGTCACTCATACAATCACTGAGTCTTATGTATACTTATTTATATACAACTGTCACATACACTGCCTTTTATATTTCTAGTTTGTTAGACATGTATCATTGAGAATATATATTTACTCATCACCATACCCATAAAGAGATTCACTCACCCAAACAACTGTTTCCACATACAGTCTTAACCTCATATACCTAGTAAATCAACTATTTACACATCTTTGGACAGTCACACACCTCCCACTTAACCACACACACATTCACTATCCCATACAAATACTTACTTATCTAATTAATAACTAATATAGACTTTCACATAGCTAGTAACCAACTTATGTAGTAGTTTACACAACAAGAGATAGTGTGATACAGGTATTCACACAGTTTAATCACTATCCCATATATTTAGTGAGACACTTTAAATTAGTCACTTAAACAGTCAATCACATTGCTACTAAATCCTCCATTCAGGCACTTATACATCCACCCAGTCTTCAAGGCAGATTGAAATATATATATATACATATTCACTGAAACATCCGTAGGTTTCACACACGTTAAAGTTAGGAATTAGCAATGAATTTTACAAAAAAAACATTTTAGAAACCTATTTACCCATTTATTCTTCCATCGACCTACAGATATACATATATAAAGAATATTTATTTTTCAGAAAGACACACATTCACTGGATGATGTCATCAGTGATGTCATTTGAGATGTCATCAGTGATGTCAAGAGTGATGTCACTGACCATGTCATGAGTAATGTAATATGTGATGTCATCAGCAGTGCATTGCGGGCGCGCGAGTTATAGTTAGCTGAACTAACTATAAAGGGGGAATTTCAATGGTTTTGTATGAGTGAAATGTCCAGCTAACTATAACATGTGTGAAACCTATGGTTTTTTCAATGAATTTGCAAGGTTTATTAAATGCTAATTCCTAACTATAGCGTGTGTGAAACCGGTGTTTTTTTTAGTGAATTTGCAAGGTTTTTTAAATGCTAATTTTTAAATGTATTAATTATTATATTTCTTTCTTTTTATACTAATTTCTTATATTTTTATTATAAATATTTATATTTATTTTATTTTATAAATTATATAATGTAAAATAATAATAAAACTAAAATCATTTTTTTTATAATTTTTTTTTAAATATGTTAAAATTAAATTCTATATAATTCCTTTTAAATTTTTTCATTTTTTTTGGTAATCGCACCGTACGCGTACGGAGGTCGCACCATAATTTGTACAGTAAATTGTCCTCTGCGCGTACCCCCGCACACGTTACGGATACGCTTTGATATTGTGCATCGCATCTACGCTTCCGCATGATGTCATGTACGGCGCCCCGTACGCGCACGCTGCGAAAGTTTCTAATTGTTCAAAAACATATATTTATGTTTTTAATGTACATATTAAGGGAAGACATTATCTGGGATAATCATGAAACTAGTTTTTTTTACTTTTAATAAGCGTATATTACTTTTGAAAGTAATTACGCAAATCGCGGCGGTACGTCGTCCGTACTCGCAGCGTAATAGAACTGTAAACGCAACATAAGGGCTCCCTAAGCGCACCGTTACCGTAAGCGTACGCAAAGCCATGTGACTTTCAAAGAAGAGATTTCATTGGTTCATACCACTTCCTATTCCAACTGTTGAAAGACACATTTTTTGGTTCTAGTTTCATGTTTTTTGTTTAAAAAAACTAAAAAAAAAAATTTAAATACAAAAAAATTAGAAGAATACAAAGACTCAAAAAACAGTTCTTTTCAGAACTACCTCCACAAGTCAAAGAAAGAGCTATATTTTTACGATAGCGTTTAAAGCTTTGTCTGAATGTATGGTGAATGTGAAAGTGCAGAACTATAAGGAAGTGCTACAGCATAAAACTATAAGGTGTTTACCTATAGTATACTGTACTACCTCCGAAGCACTTGAATGTAACATATGCATATAAATATGTTACAAATCTATGCTTCGATTTGCACTGCTGGTGGAACTGCATGTGTTAATTTGTATGTGTTAGGGGCGGATTTACAACCCCCTTGTGCCTCTTTTACACAGCCATTACATCACTTTTGTGACGCAGCGGTGGTGCAAAAGATGTGCCATGGTGTGTGGTATTCACAATAATTTGCATGTGCGAGGTGCATCACATTGTAAATTCCTGTACCAGAAGGAGTCCATGCCCTAAGGACCACTTTGCTCCATGAGTACTTGGGTACCGGCTGAATGAGTACAATTCAAAGTCAAAGTCAAAGTCAAAAATGTTTCAGTTTATTTAGATCATTGATCTTTAAATCACAAAAAATACACATTTATTTTAAAATTCTTAAAAATAATTACTACAATCGCATCTCGTTCCCTTAAGGACTATGAAGTTCCATATCCTCCATCATGGTTATATTAAAAACAATTTCATACAATCAATAAAATACATTCAAACATCCTAAGGGTAGATCGGCTTCACTAAAACCTGTTTTAAAATATTAAAGAATAACACTTAATTCTCTATTCCTCATTACTCAATCTGATTTTCCATTTCCTATTCCATGTACAACTTTTTAACAGCCTGGATAAACTTTGCCACCACAATGGCGATATCAAGATGATACATGTCTTTGAGGAGCTCAATTGCTTGCAGATGGGACCCAATGCTATATTTTACAAATATCGGTCGCAAAAACTGTTTTCGCTGGTCTACAAATTTTTGACAGTCTATTAATATATGCAAGCAATTATATTTCGTACCAATCCTGCATGTGCATCTACCCTCTGGCCCCAACAATTCCTTTTTTATTTTGTCATTTGACCGAGCTGGGTTAATCCCAATTCTCACCCTTAAAAGTTCCATCCTAAGCCACAGATTTGGCAGTGTGTCTAAGTAGGGATACCCATTTTCTTTCCTCCAGCTATTTATCAAGGGTTGCACAGACTCTTTTTTTAACAGATATTCCATATCATTTGATTTGCACAATTCCTTCCCTAGGAGTTTAAGCTCATGCTTTGATTCTGTGATATACAGGGACTGCGGGTCCATTTCCACTTTTAAATTATGACAGATGGAGTACAGTTTCTTTCTTATTACATTTGCCCACCTAAGTTCACTCTTCTGAGTTTCCTCCATACACCATCGTGACACTTTCAACTCTTCTCCTGTTCCCAGTGTTCCAAGAATGTGACACAATAGAACAAGAAAGAGGCCCAAGGGGCTTGTATATCTGCCCACGAGTGTATGCAGCACTGTATGTATACTGACTACAAAATTGTAGATTTAGAACAAAAGTCTAATTCTATACAAGCAACACTATTAACTACTCTACAACAAAAAAAAGTGACTGCACACATTCTAAATTTTTTAGTACTGCACTTTATTGCACAAAGGTGACTCACTAAACACATTAACTTCCCAAATGATTTCATCACAATAGTTATCCAAATACAGACAAACTCAAAATATGATCTAACAAACTTTACACATTACTCTTACTAAAAATAAAATGCACCACATACATTCCCTTACAAGTTATCAACTCACCTCTCAAACTGATTGGTAGATTAAGAAGACTGCCACTCACACAGCAGATAGTCTTATGCAGAATCTCTCTGCTTCAGTGCTTGCAGCAGAACCAAGAAATGGCACATTTTACCTCTCAAATTACACATATATACACAATAATAACAAATCAAATTCCTTCACACAATAATTCAAACCAAATTCACATTTCTATTGGTTCAACATTTAAAACCTTTCCAACTGACATAAATTTACACCCTACCCCCAACAGATCATGCAAAAGTGAACTGTCAACAGAGGTCAAAAGTTCAGCACTCTATAACACACTGCTCCTCAACAAGTTTAGACTATGCATAAGTAGTTACTTATAAGTACCAATAAAGAGAAAAGGTCTCATTAGAACTAACCAACCCATAAACTTGATAGATATCTTTAAAATATATATTTTTATTTGTTTTAATTTTTTCTTGCTTAGGTACGCTTACTGGACGACTTGCAAACTTTGCACCGTACGTCGTACGTACGTGCATGGTAGGCGCACGGTAAATCTATCGTTAGAAAAAAATTGCCTCCATTACTAATTTTTTATAATCCCCGGTTACCCCTACCCCCGGGGCTGAAATACAAGGTTGGGGAGCGTGGGGGGAGCCCCAAAGCCCCCACGGTCCCAGCCGGCTCCCCGTGTCCTTCGGGAACGGGCATTGCTTTTCATCAGAGGGCGCAGCTTACATGCTGCTCTCTCTGACGAAAAGCAATCTGCTTTCCTACTTGAAAGAGAGAGCAGGTTTCCTGCTCTCTCTTTCAAATAGGAAAGCGGTTTGCTAAGGTAGGGCGGGAGCCGTGAGTTCTATTGCTTGAACTTTTGAACCCTTTCCAACTGACAAAACTTTCAACCCTTCCCCATTCCACATTCTGCCAGTTATCATAGAAACACTTCAGGGAGCACCTAACTGACAACACAGGTGAAAAGTTCATCATACATTGTTGCAAATCAAAACAGCAAGTGCTTGACTTGTCAATATACCAGCTTATCTTAAGTAATGTTCTTTTTTATCACTTTTTCTTAACCAATAAATAGCAGGTTTTTAAAAACCAGAAAATTGCACCCTAGTTTTATAGCTAATAACTTTTCAAACAACCAATTACTTCTTTGCTTTTTTTCAAAACTCCACTTATCCACCATTTTAGAAAAAAAATCTTCAAACTGTCCTTTCATTTACAGAGACCATCTGAGTGCATCAAGACCTCTCTTCAAGATGCTTAGAGTGTGGATTGTGGGCCCCACAGCTACATTTTCTGGAGCCAAAGTTACGCAGAATGGAAAGGAATTCACAAAGACCTAGGTTTACCAAATGTAGACATTAAATGGATTGGACTGAGAGGGTTAAAGTGGCACCAATTGACGCCATTGCTGAAATCCTTAATGCATCTCCAACACTCTCACCTCATAATTGTGCACTGGGGTGGCAATGACCTAGGCACTTTGACTGGGGTAGGTCTGGAAATGTTTATGAAGGACACCTTTACAGCACTGATGTCACTTTCCCCCCCAGACTACCTTTGTCTATTCTAATATATGTCAAAGGCAAAAATGGAACTGGTCGGGAGGAGCTTGGCGGGCATCCGTGATGGCCGCGTGAGCACAGCGCTCTCCGGACCCCCGCCACTCCCGGCATGATATCCTGAACATATCCTGATTCTTCACGAGGATTTATGTAGAGGACGCTGGGCTGATCTTCCTGTGATTTTTGGAATTTGATTTGGACCCGGGGCGCCGAAGATACGGCGATTTGAACTTTCGGGGTCCGCCCTTGGGATCCGCCCGGGACTGGGTGAGGCTCTCTGGCCGTCTCGGAGTTGAACAACAACGGCAGGGGGATTGGACTTGTGGGTCCCCCTCTTAAGTTTCGGTTTCGATTCTGCCTCAGACTGAGACATCTGGCAGGGGAGTCTGGCCTGGGCTGGGTCCGGCACACGGTACGGCTGTCGGGCCTTTGGCTGGCTTATTCTCCTTTCAGGCTGGTCCTCTCCTAGTGGTACCCTTGCAGCGGCCTTTTGGTCCCGACGCCCTACTTTCCTGTGGCCATTTCCATTGGGTCGAGTGAGTCTGCTGGTGGTGCGGTTTCCGACATGGCGGGCAGAGGGGACCGAGAGACACGAAAGACCAAGACGCCCCTGCGTGGGGGCCCGGTCCAGTCTAACGTTATGGACCGTTACACCCATGCGAAGGGGTCCCCCGGAGCCGCCCTGCCTGGCCCGAGTGCGGTTGACCACATCGTGGACGCATCAGCGGAACCGTCCTTGCAGGACATCATGGGCGCCATTTCTGGCATGAAGGAAACGATAGGTCAACAATATGAGGCTTTGGCCCACAAAATCGACACTGCGGCCATTGATGTGAACTTGATTCGGGCCGACCTATCTAAAACCAACGAGAAGGTGAAGTCATTGGATCTCAAGTCATCCAGCCTCACGGCAGACGTCTCGGAGATACAGACAGAGATTGGCAATCTCCGTAGGGTGAACGATTTCATGACCCGGCGCTTGGAGGACTTTGAGAACAGGGCACGTCGCTGTAATGTGCGTGTGGTTGGCGTTCCGGAGAATCCAGAACCGCACTCTGTTGATCTCCTGGTTGAGGACCTGATCCAGAACTACCTCTCTCCGTCTGGGCTGAGTAAATTCTTCGCAGTGGAGCGTGCCCATCGTGTTCCGGGAGGCCAGGGTAAGCCTGGCGCCCCGCCGAGGCCTATTGTTGCGAAACTCTTCCACTATAGGGATCGGGACGCTATCCTGCAGGCATCACGTGTGAAGGGTCCGGTGGCCTTTGAGAATGCCACGGTGAACTTTTATCCGGACTTTTCTCAACAGGTGCAGAAACAGCGTATGGGCTTCCGTGGAGTCAAGAAGCGTCTCCGGGACATGGGACTGCGCTACGCTATGCTTTTTCCGACCAGGCTGCGAGTTGAGTACAATGAACGAACCTTTTTCATTGATCGGCCTGATTCTGTGAATGACTGGCTGGACTCCCTGCCGGACCGACCTCCTGCGGCTGAGTCCACCGCCCACCCGGGTGGTGCTGAGGGTGGTGTAGAGAGCTAAACTGTTTGTTTATGCCCGGGTCCTCGTGTAAAGTAACTTCTTCTGTGATTCTATGCCTAAGTGCCTCTGCTGTCTGAGTGTTTTCTTTGTTATTTTTCTTGTTGGGATGGCGGGTGGGTCAGAGCCTTTCCTCCTCCGGGGTCTCTTTGTAGAATGGGGGTTCTTGGGCGACAGGCACACTGCATGTTGGGGTGGCTTTTTAGCTTCTTGCAGGGGTGCAGGGTGGGGGGTGTTTCTTCGATTGTTGGGGGGTGGGTGGATGGGAAGTTTGATGTTTGTGTGTTGTGTTCTCAAGGCGATTCTATCTTGCTAATGATGTTTTTGATGTCATGCTCATTGGAGGGGGGTTGCGGCGTTGCTGTATGGGATGGGGGGTAGCGGGTTGAGGTTTATTTCGTGGAATGTTAATGGTCTGGGGGATCGTATTAAGCGGGGTGTGGTGTTGCGATGTATACGACGTTTGTCTCCAGATATTGTTTTTCTACAGGAGACTCATTTGTTAGGCAATACATGTCATGCAATGAATAGGTGGGGCTATCGCCTCGCCGCACATTCGGGGTTTACCACGGGTTCCAGGGGGGTGGGTATCCTTGTTCGGGCTTCCCTCCCCCTAGCTATTGATGATGTGATCCTTGATGATCGGGGGCGTTACGCCGTCCTCGTGGGTCGCTATGAGGGTCGAACACTTTCCTTGTTTGCCGTTTATGTGCCCCCCGGTCTACAGACCTCTACCTTTTCCGATTTGGGCCGTGTGTTGTTGAACCTCCCTGATAGTACTCTCTTCATAGCAGGTGACTTTAATTCTGTGCTCTCCGGTCTACATGATCGTCACCCCCCTAGGGACACCCCTTTAGCCCAACAGTGGCTGGGTGGGTTTCTGGATACGTTCGGCTTGGTGGATTGCTGGAGACTTATGCATCCTACTCAGCTTCAATACACTTTCCACTCTGGGGCCCATGGGAGTCTGTCTAGACTGGATTATTTCCTGATGCCTGCGGCGCAGTCGCCAGCGGTTCGTGAGATCAGGCACCTCCCCCGGGGCATCTCTGATCATTCCCCGCTCTGGCTTTGTTTTGAGGTGGGGGTGGAGGCGGCGGGCCGGGTGGCTCCTATCAACCCATGGTACCTCACCTCCCCCGAGACCCGCAATCTCTTGATTAAGTCTTTGGACAATTATTTTTAGACAACGAGGGTTCCGTCTCCTCTGCTGTATCCCTGTGGGAGGCCTTTAAGACAGTGATTCGCGGGCAGGCCCTTTCCCTTATTGCCGAATCCAAAAAGACGAGGAATCGGGAGGTGGTAGACCTTGAGAGGGAGATTGCTGAGATAGAGGCTGACCTAGAATCGAACGTTACATCTGATAAACTCCACGCCCTGGGTCTGAAACAATTTGCTTATAAGTCTTTGGTGACAGATGCGGCTAAACTGATGTTTCGGGAGCAACAGGGTCGTTTGTATGATGTGGGGGACAAAGCGGGTAAATTACTGGCATGGTTGGATAAGACGGAGAGGGCGAATCCTGTGGTGCCTGTGATTCAGACTTCGAGTGGCGTGGGAGTGACAGACCCGGTTGGAATAGTTGAATGTTTTGCGGATTATTTTCGTGCGGTTTATACCCCTGTGTCTGAACGGGATGTTGATGACTCTCGCCTTTTGTTGCGTGATATAGCTCTGCCCAGTGTTTCCGATTTAGACCGAGTCTCTTTGGAGTTCCCTTTTACTACGGACGAGATAGCGACGGCCATTCGCTCACTCCGTTCGGGCAAAGCTTTGGGCCCGAATGGATTGCCAATTGAATTGTACAAGCTACGTCCTGATAGGGTGGCGCCCTATCTTCGTACCATGTTTTTGGAATCCCGCGAACGGGGTATTCTCCCATATGATCAGCGTTTGGCTACGATAGTTGTTATTCCCAAAGAAGGTAAACCTCGGGACCTTTGTTCGTCTTACAGGCCCATTTCCCTGTTGAATGTTGAACCCAAGGTCCTGGCTAAGCTCCTGGCAACCCGCCTCTTGACGGTCATTAGTGGCTTGGTTCATCCGGATCAGTCCGGATTTATCCCACATCGCAACACGGCTCTTAACCTACGCCGTCTCCACGGAGCTGTTGCGAGGGCGGGGCTTCTGACGGAGCCGGCCATTTTGGCTTCGCTGGACGCCTCGATGGCCTTTGACACGATAGAGTGGCCCTATCTTTGGGCGGCTCTTGAGAAATTCGGTTTTGGACCTGAGTTTATTGGTTGGGTGAAGTTGTTATACGCCGAACCCTTGGCACAGGTAGTGGTAAACGGTCGAGTTTCTGTCCCCTTCTGTCTTGGTAGGGGGACCCGTCAGGGGTGCCCCCTGTCTCCGTTGCTTTTCGCGCTTGCTCTGGAACCGTTGGCTGCGTGGCTTCGATGGGAACCTTCACTCAAAGGGATCCGTTGGTCACCGGATTTTGAAGACCGCGTCTCGCTTTACGCGGATGACATTCTTCTGTATCTTACTTCCCCGTGTAAATCTTTAAATGTCTTATTCGACGTTCTTACTTCGTTTGGTGCTAACTCGGGTCTGGTTATTAATTGGGCTAAGTCCTGTGTATATGTTCTCTCGGGTGTTTTGCCCCCATTACCGGACAGGTTTCCTATCCAGGTTGTCCAATCTGGCTTCAAGTACTTGGGGATTTTTATTACGCTGGACTCCTCACTCCGGTTCGAGCGTAACCTCCTCCCCCCGCTTCTTAGACTGCGACTGGATGTGGCCCGTTGGCGTAAGCTACCCCTGTCTCCTCTGGGCAGGGCTGCCCTTTTTAAAATGATGTCTTTGCCGCGATTCCTATACGCGCTTCAAAATTCTTATGACGACATTCCCGCTACCTATTTCCGGGAGATCGAAAGTCTTCAAGGCAACTGATCTGGGACGGGCGTCCACGTATCGCCCTTGCGAAACTTACTATCCCTTGGTATGACGGGGGCATGGCGCTCCCCGATATCAAGAGATATTATTGGGCTGCCCAGCTGTCTGCCATTAACCACGCAATGTATTCCCCGGGTCGAGATCCGGCCTTTGAGATGGATAGACTCCAGCTGCCGGGAGGGGATTTTAATAGAGCACTTTATTCCAGATCGGCCGGGCGCCATCTTGTGGGCCCGTCCAGGATCGCAGTCAATGTGTGGCGCGCCGCGAATGTGAGTTTGGGATGGGAGAATCGACTGACAATGGCGACCCCGCTTTATGCTTCTGAACGTTTGGGGTGTCTCTGGTCTACTAAGGGCTTTGACCGCTGGGATATGATTGGGATATGTAAAGTGGGTGACGTCTGTGTGAAGGGTAGAGTGAAGTCTTTCCAGGCCCTTAAGGCAGAATATGACTTGAGTGATAGAGAGTTTTTTCGGTATTTGCAGGTCCGGCATGCCCTGGCCTCAGTTCTGACTCCTGATGTGACCCTGCCCGAGTCCTCCCCCCTTGAGGATCGTATACTGGATGGACACCTGCCCGATAGCACTATCTCCCTTATCTACAAGAAACTGATTAATAATCGCGCTGACTTATTGGTCCGACTTAGGGAGGTTTGGGTCGGTGACGGATTGGACTTGGATGACGAGGATTGGCAGTTGGCACTCTCTTCTCCGAAAGAGGTCGCCATCCCCGCCCGTCTCCGTTTGGTTCAACTTAAGATCCTCCACCGGGTGTATGTAACTGGTCCGCGTCTGGTTGTGATGGGTTTTTCCCCGGATGGTTTATGCAAGCGTGGTTGTGGGATGAGTGCTACATTTCTGCATATTCTTTGGGAGTGCCCGGTGGTAGCAGCCTACTGGATTGATGTGCTTGCGGTGATGACTGTTGTGACTGGTATTACCCTGCGGCCTGAGGCCCGACGATGCCTGTTGAACGTGTGGGAACCCACCGACTATTCTGTGGCCCAGACCAGATGGGCGACCTTGGGATACATGGTCGCGAAGCGGGACATTGCGCAACTTTGGGGCGCATCCAGACCTCCCGAAGTTTCGGTGTGGGAGGATAACATGGACTGGTCCATGTTCCGAGAGAAGACCGTCTATGTGGCTAGGGGCAGACCCAGGGCGTGGACGAAGATTTGGGGTCAGTGGAATGCATATCGTGGAGATATTTGTGCCCCTCCCTTGGTTGACACTCCCGATGTTACCCTATCTCCCTAGGCTGACGTTCCCGAAAATTTTTCATATGGTTTTAGGATTTTCCTGCCCTCCCCGCTGGCCCCCCCCCCCGGCCATGCCGAGTTTCATTGCTTTGCTTTTGTCTTCCTGATTAGTTGCTTTCCCCTCCGCCTTCTGGGCTGACTTGATTACTGTGCATTCGCCTTGTTTAGAGTTTGTTGTTTTTATGATTAATATAAAAATTGTTATGTCCTGTTCTATGCTTCGAGCAATAATTGGTACATTCTTTGTGCCCGGCCACGGGAATGATCGTTCGCTACTTATGTTGTGCGTTGCAATTAGCGGCCAGCCCGTGTGGTTGTAGGCCCATCTCTGTAACTCTTATTTTTATTGCTCAATAAAAGTTTTTAACCAAAAAAAAAAAAAGAAAAAAAAAAAATGGAACTGGTCCAATCAATTTTGTCCACAGATTGAGAAAGCTAGGAAACATGCGAATAAATCTATTTCTGCGTTTCTCCCAGGCTATAGAATGGGGTCCATTTACCATAACAATCTGCGCTTCAATATGCATGGCATCTATAGGAGAGATGGTGTACATTTTACAGATGAGGGGAACAGAGTCCTCCTCTTGAACTTTAGACTCTGCATCGGTACTTACTTGTAGTTCCTAAAATCTCCCAATAAACACAAGGGCTCTTTTTAGAGCCACCCAACATCTAAACACATACACTTCATAAATAATTGAAAAATATTTTCCTTTTTCTTGCTTATGTACGCTTATGGGACGACTTCCAGACTTTGCACTGTACGTCATCCGTACGTGCATGGTACGCGTACGGTAAATCTACCGTAAAAAAAAAATAGCCTCTATCACAAATTTTTTATAATCCCCGGGGGTCAAATATAACGTTGGGGACCGTGGGGGGAGCCCCAATGCCCCCACGGTCCCATCCGGCTCCCCGCGTCCTTCGGGAGCTGGCATTGCTTTTCATCAGAGAGAGCAGCTTACATGCTGCTCTCTCTGATGAAAAGCAATCTTCCCCAGGGATTTGGCCCCCCCCGGGGGCTAATTAAGAATAAAGCGGACTTCGGGTTTTATTTTCTTTTTCACTGCGTAGGCTTACCATACACGTACCCTGCAATTTAAAAAGTCGTGATAGCGGGAGAGGGCAGCCCGGGGAGGCTGCCGTTAAGGTAAGGAGTTTTCTGGGTCTTTTAAATAGATGTTTTAAACGTTTTAATAGCGCGGATGGGAGGCCAACTCCGCTCCACCATGAATGTGCAGAGATTGGCCTGCTCCGCCTACTTCGCGGAACGCGGAACAGGTAAAGATTCCACACATTCTGTGGGCGGAACGGAGTTGTCCGCCCATCCATACTAAAAATGTGGAAAGCTTCTGGCCCGGATGCACTACCAAATGAACTATATGTTAAATTACAAGATGTGTTGGTCATCCCCCTGACAGAACTCCTGAATTACATCTTTCTAGCCAAAAAGAATCTCACAGACCCTTAGAAAGGATGCAATCATCAGCAAGACCAAGTCAAATGTGAATCCTATAGGCCTATTTAACTCTTAAACGCTGACTATAAAATCTATACACAAATATTGGCCAAAAGGCTGGGAAGAGTAGCTGGTTCCTTAGTACAGCCAAATCAAAAAGGCTTCAATAGAGGGAGACAAATAAAAGAACTAACCCACGAGCTAATAAGCGCAATAGACATAGCAACACTCCAAATTTCTCCATTATCAATTATTACTTTCGAATCAGCCAAAGCATTTGCTAGAGTTAGCCGTCCCTTCCTGAGTACAGTGCTAGGAAAATATAGCCTTGGGGACACCTTACTGGATGCCATAAAATCATTTTATAAAAAACCATCAGCGAGGGCCCTGGTAAATGACAGCCTTATGGATAAGATAAAAATCAAGAGAGGTACTAGATAGGGCTGCCCCTTATCCCCTCTTCTTTTTAACCTATTTATTGAACCGCTGACATATATGCTCATAGGAAATCCGGAGATAACACTGTTTACATTTCAAGGCCGGGATAAAAAAGTGGCGCTGTACGCTGATGTTATTCACCAGCGACCTGGTAATCTTACTCCCACTAATACAAGATATCTTGGACAAGTTCCGAAAGGCCTCAGACTACATGATTAACCAAGCAAAATCCAAAATTATAGAATGGAACAACAACTGTAGAAGCCCTCTGGTGACGAAACAAATAAGGTATCATGGTGTGGACCTAGTAAAAGATATTCAGAAAATAGCCAGTGTGAACTTTAATAGAATTTTTAGAGATGTACATACATATTCAGTGCTATACGATTGGAATTTAGGAAAGAGTGGATGAAAAAGCTGCAAGGAGAACTAAGGGCAACATTATCAAGAAAGGGCGATACATTATCGCCGCTTTTATCGGCAGGAAACTGCCGCTAAAGCAGCGATAATGGGCTTGATAATATGGCCTTGTGAATTCCCATAGAAGCCCTGGTTCTGGTGTTAACCTGGGCTTCTATGGGAATTCACAAGGCCATATTATCAAGCCCGTTATCACCGCTTTAGCGGCAGTTTCCTGCCGATAAAAGGGGCGATAATGTATCACCCTTTCTTGATAATATGGCCCCAAGTACTTTTGTTGGGGCCACCACGGGGACAAGAATCGACTGGAAGAAATTGAGAAGGAAAAAAGAACGGGGGATAGCATGCTGGAATACTGTAGAGTATTCCAATTTAAATATACGAGAATACTACTGGACAGATACAAGGTCTACCCCACACGTTTACAGGGAATATTTAGTACAGAACAAAGCCATTGCCTGTACAAATTTGGGCACCCCAAGTACTTAACAAAAATTAAGTTGAAGACTCTTTTGTCAGCCGCAAAGAATTGGTACGAGATAAGAAGTACTCTGAAAATTCCCTACTACAGCGACTTCGCCCCCATCTGGGAATCCCCTGGAACCCCTGAATGTCTCAAAGATAAGCTAGCTATCCCACTGAGGGAAGGAGGTATAATCAAATGGGGCCAACTTGAGGAAGCATAGACCTTGTTATTTTTGGGATTGTCATATTAAGGAGGGTTAACTGAAACTAAACATTGATCAGGAGAACCTACTTTTCCTGCTGATACTGTTGGCTAGAAGATAAATATTCATTAAGTGGGTGAAACCTATACCTCCAACATAAAGGGAAAGGCTGGCCACAATTCAGAGGGTAAATAAACTAGATAGAAGCGGGAGGAAAAGTAAGAGATATAAATTGTGCCATATATGGGAGCAATACAATCAGTCCACATGATGACCTTTTGAATGTACTATAAAGGGGCCCTCAAGAATGAAAAGGTTGGGAAACCCCCTCCTATACAGGCATCTCCTTAAGGGGGGGACCCAGATTGGAACAAATTGCCAGGGGCCCTCGATACCGCCCCTCCAAAATATTGCACAATGAGGACAAACAAAATTAAAAATAACTACCAGGGATTGTGCCCAGATTTAAATGACTGAAACAGTATGTTTGAACTGACCAGGTTTTGAGACTTTGGAAGGACGCATATCCCCCACAACTAATACCTATTTATTTCACACTGGAAAACACGTTCACAGATATCAATGTGGGCAAGTAATACCGCCAACTTCACAAAGGAAGAAATAGGAAAATAAATGGAATTCTTTTTTGAAATGTCTGTATTTTATTTTTATTTTAGACTTATATGTTTTATTGAAAGAACTACATTTGGTTACAATTAATACAGACATATTGCACCGAGGCTTCTATCACATGCTACGTTTCTGCTGCTGCAAGGAGGGAAGGAGAGACTATTCAGGATAAACAGGTAAAGCTATCTACAATAGCAACCAGATACAAACAGTTCACACACATAAAAAGGTCACTCCGTTGGGAAATAGCTTTATTCAGCTAGTTGCCATAATAGTAAATACAATAAATAATACAGCTTGTCTTAATTTATGATTGAAACTTACAAATGGAAATTCTGAATAAAAAAAAATGTTTAGCCACTATTATAGACTTTTATACTAGTCAAAAAGCTGTAAAGGGATGCAATGAAATTGAAAAATGTTCCTGCTTACCAAGTTTTGGAAATGGGTTGTTGGTTGACTGGGGTTTGAGCTCTGGTCAAGCAACAACCATGATGCTAATCAGTGTGCTCACTCTCTGGTAGGTTGGCACACAGCTTTCAGGCTAAACTCAGAGGCAATTTGTAAAGTATGTTTGCAACACTACAAACAGTGAAACAGTGAAAACACCCCACAAAAAGATCCCACACCAGGTTAGGAAAAAGAGAGCAGATGTTCATAAATAAAACAAGACCAAAACAACAGAAAATCCAATTAGTAATGATGGAGATATTGGATTTTAATGTTTATAGTGAAAAATAGTTCCACAAAGCACTATTGGGAATATCTGGTTGTACCAGACTGGGAAAAAGTCACAAGCTCAGGTTTACCATGATGGAGCCATTTTGGCCTGTTGACCAAAGAACCTTAAATCCAGGTTGTGAAGTGTTACATGGATCTAAGTCAATGATGCATTGTGCAGCTGAGGCTATGCATCCATTCCGAGATGTGACAAGGCTGTGGAGCGAAGTAATGTAACGTCTTCATTGAGGATCCTGTCGATGGTGCCAGCAATGCGTAGTCCGGTGTCAAGATTGTGAAGTGCAGCAGAGGTGATGCACCGATTCCGAGGAGATGTGAAGTTGGCATGCAGAGTATTGGCATCATCGAGGCTGTTGTTGATGACCGATGCGAAGGTCTTGCGCCGGAAAAAGCGTTACACATCAGCAGTTACGAAGGAGATGTGTCGTTCCCAAGATGCAGGAGATGACAGAGATGCAAGTCTGTCGCAAGAGGTCTTATCCACACAGTGCCTATCAGTTGAGGAGATGCGTTGTTTCTGCTCTCAAATGTATCACTCAGCAGAGAAGATACGTTAGGTCTTCTGGCAAGGAAAACTTATGTCCACTTCCAAAGGTCCCGGACTGGGTTAGCACCACATGACAGGGTAGACTCATGTGGTGGTGTTGGATAAGCATGGGCGGATTTTGCGAATTGGCAATCCGCGAAATTGCGTATTTACCGATTCGCAATCCGCAAAATCCACTAACTCTCACGAATTTTGCGGATTCCTTTTTTTTTGTGTTCGCAAGTGTTTCTGCCATTTCGCAAGGGTTTTTTACCAGTTCGCAAACGCGAACTTACTTGTCGGGTAGCAGCGGTCGCGACCATGTTGTTTCTACGTCTGGTTCATCACAGCACCCTCTGTTTCACCACTGCCACCCTCTGTTTCACCACTGCCACCCTCTGGCTCACCCATGCCACCCTCTGGATCACCCATGCCACCCTCTAGTTCATCACTGTAGATTATGGGGGGAAAAGCACACCTGCCCTGCCTCAACTGACAGGAATGAATTAGGGGCTGATTAATGTGTCACTGAATTTGAACTTCCAGGCTGGCACCTGCTTCCTTATCTGTAATTGCTTTCTGTTGCAGTGTAATTTTTTTAACAGGACCTTTGTTGTATACTTGTAGCTATTCTCTGAGCCTGCTGTGAGGGTCAGAGCAGGGTCATAGAATAGTTGCAAGTAGGCAACTCAACTCTGAAGGGGCCCCTCTGATAAGATTGAACTTTTGCACCTGCTGAGTGCTTTCAGTTTTGCAAAAATCCAAATATCCAGCAGCATCCACAAAAAGTAATCCTTCCAGGTCAAGATCCAAATCAAAGTGACCAGCACATGAAGAAAGCACTGGGAGGAGCCTCCTGGACAGGAACAGGAAGTTGGAGACTGTGGGGCACTTCCTTCCTCCCACCCCCCCCAAAATGGACTCCTTGCAAAAAAAAGTGCAGGCAAATGTCAACCTGAGGAGTTATTCTGATAAAAATCATAATTTTCAAGGTTTATGCTGCCTGCTGGTGGATTTATTGTGCAAAATTGCAAATTTTGCAATCTCACAATTGCGAGATTGTCGCTGCCCGCCGCATCTACGTGTTCGCAAGTGTTTACTCCCGCGAAATTGTATAGTATTCTAGTTGGCAAGTGCGACTAAGCAAAAAATCCGCTTCGCACGGATTTACGAATTTTCGGCAAGTTCGGGAGAGTTCGCGGATTGCGAATTTGCCGAAAATCCGCAAAATTCGCGAGCGGAACGGATTTTACGCCCATGCTTAGTGTTGGAAGCCTGTTATGTCTCTAAGGTTTCAGATCAGGATGCCAGCCAACTGGCCCTTTGTGTTGCTCTGGGTTCTCGAGTCAGTTGATAGAGGTCCAGTCCTTCTCATTGATATTCAGACATAATTGTTAAAAAAAATATCGCCATACCAAAATATTGTGTCCAACATATTCTGATATATACCGTCAGCAAAAATATAGTTGTTAAAACTATTGTTTTTTTATTATTGTATGTATTTTAGTGTATATTTTAAATGTATATGATGTAATGATTTTATATAATTATTTTCTATGTTTTTTAATATATTTGGTATATTTGTAGCAGTTATTAAATTGAATTTGCGATTTTTAGTTCCATAGCAGGTAGTGGGTTCATGGGGGTATGGGGTGGGAAAGTAATATTTTATTGAATACAATTTTTTAATTCATATGTAATTATGGTAATAGTGCTATAAACGTTTGTAATGTCAATTTCATGTGTGGGTTGTGGTGTTTTATAGAGGTAAATGGTGGGAAGTAATTTATTTTTAACTAATTAATAATTCTTTGTTAATTAATAATAATTAATTGATAATTAATTATGTTAATTGTGTAATTACATTTTTTTGGTGTGGTTTGTAGGGTTTATAGGGGTAAAGTGTGGGGAGGAAATTAGTTTAGTATAACTTAATTATTAATTAGTTGTTAAATACTATTATTTATTTAATTGACAATTAATTATTTTTATTGTGTAATTCATTTTTTTAAGTTTAATTTTAGGTGTGGTTTGTGTGGTTTATAAGGGTCGCGGGTGGGTAGTTAATTAATTCTAATGAATTAATATTTCGTTTTCAATTAATAATCTTTGTGTAATAGATAATGAATTATGTTAATTGTGCAACACTGTTTTAAAAATATTTTAGATGTGGTTTTGGGTTTTGTTGGGTATGGAGTAGGGAGTAAAATATTTTGAAGTAATGAATAACTAATTCTTTAATTAACCATTATTAAACTGATAATTAGTTATGTTAATTGTGTAAACAATTTTGTGTTACATTTTATGAGTGTATTGTGTGTTGTGGGAAGTAAAATGATTATAATGAATTAATAATTAATATTTAATTATTGATAATTAGTTTGTTGATAAATATTTCTATTCTGAGTGTAAATATTTTGTTTTTTAAAGATAAGGTTTAGGTGCTGGTTGTGAGTTTTGTGGGGTTATAGGGAGGGAAGTAACTACATTAAATTTATGTATTAAATATTTTTTGTCAATAAATAATTCCTAAATAAAAATATTTATTTTGTGTGAATTTTGTAATTATTGTGATATGTAGTTAACATTGTAAAATGTTTTATTTATTTTTTAAATTATATTGAATTTACTTTGTTTTATTTTGTTCAGCATATTTTGTTTCTTTTTAATGTTGCTCTGACTAGAGTGGGAATAGTACATTTTACCCCTCTGCAATGCAACACGTTCCCTATTGTTGTGACTGGAGTGGGAATCGTAAATTTTACCCCTCTGCTATCCAACACTTTCCCTACTGTTGTACTGACTGGAGTGGGAATAGTACATTTTACCCCCGCAATCCAACACTTTCCCCACTGTTGCATTTATTGGAGTGGGAATAGTAAAATGTACCCATCCGCAATTCAGCACTTCCCTACTGTTGTATTGACTGGGGTGGAAATGGTCAATTTTACCCCTCTGTAATCCAACACTCTTCCTTTTTTTTACACTTATTGGAGTGGAAATAGTAAATGTTATCCCTCTGCTATCCAACACTTTCTCTACTGTTGTATTGACTTGAGTGGGATCAGTACATTGTGCCCATCTGCTATCCAACACGTTCCCTACTGTTGTACTGACTGGAGTGGGAATAGTAATTTTAGCCCTCTGTAATCCAACACCTTCCCTACTGTTGTTCTGACTGAAGTGGGAATAGTACATTTTATCCCACCGTTATCCAACACTGTCACTACTGTTGTACTGACTGGAGTGTGGTCAATAAATGTTACCCCTCTGTAATCCAACAGTTTCACTTCTGTTGTACTGGCTGGGAATGGGAATAGTAAATTGTACCTATTCACAATCCAACACTTTCACTACTGTGGCATTTACTGGATGGAGATTTATACATTTTACGCAGTTTTATTATTTTGTGTTGCGTGAAGTGGGAGTAGTACATTTTGATATATTTACTATAATAGTTTATGTAGTTTTGTATAAATTATAGTCGGAATAGTATATGGATTACATTTTATATTTTATAATTTATTTTATATTGTTATGATTTATATTATTTAGTTTTTGATTATTCAAAATTATAATATTTATAAATATTAATGTTTTACTGTGTAAAATATTTTTACTATATTTTTATTTGTTTACTTTTATTAAATTAATTATAATTGGTCTGTTTTTTAAAGATTAAGGCCCTCATTATGATGTTGGGCGAAAAGGCATCTGATAGCTGGTTGGAGGCTTTCCGCTCGACATCATAGGTTTTCATCCGACCGCCATATTATGATACTGACGGTCAAAGGGCTTACGGAGCCCTTCAGCCAAGGGGTGAAATTGAAATCCAAAAATGGCAGCGGAACCAGTCTCAGCTTTGCCATAGGTATTACAATGTAGCGTTCCACCAGTCGTTTCATTGCGGTCTGCACACCATGAAAAGACAGGCGGAAAGTACTTTTGGCCCCTGACCCTCCGCTATGGTGCCTCGGGGGGGGGGCAACTGTGGAGCCACACTAAACACCTTGCACCGTGTGGCAGGCACCATTCGGTGGAGGGATATTTGAAAATATAAAACTTTCGTTTAGAGTTTGTGCTGTTATCCAGGCACCGCACAAACTGCAATAGTCAATAAAAACATTTATGTTTTTGACATCCTATAGGGCGGTTGCATCTAATACTGCAGGTTGAATGGCCGACTGATAGCCGGACGGATTCCATCTCACTATGGTGTCGTCCGACCGACATAGTAAAAGGGCCTCTAATGTTATTGGTATAGGTAGGTATATAATTATATATCACGCTCCGATTGCACCAAATGCGAGTCACTCGTGGGGCGGGTGCCGTGCTGCGGTAGTGCTCAGCAGAAATATAAACGCTTCACAATCCTCTTATTTCATAAAAAGAAGACAGCACTCACTGGGCTTTGTTTAAGCAGTGATTTAATCTTGTACAAACAGACGCGTTTTGGAAATGATCCTTCCTCGGTGTTATCGCATAACGCGCTTCAAGGCGCCATCTTTAAAGCATCATGCATATTGTCATAGAAACAAACAAGGGCTAGCGAGAACGCTACATGGCGCGTGCCATTTTGAAAAGGTGAGCATCTCTGGTTGTCACCATATAAACCACAATTATAATACAATACAAGTCAAGGAATTTAAATTAAAACCCAACATCAGTTCTTTCAATTTATACATTGTTACTGTGTTTTGGCCAACATACTAATCGTTATCTTGTCATGTATCGGCATTTGCAACCTTTTTTGTCAGGTTGAAGACATTGCCCTGCGTTCTGTGTTACATATTGCCGTGTATCGGCCCTCACATTGTATGTCATGTTTAGGAAAAAGCTAGGTTAGATCCATTCACATAGATAAATCTATCTCTGTAAATGAATCTTTAATGTATTTACATGTATGTATGTATGTATGTATATGTGGTTGAACCTTGCAACATTGTGTGGAGCCAATGTTATGCCAATCTACGGCTTAATGGGACTGTTTTACAGCATTGACTGTCGTGCATTGGATACACTCCAAGATGGCGCCCAACTACCTGGAAGACCGCTAGTCTCCTCTGTGATTAGTCTGACCGAACACATGTCTAAATTCATTGACAACTTTTTATTCCCTTTTGTTGTGCAATTGGAGTCCTGTCGAGACACTAAGGACTTTCTTAAACAAATCATTGATATCAATTGGAAAAGTGACTATTTGCTTGTGGTATTGGACATTACTAGTCTTTACACCAGCATAGAGCATGCACATGGCTTAACAGCGATCCAATACTATCTGGACAAACGCCAATTGAGATTTGCACAACACAATATGATGCTGTTAGAGTTTGTAGAATTTTGCCTTTCTTACAATATATTTTTGTTCGAGAGTATGTTCTTCAAACAAATATCGGGGACGGCGATGGGCACCTGCTTTGCCCCCAGCTACATGAACCTGTTCGTTGGCTGGTGGGAGGAGCAGGTGCCCAGAAGCTGTAGAGTGGGTCATGACAGCGCGAAGGTGATCCGATGGTATCGGTATATTGATGATTTATTCATTGTTTGGGAGGGGTCTATTGAAACTGCCCTTAAATATATTGATGATCTGAATAACAACAGCCACAACCTGCACTTCTCGGGTACCATTAGTCCGGTGGCAGCTGACTATTTGGACCTGAGGGTGTTTGTTGAAGGTGGGAAACTCCATACCTCACTTTACCGTAAACCCACAGCTGGGAATTCCATCTTATCTGCTAACAGCAACCACCCAGCGAAGCTTGTTAATAGCATACCCTATAGGGAGCTATTAAGGCTTTGAAGAAACCGCTCAAGGGAGCAAGACTTTGAGGCGGCTGCCTCAGAGTGTATAGAGCGATTTAGTCTTCGAGGCAATGGACACAAAGCACTAAAGAAGACATTGGTGAAAGTCAGACAGATCAAGAGAGAGACCCTTCTGGAAGATAGACCTAGTAAGAAGGAGAAAACCAGTAAGGAAGGGAAATTTCGGATGATTACACCTTATTCATCTGAGGCGAATTATCTGAAAAAGATGCTTAGAAAAGACTGGCAGGTAACTTTTGGAAAGGCAAGGTCCTTAAAGGACATGCTGGTTAAGAGCCATCTTGAGAAACCCATCTCTAAAACCAATACCTTGAAAGAGATGAAGGGTTTTTACCCCTGTGGAAGGTGCAAAGCCTGTGCTGCGAGTAAGCGTGTTCTCAATTACACCCTATTAGACACAGGAAGAACGGTAGAAATCAAAAAGTTCTTGACATGCAGTACATCCCATGCAGTCTATTGTCTTCTATGCCTGTGTGGCCTTCTCTACATTGGTAGTACAATTCATGAGCTGAAAATCAGAATACTGGAACTAATGGCCCGCTCACGTCAGCTGCTGTGTTTAAAGGTTCTGGGTGATTCGTCAAGTGGGGGCCGAGAAAAAAGGGAGTACCAAAAAGCATTTTCTCCATGTCAATTTGCATAGGAAACTTTAGACAAGGCTACAGCCCGATCTGCTGAAGAGAATGACACCAAATGTGGCTCTTGTTTCAGAAAGTGTTCTTTTTGTTCAATGTTGTAAATCTGTTCAGTAGTTCCTGAGAAATTTAAAGAAATTGCAAATTGTATATCTACGGACGTGAAGGATCGGCAAACCCTCCCGATCTCGTGTCTGAGATCTGATGGGCTGCCAATAGTATTTACCCAGGAAGTGCAAACAGCCATTTTGTGACTCATTTGAACCGAGTCACAGGGAAAAAGGTAAAAAAAAACATTAAAAACAAGAAAAGGGGGCAGAGTACAAACATCCTGACCCCCTAGGCCTGCTCAGGGTGTCCCTGTTGGCCAAAAAATGCATTTCTGTTCTTAATTTCTGGCAGGATTTGTGCTCTGTGCGTGAATCCCATGGAAAATTAAAAAAATAACGAAGCACAGTCTCCCGCGCTTCATTTAATTTAAGCCCCTGGCTGGGACAGGTCCCGGGGAAATTAGTGAAATAGATGTGGGGTCATGAGCAGGCCACTGCAGCCATCTCTCCAGGGCTTTCATCATTGTATGCGGGGGCCACACGGGACCGCCACCTCCCTGGGTCTAACTTTTCAAATATAATGTGGGGAGCTCAAGCCCCCCCATACTACCCCAGGGCCACCCCCCACCACAGTGCACAGATTAATTAAAAACGGGGGTCCGTTGTGGACTCCCAGTCCTAGGGACCACCAACTCGAGGGGCTTTATTAGTATTGGAGGGTGGCCACGTGGTCCCCCTTGTGCAGCCGTAAATGTCCCAAGATGCCCACCCCCGGGACATTGCAGTTTTCTATGGGATGAGGGTAGTTCCCATCCCCTAGCAAACAAGTGCTCCACTGTGAACAAGTGAGAGCTAAATGCTCTCACTTGTTCATAATAGAGCACTTTGCATTTCACCTCCAGGGAGCTGCATGTCAGCCGCTTGCTGGGTGTAAAAGCAATGCCAGCCCTCGCAGGAGGCAGGAGCCGGCCAGGACTGCTATCAAGATACAGATGGTTATCCTTAAGCTAGATCTCAGCACGGTTCACCTTTGACCTGGGATGGCCTATGAACTATTAAATCTTGCTCAACATTGTGAGTGGACCTTTTTCAAGCCCTGCTAATGTGGTATATGCTTTTCCTATTTTTGAAAGTTTTCCCGTATTGCCTGTCTCACCTTAAAAAAAACATTGTTGTAAAACTGTATTCTTTGCCTTTGCCTCAAATTGTAAAGCGCTCTGATACCCTTCGGGATCAAGTTCGCACTATATAAAACTTTATGAATAAAAAATAAAAATAAATAAAGTTGAAATGTTATATGTGTTGTAGTACATTGAATTTTTGCTTTTATTTGTGGATTCACAATGGATTCGAGAATTTGAAAAAAAACATAGTATATATGGTAAAAAAATAAATAACAGTCACTATTGGGTTATAGGGTGGCTCTAAGAAGAGCTGTTGTGTTCATTATCACTTTGTTGGCTTTGTTGCACCTACATGTAAGTGCGGATGCACAGCTTAAGGTTGTTGAGAATGACTCTGTTCCCTTCATCTGTGAAATGAACTCCATCTGTTCTATAGATGTTATGCATGTCAAAACATATATTTTTTTATAGATAGTTATGGTCTCTGAGGTAAGCAGAACCAGTTTTATTAACATTATTCCTAGCCTTCTCAATCTGAGGAAAGAATTGATTTGACCACTTCCATTTCTGTCTTGCATATATTGGAGTATACAAAGACAGTGTGAGGGAAAAGCGACATCAGTTGTGCAAAGGTATCCTTACCTATTACTTTTTTTAATCTGTTTTTATTGGTTTTTGAACATTTTCAGTGTTGTAATATCACAGAGTACACATTGATTTTACATACATCATCAATTGTAGAACATTAGGATTGCTTTAGTGTTTACATTGGTTAAGTTATCCTTGAACATTAGTAACAGAAGAGGACACCAGCATCTTTAAATGATCAGCCGAGAGGGAGAGTGTTACTCACATTCGCCAACTAGGGCCAGTCTCTTAGTTCTGCTGTTGTATTCATACAGTATGCAATCTTGCTATTACTGTCTCCCCAGTGTTACTTATGTCGCTAAGGGCGTGATCTGGCTGTTTCTGTTCTAGGCGCAACCTGCATGGTCCTGTCATTACTTTCACCGTTTATGTGTTTGCTAAGATATTGAACTTTTAGGAGAAATAATAAGCGGGGATCATAAAAATAACCAGGAACTGGTGATATGTAAGTGTTTCTCTATAGTAAATTAATTAGTGTTGTCGCTGAGATATCCCGACCATGTGTCACGGGCCATAAAAGTGTACATGTTCGGTATGCACTACATGATGCTTTCCTGGTAGAATCAGTGCAAAGGTGTTCTTCATTATCATTTCCAATCCTACCCTAGCCAATGTCCCTAAGTTATTGCCACCACAGTGCACAATCATAGGGTCAGGGGGTTGGAGATGGAAAAAGGGTTTAATGAAAGGCAGCAATTGATGCCACTTTAATCCTCTATGTGCAAATCATTTAAAATCCACATTTTGCAAACCTAGGTCTTTGTCAATACCTCTGTGTTCAGCATACCTTTTGCCCCAGAAAACATAGCTGTGTCCTACCATCCATACTATTAGCATTTAGAAGAGGTAAGTGGAAGGCATCAAAAAACTCTGTAGCTGAGTAAGTCCGTTGGAACAATGAGAGGTATCTAAATTGGTGGTTAAGATGCTGTTTTTGAAAACGCAAATAACTGATTGGCTGCTCATAAACATTGTGTACTCAATAATAGGATGCATGTTACTTTGTAAAAAAAGCATCTTTCTGATTGGTTATAGAAAAAACTTTGAAAGGTACAGTAGACAGGATAAGCTAGTATTTGCAAGACTCGATCACACCTGCTATTTGCATTTGTAAGCTAGTGTGCTGAACTTGAAAATATGTTAAACCTGTGACCTGCCAGTACTGTTGCATGTTGCTGAAACTATTACTATGGAAGCTAGGATTAAGCAGAATGGGGTAAGGGATGCAAGTTAACATTGGTTTAAAAATATGAAACGGTAAGTTATATATAAGTGATATGCTCTTAAAGTAAGTTTTCCCAAATCAGTACAATGTTTAAAAGTGGTATGCTTTTAAAAAGTAATGCTAGTATTGTTGGAAATAGGTTTTGAACTCCTGTCATGATTCGCAACTCCTATGTGAACCTACAATATCGCACCGCTGTAGAGTCGCGACTCCTATAAATTAGAGAAGCAGATTGGGCATTTTTAGAAGGGAGCAATAAAGGGGTAATAGGTGTACCAAATAGAAGTGGGTTTTAGAATTTGAAAAAATGAAGGGGAGCATTTTGATTTGTTTCTTAAATTCTTTTGTGGGGAAAAAGGAAGAGAAACATTGCCAATACTGGTTTTACCTTCTTGAGAGTACTGCACCACATTTACAGTGTTGGAAAGAAAAACTTTTTGGAATTTCTGACATTTTCATATTCTGCAATAGTATTTCAGAGGTGAGTTACACATGAGAAAGGTGTGTTATATATTGCATAGGAGTGCTTCAGTGTTTGTAATGATATTTTTAAGCTTGTACTGAATTATTTGTAAAGCTAGAAAAACATTAAAGAAATATGATGTTTGAAATATATTACCAGATTTAGAAACGTGTATTGCGGTTTGTTTTATTGTACTGAAATGAATATTGAAATAGGTTATGCATACCAATGTGTGTGCTACCTGAGTAATGAAAGTAGTAGAGAAAACTGAGGTTTAAAATATGTTGGCAGATGTATTCAACTGTATCCAGTCTATATAACTATATATCCATATGCCCTGTATTATGAACAGTAAGGAATACATACACTTTCTTGTACAAATCTTCTCAGTTTTTCTCTTTTATTTGGTTGCACAGGCAGTCATGTCTTATGTATATAAGTGTTATAGAGCCTCTCAAATAGACTATTTAATACACAGATGCCCTGTGTTTTTTTAGCAGAAAGGAATACATACACTTTCTTCTACACATGTGTTTCTTTTTATGTCTCATGCCAATAATAAAAGGCACAGACAGACACATGCATTCCTTCAGAACCACGGTGAGACTTACAACAGTGGCTTGGGAGGGTTGCTGTTTTAAATTTGGCTAGGCCCAACACTCAGAGTAGTTGGTGAATATTGATGCTGCAAAATAAAAGTGAGCTTTAACAGATGTTGGTAGAGGAATTAGAGATTAGGCTGCTTCGTATGGAAAGGTACACTCAAAGTAGGCCATAAAAATGTAGGTGTCTGCTTGGAACGGGAAGGACAGTCTGACAAGGTTTAAAGGTCTGCATGATCTTGTGACTCAGGTATGTGTCTACGTGTACATGTATTCTCAAACGTGTTATACACCTAAAATGCTAGACGTCTGAAACACAGGCATTCAACTATTTGTATGTTTCTTTTTATGTATCATGCCACTAGCAAAAGGCACAGAGACATGCAAGCAAGCATGTTTAAAGAAATATTGTGAGCCTTACAACAGTGACATGGGAAGGATTGCTGTTTTAAATTTGGATAGGCCCAACAATCCCAGGATTTGGTGAAAACTGAAGCTGCAAAGGAAAAGTGAGCTTTAAGACGTTGGTAGAGGGATTAGTGAATAGGCTGCTTCTTATGAGTCTGTGGAAAGGTACACTCGAAGTAGGCCATATACATTTAGGTGTCTTCTTGAAATGGGAAGGGCAGTCTGTCATGTTTAAAGGTCTGCATGCTCTTGTGACTGAGGTATGTGTCTACGTGTACATGTATTCTCAAACGTATTATGCAACTGAAGATGGTAGCTTGAAAACTTGATAGCTTTTGCCACCGGTGAAGAAATCTTCTTAGTTCTGCTCTGTCATTCAGTCGCACAGGCAGTCATGTCTTATGTGTGTAGGTGTTTAGAGCTCATCAAATAGATTGTTCAATACCCAGGTGCCCTGTTTTATGAGCCGAAAGGAATACATACACTTTCTTCTACACAAATTTAGAGAGTATGCGCTGTGAACACAGGTATTCAACTATTTGTATGTTTCTTTTTATGTCTCATGCCATTGTAAAATGTTTACTGGTGAATAGAAGCACACTTCCAGTATGAGCTTTTCTTTAATGAAGAAATCTATTTTCAACAGAACACATTAGTACATGCAGTTTACACTAGTGGTCGATGCCATGAGATGGACGATGGCTCTCCCGTTCCAAAAGAAAAAATGGTTGCTAGGAATGTGGAAGAAGTAATACCTGAAGAAGTTCAAGGGAAGCATACACAAGCTCCTGTATATAAGTGGGATTGTAGCAATATGTGCAGTATTCAAGAGGAATCTATTGACATATTACAATTTTTGTTATGAGGATATACCAAAAAAGTGCTAAACAGAAGATTAAAATGTTACAAGGACTAGATCCATGTAAATTAAGAAAATAAACAAAGTTGCAAGGTCATTCTCCTGCTTGTCTTTCCAGAAAAGTGTGACAAAGTACTTTTCATCATTTAAGAATGTTAGCTGTAGACCACTCTGATAGGCAGAAGTTAGTAAGGAGACTCTACTATGTACAAACTCATGCATTATGTTTAAGTGAAATGAACACAGCTGTTTTGCATAGTTCTGTAAAAGATATGGAGAACGTTTTTGATGATATACAGTTTAGTTTTTTGGGATCAGAAGATGAGTGCAGATAAACTAAGAATGTGATAACCGTAGTTTCTTGAAGAACATGAGAAAGAGATTAGTATTGATGAGTTTGCAGAAAAAACAACACACTTTAACACAGTTTCATCTGAAAAACTAAACTATGTTTGTATTTGTTGTCGACGTACTCACTAAAAAAATCAAACTAGGAATGTTGATTTATATTTAAAAGTGAAAAAAAAATAATGATAAGTGGCAGCAATTTGGTGTTCACTTGTTGGTAGAAGGTCTGTTTTAATTGGGTAGTGAGCAAGTTATTTGTAAATACTTTTACAACAAATTAGTAGAAAACAAAATGCCAGCTAGAGCAGTGCATAAGAACTTAGAATTGGTACCTATTCCTCAGGAACTGGCAGATTTAAATACATATGAGTCTAATCTTATTCAATCTGTACACACATTTCAGGCCATAGTTCGTATGGATCCTAAAACAGGTAAGCAGCCACAAACAGATTTACAAAATGGTCTCAAAGGGAGAGTTGTGTACTTACCTTTGGATTTTAAGAAAAACATTGAAACTGTTGGTGTAGACAGAGAGGAAAATGAGCAAGTAGTTATTCTAGTAAAGGTGTACCAACAAAGAGTCGAAAAATCTGGCAGCAGTTTGAAGATGTTAATAAACTTATAAAGGCTACATTGTACCTGGTACAGAATAATATTTATTATATGAACGTAAATGTTGATTAAGAGGTAATATGCTTGCAAGATGAAACAGTAAATTCAAGTGACCAAATTGAAAAACTGGACAAGTGCAGGACTGAAGAGATTTATGAACAATAAACAATACATCCTCTGCATTTGAAAGAAATAATAGGAAACAATATTGAATTATTTCAAATGAAAGAAGCAAATGGAACTCCCATGAGTGTATGGTAAAAAATGTTAGAAGCTTGTTGTTTTCCACAACTATTCCCCACTAGAGAAGGTAGACATTTTGATGATCGAGCTGCATGAATTCCAGCTTCAGAATACCGATGAACAAGAATTTATTGTGAAGATTAACCCCAGGTGCAGTGGGGCTACGTGGAGGGCCACGGAGTTGAGAACAAATTCTGTGGAACTCCATGGAGCTCTGTTATGCCATCCGCCCTATTAACAATTGCTTACAAGTTAAATAAAATTACTTTAAAGGAAATAAAAAAACCTTACCTTAGCTTCAGCGTCCCTGGGCTGCCCTCCTCTTCATCATTGCGTTCTCTAGAAAAACTGTGCATATGCGCGCACCCAACCAAGCGCAGTTTTTCCAGAAAATGAGATGAAGAGAAAGAGGACAGCCCAGGGATGCCAAAGCTTAGGTAAGGTGCTTATATTTACTTTAAAGTCATTTTATTGAACTTGTAAGCAATTGTTAATAGGGCAGGTGGGCGGTGGGGGCTGGCCAACCCCGCTCCGCAATGGATTGTGCGGAGATTTGCCTACTCAACTTTCTCCACAGAACGCAGAGTAGGCAAATCTCCGCACACTCCGTGGGTGGAGCAGAGGTCTCCACCCGGGGTTAGTGAAGATCCAAGATTTTGGCAGTGCATTCCATACATATTTTATCTTCTGTTTGAAAGCTTTTTATCTGCACTTTCGTATGCAGTAAACCACATATTGAAAACTGGAGTTTATGTTCAACATGTTTCTGCAAAAGAGTTCATGGACAAAGTTGAACAAAGAGGCAAAAATGTAGAATTGCAGTTAATTAATTTGATGGCATCCCAACGTGGTACCAATGAATATTTGTATCATCGCCATGGTGAACTTAAATGCATGTTAAGAAACTTAGCTACCCCTTATTGGTTTGTACACTTAGCTGTGCTGAATATGCAAGGGAAGATTTACTTGAATTTCTACGAGAAGCAACTTTAAATGTTAAAAACATTGAATGGAAGACAGCTGGAGAACTCTGTTCCTTGGATCCTGTAAATGTGAGCTGGTATTTTAACCATGGGTTTCAAGCAATGATGTCACTTATCTGCAATAAAAACATTCCACCTCTTGAAGAGGTAACAGATTTATTTTTGCGAAAAGAGTACCAAGCCAGAGGTGCTCCTCATATACACATGCTATTATGTGTATATGCAAGGGAAGATTTACTTGAATTTCTACGAGAAGCAAATTTAAATGTTAAAAACATTGAATGGAAGACAGCTGGAGAACTCTGTTCCTTGGATCCTGTAAATGTGAGCTGGTGTTTTAACCATGGGTTTCAAGCAATGATGTCACTTATCTGCAATAAAAACATTCCACCTCTTGAAGAGGTAACAGATTTATTTTTGCGAAAAGAGTACCAAGCCAGAGGTGCTCCTCATATACACATGCTATCATGGATAAAGAATGCACCAAATTTTGGAACAGATAGTGATTAAACAGTTTTGTCTTTCATCGAGCAGCCATTCCAAGAGATGGAGGAGAAAGGAGCCTAAGACAACAAGTTTTACACTTTCAAAGTCATCAATGTGGGAAATACTGCAGACGAAAATACAAATGTAAAGGGAAATTTTTATAAAAAATGTCATTTTGGATTCCAACATTTTTTTTTATTTTTATTTTATTTTGAAAGTTTTATATAGCGCGAACAAGATCTTTGCAGATATCAGAGCGCTTTACAAAAACAAGGGGTAAGAAAAACAAGAGAGTGATTAACAGACTTTTTGAGTACAAACTAGTTGTAGGTAATAAATGAGCAGCAAAATAGGGTAGGTACATGAAGGAGCATAGTAAATCAGATAAACAAATAGTACAAATAGACAACCAGATAAACAAATAGTACAAAAAGGTGCAGAGTCTCCAATAGGTCCAAAGTAAAAGTTCAGGTGAATTTTCGCATGAGGATAGCTTTTACTTCTTTCTTAAAAAATGCAGTGGAGGAGATAAGCCTGGTTTCTGGAGAGAGTGGATTCCAGATCCTGGGTGCCAGTCCTGAAAAGGAGCGTTTATAAGTTTTTTCCTTCCGGAATCTTCGAGGTTTCAGAAGAAGATTTTTTGTGCTTCTAGTGGTTCTTGAGCCACCATATATTGTCAGCTTCTGAGTGAGGTACCTGGGTGAGTTGTGGTGTACAGCCATGTGTGTCATGCAGGCAATTTTAAGATGTATTCTGGCTTCAAAAGGCAGCCAGTTCAGGGATTTTAAGTCAGGGGAAATAAGCAAGTGTTTTTTGATCCAGGGATAAGTCTCGCTGCAGCGTTCAAAGAGGCTATTAGGGGTGCGGTTGTTGATAGGGGGAGTCCGCAGAGGGCGACGCTTCCGTAGTCTATGCGAGGAATGACTAGGGCTTGTACTGCAGTATGGAAGTCCTTAGCTGGGAGGATGGGTTTAAGTTTCCTCAAAGTATTGATTTGGAAATTAGCTCCCTTAGTTGCCTTGCTGATATGCTGCTGCATGTTGAGATTGACGTCAAGTGTTATGCCTAAGGATTTCGCGGAGTCCACGATGGTAGGTTGGATATTGAGTGCAGTTAGGTGCTTAAGCCAAGTTTGAGTGGTGGAGATTTTCGCGGGAGGTGAGATCAGAAGGAACTCAGTTTTCAGAGCATATAGTTTGAGGTGATTATCGGCCAGCCATGATTGGGTGTTTCTGAGTGTTGAGTTCAGAAGTTTGATGTCTTCGGGGGATTGTAATTTGAGATAGAGTTGGGTGTCCTCAGTGTACATGTGAAAGTGTACATTAGATGCTTGTAACAAGGTGGTGAGTGGCTCCATGACTAGGTTGAACAATGTTGGGAGTTAGGGAAGATCCTTGTGGGACGCCTAATGTTACAGGCACAGGTGGGGACATCACGTTGTTGCTCTTGAATTTCTGAGACTGGGTATGCAGAAAGGAAGTGAACAACTTGAGAACAGTCCCAGATAGACCCATTCTGGTGTTTAACAGCTCAAGTAGGTTCTCGTGTTTGACGGTGTCAAATGCTGAGGAGAGATCAAGTAGGATGAGGAGGCAGGTATCGTTTTGATCTAGGATTTGGAGGGCGTCATCAATTATGTGTGTCATAGCAGTTTCCGTACTGTGTCCTGCTCGGAAGCCTGATTGATGACGGTTGAGGAGGTCAAACTCATCAATGTGTTTTGTCAATTGGAGTTGTACGCATTTTTCCAACAGTTTGGCCAGGGTGGAGATATTGGTATTAGGACGGTAGTTGTTTATGTCAGTAGGGTCAGCTGTTGGTTTCTTGAGTAAAGGCGTGACTTGTCCCACTTTGAGGGAGTCGGGGATGAGTCCTTGTTGCAGTGAACTGTTAATAATTTTGGTCCAAAGTGGGAGGAGCAATGGGATGAAGTCTTTTACAGCGTTAGCAGGAAGGGGGTCTGTGAGGGGATTAGAGGGTTTCAAGGTGCCGAGCAGTTTGTCAATTGTTTATTCTGAGTAGGTGTCAAAGGACGACCATGCAACATTGTTTTTTGGTTCAGTGGGTGTTATGCTGTGGGGGCTGGAGTAAAGGCTTACGTCATTGAGGACATCGCTCATTATGTGATCAGTCTTTAAATTAAAGAAAGCAGAGAAGTCGTCACAGAATGGTATATCGCCCATTATGCTATGTGATTGTTGGTGTTGTTCCTTGGATTGTGTTTTGATTAGTTCAAACAGTTTTCTTGGTCGGTTTTTTGCTTGGTCGAGCTGGAGGCTGAAGAAATCTGATTTTGAGCGCTTAATTTTCCTAAAGTAGGCGTTTCTCTTTTTCTTAAGAGTTTTAAGGTGCAGTGCCGAAGGGGCTGATCTCCAGGTGCGCTCTGCCATTCGCATGGCACGTCTATCTTCGTTGAGTCTACCATCGTACCATGGGTTAGAGTTCTTAGTGGAGACTCTCTTCAGTTGCAAGGGGGCGGCCTCATTGATTATTGCGGTCATAGAGTTGAGGTAGTGCTCGGTCAGAGATTGAACGTCAGAGGCGCCGGTTGGGGGAAGGAGGAGATTGCAGCTGTGGGAAGGTAAAGAGTTGGGGTTGAGTTTCTTCAGGCCCCTTTTTCAGACCTTGGATTTGGTGGATTGAACCGGGTTAAATGTAACTTTTTCATTGATGAAGGATGTGATAATTTGTTGGTCTGACCATTCACAGGGTTGGATTGACCCAAGTGGGGTGAGTCCTCTTTGGAGATGATAAGGTCGAGGATAGAGCCATGGGTCGGGCTGTTGCAGATTTGGGTGAGGTCAAGAGCGTTGAGGAAATGTTTGAGACTATTTACCACCGCGTCATTGTGATCGTTCCAATGGAGATTGAAATCACCAAGGAAAATTTGAGTATTTTGCCGTCCGGAATTGGTTGAGATCTTGTCCATGAGTTGTTGTGTGAAGATGAGGTTGTCCCCAGGTGGGTGGTAGATGACGTGTAGAGAGCATACAGGTTTGCACTCGCTGATGACATCGAGGCAGATGTATTCACAGGAGGTAAGAGAGGGGGAAGTCACTCTAGTGACTGAGAGGTTGCTCCTATAAATGCATGCGATTCACCGCCTGTCTTGCCGGACCTGTCAAGTCTAATGATGTGGTAGTTGGGGGGAACTAGAATGTCCATGATAGGTGTAGAAGATTCAGTTAACTAGGTTTCAGTCAGAATGGTTAGGTCAATGTCCAGTGTTCTGATGAGATCAGCGATGTCGGAGGAGTGTCTAGGGGCCGATCTGCAGTTGAGTAGTGTGCACTTGAGCTGGTGGGCGAAAAGGGTGGTAGAGGGTTCTAGAGTAGGGGGACTTTTTTAAGGTTATTAGGGACGGAACCTCTGCTGTTTTGTGTGGGGGGCCTAAGGGGGTTTGAGTGAATCGTGGGGATGGAAAGGTGTGTGGTGGCTGTGTGGTTTTGGGGAACTGGGTCATATGAGCGGAGGAGGGTGCGTATGTCGTGGTCCGAAAGTGGATTGATGGTGCGTCGGGAGCGGTTGGTGGATTGTGAGCGGGGATTGAGGTCCAGTGTGGGGAGTTTAGAGTGAGAGGGTGAGTAGGATGGGTGGGGGACTTGTTAGGAGGGGAAGTGGTGGTGGGTAGGGGGTATCTGGGGTGTATGAAGAGTAACTCTTTGAGGGTGTGAAGATCTTCTTTGACTTGGAGGAGGGTGGACATAATCTTGTCCAGCGTGGGATTGGGAATGGTGTTGGGGATGGGCTCTGAGGGTGAGTAAGTGTCCAGGGTACTGGAGTGGGGGGAGGGTTGTGGTGGTGTTAGTGCAGGGGTTGGTGGTATTAGTGAGTGGGTTGGTATTCGGAAGGGGAGGGAGGTTGGGGGGAGGGGTGTGGTTGAATTAGGGAGGAGGTTGGTGGTATAAGTGAGGGGGTTGGTGGTAGGAGGGGTAGGAAAGTTGGGGGGAGGGGTGTGATTGGATCAGTAAGGGGGTTGGTGTTACTGGGGCAGGGGTAAGTGGTACATCCTATCATTTCTAAAGGTAGAGTATAACGCTTTTTGTCAGCAGTAAGACATACAATAACTTGGAAATCTCCCAAAAATACACACAACTTAAAAAAAAACAGAAGCTTCAAAGTACCTTACTACAATCAAGGTATTTTCAAAATGTGGAATGTAAACATGGATATTCAGCATGTTGCAGATAATTCAATTGCTGTTGCTTGCTATGTTACGATATATATTATCAAATCTGAAAAGACAGATATGAAGCAAATGTGGGAGGAAATTTCAGAGTCCTAGCAAGAAATGGTACAGCTTCAGCTTGAAAATGCTGGGCCACAAAGAGATTGGATCCTATGAATGTTCGGATCGATTGAGCTGAGCCAGTTTATATTCAAAGTCAAGAGGAATCATTTGGGTAAGTCTAGGTCCTGCCTCCAAATGAAATACAGTACTGCAATCTTTACAAGAAATCGAATATGTATCACAGTATGTACCAGAAAGTACTGATATTGTTAAAACTATTATGTTAGATACATACTTTCCCAAAAGGAGTCCCTATCTTGAAAACCTATGTCTGTATGAAATACTTCAACATTATAGGTTTAAAAAGAATGTTAGAGAAAATACAAAAGAGGAAACATATTCAGTAGTTGGATGTGATGGATGTTTAGTCAAATATGCCAAAGCAAATCTTATTAATCACAGAAAACTCAGTTGCTAAAGTCCAGATACAAAATAATTTTTCTATTTAGCACTGCAGCTTTTCAAGCCTTGGCGTAGTGAAACAGAATTACTTGGAGATTTTGACTGCTAGTCCAAGGCTGTCCTTACCGACCTGGCAGGCCTTGTCTGCTGCAGGGACCTTTATGACCTGCGGTCCACGCCATGTCTTCATGCCAACACCGGGACTGGGAAGACTGAGGAAGACGCTGAATCTTTGCCTCGCTTCGCGTCTCCTGGCCTGCGACTCCTGCTCTTACTGCTCGTTCGCTGACTCTCTGCTGGCCCCAGTTCCTGCTGCAGACCTGCTGGGCCTTCGACCCTGCCTTTGGCTGCGGTGAGCGGCAGCGGGTGGTGGTGAGCTGCTCTTGTGGGCTGGGCTGGTGCAGCCGCGGCCGTGGCTGAGTCTCGACTCCCCGTAGTGCTCCTGAGCCCAATAGCGAGTAAGCCGCGACCAGCAGTTGATGCTGCTGCTGCACGGAGCAAGGAGCTGAGGTGAGGTGATTCAATTGTAAGGACAGAAGAATTGCGATGCAGTAACCAGGAGTCTCATAGATTTACAGCACCTATACAGCACCTGTGGAACAGAGAGAGAATAGGCGGGTCCTTGATTTTATTTTTCTGGAGCTCCATGGTGTTTGTGCTGCTGCTGGACGGATCACGGGCAAACGGACTACGGCTCCCAGGATACTTTATTGGCTGCAACGTCACCAGATAGCGCCAGAGGCGCTTTAAAGATGCGTGCATTCTCCTGCAATGCCGGTCTGAGCCCAGCCGAGACTGGTAGAGGCTGGTCCAGACCCCTAAGAACTGGGTTTCGAGTCTTAAGGTATCTGACCTTATATGTGGCTTGTATCTTGACTAGTAGCCCTATTTCTGTTTGTCCTTCTTTTGTCTGCAAACGGAAGCACACCACAGAGCAGGGGGTGGTGGGGACGTTAGACGCATTCCTTTTAAGAGCTAAGTCAGTTCTGATACACGAGATCGAGCTGACGGAACGCTTTCGCTAGAACCCCAGCAACCCCTACCTAAGTTAACGCAGATTGTTCCTTTGACTAATCCTACTCAGCCTGATAATACAACAGTCTCCCATGTAACCTCTGAGTTAGATATTGTACAGAATACACTTTGTCGTCAAAACCTCATAACACAGGTCAAAATTCTTCAACAATAGCTATAGGGCAGAAAACTGATATTGCGCATAACTCTAGCCAGGAACCACCCACTAACAAGAGAAAGGGGAAGGGTAGGGGCACACAGAGAGCATCTCAAAAGGCAGATAGCCCAAGGATAACTAGGCATAAGGGTAAAAATATTGGCCCATTCAGTCAACAACAACAACCAGGGGAACAGACAGTATATCACCGCCGACTCTGGACGACGATTTCTGGAAGAGAATGGAGACGATGATATCAGTTATGTTGGACCCCTTGGCTCAGAAATTGGCTCTAATTGAGGACAGGCTCACGAAATTGGAGGGGTCCGTCACAGATATCATCTCTGATATCAATAAGATAGCTAAGGGTGGGGATGCTGGGACCACTATGGGACTTTCAGGAGATAATCTTCCCGTAAGCAATTATGCCTCTGGGCAATCTAGTAATCAACAGTAAAGCTTAACTGCCGTACTAAATACTGATCCAACTAGAGTCCATGCGCAGAGTCAACCAACCACACAAAGATCTCAGCCCCGTACCGTTGTTATCTAATCAGTTGCCTTTTGGTGGATTTTACCATGGAAGTGAGCAGGGCCCTATGCCCTCCACTATGGCTCCTTTAATAATGAGTGGAGGTTCTACCATGAGACAGGGAACCGGAACACTTGCATCTAAAAATACTCCCGGGGTTAACTATGGCATTCAAACTAACCCTAACATGCCTTTAGACCTTCCCCCAGAAGCCACACCATACACGATTGTCCTAGCCAATGTTCCACCCCTTCCTCAAAATGGCGTGGAACACTGGTCTACCTTAAGGAACAGATTACTACATCTACTATCTAATAGGACTGGGATGACAGATATTCTTTTTACAGAATTTAAGATGGTGTGGCGCATATCCTGGGTTGGTAAATCACCAAAGATGATGGAAGGAGACTGCATGGTTCTAACATTTAGATCCCCCAGATTAGTACAGGCTATTCTCAGCAGAGCAGGGACACAGTTCATTTCCACAAATAATATTAGTATATTGCCCTTGGGGTTCTTTTACCAACCATATAGTTTCCCTGGAAGATTACGATACCCAAGTAAAGACTGGTGCAGCTACTCCATCCCAGTTTTTAATCGCTATGGTGTTTTGGGTACGTTAGACGAACAAGATTGACGTGATCATTTACTGAGTCTCACTAGGGGAAATAATTGCTGTCATGTTAATATGCATAACGGCATAAACCCCATAATTGAGGTAGATCACCCCCCTTCTATTACGGAGGCACAGGATATCGTCCTTAAGAATTTAGCTAATAAGACCATTAGTGAATCTAGAACAATTAATACACCAGATCCGCCTCATTAAATGGAGATAATGGGGATAGTGGAGTTGTGAGCCAATCAAACATCCTTGCCCATCAGAACCCGGTAGAGAAAGCATGTTGGAAAGTAGTATCATGAACATTGCTGGCTTGTCATCTAAATATTCAAACCCACTGTTTTGGGGAATTTATTAGTACCTAATCTATTATATGCCTGCAAGAAACCTGGGCAATGGAACCAATCCATATTAATGGTTTTAAGACATTGCATACCCCAGCCGTAGCAGGGCTCATGAGCAGAGCGAAAGGGGGTCTAGGAACATATATCTCAAATAGGCTGGAACTGAAAAAGATAGTATTTCCGGCTGAGGAACACTACTATCAAGTAATTTTACTTCATGTTGATAACACTCATTTTATACTGCTTGTGAACCTCTATAATAACATTCCGCTTCCTCTGGTGAAATATGTTTTAACACAACTATGTAATAATTTGCAATCCGTACATGGAAAAAATTATAGAGGCATGATGATGATTTTGGTAGGGGATTTTAACTGTGTGTTGTGCTCAAATGAAGGAGACAAAATGTGCGGTGTTGCCTTAGCGGAGGGTATGTGCAACACGCATTTTTGTCACTCCCCGCTGCGCAATCTGTATAAAAATTTGAGTTTTAGCATGAATGTGGGCTTTGCAAGTGATTTAACTAACAAACCTATACCTATGCCTACCACCTTCAATGGGAGGGGAGCACACTCTACTATAGATTACATCTTAATATCAAATAGCCATGCCCACAGAGTGACTATGTTTTATGTGGATGACAACTCTTTGAGTGACCATTTCCCGTTGTGCCTCTCAATCCTATCACCATTGAACAAATCTAGCAGGCATGATCAATCAGATCAGATCCTTTCAGAAATCTCGCTTCATAGGACTAATGGTTATAGTCTTGATGAAACATGGAAAATAACTTTTAGAAAATCAGCGACTGAGGATTTTAGGGGCTCATTATGATGGTGGGCGGACATCAGTCTGCCCACCATCATAACGGTGATGGGACCACCTGCTATACATGCGGCGGTTCCACCAGCCCAATTAGAATGCGCCCGTCATACTGACGGGCGCATCCTGGCCTTTTACCATTGCGGATGGTGCTGCAGCACCGTCTGCAATGGGAAAAGAGCATGCACCGCATTTCCCTGCACCAAGTGGCAGGTACCACGCGGTTTCTGCCACTTGGTGCATGGAACTGCAGGGGGGTACCATGGGTAGCCCACCAGTGCACCGCAACGGGCCTCCAAAGCCAATCTCCGCCAGCCTTTCCATGGCGGCATCGCTGCCATGGAAAGGCCTATACTCACCCACATCCTAATATGGCAGGCGGTGCCTGCTAGGCACCGCCACCACATTAGTGGCCCAGCTCGGTCCGGCAGCCAACCATGATGATTGCCACCGGTAGAAAAGCAGCGGACGGACTTTGCGTCCGCCGCGATACCCACTGCCCTCCTAATATGGTGGGGGGTATTTCTCATTATGATGGTATAATGATTGACACCGCCGTGCCGGCGGTGCCGATAGTTTCGCCATCGTAATGAGCCCCTTATTTACAACTGGAAAACAGCAGCTGAAGTACCGTACAATATGCTTGCATAAAACAAGTCTATAGTTTGTTGAATGCCTACACTGCAAGAGTGTTCTACAATTAATCCACTGCTTCTCAAACTGGAAAAACAACAAATTATGGGAATTTAAGCTTTTGACCAAATCAAACACCAAGGAGTGACAATTCTTCTTACTGAGAAACAATAGGCTAAATTGCATTCTTTGGGAAGTCTGTATCTAAAACTGCAGGATTAGAATAGACTTTACATGTATGCACAAACTGCCAAGTAATTTTACGGCATAATTTGAATATAGAAGAAGAATTAGTAAATGGAGCAATGGTAAAAGTTGTTGATTTTGTACATTTTTAAAAAGGAGATGGAATAGAATTTGTGTTTATAAAATGTGTTGGGCATTGTGCTGTACGTTTTTTGCTTGTAAAAGACGTGTATGTTCACAGACAACAGTTTCCTCTGTCTCTAGCATATACAGTAATGATTCATAAATCTCAAGGTTTAAGTTTAGACAGAGATTTGTAAATATTGGAAGTACTATGTTCAAAGAAGGAATGGCATACGTTGCATTGTCTCGAGTAAGAACATTGTCTGGTTTGTATTTGATAGATTTTGATGAGAAAAAGGTTAGCACAGATGCAAATTGAGTACGAGAGTACAATCGTTTAAGAAGACGTTATGCTCCTGATTTAGGTGAATCTCCCATATGTGAGAAATGTGTAGTGTGTCCAAAATAGAAATTTGTCAAACATGAAACTGAGGTTCAAAAAAAGAAACCAACTGAAGCGGAAGTTGAAGCTGTAAACAAAAGTGTTGATGACATTGTAGGATACCAGTTGGAAAACAGTTCAGATATCAACTGTTATGCTAATGTGATTCTGAATGTTGTCTTTCATCTACCAGATCTTCATCATGAAATCATGGGAAATTATGAAAAAAAGATTCTGTTCTGCAGTACTTCAAGTATTTCAACAGTTGGTAAGTAACATACTGCTTCTGGCATTCAGCATCTATTAGATATATGTACTGGTACATTGACATTTACTCTCAACATACAACAAGATACACAATAATTTTTAATGCTCATGCTTGGAGTATTAGAAGATCAACGAATACACATTGAAAACTTATTTGGACTATTACTGATGGGAGCATACCCATGAAGAGTGTTCATTTACTTCTACCACTCAAATACTAGCAGAAGAATTCGTATACTTGATAGTACCAGACTGCAAATCAGTACCTTTTAACAAATTGATAAGAACAGCAATTCAGGATAGGACTTGTTCACATTGTAAACCACAGATGTTGTCTACATTTACATATAGAAAGAAATTACAGATTTTAAAGGAAGTCAAGAATCTATTTCAGGAAAAACCTTTACGACAATGGCTATTATTTTTCATGATGGACCCACTACAACATCTGGACACGAGACAGTTTATGTAAAGTGGAACAAGGGATGGACGCTTTGCAATGATGCCCACCTGGAATTCAAACCTAGATTGCCTTTTCAACTACCAAATTCTTATACGTTATTTTTGCAGCCAAAGTTTTGAGTACATATTTTGGCCTATTGCGGAAGAAGTCAACAGAAAGTAGAGCGCACTATACAGTATTACTGTTTATATTTAATGTTCTTAATTTTTTTTTGCCCATATTGATATAACTATTGGAAAATTGTGTTTATAAGCAAATTGTTTATATATATGTGTTGTCTATATTGTACCTGATGTAATTAAGGTTATACATTTTGTGAAATGTATTTCAGACACATAATACAGTTAATGTAAATGAAGGAAGTTATTAACAAACTGTAGATAGGAAAACACATAGCTACACATATTGATAATGATGTTCTTTGATGATTTGTTTTTTTTTCTACAATCAATTTGACTGTTTTTTTCCCTGCTGTTCAATGATGATGCTACATTGAAATCACTGTGTATGGTTAACTTAAGTGGAATCTGAGAATAGAAAAAATGGAAAGTGAGAATGTTATGTAATTGTAAATGTATGTAATACTCTCAAAAATATAATATTGTATTTTTTCTAATATATTATCATTAAATGACAGTTTTTCTTTTTGTTCTTTATTACTGTTGAAGTTTGAAAACGGTTTTAATGCTGTTTAGGATAATATTATTCCGAATTAGTTTTACAGAATGATGTATCTAAATTACTTGAAAGGTAAGAGTACATAATATGTCATCCATGATAACATTAAAAATGTGGAAATTTAATTATATGTAATTTGTTTCTAATATAAATAATGTTCATCTTTTATATTACTTCTATCTAACGTATGATTAAATTTCTGTGGAGCACTGTCACACTTACTTTTTACAAAAATGCATAGACTAACAAAAGTGCTTATTTTGAACATTATTTACTCCTCATTATACAGGACAGGTGTGTATTGAACTCTCTATCAAATGACTTTTCAGATGCATACATAGATAAGACATGTCTGGTTATGTGAATCAAAAGTCTAGTAGAACTGATAAGATTTGTGCACCTGTATGATAAACTACATAGTTAGAGTCGTCAGATATAAAACACATGTCAGAAAACATATGGAAGCCTACACATACTTGAATACATCTAATTCACACCACATGTTTTTGAAATGTACATACAAGAAGATGCATGTATTACTTTCTCCTCCTTATACAGGAGGGTATTGAAAGTGCTTTTTATTATATTTGGAAATTTGACACTTTTGAAGTATGATGTATCTTCTCATTTGAAGAAGTATTTTAAGCTATATTATAAGGCTTATAGGACCAAGTTTTAATGAATAGAATCTACTGTATATGGCACAATCCATGCACTTATCCAATCGATCTAACACTATCCTTGCACTAATTTATTAACTCAGGCAATATTCATACAGCCATCCAATCATACAGATACTAGTAAGGTACTCATTCAATAACCCAGACACTACTCTTGCACTCTTCCAATCACCCAGGCAGTATCTATACACTCAACCATTCACTCAGGCACTACACACGTACTGCTTTATTTACCCAGGCACTACTTCTGCACTCATGGAACTACCCAGGGACTACCCATGTACTCATGCAACCAAACAGACACTATACATGCACTCATCCAATCACCTAGGGGCTACCCATACACTTAGTCACTGATCCAGGTACTATCCATGCACTCATGCAATCACCCAGGCAATACCCTTGTACTCATTGGATGAGCCACATACTACCCTTGCACTAACCCATTCACTCACACACTATACATGCAGTTATCAAATCACACAGGCACTATGGTTGCACTCAACCTTCACTCAGTCACTACCCTTGCACTCATGCATTCACTAAGCCAGTACTCTTGCATTCATCCAATCACCCAGGCACTACCCATGCACTCATGCAATCACTCAGGTACTATCCTATAACTGAACCAGTCACTCGTGCAGTACCCATGAACTCATACATTCACTCAGGTAGTACTTATGCACTCATCCAATCTCCCAGGCACTACCCATGCATTCACCCAATCACCCATGAACTGCTCATTCTCTCATGTATTAATCCAGTTACTAGCACTGCACTCATAGAGTAACCCAGGTATTGCTCTAGCACACATCCAATCTCCCAGGCATTATGCATATACTCAACCAATCACCCAGGCACTACCCATACACTCATTGATTCACCCAGGTACTATCCATGCACTGACACAATCACCCAGGCACTGATATTGCACTCACCCATTCATCCAGCAACCAGCCATGCACTCATGCATCCAATCAGGCACTGTCCATGCAGTCATACAATCATTCAGACACTACCCATGCAGTCATCCAATCACACAGACACTGCTCATGCACTCACCCAATGAGCCAGGCATTACCCTTCCATTTATTAGCTCACTCAGGCATTACCCTTGCACTCATCTAATCACTCAGGCACTAACTATGCACTCGTTGAATCACTTAGACACTATCCTTCAATTCAACCATTCACTTATGCAGTACTTATGCATTCATGCATTCACTCAGATAGTGCTTATGCACTCATCCAATTACATAGGCACTACCCATGCACTCATCCAATCACCCATGCAGTCCCCATACCCTCATTCATTCATCTAGGTACTATCCATGCACTCATGGAATCACCCAGGCACTGTTATTGAACTCACTAATTCATCCAGCAACTACGCATACACTCATCCATTCACTCGCACTATCCTGCAACTGAACCATTCTTTCATGCAGTACCCATGCACTCATACATTCACTTAGGCAGTACTTTTACACTCACCCAATCTCACAGGCACATCTCACTTTTATTTATCCAGGTACTAGCCATGCACTCATGGAATAACCCAGGAAGTGCTCCTTCACTCATCCAATCTCCCAGGCACTATGCATGCACTCATCCATTCACTCAGTCACTACCCATGCACTCATGAATTCACTCAGACAGTGCTCATGCACTCATTCAACCACCCAGGCACTCCCCAGGCACTCATCCAATCACCCAGGCACTACCATCCTCTCATTCATTCATCCAGGTCAATAGATGTCAGCTAGGTTTTAGAAGTAAAGTTGGATCCTGGAACAGTGTCTTAACCTTAACTTGATTATAGGCAAATATACCATAGCTCGACACTGCCCCATTTGCCTAGCATTCATGGACCTCACCTCGGCCTTTGACTTTGTTAATAGATCTCGGCTCTGGAAATGTCTTTTAGACTACGGGTTGGATGAGGACATGGTGTACTTTTTAGCATATATACATAGGGATCTAAGGGCACAGGTGAGAATAAGCGTGGATTGGGTAGTTTCAGGGGACATAGTGGTCGGAAGAGATGTAAGGCAAGGGTACGTTTTAGCCCCACTTTTGTTTATTTTGTATAATAATGAGTTACATAACGTACTGTCTGACCTGACCACAGATGTTCCTACGATTAATGGCAACAAGCTGCCCGCCCTTTTTTATGCGGACAACGCTGTTTTAATAGGCAGAACACCCAACGCTCTGCGCACATTAGTTAGGGGGTTTGTTGATTTTATAAATGGTCTGAATTTGTGCACACATTTTAAGAAATATTTTTTAATGTGTTGTGGTCCTACAAAATGTGTTATTAATGCTATTACTTCGGGTTCTGAAACCTTGTTATGCACACGCACTTTTCCATTTCTGGTTCTGCAATTTTCACCCCAATTGGTATATGGGCGGAGAAATTTGTTTAAGGCAGTTAACACAATTTAAATCTCCCCAACCAAAAAGAATTGAAGTAGTGTTGTCCCTTCTCAACATCTATTGAACACAATGTATACCTACTATAACATACGGGACTGAAATCTGGGGCTATATAAACGTTAAAGCCGCCCAGGTCAAAGAAAATAGATTTTGTAGGAGAATATTGGGGACACCCATCTCTTCTTCATCCTTTGTCGTAATGAATTAAAACTATTTTACCTAGAGGACTATATTAGGTCCCCCCCACTTAACTAGAGTAAACCTGGGGTATATTTTTCATAATAGAGACCAGTTAGATGGAATCAATAAAAAGATTATTCGAGATGCCATATATAAATATTATGGGGACATAAGATACGCACAAGAGCTCTCTAAAACCTCCGTTACACATTATATATATCATTGGTAGATGACGGGGGCCCTTCCACCTATTTACCAGCTGGTTACTTTTTATTAGACATTACTCACTGGGAATGTAGTTTGCTCTTTCGCCTTAGGTCTGGCACCTTAAAATATGTGTTGTGTTTTCCCCTAGGCCACCAAACTAATATTGAGGAATTGCTTTGCCCTTGTGGCAACTCAGGCAAGCAATTCATGTTGCATTTCCTGTTATTTTGTAATTTTTATCAAAGGTACAGTAAACATCTCTTGATGCCAATTTTTAGGGCCAATGGTATAACGGGTTTTAAGGTTGCATATGGGCCTATACTCCAACTTAATGGGGAAGACGTAACAACTCGAGTCTGTACTTTTTTTAAATGGCCATTCGTTCGCATGCCTCAATGAATCCCTGATGATTGTATCGGATTGGATGTTTTTATTTAATAGCCTATTCTCTTCTGCTGCTTTTACTATCTGCACTTTGCACTTCGTCACTTTATTATATGATGCTGCTATACATACAACCTGACATATCCCTGCTGCTATTTTTCTTAAAACTACCTGTATTCTGCACTTTGGCATTTTATCATTCGATGCTGCTATATTTGTAATTCGCTAAATCGGTGACAACTTTGTGTTGATTTATTGAATTGCCTTTACATAGCCAAATCTTGATGCACGTCTTAAACTCAGACAATGTTCTTGTGTAAATGTTTGAAATGATTAATTTTGTGAGAATTGTTTGTGCTTTTATGGATCTTGTACATCCGAATAATGATTATTGAATTGAATTGAATTCATCCAGGTACTATCCATGCACTCATGGAATCACCCAGGCACTGCTACTGCTCCTGCACTACCCATACACGCATTCATTCACCCAGGTACTATCCATGCACTCATGCAATCACTAAGGCACTGCAAAAAATTTGAAACAATATTACAATTTAGTAAAACTTGCAATTATTCAAATAAATAATACTATAATCTTTAATCAGCTAAGTTATATATATTTTAAAAAAGTGATTATAATTATTTTTGAAGTTTTCAAAAATACATAGAAAATCATACAAAAAAACAAAAACTAGTTACAAACATCTTTAATAAATAAAAATGTTTACAAAACCTTAGAATTGCACTGAAAAAAACCAGAGGTTTCCGGGATGTTATAGTAAGGAATTAGCATTTAAAAAACCTTAGAAATTCACTGAAAAAACAGAGGTTTCAGGGACGCTGTAGTTAGGAATTTGCATTTTAAAAATACCTTAAAAAATTATAGAAAAAAACCTAGGTTATAGGGATATTATAGTTAGGCTAACATGTCACACAAAAACAGAGAAATGCAGCTGTTAAAGTTAGCTGAGCTAACTCCCTTGCCTGTAATGCACTACTGATGACGTCACATATTACATCACTGATGACATGGTCAGTGATATCACTGAAGACATCACTGATGACATGTCAAATAACATCACTGATGATATCACTGTTTACATCATCCACATAATCTCTGATGCACCTACTCACACCCCAATATAACCTATTATACACCCACTCCAAACTTCAGACTAACATTCTTGAAACCATTGACAGACCAATACCAGTACGTACATACCCACTCACTGATTCATAGGTTTACATACACATCCACTCACTCACCCATACAGGCACTCATGCACCCAGCCACTCAGCAATATAGCTGCTGAGATATACACTCATACACAGATACAGCAACTCATATACCATCAGTCACCCATAGAACTACTTTACAGAAACACACAGACACTGGATGATGTCATCAGTGATGTAATCAGTGAAGTCATTTGAGATGTCATCAGTGATGTCATCAGTGATGTCATTTGAGATGTCATCAGTGATGTCATCAGTGATGTCACTGACCATGTCATGAATGATGTAATATGTGACATCATCAGCAGTGGATTGCGGGCGCGCGAGTTATATTGAGTCCAACTAACTATAACGTGGGAATTTCAATGGTTTTGTATGAGTAAAATGTTCAGCTAACTATAACTGGTGTGAAACCTATGGCTTTTTCAGTGAATTTCAAAGTTTTTTTAAATATTAATTCCTAACTATAACTAGTGTCAAACCTATGGTTTTGTCAGTGAATTTCAAAGGTTTTGTAAATGCTAATTCCTAACTATAACGTTTGTGAAACCTATGTTTTTTTTAGTGAATTTGAAAGGTTTTTTAAAAGCTAATTCCTAACTATAACGTTTGTGAAACCTATGGTTTTTTCAGTGAATTTCATTGTTTTTTAAAAAGCAAATTCCTTTTTTTATCGACTTTGTAACCTACTATTTTTTCTTATTAGCTGTTTTTTATAACTATTAATTATATTTTTGGAAAAAAAAAATATTTGTTCAATGTATATATATATTTTTTTACATTTTTTTCCGGTGCGCTCAGGGTGCGCGCACCGGTAAGCTCTCCCGAGAGCGCACCGAGAGCGCTATTTCAGCGTTCGTAAAAAAAAATATGCATGAAAACAAAATAATAATGGAAGACATTTAGTATCATACTTATAAAAGCAGTATTTTTGATTTACGAAATGAAAATGATTTTGCATTTACGTAAAGCTATCAAAACGTCACTCAGGCGCACTGCGTAAGCGCCCCCGGAAGCGCCTACATTCGCGCCGCGTGAGCGCCCCCGGAAGCGCCTACGTTCGCGCCGCGTGAGCGCCCCCGGAAGCACTCCGGTGTGCGCAGCGTAAGGGTGTCAAGTCATGTGACCTTAAAATAACTCTTTTCATTGGTTGCTAACAGTTTTTTTTACAAAGAATGAAATCCCCACCCATTTCCTTCACTTCTTCTTTCACTTTTGTGACTGCAAGTCCTGCCTTTTTGCTGTCGGATCTTTGTGGGAATAAAATCTTGGATTATCATGGCTGCCAGACCATCCAGCAGTGAGGATGACTCCAATGAATTTCTTGATGAAGAGGCTCATCAGCCGAAAGTAAATCAACACTTTATTTGAAAGTTTTTTTCTATTCCTGATGACCAGAAGAAAGTAAATGCTCCAAAAGTGGAGTGCAGGATTTGTCACACTGTCCTGTCACGGGGTGACCCCACTAAGAAATATTCTTTTGGTAACTCCACAATGATTCGCCATGTGGAGAGGAGGCACTCCCAGAATTTTGCCCGGGAAAGTGTCAGGGCTCTGGCACGAGAGGCTCCCAGTGATGGGGCCTCTACTTCAACGGGAGGACAAACTGCATCAGGAAGGGAGCAATCACAAGAGCAAATTCCCAACATCCAGCCTGCTTTTAATAAAGGCGTTATTAAATGCAGATATTGCGATAAGTTACTTTGCTATGGGGAACAAAGTGTTCTGCTCATGGTTCGAGCATTGGAGAACCATCGCTGTCGTTCCCAGCCCTAATTATTTATTTATTTTTTGCTCCTGTTGAGCAGTTTCCCATTCCCTGTTTTTGTTTTTGTTCTAAAAAAAGAAAAAAAGAAGAAAAAAAAGTTTTTTTTAGAACTACCTCCAATGCTCATCAAAGAGCTGTGTTCTTAAAAAAATTAAAAAGAGTAAGTGAAGTGGAGTGCATTGATAAACGAGAAGAAAATGAGTGAGAAAGCACAGAAAGGGACGAGAGGGGAAGGGAGAGAAGGGAAGTGAAGTAGGGGGACTGAAAGAAGGTGAGTGTGGGGAAGGAGAGTGAGGAGAAGGAGAGTGAACATGGGGAATGTGGATATGTGAAGAAAATGTAGTAAAGGAACGGGGGTGTGGAAGGGTAAGAAAAGAGCAGTGATGTTTTGGAAAGACTAGAGATACAGACTGGATAAAGACAAGTAAGTGTGAGACCAGGTAATTAAGGCAGTGAAGAAACAGAGAAAGTGAAAGAAAAAATAAGAGTAGAAGACTGAAGGCCTCATTTTTGCACCTGCCTCACAGCAGGCGTAACACTGACGCAGGTCCTTTAACATGGGCCTGGCCCCATGTGAAAGGATGCATTGCTGGGGTTGCGTCACTTTTGTAACACACTCCAGCAATGCATCACTTTTGCACTTACAGATACGTCAGAAATACTGACGTATCTGTAACTTCTTTCGACATAATGTGTCATACATTAAATATGACGCATGAGTAGAAGACTGTAGGTCTCATTTATGAGGCCATGCGTCACTTTTACGCCACCGGTGCGTCACTTTTTGTGACGCACCAGTGCTGTAAAAAATGCACCTTGTTGAGTCATATTTACAAAGTGACGCATCTAGGTAGATGTGTCACTTTGTAAACCCCTGCGCCACATTATACCTACATCAGGTGTAATGTATGCAAAAGGGGCCTATTGACGCACGAAAGGGTCGTAGAGGTGACGCAGTGAAATCTAAAAGATTTCACTACGTCACTTTTAGGACGCCATTGTGTCAAAATCTTGCGCCTGTCTCACAGCAGGCGTAAGACTGATACAGGCCCTTTCACATGGGACTTGCCCCATGTGAAAAGATGCATTGCTGGAGTTGTGTCACTTTTGTGACACACTCCAGCAATGCATCACTTTTGCGCTTACAGATACGTCAGAAATACTGATGTATCTGTAAGTACTTCTGACATAATGCGTCATAAATTAAATATGACACATGAGTAGAAGACTGAAGGCCTCATTTATGAGGCTATGCGTCACTTTTACGCCACCGGTGAGTCACTTTTTGTGACGCACCAGTGCTGTAAAAAATGCACCTTGTTGAGTCATATTTACAGAGTGATGCATCTAGGTAGATGTGTCACTTTGTAAACCCCTGCGCCACATTATACCTACGTCAGGTGTAATGTATGCAAAAGGGGAGTATTGACGCAAGGAAGGGTCGTAGAGTTGATGCAGTGAAATCTATGACATTTCACTGCGTCACTTTTAGGACACCATTGTGTCAAAATATTGCGCCTGCCTCACAGCAGGTGTAAGACTGATGCAAGCCCTTCCACATGGGACTGACCCCATGTGAAAGGATGCATTGCTAGAGTTGTGTCACTTTTGTGATACACTTCAGCAATGCATCCCTTTTGCGTTTACAGATATGTCAGAAATACTGACGTATCTGTAACTACTTGCGACATAACACGTCATAAATTAACTATCACGCATGAGTAGAAGACTGAAGGCCTCATTTATGAGGCTATGCGTCACTTTTACGCCACCGATTCGTCACTTTTTGTGATGCACCAGTACTGTAAAAAATACACCTTGTTGAGTCATATTTACAAAGTGAAGCATCTACGTAGATGCGTCACTTTGTAAACCCTTGCGCCACATTATACCTGCGCCAGCTGTAATGTATGCAAACGGTGTGTATTGACATAAGGAAGGGTCGTAGAAGTGACACAGTGACATCTAAGAGATATCACTGCGTCACTTTTATGACGCTCTTGCGTCCAAATCTTGCGCCTGCTTAACAGCAGCCGTAAGAATGATGCAGGCACATTGACATAAGACTGGCCCTATGTGAAAGAATGCATTGCTGGAGTTGCATCATTTTTGTGACACATTCCAGCAATGCATCACTTTCCTCTAAACATTCTACATTATTTTTTTTACTCTATTGTTTTTACACTGTTTTTCCCTGTGGTGCGCTCAGGGTGCGCGTACCGGAGAGCACACCGGTGAGCACAGCCAGCGCTTACCCCGCGAAAATTGCAAAAAAAAACAACGTTTTTTTGCCCTTCAGGGTCCTTCTAGGCCCAACTCAGAAAAACTAGTGAGTCAGGGGGTGTCTACTCTGCCCCCTTTCAATTATATCCCCCTTTCTTTTTTCACCTCTTGTGTCTCGATTCTACCGAGACACAAGATGGCGGACTCTCCGGACTGTTTAGAATGTTGACAGACACCGACAGCCAATCAGCTTTCCGCTTGCGCACTCGCGTAGCGCGCCGGGTGCGCTCCCCGGTACGCGCACCTGTGAGCGCTCTGAGCGTGCCTATAGATATATATATGTTTTTGAAGTTAATTTTTAAAAAAACCACTGGAGCAATTTTCAGCAAACATAGGAAAGGCACATCTGCATACCAGTCCCTACAATTTTGCCAAGTTTGGCGTAATTCCGTTCAGCGGTTCGGGCTGTAGACATGTCAGACCGTCCTATGGAAATTAACATGGGGAAAACACGTTTTGGGACCCCCCTTTTTTCTCAGCCCCCACTTCACGAATCCCCCCGAAACTTTCAAGGAAAGAGCGGAGCGCAGCGAGACCATTTTAAGGAAAATTACAGGCAGATCCCTCAATCGGCGCCAGAGTTATTCCCAATAGAATGTTGGATTTCCTATGGAAAACAATCCTAACTATAACTACCTACTGGCGACCGCCAGTAGGTAATATATATATATATATATATATATATATATATATATATATATATATATATATATATGTATGTGTATATATATATTACTACTACTGCATTAACTTATTATTCAACATTCTTACAATTGTAGTCACATAAAAAGTACTGTATTTAAACAGATATCACTAAGAGCATGCTTAGAAACTGCCATTGTGTTTGCCCGTCTTTGCGTCTTTAAATGATTAATTTCACAGCTGTGCCATATTTTATCATAAATTAAGGCGTAACCAATCAGTATTGTCGTTGTTACCGCACTAGCACTTTAAATTTCAGCAACTCTTTCGGTGCACCATGTGACCAAGCCCTCTGTGTAGGGCGAAACGTTATCCTGCCGTGGTGTGCTGCTAAATAAAAAACTCACTAGCACTCTGGGTCTTCCGTGTTCTTGCTAGTTGGTCAGCCGAGGATTGATGGCGTGGCGTGGCAGCAGGAGTACACATGTGGAAATATTTCGAGCCGGTTGAGTGTTTCTCCGGCGTTTGGAAGATCCCTCCTTCGTAAGTGGCCGAGCAGCAGGAAACTGGGACCTCCGCTCAACCGGAAGTCTTTATTTCTCCCGTTGGGGAGTTACTGCTAAAGCCCCTGGACGTCTGAGATAATTGTTTGCTGTTGGTTTCTTGTCGGATGCCTTGCGGGACGGCTGTCTCGTTTTCTAACATTCGCATGCCAGCAGCAAGCCATAAAGAACGTTTCCAGTGAAGGAGTTGTGCGTTTGCGGAGGCGAGCGGCGATTACAGCAGCAGCCGCCGCATTGAGTGAGTACGACATTGGTTGTTAATTTAAGTATACGCCATGGCAGCGGGTGCACGCAAAGGGAGAGAGGTTGCCGCTTTGGAAGCGTTTGACGATTCCCCGGCTGGGGGGTCTACAGCTATCACGACTGAGGATTTGGGCGCCACAGGCGGAGATAATCTCCGTGTGAAATTTAAAACCCTGGAGAAACTGTTAAAACGGGAGCAGTCGAAGTGGTGGGAGCACCGCTCCCTCAGTCGATATCTGGAGGTTAACCGGATACCGCGTGGGTTAAGGGTTATGCTGGCTCCGAGTTATGAATACATGGACCCAACATTATTGAAAGACTGGGCTGAATGGAGTCTTGACTCATCACGCAGATTAGTAACAATGCTTGTTCGTCATGCAGAGTGTGACAGAGCTAAATTGCAGACAGAGATAGATGCTTTGGAGGCAGAATTAGCGTCTATGTGTGATGATGATGCCGGTATCGCGCTGGAGTGTAAAAAACTCAGGGAAACCATGGAGCAACGGGTGCAGAAAGAAGAGGATATCATTAGAAAACGGAAAGCATTCAAGTTCCAGCGTGATAAGAATGATTATAATGAGGGCAGAACTTTTACATTTGCTCGAAAGTATGATGCCATCAAAGCCTCTAAAATTAAGAACTCACGAGCAGGTGTAAGTGTCTTACAGGGAACAGTGCAGACACGTTCGAATTCTCCTGAAAGCTCTAGTTTTACGGATCTAAGCTCCAATCTGGATAGTGGGTCGGAAGCAGAAGCCGGTAGACTCACAGATCAATTGGGGTTTACACGGCTAACTATGGAGCAGGAACTGGAATGTGTCCGGCAGGACAGGCGCGATACATTGCGCCCAAGATTCCCAGCAACCGCAAAACCCCAAACGCAAGGCGGCGGGAACGAAGAAAAAGCCGCAGGCAACGGAAAACCAAAGAAAAGAAATTACAAACGGTGGAATGCCAACAAAAAACAGTAACTAATGTGACTCAAACCAACAATCTGGCGCAAATACAGGATACTGGTTCATCAGGTTTGTCTGTTATTAATCTGACTGACACAAGGTTTTCTGATCTGGAAATTAACATTTTGTCTAAAGGATTGTCTTATAGTCCCCCCAGTAGCTTCAATTACGTGGATACTAGATTGGACATTTTTAGATTTACACGGAAACTGAAGCTAAGAAAGCACTTTGCCAACATTAAATCTCGCAATGCATGTAAAACAGCAGCAGGAGCGACTGGCACTACGGTGGGACTAGTGGTGAACGATGTTCCTCTTATGCAGGATCTGGCAGCCCTGCGTGCAGAAGCTCCAAATTCTCAGAGTACACAAGGGCAGGAGAACACCCACACAGGTGGATTAAGCAATCTCAAGCCACGTTCTACGTTCACCCCTGTCACCCCTTACGACAACATAGACATATTCCAGGATGCAGTTGTGAAACAGGTGAAGGCATTGCATGTGAAAACCTTGAAATCTAATTACAGCAAGCATCAGGGCAACAACAACTATCAGAGATTGGTCAAGAGAATCAAGGCGAACGGAAATGTGATAGTCCGGCAATCTGATAAGGGGGGTAATATCGTGCTTTGGCCGAGAACATTATATCTTGAAGAAGCCTACCTTCAATTAAATGATCCGGAATGTTACAGACATTGTGATGCAAATGTACTCAAGAAAGCGCAAACAGATTTTCATTCTCTCCTTATGGGCTGGCGGTCCAGCGGTCTTATTAGCATGGACGAACTTAAATGTCTTAAAAATGACCACCCCATCACCCCAGTGTTGTATCTCATTCCAAAGGTACACAAAAACGCGCTAAAGCCGCCAGGTAGACCCATCATTTCGGCGTGCGGGGGGTTATTGGAGAAAGCCACCACCTATATCGATTTGTTCCTCCAGGAGTATGTGTTGGCGTTGCCATCTTACATTCAGGACTCCAGTGATTTGTTGAGGAAGTTAACTGATTTTGTGTGGTGTGATGACTATTTGCTGATTACCCTTGACGTGTCATCTCTATATACAAGTATATTGCATGCAGATGGTTTAAGGGCGTCAGAGTTCTTTCTTGGTAAACGACCTATAGAACTAGTGGAGCACAACAAGATGTTGCTTGCTATGATCAGTTTTTGTTTGCATCACAACTATTTCATGTTTCTGAATCGCTATTACCAACAAGTCAGAGGGGTCGCCATGGGGGCCTGTTTCTCTCCTAGTTATGCCTGTTTGCATATGGGGTACTGGGAGAGACAGGTCCTCAATGGCATTCACCAAGACATCTGTGCCCTCCATATCATTCGATGGTACAGATACATCGATGACATCCTAATGATATGGAGGGGAACCCTTGAGCAAGCTGTTAGTTTCATTGATGTTTTAAACACTAACGCATTTAATTTGTCCTTTACATCACATATCAGTCAGACTACAGCAGATTTTCTTGATGTTACCCTTGAGGTCAGCCATGGCAAACTTGAAACTAAGCTTTATAGAAAGCCCACTGCGGGTAACACTATTTTGCACGCTGAGAGCCACCATCCACCGCATTTAATTCGCAGCATCCCCTATGGGGAGATGCTTAGAATTAGGCGAGTCTGTAGTACAGAATCTCACTGCAAAGAGGCACAAGCGGCGAGTAAACTAAGGTTTCTTGCCAGGGGCTATGAAGAACATCTTATTGACAAAGCTATTAGGAAAGCTAATGCCCTATCCCGCAGTGAAGCGTTGACCCATAGAAAAAACCAGAGATCCATTACAGCCAGTAGTGTACAACCGGTCAGACTTATTTGGACCTTTAACAGCCAGCATGGGGCGCTCAGAAAAATCATCAACCAACACTGGAATCTTATCAAACTAGATCCAGTGATAGGGGAACACATGCCTAATAGACCTGCGATCCCTTTCAAAAAGGCGTTTTCGCTGCAAGATGCATTGGTTAAATCCAGCCCGGAAGTGATCCCACCCAAAAATTGGCTTGCGGCGAGCCGTGGGTTCAGGAAGTGTTCTAGCTGTAAGGCTTGTTCTCAGGGCCTCAACAAATTTGAGTTCCTGACAGCTTTTTCAACAGTGCCCCGGAAAATCACCAAGCAGCTAACCTGCAAATCAGAGTATGTGGTATATGTGCTGGAGTGCCCGTGTGGCCTGCAATACATTGGTAGTACCAAATTGCAGGTGCACAAAAGAGTGATCCAGCACATCCGGGCAATTAACACGAATGATGCCGCATACCCTGTAGCCAGGCATTTTAAGGAGTTCCATAATAATAACAGTGGGCTCCTTAAATACTATGCTATAGATGCCGTAGGTCCACTCAGGAGGGGGGGCAATCGAGAAGGGTTCTTAAGGGCTCTTGAGACCAGATATATTCTGGAGATGGACAGCAAAAGTCCCAATGGTCTTAATTCCACGGAGGACTGCTATACATGTTTATAGTTCTGTCGGTTTCCTTAATTCTCCCTAATACCCCTTACCTGTATGCTGCTTGTTGTAGGTTTGTGTCTTTGACTTTCAGGCCATGTTTTCTGATCATTGTATACATATGTAACACCATTAGTAAATGTAACAAATCCTCCCTAGTTGTGTTAATAGCTGTATTTTATGAATTTCAAACCCAGTAAGAATTGTTTTTTCTTTTATTCATCACTTGTTTAGTTTAGTGTTGGTAAATAACTGTCACGGGCACCAGTGGCGTTAACAATTTAAGACATGCTTTCTTTATGGCTTTAGATTCTATCTGTTTTTTCATTTTCCGATTAACAGTCTTAGTCTCACTTGGGCGATTTCTTGTAAGATAGTTATTGTATATAGATGTATATAGATGAAATTTTTGTATATATTTTACTATGAAGTTAGAGGGCCATCGTAGTGTTATTAACGGCTTTTTGCATTTATGCAGGGAGTCCAACATAGCCGGTTCATGAATTTATGTGCGGTTGTAATTAATTGTAATATACATGAAATTTTGACAATAATGCGCTATGTCACGAACTGATATGTACTGTGGGAATTCCCAGTTGACCCTCTACTGCATTAACTTATTATTCAACATTCTTACAATTGTAGTCACATAAAAAGTACTGTATTTAAACAGATATCACTAAGAGCATGCTTAGAAACTGCCATTGTGTTTGCCCGTCTTTGCGTCTTTAAATGATTAATTTCACAGCTGTGTCATATTTTATCATGAATTAAGGCGTAACCAATCAGTATTGTCGTTGTTACCGCACTAGCACTTTAAATTTCAGCAACTCTTTCGGTGCACCATGTGACCAAGCCCTCTGTGTAGGGCGAAACGTTATCCTGCCGTGGTGTGCTGCTAAATAAAAAACTCACTAGCACTCTGGGTCTTCCGTGTTCTTGCTAGTTGGTCAGCCGAGGATTGATGGCGTGGCGTGGCAGCAGGAGTACACATGTGGAAATATATATATATATATATATATATATATATATATATATATATATATATATATATATATATATATATATATATATATATATATATTGGCAGTCGCCAGTAGGTAGTTATAGTTAGGACCTAGTTTCCATAGGAAATCCGCAACATTCTATTGGGAATAACTTTGGCGCAGGTTGATGAATCTTCGCGAATTTCTCAAAGAAGATGGCCCACTCCGTTCCTTCCCTGAAAGTTTTGGGGGGATTTGTCAAGTGGGGGCTGAGAAAAAAGGGGGGTCCCAAAACGTGTTTTCCCCATGTTATTTTCCATAGGACGATTAGACACGGCTACAGCCCGAATGGCTGAACGGAATTACAAGAAATTTGGCAAAATGGTGAAGTCTGATTCGCAGATCACGCTTTTGCTGAAATGGTGTAAATCCTTCCAGTAGTTTCTGAGAAAATTAAAAGAAAAAAATATATATATCTATAAGCACGCACCGTGCACGCACCAGTGCGCGCATTGTGCGTGGATCGGGTGTGCGCAAGCGGAATTCTGATTTGCTGTTAGACGTCTGTCAACATTCCAATCGGTCGAAATCAGGAAGTTTCGCCGCCATTTTGTGTCCGAGGCAGAAGAGAGCCAAAATCAAAAGTGGAGAACGTGAAAAGGGGGCAGGGTGAGACTCTCTGACCCCCTAGGCCTTCTCAGGGGGTCCCTGAAGGACCCCGAAGGTCAAAAAAACCTTTTTTTTAGAAAACAAAATTGCGAGGTGCGCGCACGTTACACGCACCCTCAAGGTTAAAAATCGCGAGGTGCGCACACGTTGCGCGCACGTCAGAACCCCCCCCAAAAAAATACAGTTAAATAACAAGTTTGAGTGTTAAGATGTTGGTTGGCTCTAAAAAGAGCTGTTGTGTTTATTGAGTGTTTTTTGTACCTACAAGTAAGTACCGATGCAGAGTCTAAAATTCAAGAGGAAAACTCTGTTTCCCTCATCTGTGAAATGTACACCGTCTCCTCTATAAATGCCTTGCATGTTGTAACGCAAGTTGTTGTGGTATATAGAACCCATACCATAGTCTCTGAGGAAAGCAGAAACAGACTTATTCACATGTTTCCTTGCTTTCTCAATCTGTGGACAATATTGGTTGGACCAGTTCCATTTTTGCCTTTGGCATATATTAGAATATACAAAGGCAGTTTGTGGAAAACGTGACATCAATTGCCCAAAGGTGTTCTTTAAAAGCATTTCCAGACCTACCCCAGTCAAAGTGCCTAGGTAATTACCACCACAGTGCACAATTATGAGGTCAGGGTGTGGGAGATGCAAAAAGGATTTTACCAATGGCATCAATTAGTGACATCTCAATCCTCTCTGGCCAATCCACATAATATCCACATTTGGTAAGTCAAGGTCGAGAAAGCATCTGTTTGCTGCATACCTTTCACTCCAGAAAATATAGCTGTGTCCCCCAATCCACACTCTAAGCATCTTGAAGGGAGATCTGGTTGTACTCAGATGGGCTCTGGAAATGAAATGGCAGTTTGAAAAGTAGGAGTTTAGAAAAAATGTGGATGAGATTCAGTGCACTTGAAAAAAAAAAATGATTGGTGGTTTCTGACAATTCAACATTGAAAACTAGGGTGCATTCTACTGTTTTTTTTAAGGAGAAATGCTAATGGTTGAGAGAAAGTGATTGAAAGGAAATTTGCACAGGATTCGCTGCTGTATTGAAAAGTCAAACACCCTTGATGGTTTGCTTTGCAGATGAACTTTTCACCTGTGTGTTCAGTTAGGTGTTCTATGGAGTGTTACCATGGTAATAGGCAGAGAGAGCAGTGGGGGAAGGTTGAATATTATGTGAGATTGAAAGTGTTTCAATGTAGAACCAATTAAAATGTTAGTTTGATTTGTGTGGGAAGATATTTGATTGGTTATCTACAAGAGTATGAGTGTACAATGAGAGGGAAGCTATGCCATTGTGTGGTTGCAGTGACTGATGCACTATTCAAAGATTCTGCTTAAGAAAATCTGGTGTGTGATTGACACTGTTCTAAAACTACAAACGCATTTTTAAAGGTGAGTTGTTAATTTGTAAGGGGGTCTATGTTGTGCAGTTTAAGTTACATTGAAAAATGTATTCTAATGTGGAAGCAGGAGTTTATTTGTATAGAGTCTGATTTCGAATTTGTCTGCTTTTGGAAAACATTGTGAAAGGAGCGTTTGGTATGTTGATGTGTTTGAGGAGATATTTTTTTGCAGTACAGTGCTGTTGTTAAAAATGTAGAGTTTGTACATGAAGTGGTCTAACCATTTATACACTTGTATATCAGGGTTAGAATTCTCAGATAGTCTCCTTGCAGTCTTGTAAACATGCTGGGTGTGCTGCGAAAATGCCATAGAAAATCTTTCAGTAGCAGATAGTAATCATTTTACCTAATTGCAAGGGATACTGCCTTGTGCCTAAGATCACAGTGTGAGTCAGACTTCATTTCAGAAAAATGTGGCAGAATAATTTGCTTAGTTGATGTGTTTTAAAATATGGCAAAACATGTAGTCATGGAGTGAGTCAGTCCTTAGGACATTTAGTGCTATAAAGTCCAAAGCAGCCTGTGTGCCAGGCCTCTGAATTCCCAAATAGTCTCCATGCTGTGTAATAAAGATCCTGGGTGTGCTGTAGAAATTGCATACCAACTCTCTCTGTAGTATGTAGAAATAATTTCAGTGAATTCTCATTTCTACATTCTCAGTCCCACCTTGAGCACCTACATTGCCTGAACCTCACTGCACGGGAAACAACCTTTACAACGTAACTTTTACAACGCACTACCATTACAACAAAACTTTTACAGCGCAACATCCATTACATAGCATGCCATCACAACGCAACCATTACAACACATGACACTACAACGCATACCATTACAATGCATGTCATTACAACGCAGTCATTACAATGCATACCATTACCATCCAACACTTACCCTACTGTTGCACCCCCTGGAGTTAGAATAGTAATTTTTACCCCTACACTATCCAACACTTACCCTACTGTTGCACCCCCTGGAGTTAGAATAGTAATTTTTACCCCTATACTATCCAATACTTACCATAAATGCAATGTAATATTATGCGTTGTAATGGTATACGTTGTAAAGGTAGTATGCGTTGTAATGGAATGTGTTGTAAAGGTAGTTTTTAAAAATTCGTTGTAATGGAATGCGTTGTAATGAAATTCGTTGTAATGGAGGTTGCGTTGTAAAAAATGCGTTGTAAACATGTGCGTTGTAACGTCATACAACCCCACTGCACTGTCCTAAAATGTGAAACAGCACTCCCAGCAAGACTCTCTTTCACTGTAGTAATCATTTTACAGAATTGCAAGGCATTCTGTCATGTGTCAAAGATCACAGTGTGAGTCAGAATTCATTTCAGAAAAATGTGGCAGAATAATTTGCTCACTTGATGTGTTTTTAAATTATGGCAATACATGTAGTCATGGAGTGAGTCAGGCCTTAGGACAGTTAGTGCTATAAAGTCCAAAGCAGCATGTGTGCCAGGCCTCTCAATTCCCAAATAGTCTCCTTGCTTTGTAATAAAGATCCTGGATGTGCTGTAGAAATTGCATGAAACTCTCTCTGTAGCATGTAGAAATCATTTCAGTGAATTCTCATTTCTACATTCTCAGTCCCACCTTGAGCCCCTACACTGCCTGAACACCACTGCACGGGAAACAACCTTTACAACGCAACTTTTACAATGCACTACCATTACAACAAAACTTTTACAACGCAACACCCATTACATAGCATGCCGTTACAATGCAACCATTACAACGCATGACACTACAACGCATACCATTACAATGAATGTCATTACAATGCAGTCATTACAACGCATACCATTACAACGCATACCATTTCCATCCAACACTTACCCACCTGTTGCACCCCCTGGAGTTAGAATAGTAATTTTTACCCCTACACTATCCAGCACTTACCCTACTGTTGCACACCCTGGAGTTAGAATAGTAATTTTTACCCCTACACTATACAACACTTACCCTACTGTTGCACCCCCTGGAGTAAGAATAGTAATTTTTACCCCTACACTATCCAATACTTACCATACATGCAATGTAATGTTATGCGTTGTAATGGTATACGTTGTAAAGGTAGTATGCGTTGTAATGGAATGCGTTGTAAAGTTAGTTTTTAAAAATTTGCTGTAATGGCATGCGTTGTAATGGAATGCGTTGTGATGGATGTTGCGTTGTAAAAAATGCATTGTAAAGGTGTGCGTTGTAAAAGTATGCGTTGTAACGTCATACAACCCCACTGCACTGTCCTAAAATCTGAAACAGCATTTCCAGCAAGACTCTCTTTCACTGTAGTAATCATGTTACGGAATTGCAAGGCATACTGTCATGTGTCTAAGATCACAGTGTGAGTCAGAATTCATTTCAGAAAAATGTGGCAGAATAATTTGCTTAGTTGATGTGTTTTAGAATATGGCAAAACATGTAGTCATCGAGTGAGTCAGTCCTTAGGACAGTTAGTGCTATAAAGTCCACAGCAGCATGTGTGCCAGGCCTCTGAATTCCCAAATAGCCTCCATGCTGTGTAATAAAGATCCTGGGTGTGCTGTATTAATGGCATACCAACTCGCTCTGTAGCATGTAGAAATCATTTCAGTGAATTCTCATTTCTACATTCTCAGTCCCACCTTGAGCCCCTACACTGCCTGAACACCACTGCATGGGAAACAACCTTTACAACGCAACTTTTACAATGCACTACCATTACAACGAAACTTTTACAACGCAACATCCATTACATACCATGCCATTACAATGCAACCATTACAATGCAGTCATTACAACGCATACCATTACAACGCATACCATTACCATTCAACACTTACCCTACTGTTGCACACCCTGGAGTTAGAATAGTAATTTTTACCCCTACACTATCCAATACTTACCATGCATGCAATGTAATGTTATGCGTTGTAATGGTATGCGTTGTAAATGTAGTATGCGTTGTAATGGAATGCGTTGTAAAGGTAGTTTTTAAAAATTCGTTATAATGGTATACGTTGTAATGAAATGAGTTGTAATGGATGTTGCATTGTAAAAAATGTGTTGTAAAGGTGTGCGTTGTAAAAGTATGCATTGTAACATCATACAACCCCACTGCACTGTCCTAAAATCTGAAACAGCACTCCCAGCAAGACTCTCTTTCAGTGTAGTAATCATTTTACGGAATTGCAAGGCATACTGTCATGTGTCTAAGATCACAGTGTGAGTCAGAATTCATTTCACAAACATGTGTCAGAATAATTTGCTTAGTTGATGTGTTTTTAAATTATGGCAATACATGTAGTCATGGAGTGAGTCAGGCCTTAGGACATTTAGTGCTATAAAGTCCAAAGCAGCATGTGTGTCAGGCCTCTGAATTCCCAAATAGTCTCCTTGCTGTGTAATAAAGATCCTGGGTGTGCTGTAGAAATTGCATACCAACTCTCTCTGTAGCATGTAGAAATCATTTCAGTGAATTCTCATTTCTACATTCTCGGTCCCACCTTGAGCCCCTACACTGCCTGAACACCACTGCATGAGAAACAACCTTTACAACGCAACTTTTACAACGCACTACCATTACAACGAAACTTTTACAACGCAACATCCATTACATAGCATGCCATTACAACACAACCATTACAATGCATGACACTACAATGCATACCATTACAATGCATGTCATTACAACGCAGTCATTACAACGCATACCATTACCATCCAACACTTACCCTACTGTTGCACCCCCTGGAGTTAGAATAGTAAGTTTCACCCCTACACTATCCAAAAGTGAAAAAGGCAATGTTGTATTTGGTAAAAAATAATCAATACTATAAAAATGTGTATGTAGGAGAAGAGGAAACAACTGTAGAAGAGGAGAGTGATTTGCCAACTGCACAAATTGAAAAAGTGGATGTGTCCAGAGCTGAAGAAATTTATGAACATTATAGTGTGCATCCACTTAACTCTAAAGAAGTGATGGGAAATACTATTGAGTTATTTCAAATGAAAGAAGCAAAAGGAAGTCCCATTAGTGTATGGGAAGAAAGCTTGGAAGCTCGTTGCTTCCCTCAGTTATTTACAACAGGCAAAGGTGGACAATATGATGAACGACTTGTGCAGATTCCTGCATCTGAATACTGGACTTCAAGATTATATGCAGAAGATCCAAGGTTTCGCCAATGTATTCCATATTTGTTTCATCTTCTGTTTGAGAGTGACTTGTCTGGACTTTCTTATGCAGTGAACCATATACTAAAAATTGGAGTACATTTGCAAAATGTTTCGGCAAAGGACTTTATGGATAAAGTCCAACAGAAAGATACTGTTTTGGAATCTCAGCTAATTAATCTCATGGCATGTCAGCTTGGTACTAATGAGTATTGGTACCGTCGTCATGGGGAATTGAAATGTATGCTAAGAAACTTAGGAACTCCTACATGGTTCCTTACTCTAAGCTATGCAGAGTATGCTTGGGAAGATTTACTTCAATTTCTTTGAGAGGCAAATGCTAACATAGAAAATATAGAATGCAAGACACCTGGAGAACTGTGCTCTTTGGATCCAGTTAATGTATGCAGGTATTTCAATCATAGATTTGAAGCTATGATGTCTTTTATCACAAACAAAAAAATTCCTCCTCCTGGAGAGATTCTGGATTTCTTTTGGAGAAAGGAGTATCAAGCAAGAGGTGCTCCTCACATACATATGCTGCTATGGATCAAAGATGCCCCCAAATGTGAAACAGATTCAGATGACACAGTGATGAGTTTTATTGAACAATATTCTACATGTGCTGGACCCAAAAGTACACTAGAAAAGAATTTAAGACATCAAGTCTTACGGTTTCAAACCCATCATTGTAGAAAATACTGTAGTCGAAAGTACAAATCTAAGGATAAGTTCTACACAAAATTTCGATTTGCATTTCCACGTCCAGTATTATCAAAAGCAAGAGTGAACAATTCTATGTCATCTTTGCGACATACTGTCACAAGAAAATCACCGAAAAATACCTACAACTTAAGAAGAAATGAAGAGTCAAAATACATAAATGACTATAACCCAGTCATTTTGTCCATGTGGAATGCTAACATGGATATTCAATATGTTTCAGACAACTCCATTGCTGTGGCTCGATATGTAACGTCTTACATTACTAAATCTGAAAAGACAGAACTAAAGGAAATGTGGGAAGAAATTTCTCATGAAAAGAGTCTAAGTAAGAAATTGTACAGCTACAGTTTGAAGATGCTGTCTCATCGAGAAATCGGAGCATATGAATGTTCAGATCGTTTATCATCTGCAAGTCTATACTCCAAATCTAGAACAATCATTTGGGTGAGTTTAGGTCTTGCAAGAACACGAAGCCAAGTTTTGAAATCTGTACAAGAAATTGAGTATTTAGCAGAGAGAGAACCAGACAGTACAGATATTTTGAAGACAAATATGTTGGATACATACTATCCAAATAGAAGTAATCATCTTGAGAATGTTTGTCTCTATGAAGTACTGCAAAGCTATACTTTTAAGAGGAATATTACAGAAGATATCAATAAAGGAGTATATGCTGTGATTGGATCTGAAGGATGTTTAGTGAAAGAAAGAAAAGGACATTTGATTAATCACTGAGTTGCGAAACTCCTGACAAAAGGGAATTTTACTACTTAGCTCTTTTGCAACTCTTTAAGCCATGGCGAACAGAACTGGAACTACTTGGAGATTTTTACAGTTATGAAGATTCATTCAACGCAACTAAAAATACTATAGAATGTGCTGCTTGTTGAATGAGGAAATACAGCAAGAAGCTACAATTGCAGCAGAGATTGCTAGAGACAGTTCTCAAGACAGTCAAAGTTCTCCTTCGTTGAGTCAGGATCCACTAGGAGTACCAATTATACAAAATGAAGCAGCAACTGCCATGGATGAGGTGGAAACAGCAATGCAACAAGCTCAAGAGGATGTAATAAACTTAGAAGAATTGGAAAAACAACTAAATGTTGAGCAAAAACAAATATACGATCAAGTGACAGAACAGATTGAGCATGGTTTATATCACGAGAAAAAAGAGTGCTCATGTACGTCATTTAAACCTGTCCGACTGTAAGTGAGTGGAGAAGCAGGAACTGGAAAAAGTTTTCTAATTAAAGGAATTGCAACTTATCTACAGAAAAGAACTGAGTCGTCACTCTCTTGTGTTGTTACTCCTCCAACTGGGTTGGCAGCACATAACATTAAAGGGATTACTTAACATTGTTTATTGATGCTGCCAGTAGACCATGAAAATAAATTAGAATACCACAAGCTATCTGGAGAAGCTTGTTGTGAAATTTGTAGAGTCTTGAAAAAAATGAAACTTCTCATTATTGATGAGGTAAGCATGGTGTCACATTTAATGCTTGCCTTTGTGCATTTAAAAATGCAACAAATCCTTAAAACAGAGCATGATGTGTTATTTGGAGGCAAACACGACATAGTTTTTGGAGATCTACTACAACTAACTCCTGTGAAAGGACAGCCAGTATTTAAAACAGTTACACATGAAGATACCAGAAAGTGCCTGGGAAGTATTATAAATGTTAATATTTCGAATATTCAGAACTCATTAAAAATATGCGACAGGCAAAGGGCGCTGATTATAAAAGTATTCTTGAAGATATAAGAATTGGAAAAGTGAGTGAACACGGCAAAGAAGCTTTACATGCACGATTACTTACAAATTTGTTTCCAGATGAAAATATTCTCCCAGAGAATATATATAGAAAAATTGTAGAAAATAAATCAGTAATAGGCTTGATGCCAACTCTGCAAGAATGTTCAATATTCAATGAAAAAATGCTAAAGTTAGAAAATAAAGAAATTATAAAACTGGAAGCTATTGATAGAATAGAGCATGAAGGAGCTACTATTATTTTGTCAGAAAAGTTTAAGTCAAAATTGGATTCTTTAGAAAAATCAATGTCTAAAACTGCTGGTTTAGAAAAGAATCTATATGCATGTATAAATTGTCGAATAATTTTACTACGTAATTTACATGTGGAAAGAGGTTTAGTAAATGGAGCAATGGGTAATTTTGTTGATTTTGTGAATTATCCAAATAGAGATGACATTGAATTTTTGAAAATCAAATTTGATGAAATTGAAGAAGTACAACAATTGAGTCGTTGTTCAGCTTGATTTTTGCTTGTAAAAGATTTATATGTCCGACGAAAACAGTTTCCTGTTTGTTTGGCATATGCGGTGACTATTCATAAATCTCAAGGTTTAAGTGTAGATTGTGCTTTGGTGAATATTGGAAGTACTGTGTTTAAAGAGGGTATGGCATATGTTGCTTTATCTCGAGTCAGAACTTGACCTGGATTATACCTGATTGTTTTTGATAACACAAAGATTAGTGCAGATGTAAATTGTGTAAAAGAGTATAATAGGTTAAGAAGAGAACATGCTCCCAATTTACCCCAATATCCAGTACTTGAAAAGCGTGTGGTAAGTAAAAAAAGAAGATATGAGAAAAATTGTAGCGAGGTTGCAGGGAAAAGAAAAGAACTAGATGAACCAGTGATAGTAAGCAACAAGAAAAAGGATTCTATGGAAGAGGTTGTTGGTTTTCAGTTTGAAAACAGTTCTGGTGTCAACTGCTCTGCTAATGTAGTGGTTAATGTTGTTTTCCTTCTTGAAACTTTACTACAACAAATTGTTGAAAATCGGGACAAAAGATTTTGTTGTTTGTTGAATTCTGTGTTTGAGAAATATAGTAGTGATAAAACTAAAATAGAAAGTGTTTCTGATATTCGAAATGTTTTAGACATATGTTCTGGTTTAAATCAATTTTAACAAATTATTCAGCAAGATTGTCAGGAATTTCTAATGTATATGCTTGCTGTATTGAAAGATGAAGGTATAGATATTGAGAATCTAAATGGCAACATTACTATGACAATTGTTCGTTTTCAAGTAGTACTGAAATAGACACTGAAATATTTATATATTTGACTTTACCAGACTGCAAATCAGTGTCTTTTAATAATCTAGTTAGAGAAGCAAATCAAAACATGGTCTGTACCCAATGTAACTCACAAATGTTATCAACATTATTTATACAAAGATATGGACAGTATGTAATTTTAATTCTGCAACGATGCAGACCTGATGGAAGAAAACTGACAACTTTAATAAAAAAACATTGTGGCTTCTCAACTATCAATATCAGGAAGAACTTTTGTAAGTGTAGCAATTATTTTCCATGATGGTCCTTCTACAACATCAGGACATTACGCAGCTTATTTAAAATGTACAAAAGGCTGGACTCATTGTAATGATACTCAATTGATTTTTAAACAATGTTTGCCTTATGATTTACCAAATTCTTACCTAGTGTTTTTACAACCCAAATTTTATGGAAAATAATTGGCCTGGGAAAATTACGCTGTTAAGAAAGGGTAGTCTGGTGTTGAAAAGTACTTTGTGAGTGAGGGTGATGAGGTTCAAACAATTCTTGTAGTTGACGTAGAAGTAGTGTAAGTGTATCAGATAGTGGGTGATGTGGCTATCACAGGAGATGTTGATCATCAGTGAGGCAGAGGTGTTTTAGATTTGTTGTAGTTGTTGGGAGATGTTGCTGACATTTTTTATTCCCTTGTAGAGGTTTCTTTTAATGGTATACAGCTCCTTGGTAAGATAAAGGATGAGCAGTGTGTGATCGGCATACAAGATGATGTTGAGGTTCTGATAGCATGCTAGTTGTTTAAGGTTCTATGTACATGATAAATAGCATCGGGTGGAGGTATAAACATTGTTAGATGGTACAAAAGATGTTGGTGCTTTTGATTCAGAAGATTGGGAAACGGACGCTTAAGAGTACTATTAAGTATCTTCCAAAATAAGGATTTCACACATACTATTTGGCCATGAGGAATGGTATTTGAAACAAAAAATTACTATTTCGGGTAAATGTTGTTAGCGTGTGTTAGTACATTACTTTATTTAGAGTGTATAAAAAAGAAGTAATAATGTTTTGTTACGTAACAAATTGCTGTTCGAAAAAGACATTTAAGATATGTTTTTTTTCTAATTGTTACATTCTTAATGAAAATGTTGAATGGGTTTTTTAAAGACAATCTTATTGATTGTCTTTTTTTTTGCCCGCTGTTATATGATGAGTACTATTGAACTCACTGTTTTCAGTGAAATTCAATATATTCTGAGAACAGCAAAATAAAATACATAACATATTGTACAAATTATTTTGCATTGTGAAATATATATTATAACTCAATTATTTTTCTCTTCCACAGATATTATATTTATTAAAAATATCTTACTTCTCTTTCCCTTTTTCACTTTCTTCACTTTGTCTCTTACTCCACTTCCTTTGCTCATGTTACTCTCCTTCCCTCACTCTCTTTACTCCCCTTAATTCCCCTTTACACTCCTTCTCTCACCATCAGTACCCGTCCCTCACCCTCACTTACCTTCTCCTGCTCCCTCTTACCTCTCTGTGACCCTTACTTCTCTTTTCTTTCTTTCTCCATCACTACCCTTCTTTTGCTCTATCCCTCACTCTTTTCTCTCTTTCCCCCTTACTCTCTTTCCTTCACACCACCCCTCACTCACTTTCAGTTACTCCCCTTCTCTTATTCCCTCACTTCCTTTTGCTCACTCCCCTTCCTTTATTCCCTCCCTCACTCCCCTTTCCTCCATCCGTCTCTAAGTCTCTTCCTCTGTCGCAGGCACTATAACTACCTCACTATCTCACAGTCCCTCCCTCTCCCTCTCTTTCTCTCTCTCACTGTCTCCCTTTCTCTCCACCAATCTTCCTTTTCTTTCCTCTCTCTTTCCATAAATTCTTCTCTCTTACTCACTACTTTTTGCTCCATCTTAATATGCTTCTTTTTCCCTCTCTGTCACTGCCCTTCACTCAATCTCACTCCTCTTCTCCTACTTCATATTCTCCTCTCTGTGCATCACTCCCATTCCCTTTCAACTGCTCCCATTCCCTTACTCTCCCTCACTCTCTTTCCCTCACTCCATCCGTCAGTCCTCTACCCTTACTTCCCTTTCCTCATTCACTTTTGCTAACTCCTATTCGTTTAGTCCCCACTCCCCTTCACTCCATTTCTCTCTCCCTCTCTTCCTCTGTCTCACTCAGTCTAACCGCCTCACTCCCTCTCAGTCACTCGCTCTCCCTCTCTTTCTCTCTCACTCTCTCTCTCTCTCTCTCTCTCTCTCCCTCACCCTTACTGTCTTTCTCTTTCTGTTTCCTTCACTCCTACGTTAGCCCTCAGTCCCCTTTCCTCTCTCTTAATCTCCTTCCTTCTCTCTCATTCCCCTTTCGTCACCCTCATACCCCTTCTCTCATTGTTACTGCCTTTCACTCACCCTCAGTACTTTTCCTTCACTCACCTTCCCTCACTCCCCTTCCTCCACTCCTCTTTCTTCACTCCCTCACTCCATCTCACTTACTCCCCTTTGTTTATTCCTTCCCTCACTTTTTTATCCATTTTTCTCTCCCTGTCTCCCTCTGTCTCACTCACTCTAACTGCCTCACTCCTTCTCAGTCCCTTGCTCTCCCTCTCTCTAATTCTGTCCCTCTCTCTCCCTTACCCTTAAACTCCTTTCCTCTCTCTTTATATCACTCCTCCTCTCTTCCTCACTCATTTTCCCTCTCTCTTAATTTTCTTCCTTCTCCCTCATTCCCCTTCCCTCACCCTCATACACCTTCCCTAACTGTCACTGCCCTTCACTCACCGTCACTCCTTTTCCCCCTCTGCACTTCATCCTATCTGTATTTCTCACCCCTTCACTTTACCGCTCCCTTTTCCTCACCCCCCTCGCTCTTCTTCTCTCACTCCCCTTACCTCACTCTCCTTCCTTTACTCCTCTTTCGTCACTCCCTCACTCCATCTCACTTACTCCCCTTCGTTCACTCCCTCACTCACTTTTTTTTGTCCATGTTTCTCTCCCTGTCTCCCTCTGTCTCACTCACTCTAACTGCCTCACTCCTTCTCAGTTCCTTGCTTTCCCTCTCTCTCACTCTCTCCCTCTCTCTCCTTTACCCTTAATCTTCTTTCCTCTCTCTTTCTATCACTCCTCTCTCTCTCACTCACATTCCCTCTCTCTCAATTTTCTTCCTTCTCCCTCATTCCCCTTCCCTCACCCTCATACAGCTTCCCTAACTGTCACTGCCCTTCACTCACACGTCACTCCCCTTCCCCCACTCCACTTCCTTCTATCTGTATTTCTCACCCTTTCACTTTCCCATTCCCTTTTCCTCACTCCCCCTCGCTCTCCTTCTCTCACTCCATTCCTTACTCCCCTTCTCTCACTCCCATTTTCTAACTCCCACCATCCCCTCACTCCACTTCTCTCTCCCTCACTCCCCATCTCTCACTTTCCCATACCCCCCTTTTCTCATCCTCATACCCCTTCCCTCACGTCACTCCACTTCTCTTACCTTCACTCCCTTTACCCTGCTCTACTACTCCCTGTCCATCTCTTACTCCCCTTCCCTGTCTCCGTCCCCTGGTCCCCTGCTCCCCTTTTCTTACTCCCCTTCTCTCACTTTCCTTTCCTTACTGCCCTTCCCTTACTCTTTCTCTCCCCTTACCTAACTCCCCTATCCTTAGTCCCCTTGTTTCAGTCACTCTTTGACTCCCCTTTCCTCACTCACCATACTACCCTTTCCTCACTCATTCCATCAGTCCCTTCCTCCCCTTCACTCAGTCATTTCAGTCATTCATTTATACACTACACATTCATTAAAGAAAAGTATGACACAGTATATAAGAGATATAGCTCTTCTTTGAGAAGTGAAGTTAGTTCTTACAAGAACTTCTTTTTTTTGTGGGGGTGTTTTCTAACAATTTTATATTTTTTGGGGATTTTTTAGAACAAAAATAAAACACAGGTAATGAAAAAACTGCTCAAAAGGAACAAAAATAATAAAAGAAAAACATTTATTTGCGGGAGCATGTGTGCTGCCTAATCTTCATCTCAATCAAATTTACACTCTGCTCTCCATAACAGAGAATCTCATTGCAGAAATTGCAACGTATATGTACATTACTGAAAATTGGCCGAATTTCCAAAGGAGTGGATGAAGGAGATGCTCCAGCAGAAGAGGTGCTCTGCACAGCAGCTGGAGGGTTGGCTGCAAGGGCTTGAGTAGATGCCCTTGCAAAGTTAACCGATGCACATTTTTTAGCATTGAAAAAACCTTAGAAATTCACTGAAAAAACCATAGGTTTCACGAACATTATAGTTAGGAATTAGCATTTAAAAAACTTTGTAAAATCACTGAAAAAACCATAGAGTTCACACACGTTATAATTAGGAATTAGCATTGAAAAAACCTTAGAAATTCACTGAGAAAACCATAGGTTTCACACAAGTCGTAGTTAGGAATTAGCATTTAAAAAACCTTGCAAATTCACAGAAAAAAACATAGGTTTCACACACGTTATAGTTAGGACTTAGCATTTAAAAAACCTTGCAAATTCACTGAAAAAACCATAGGTTTCATACATGTTATAGTTAGATGGACATTTCACTCGTACAAAACCTTTGAAATTCCCCTGTTATAGTTAGTTCAGCTAACTATAACTCGCGCGACCGCAATGCACTGCTGATGATGTCACATATTACATCACTCATGACATGGTCAGTGACATCACTCATGACATCACTGATTACATGACATGACATCTCAAAATCATCTGTAATCATACTGCTCATGTACTTGATTTGCTAAACAATGTATAAGATTCAGAGTTTGACATTTTTGTTGGTGGTTTTCATTTATCATAATGACAGCTCTATGCCAGAATGTCCATCATATATCATCAGTGTAGGTATAGTACCCCTATAACATTAGCAAAAAAACTGAGCAATGGCTGGGAGGTTGGGGCACTGAACCAAATGTATAAGTAGTATGTCGCAAGCAAAGAAATTTCTTAGAACAAATGTCTATAAGTTCTATGGTGCTCCGGAGGAAGAAGAGCCATCCATTCTTCCCCAAAGAAAGATTCCGGAATTGTCGTTACTATTCTTCAGGCGCACAGAAATGAATTGAGGTTGTGGTTTTAAGAGTCTTTTTATTCCATGATTTGGTGATACAAGCCCTTTTGCCAACACGTGTCTTGTGTCAAGCTGTTGGTGTCAAAGCAGACTTCCTGAGGGCAAGATTCTGTGATAAATCCTAATCCAAGATTTAAAAACTAGTATTTCAGTCATATTTCAGAAAGTCAAAGAGAGGCCCACAACCTAGATCGCATGCTCTCAGGATAGAGAAGGTGTTATTGCGGGAGTACCCTATGCACTCACAAAATTCAATAAACGTTATGTAACAGATCATGAACCAATGTACATAGAAACAAAGCAACAGAAAATTGAGGGGATCTCCAGTAGGAGAGTAGTCCGATGGAATCCTTTATGTTCATACAGGAACACGGCGACCCGGGAGTACGCGGCTTCTCTGCACTCGCTCTCGCCAGAATTTCGGCATTTTGGTGTCTAATTAATTGAGTTCGTACTAGACTCCTGGCTTCTGATTCTGCTTGACGCCATCTTTAGAACGGAACTTTTGCTAAGATTGCTCCCCTCTTCACCTACAGTTTTTGATGATTGCTCCACTCGTCGCCTACAATTGTTACCACAACTCATCAATGTGATCTTCCGTTACGGTATACAGGGTGTGGATGTCGCTTCCCTGACAATTTTCAACCAAGGTTACGGGCCCGGCTGAGTCGGAAATATCACCAGCTGAGCGACCTCCTGGTTCTGATACAGCCACATATAGCCCTGAGGATTCGCATAAGGCGATGAAACACTTGTCGGCTGGCTGTCTAACACAATAAAGGATTCCATCGGACTACTCTCCCACTAGAGATCCCCTCAATTTTCTGTCGCTTTCTTTCTATGTACATTGTTTCATGACAATAAAGGATTCCATCGGACTACTCTCCCACTAGAGATCCCCTCAATTTTCTGTCGCTTTCTTTCTATGTACATTGTTTCATGATCTGTTACATAACTTTTATTGAATTTTGTGAGTGCATAGGGTACTCCTGCAATTTCCCTAGGTTTGTAGTTCTTTCTACTTACTGTTGAGTGGTTCCAAGGGTTTTCCACTAACCCTGTTGCACCACCTCCACTCAGCGCGCGACACACCGGTGCGTCCACATATGGCAGTGCACCCTTTGCGCTCCTGACATCAAAAGCCTTTCAGGATCTTTCTAGAGAAGGTGTTATATTTAGTGTTTGGTGCATCTTTAACTCAAAGACACCCTGTGCAAAACCTCAAGTTTATATCCCAATGTGTTGTGTTTTTTTAGGTGTGCTAGACTGTTTCGTGACAGGTTAGGTGGTGTTATGTGGGCCCAACTGAGTCAATACTCACTCGGTTTCTCCAAAAACCAAAATAAATTGTAAGTACAACAACACTTGCAGGCCAGAGTTTACTTAATGCATCTTTAATCTACATATACTTATTTCCTTTATGCATCTATTTACCTTCCATGTACTTATGGATCAAAATATTTATAACCTTTCTTCAAATTCAGCATATCCAATGCACTACCTTATTTTTCACCCTGTACCTCTCTGAATATATCCTCTACCTCAACTCTCTGACTCATCTCAAACCTCTTTCTACTACTCTTTCCATTGCACTACCTTATTTCTCACCCTATACCCCTATCAATATATCCTCTATCTCAGCTCTCTCATTCATCTCTAAACCCATACCTCTACTATGAGCCCCAAAATACCCTTTCTAAACTCTTCCCTACTCTACCCCTCCTTGCATCATCTCTTACGTCTTTTACTATTCCGATCTCATCAAAAAAGCCTTTCTAAACCCTTCCCTCTGACTCTTCCCCCTCCATACCCGTTTTATTCATCTTATGCCTCCTCCTACTACTATGACCTCCAAAACAAAAAAAAACTAAAGCAAAGGGGCAGATTTACAAAAACTGGTGCATCCCTGCAGATTAACAGGGATGCACCACTTAATTAGCATGATGTCATGAGAGATAGATGTGTGTTGCATCTGTCATCGTAAGGGTGACACAGTGCTGCAGTCGTGTCGCAAGCACGACGCAACTCCAGCACTGCTCAGGGGCGACCCATACCCATAGTTTGCATTACTCCTTACGCCTGCTACAAGCAGGCATAAGGTTTTGATGCTGTGGGGATGCAAAAGTGACTCAGTGAAATCTTGTACATTTCAGTATGTCACTTTTACGGGGCTTCCTTGCGGCGGAACGCCCACCCTGCATACATTATACCTGACGCAGGTAAATGTAGCGCAGAGCTTTACAACATGACCCATCTCACTAGATGCATCACGTTATAAATCTGTTGCATGGTTGGGCATTGTTTATGACGCCGCTGCATCACAGAAATGACGCAACAGTGTCTTAAAAATGTCACAAGGGGCTTGTATATCTGCCCCATTATGTGTAAATTCTTCCCTCTTCTATCTCTCCACTATTCTTTTCAATCCAAATAACAGACTAACATGTCCACCAGTCAAATTACAGTCATATTTCACTGTCCTAATTCACCAATAATCCTTAATACGTTCCGGAATAGCATGCTACTCACCAAAAAAATGCTTCAACATCCTATCAGGGGTAGCAAGCGTTATATAAATACAAACCTTTTTCCCTCTTTTATCTCTCCACCATCCTTCTGAATTCAAATAACTGACTAACATATCTACCACTCAAAATACTTTCATATTTCACTATACTAATTCACCACTAATCCTTTATGGGTTCTGAAGTTGCCTGCTACTCGCTGAAAAAGCGCTTCAAAACCATATAAATACAATTACAATACAACATGAATATTAAATAAATATATATTTTTGAAAATTAATCTTACTATTTAATATATTTAATATTTATTATTTTAATTTGTAGTTATAAACAAACAATATTTTATACATCAATATCAGTGACAACTATGTTTTTTTCAATATTTTTGTACTTACCTTTATAAGTATAGGATGACTATATTTTTGACATTGATAATTTCGTCCAAATATTTTGGTATGGGGATAGTTTGGTTGGTGATATTTTGTCATTGAACCTTTCTCACTCAGGCAAGAGGACAACAGGTCAGCACAGCAAAGCAGGAGCCCGGCAGAGTAGCAGTCAAGCAGAGTGGCAGTGCTTCAGCAGCAAAGCAGTCCTTCTTCCTGACAGAGTATGCACAGGTCCAGAAGTGCACTGTCTTGGTGGTGTCTTAGGTCAGGACTTATACTCCGTGGTGCCTTTGAAGTAGGGGAGACTTCAATGACATATCTTTGAAGTGTACACATGTCCGCCCTTCCTGCCCTGGCTCCAAACTCACTACTGTGCAGACCTTTGTGGACAGGTCACAGCCTATTCAGATGTAAGTGAGGCTGTGCCCAGCTCCTGCCTCCCATCCTGTCAGAGAGGGCCCATTGAGACACACCTAAGCTTCTATTGTGTATGGTGGTCTAGTATGAATACACAAAGCCCAACTGCCAAATACCCCCAGTCATGTGATCAGAGGCAGGCTACAAGCAGTAAATGTCTAAAGCAAAACTTTCTAAAAGTGCCAAACTAGGGGACTGGGCCACTAAACATACAACAAAATAAGCCTGGGCTTTAAAATCCGCTCTGCTTGCAGAGTTTTCAGATTTTTGGCAAAGAACGCAGAGTTTTTTCCCCTTGTTCGCGGTTTCAAAATGCATTTTGCCCGATCGTGGTTGCGACTTACCGGGATCCCTGCATTCGCCAAAGAGTTTTTGGATCCCTTTGCGTGCGCCACAAGATTCTGGTAGCTGGCCGCGTGATCCCGCTAGAGCAGAGGTCTTCAAACTTTTTGATGTCGAGACCCCCATGTCAGAGTATTTTAGGCGTAAGGACCCTCTCCTGACAAACATTTCTAGAACTCGGTACTCATCATCGACAACCATTAATGCCCCCAATTCCAAGAGCAAATAATTTTTACGGTGGGGAAATAATATTAAACTGTGTTTACCAAACCAAAGGTCAGTGAGCGTAGCTAAAAACAAAGGGCCTTATTTATGAGGACTTGCGTAAGGCAGCTCTGCAAGTCTTCTTGCGGCATTGCCGTACACCAATGTGAAAAGGAAGGAATGCACCATATTTATGAAATACAGTGCATTTCTGGTATTTCCCCTTGTGTTGGCGCACAAATTGCTGCCTTGCACCAACATAGGCAGGATTGTTTTTGTGCAGGAAGGGGAAAAGTCCTTCACAAAAACAATCCCAAGAGGCATTTTCTGTTTTCTATGTGAGCTGCAGAATGCAACACACATGGGGAGAGGAAAAAACAAGGAGAAATAAAAACATTTCTCCTCTTTACACCTCCACTGGGGAGGCGTACAAATTTGGGTCCGTCCCAGGTTTACCAAATTTTGTAAATATGGAGCAGCATCAAAATCCATGGGTGTTCCGTGGGATCCCCCACGCAACGCCTATGGAACACCTCCTTGACGCAGAGTAAGGCTACACAGTGACGTGCGCTGCTTTGTCTATCCATGAGGCCATACGAAGCCATGCAGGGTGACTTTGCGCCGCCACATAGGTATGGTTGAGACACTTGCGCCGCTGGAGCTCAAAAAAAGTTATTCTCTGGTGGCGCAAGCCCCTCACAAATAAGTTCCAAAATATTCTGTACGTTTTTAGGTCTTTCACCATCAAGTACCTACATATAAATTAATGGACAGCGTGAATGAAAAATACATTTAAAAAGTTGTTACTCAGTGGGAAATGCACTGTAGTACATTATGAAATGTCTATTAGTTAATGCGCTGCAATGGTCTGTGTGTAACCAGAGAGGCCCAGAATTAAATCTTAGTTGGTGCAGTGGAGAATGGTGACATGTGTATTTAGTGCCACGAGGTCACAGCCTGTGACCAAATGTACTGTGAATATGTAAGTCATTATTTTATATTTTTACACACAGTATAAGATAGACTGACACAAAATGTGTAAATAGCTTTACAATGGTGCTTCTAAAATGTAGATTTTAGTAATACCATGGCGTATGTAATGCAATTTTTTAAATACATAACTGTCCCTTCAACACCTTCTTAGGGGTACTAAGGGCTGTGAAAATACAGTTAGGATTACAAGCAAGCAATTCACAGCTGAGTTTTTAACTCTTTGCACTTCCACAAAACAAAAAATAACGTTGTCATCGCAAAGGTTGGAGTGATTTAGGGGGTCCCAAGGACCCATTTGCAATTGCAGATTAACAAACATTTCTTTCGGGTGACCAGGCACCCTGGCACGAAAGCTTTACACAGCACAGGAGAGTCAAATTAAGCATTTATATGAGCGAAATAAGCTGTCCCAGGAGGTCTGTCTTTTTCCAAAACGAAAACAAATGTTTTGGAATCCATGAACAAGTGAGGCTGGGGAATTTGCGACCCGCTTCCCAGGACTCCAGGGCCCCCCTTGGGGGTCACGCCCCACAGATTGAAGACCTCTGCGCTAGAGTGTGCGATCGCGAACACGTCATACGGATGTGCCATCGGACATCCGACGGATGTTCGGTGAAGCTCGCGAAGCAAAACACGCATAATTTGCAATCTGGAGAAGAATATCTCTTGAGCACCATAAAACCTTATCGAAAATGATGATTTGGATGAAAAAAAGTCCTCAATTTGACATTTGGCTTTACTTTTTTGTGCAAGGAGTCCTTTTTCTTTTTTTACGTTTTTTTGGGAGAGGAAGGAAGTGCCCTAGAGTCTCCAACTTCTTGTTCCTGTCCAGCAGGCTCCTTCCAGTTCTTTGTCCATGTCCTGTTCATTTTCATTTGGATTTGGAGCTGGAAGGATAACCCTTTGGGTCTGCTGCATCGTATATCATTGGATTTGAAGACTTTTGGATTTGAGAACTTTTGGATTTGAGGACTTTTGAATTTGAGGGCTTTTGAATTTGAGATTTTACAAGTAAGTTGGTGTTGTTTGTTTGATTAAGGCAATGCAGTTGCTGCAACTACAATTTTTGTACTTTTCATAACTAAAAAAATATATATTGTGGGTAGGCCGTAGGCCTAGAGCTAGTCATGGGTGCATGAAACAATTGTTTCTGTGGTGTCTGTTGAATTTAAACATCATTTAGGGCATGGGTGGCATTGGATTGAATTGCAAAATGTGTATTTTTTTGGGTATTTCACTTTCTCGGTGTGTGTTAAATAAATGGCTTTGTTGTGTGTGTGTGTGTGGTGTGGTTGTTGTGTAACTAGAACACCATGTTTAGTCCCGTGGATTTTTGTTTTTGTATTAAAGCTGTGTTGTTTAGCATGCCTCCTTTGTCTGGCCATATAGGCCTACTTGAGTTCAAATGAAGAAGAACTCACCCCAACCTGGGACCATTGTAGAAACAATCTGATAGTGAATCTCAGCAGAAGAATTTTGACACCTGATGAAGAACTGGTCCTAAACAAAGGATTAGGGTTGTGGCGACATATGCTGGAGATTACTTCCAAGTCCAGTGTGAATTGGTACGATTTTTCCAAAAGATACGGTTGCACTATTTCTTCAAAAACAAGGAACCAGTACAAGGTTCTTTGGAGGACCGCAATACCGGTCTTAAAAAGCGTTCCACTTTCAATCCTCCCTCAAATAGTGTTCCACCCCAAGTGTTGACCTTCAAGAAAACGGTTCAAGAAGATATAGTTAAATTATGTAGTAATAAGAAATGCACCTACAATAACAACTAGCTTTAAGGACCCTAATAGAAGATCATGAAATAATCATCAAGCCTGCAAACAAAGGTGGTGCTATTGTCATCTTAAACACTGATACATATCAAACAGAATGTCTACGCCAGTTGTCTGACAAGATATTCTATCGCCCTCTAAAAGAAAGGATCAGGAAAGCCATCTATGAATTGATAGGGGAAGCTAAAAGTGAAGGATGATAACTCCTCACGAAACGGTATTCCTTCAGACTACACATCCAGTGATGCCATATTTTTACTGTTTGCCTAAAGTACATAAACCCTAGAGACCACCTCCAGGCAGACCCATATTATCTGGCCTAGGGTCCATTTTAGCACCATTATCCACATTTGTGGATCATTTTTTGAGGCCCATAGTCAAGAAAATCCCTACATATCTTCAAGATACGAAAGACGTGTTACGCCTGCTGCCCCAAGTTGAATTTCACACGGAGAGAAACTTTTAGTCTCCTTCGATGTCGAATCACTATACACCTCCATTCCTCAAGACGAGACCTTAGATACCATTGCTACAATATTGACAGATACAGATCTTGATTCTATCACTCCTGTCCATTTCATCATGGCCTGTGCTCAACTGGCCATGAAGGAGAATTTCTTCAGATTCGAAGAAACGATCTACCTGCAGATCTCAGGCTCGGCATGGGCAGTGTTTTTGTGCCCTGCCTGGCCAATCTGCATGTCCATTCTTTTGAACAACAGCATGTTTTGACGTCCAAATACCCATTCCATGAGTTGATTTGCCTACACAATGTCTTTGTAGTTTGGCGAGGTAACCCAGACTCTATCTTGGCATTCCAACAGTGGCTGAATACGAGGAATGATTTCCTGAAATTTACAGTCGAGCTTGATAAAAATAAAATAGCTTTCCTAGATCTCTCTATCTTTTCCACATCGACTGGGTTAGAGAGCGAATTATATTGTAAACCCATGGCACAGAATGCATTGCTGTGATATGATAGTCAGCACCCAAAATCTTTGTAAGACAATTTGCCATATGGACAATTCCTCCAGTCCGGAAGAATTGTTCCACTTTGAGCAAATACAATGAGCACGCAAGTAACCTAGCAGATCAACTCAGATCTTGGAAATATCCTAAAAACGTGTTAAACGCTCCTTTAAACGTGCAACTAATAACAATTGAGTGGCACTCCTTGAGCCACCTATGGAGAAACCTTTGTTAGAACGATTAACCTTCGTCAACACATATAGCACCCTTACGAATGGTGTACATAAATGTGTCCAGAAACACTGGTGGATTCTCAACAGCTGCAACGAAAAAATTCCCCTTCTACTTTTGTCATTCAAAAGGGATACACATTTATGAGACAAACTAGTACACACTCGACCCCAAGGTGCCCTACCTAGAGCTGTAGGAACCTTATGGGATCTCCCTGCAGTCCAGGGCCATTTCCCCTGTGGGGCTTGTACCATTTTCCTCAGACTGAATAATCAAAAACAATTGGTATAGGCACGAACAGACCGTGGATTCAGACAAAGTTCACAAATTGTAATAGTGATAATTTGATCTTATCACTTGCCCCTGCAGAAGTCAATGTGTGGGCATGACTACACGCAAAGTCAGACTGTGCATGCTAGAGCATAAGAGCACCTTTAGGTGCAAAAAAACAAATACCAAATTGACCAAACACTTTGTTGAGTTTGACCACAAAGTGGAAGATTTTGCCTGGACAGTACTGGAGAAACCATATATACCCCCACACATTATTAATGTGTCTAATTTCCTCTTCACCAAAGAACAGAAGTGGGTATTCAAATTACATAGTGACACAGTAGGTCTAAATGATGCTATACCATGGACTGCCATACACAAATAGGTACCATCAAGAAGGGACCTTGACAACGTTTCTGCGATATCTTACTAAGTGCCTTGCAAGGAGATCAGTATAGAGGATTGTTTCCAGTTGACCGTACGCTACAATGGGGGGATGGTGATGCCTGGATGAATTAATATCTTTGACAATCTACATCCTGGTCTTAGATGGACATCAAGTAACACAAGGACCAGTTTGCCATACCAATCAGTGTCCAGCTGAGCTCGTGTGGTTTGGGAAGCGCTTGACGCGTGATTGATCGTACTTTTTTACTTTTTTAATTTCGAACATCTATCCATCTTGGGGTTTAAGTCGGATCCCCTGTGGGACGTTTACACATAACGTTATGCATATCCTTCGCAATTATAAGCCTTGTCCTACACTGGCCCCCCTATATGGAATAGAGAACAATGTGCGAACAATTTCTTGCCCGGTTTTGAGATTCATTAGGCTCCTAGTGAGGACGGGTAGGTTATGAACTACAAGCCCCGTCGGGAGTCATGGTATTGCGTAGTCCTTGGGTAGTTCTATGGATTGCGAATGTGTTCTCAATAAACAATGGGTATCAGTGCTCACTCTAAAACAGTGGCTTGTGAACATTTGGAGAAAGCTAGGTCACGTTGGGGGTACATAATAACTCTGAGTTACGGTTGTTTACACGATCAAGGGGCATGTTGAGATCATGCAGTGAAGAAACTACAAATCCCTACACAAGTGACTTCAACATGTAGTTTCTGATGACGGTGTTGTCGAGCGACTGACCTGCCGGAATTCGTTTGAGATGAGATTGCAGGAGGCATAAAAGCCAACCTCACTCCCTGGACATCACCTCCGCATCCAGCTCAGGCAGAGCTCGAGGCAACAACGGACAGGTGAGGTGCTGGGGCGGTTACCTGTAGCTCGGGCTATTTTCTTTGTATTCCTTTCTACCGAGCTGACTTGATCTTCACTCTGTTAGTAGTGAGGACGTTCCAGGGCCGGTTCACACAATAGTTTTTACATTAGAGTGCCTTTTCTTGGACTCCCGGACACTTCAAGCGGAGTAACTGAATAGGAAACGAGTACTCTTGTGCAGTTTTACATATAAATGAGAGCGAGCACAGCCCTTTTATTGAAGTTGTTTGGACACCTGTCTACAACATCAAAGTGTGTGTCTTTAGCTTGTGGGGACGGCTTTCTGCAATATTAAAGGGTGTGTCTTTCCTAGGAAAATTGCTCACTAAAGTGCCAAGATTCTTAGAGATGACCAACACCGACTTTATAAATGTCTTTTACACGATATCTAGGTTTGCCTGAATACAGCTGACCTCTCCTAGATAAAGACTTGATGCCATGTTGTTGTTTTTTTCTCCTTTTTCCTCTCTTTTCTTGCGTAAAACCTACACTAAAGACTAGGACAGGGGCATTACCTATGCAGATAGACTAGCCATGTGATGAGGTTGTCTATCCTTACCCATCCCCCTTTTGTTTTTACCAGAGCGGGCCTCTTAGACCTGAGTTGTTACCAGGCGAGGTGAGGTCCATTCCCCGTATCTGAAGGGTGAGCAATTAAACTTAACATTATTTGAAGTCTACGCATTGCTATATTAAGGTTTATAATAATCTGTAAACCTCATTATTCCCTACCAATATTTTTGAGATCTTGTCGTTTTGTTTTAGATTAGCAGGACTATAAAGTATGATTTGTATTTCAGGTGCCTTCTACATCCATCTGACACAGAGGATATGTACTTGGCTTTCCCCGGTTTGGAAACAAGACGCCAGACAGTGAGAGACAGACTGCGAATATAGCCATTACAAGCACGTACCCGTGCTTCACCCGGATTGCGCCGTTTTTTTCTCCTTACGCCTTGCAAAACTTCATGTAAGGCGCAGGAACAGTTTCGCTTTACAACTACACAGGACTCGTTTTGGAACTGGCGTCTCTATTTTTAATTGATTGGCCAACAGGCTTGTACTCGGTCATTTCTTACCTTTGATCACCAAGATTTCAGTTACCCTTCCGGGTTGGAATTATCACCGGAATTGGGCCTACCTAACTTTGGATTCAGCCACTGAGCCTTGAAGAGTTGTAGAACACTGTTTTTCTACAATGAAACATGTGTCGGCTGACTGTATGTAATCTATGCCCGATGACCAATTAAAAAGAAAAAGATTCAAGTATAGACTCCAACGTTGGATTGGTTCTTCAACTTCAGAACATTCATTTACATTTTGTGTTATTTTGCTATGAGTGCACAGGACTGTTGTCACCCCTCCCTGACAGCACCATTTCTATGTTTTGTACTTAATACTGATTGAACGTTAATAGTGCTAGAGCGCCATTACTTCCTGTTCACTAAAACCCGTTTCTTTCTATAACATGCCTTCTACATCCCTCTGACACAAAGGATACGTACTTGGCTCACGAAGGTTGTATTTATTCCAACCTTATTTTACATGACTGTCTCACTGTTAACACAACAATGTTAATGCAATAGCAACAACTAATTAGGTCCTGAAGAAAGCCGTGGACTACTGGTCCTGAAGGCTGAAACATGTTGACCATAATGATAGGCAGCGATGTTTGATACTACCTTTTGCACTGTTTTTAATTAGGATTATAACAGATACCCTAATAAAAGTTTTTCTCTGTTGTAAATCCTTTTTAACCTGCACTCACACTTTTGCACTGCACTCTATGGGCTAGATGTAGGTAATTTAAAATTACCGATTCTAAAATACCGAATTTTACCGATTCGGTATTTTAGAATCGGTAATTGGGAAGTAGGTAAAAAATCGGTATTTTTTAACGATTCGGTACAAATCGGTATCTGCCATTCGGAATTTACCGAATCGGTATTTACCCTTTCGGTATTTGCAGAATCGGTACTTCCCATTGAATCCTATGGGCCTTTTGGCCCATAGGAATGAATGGGAAATACCGATTCAGTAAATACCGAATCGGTAAATACCAAATCGGAAAGGTAAGAAAGTGAAACTTAGGAGTCGGCCAATCAGATGCTACCACCCACCCCCTCCCAACCAGGAAGTGGCTATACCCAGGCAGCTGGAAGTAATTAGAAGCTTCTGGAGAGGCAGAGAAAGCAGAGCTGAGTCCCTGAGCCACAGGAAAACTTTTTTGTGCTTTTAAAAGTTTGAAAATTGCAAGCAGCAGTGAAAAGGAACTTCCAGAGAGGAAGAGAAAAATAAAATTTAGCACCATGGAGCTGCAGGTGCTCGTGGAGGAGGTGGTTAAAGAACACCAGCAATTGTTTGGAAAGCAGTCCCTGACTGTGGCTGAATCTGCCAAAAGAAAAATTTGGCTGAAAATACAGTTGAAGGTGAATGCTGTAGGAGTGACTCCAAGGGACATAGATGACCTGAAAAAGAGGTGGTATGACCTCAGGAGCATGACCAAGTAAAAAATTGCAGAGCTCCACAAGGAGGCAACCAAAACTGGAGGAGGAAATAATCGTGCACCTCCCCTGCCTGAGCTGGAGGAGTTGGTGGGGTCCACCATTGAACCAGAGAGCGTCTGTGGACTGGGAGATGCAGACAGCTCAGCCAGAGCTGCCACCAGAAAAGGTAAGACGCATGCACAGCAATCACCCCCACCGCATCACCTTCCCTTTTCCCTATGTGGCAAAGTTTACCCCACTCCAGTAGAGGTAGTATTATACAGGAGCAATGCATTATGGGACATTTAGTAATTGAAAGACCTGCCATGTCATACAGCACAGCAATCAACACGTTAGGCAAAACATATCAGTCATAATGAGGCTGAGGCAATATGTACAGTGTGTCAGTGAAAATAATTTAATTGTAGAAGCAGTGAGGCCGGAGCACAGAGCTAATGTACGCTTTTATGTCCACAGGTGAGACATCTCGCAGGCGTACCAGGGAGAAGGAACGCTCTGCACCACAGAGGGATGACAGCCAGGAGGCAGGCACAAGTGCAGAGAATGTCACAGAGGACACTGGTGCACCAACACCACTGCCACCATCCCAAGACCTTGAAATGTCTCCACATCTGCAGGTGTCCCCAGAACGCTCAGGATCCCCTCTGCTACTGTCCTCACCTGAACTGCCTGCGTCACTGCTGCAAACACCAGCACCTCAAAAGAGCAGGAGGCATGCAGTTGCTCCACTGGTTGAAATGGAAACTTCAGCAGGTGAAATGGAGAGGGATGACACTCAAACCTTGGCTGGGGAAGGAAGCACTGCCACACAGCAGTTCAGTGCAGAGGTTGCCCGTACAGGAACCAGACGCCGCAGGCCCAGAGATAGCAGTGCTGCACAACAAGTGGAGTGTCCCAGTGTCTTCCGTGGGCTGGAGGGTAGCATGGTAAAGATCCAAAGAATGCAGGGGAAGGCCATCCAGTCTGTGCAACACCAGATGAGATACCTGAATACACATATGGAATACATAGGGAAGGGCATCAGTGCACTGGTGGATGGAAATAAAGAGATGGCATCGGGTATGAGGGAGATGGCTGCAGGGATGCGGGAGATGGCCACAGGTGTGTGAGATATGACACAATCGGTGCAGATTCTGTGCACTAAACTGGACCAGGACAGGTTAGCAAGGCTCAAGGACAGGCAACATGTGCAGCAACAAACTAAGGCTATGAACCGCCTGGCCACAGCCACTTCCCTTCTATGCAGATGATGCATCAACATGCAAAAGGGACTAACACACAGCAGCAATGAGGTGTTGAGGGGCCTTGCAAGGGTGACCAGTGCTGTAGAGGTGCTGCTTAATGCACAGACAGCACAAACTGCTGCTCTGGATGTACCTGAAAGTGAGGAAAGCACCAGTAGGAGCAGCATGACATGCCCCCCTGTTGTTGAGACACGGAGGAGCGGCAGGCGCCATGGTGAGCCAATACCCCAAACACCCAGTGAGGACAGCCAGCCACTTTCATCAGGCACTGGTAGGCGTGGTCGGAAATGACTTATACAGCCCACACTCCATGACCTTAAATGGGGAAGTGAGCCAGGACTACCATTATTAAATGGATGACATTTGTGTTGCACATTTGTGCGTTTGAGTACCTGCGTAGTGCCAAATTTTAAACTACGTTGGGTGCAAACTCCACCTTTCTGTGTCTCTTTACTTACTCAAAAAAAGTTCTGTGTGATCTCTGCCCGTCTCTGTCTGCCATCAGTTGGTGGCACAACTCCTGCTGTGTTTGGTTCAGGCAGTGCATGTTCATCATCGTGGTCCTCATACTCGCTCAATTCCACCTCTGTGCCCTTCTTTGTAGCAAGGTTGTGTAACATTGCACAAGTTGCAATTATCTTACAGCAGATGATTGGTGAGTTCTGCCGTGCCCCTCCACTTTTGTGGAGGCAGCGGAACCTGCTTTTTAACAGGCCAAAGGTGCGCTCCACAATGTTCCTAGTGGATTTGTGTGCCACGTTGTATCGTCTCTGGCTGCGGGTTGAAGGGTTGAGGTAGGGTGTCAGGATGAATGAGTGGACGGCATATGCACTATCCCCTATATGTAAATGAGAAAACCATTATTCACATGCACACATACACATACATCTGCTATATCTATCAGGGTGTGTCAAAGTGTTTTACCTAGCAGGTATCCTTCGCCAAATTCCCCCGCTGTCAGGTGTGTGTAGATCCCACTGTTCTGAAAGATGTAGGAGTCGTGAGTACTTCCTGGGGACTTGGCCACAATGTCTGTGATTATGTTGTTGGCATCACAGATTACCTGTACATTGATAGAGTGGGTTGACTTCCTGTTTCTGTAAATGTATGGGAAATGTGCAATTTGATAAAAGTCAGTCTTGGTCTTCAGTAGTTCCACATGTGTGTTAGGGAGGCAGATGTAATGATGCATCCTCTGCATCATGGCCTCTATGAAATTCCTGAAGAAACGGGACAGGCAGCTCTGAGACACCCCACCTACCACAGCAATCACCCCCTGGTAACTCCCAGATGCAAGCAGGTGTAGGCTACAGAGCACCTTCACATGGGGTAGGATGGCATACGCCCTTGTGGTTGGGTGCTCCAAAAGTGGGTGCAGGTCCCTGATCAAGTCTAGGATGGTTTGGGGGTGTAGCCTGTACCTTTGCAATATCTCTGGCTCAGTGAGTTAAAAAAGCGTTATCCTCTGTCTGTAGACTTGCTCCTCCCTTCTCCAGACCCTCTCTCCTGCTGTCTGTAGCCGCCTTGCTATCATGTAGGATGCCGCCGTTCTGGTCACAATGTTGCATTTTGAGGCCTTTTTTATAGCCTGCGCCTGGTTATCACCTGCTTTTAATCCATGGTAAATACCGACTCTTAAATACCGAATTTCATAAAATTCGGTATTTTAGAAGTTTGCTACATCTCAAACTCATTTTTTACCATTTCTGATTTACTGATTCGGTAAATAAGAATTCGGTAATTTCCGAATCGGTAAATACCGAATCGGTATATTACTGACTCTACCGAATCGGTCTATTTTGGGCCCCTACATCTCAATATCCAAATACCGGTCAGTTACGGCTGAAATTCGGTATTTTCGGCCGTTACGGACTGGTATTTGGCTACCTACATCTGGCCCTTTGTTCCCAAAGATTCTCCTCAGGGACCACTTCTATAGGGTCTTTTAGAACTTGATTTTGTTCTTTCTTTTTAGATTACCCTTTTTCCACTAATTACCCCTATATGATCAAGAGGATAAGTGGAGAGAAGGATGGATACCCAGATGATGATTGATGGGAATCCAATCATTTAAGGGTCTCTTCACTTTATAATTCTGTCCCTTGGCACTTTTCGTAACACAGATGGCTAGTCATCTTGTTCTTTTGGTAGAGAGTTGGTACACCAGACCCCCGGGTTTCTTGTTTATTTTTTATTATAGTTATTGGGGACTTAATCCGTGGTAGGTCTATAATATCCCTAGGACCCTACATCACCTTTTGTTATTGTTGAGTTCATTGTTTTCCAGGCCTCCTGCTTGTTGTGACTGTGAGTGGCCAACTCCTGGCTTCTTTGCTTTTAGGTACACAAAAAGACAGAGGAGGAGTTATCACCACCCGTTGTACTGCCAGACAGAAGTCCTGCTGTGCACCACGTTACGTCCACGTATGACCACAGACATCTCTGCAACTTGTGCCCCTGCATCCTTCTGACATCGAAAGGAAGAAGATTGCCCCAAAGAAAGGTCCTCCTGTACCAAGAAAGTTGACAGTGAGAAGAAGGAACAGAAGAAGGAAGTGGCACTTATCAAGACTGGTGTGCCTGCCAAGATGTTTTTGGGGAAAAATGATGCCTGCATCAGCGAGGTCTGGGGACCAAGCTGGGAGCATCGCCTCTGCATCAGCTGGCCCTCCCCACCAACTTAGGCCTAAGCCCATGAGTGTCGCAGAGGTAGCCAGTCTACTTGCACAAACACTAACGAGCAGTGATGTTGAAATGTCATTATCGCAAAGTAGTACCCAATCAACGCAGGCCAAAACTCAGCAGATAAGTGAGCAACAACAGCTGGAACAACAGCCGGAACAACAGCCAGAACAACAGCCGCAACAACAGCCGCAACAACAGCCGTAACAACAGTCCACAATAGTAGTTGGTCCTCCCAAAGTAGGGGTGGTTCAGGAAAATGAGCTTCCTGCAGATGAAGAGCAAGCCACTCTTTCAGAAGATCCATTGTCTTCCAGATCCCCAGCAAGGAAAAGGAGGTTTATTCCATCAACTTCTTCTTCAAGCCCCCCTTCTGATGATCTAGATGCCACTTGGAAGCCACCATCTCAGTCTGAGAGTGAGGCATGCCACAAGACAAGGCTAGGGAAAAGGAAGGTTCCAGAAAGCCTTAGAGTTATGGAGGTAGATGTAGAAGAAGGGGATGATGATGATGATGATGACGAGCCAGTCATCATGAACATCACTCCCGGCCCAGTGGAGATGGAGACCAACATATTTACCCTATGCCAAATTGCTGTGAGGGATCTGGCACAGATACCACCAAGACAGGTAACACCAACACCACCTCCAGCATCCAGATTTGCATTTGCAAAGGCCCGGCAGGGACCTACTTCCAGAACAACGACCACCTCAGTAGGTAGTAGTGGTACTGCACAGAGTCAAATTCCAGGCACACCCTTCAGTTCATCCGGCATTGCAAGTGGCACCTCCAGCAGTGCAAGAAAGTACACCTCCCCAGTTTGGAACTTCTTTTCGGTTAGCAGTAAGGAGGAGAAGGTTGCTTTATGCTCAATTTGTCGGCATAGTGTTAGTCGGGGTAAGCTTGGTATGAACTATGGTACCGGAGACCAAACAACCCATCTGAAAAAACCCCACTTGATTCAGTCGGCGAAACACCTTAAAGTAAAACTGCACCCATTGCGGTTAGTGTGATGAAGAAGTAGAAGAAGATATGATCGCAGTGGAAGGTAAACAAGAGGGAGACATTTTCTCTGGTACACAAAGTAGCCCTGTCCCCAGCAGTATAGTGGTAACACCCATATCCTCAGCAACATCTCAGTGACACCGTAGTAAGAGTCAGGCTGAGACACCAAGCCAACAGAGTACTGCAATGAAAAAAAGTGTGTCGCTGAGCCTAACTGGGCTCTAGAAGTCACCTGCATCAGCTGCACCACAAAGGAAAATAATCCAGCCTACCATTGTCAGCATGCTTAGGTCAGAGGGGCAGTACAAACATAACCACCCAACGGCACGTTTGTACAATGCAAAGCTGGCTAAAATGTTAGCCCTAGACCTTCTTGCTTTTTCTTTTGTGGAAGGGGTGGGTTTCCTTGAATTTGTGACAGCCATCTACCCAAAATGGATGGTTCCCAGCCGGTCCTATATCGTCAGATTTGCTGTTCCAGCACTACATCACGATGTGCTGGAATTGCTTGGACAAGCTTTGCAGCAGAGTGCTGTACACAACATCCACCTGACAACAGACATGTGGACCAGTTGCCAAGCCACTGATTACATGTGCATCACTGCACACTGGATCTCTTTTGTGGGGGTTAGAGAAAAGATACCTGAAGAAGGTGCTGTTGACACTGCTGAGATTTTTAATGCTACTCGGAAACATGCAACTGTAGCCATGTTCGCCTTGGAGAAATCTCATACTACTGCAAACATTTTGGATGAGTTTAACAGCAAGGTCTTTGAACGGCTGTGCCCAAGAGGGCTTAACATTGGTTTGGTTGCCACAGATAATTGCAGTAATATAGTTAAGGCCATGGAGGATGGTGCCTATTTCAGGATTGTATGTTTGGAACACTGCATTAACATCATTGTTCAAGACTTTCTGAAAAAAGGAGCCTGAGTCTGCAACTTACTGACCACCTGCAGAAGAATATGCACACATTTCAGACATCCTTTTAAAGCACGGAAGCAGCTGAGGATCATTCAACGTGAGCAGAGAATACCAGTCAAAGCACTCATCCAGGAGGTGCCAACATGTTAGACCTCAATATATTACATGCTTGATCATCTGGTTGATCAGTACAGACCAATCAATGAGTATGTCATGCAAAGAATAAGGGATGTGAAAAGTGTGACCCAACTAAATGCCTGAAAGAGATGCTTCTTCCTTTCAAGCTCTTCACACGTGAAGTCAGCAAGGAGGACTGTACTACGGGCCAAGCTATCCCATTGTTGTACATGCTAGAGCCACAGCTGAAGGAGGTGTCTCAAAAGTACAGTTATGGAGGATAAAATTGAAGCATATGATTTAGTAGAGAGCTTATCCTGTCGCTTAGCTGAAAATACAACTGTACAAACTTCATTGTTTAAGAAAAACATTACATTTGTGCCACAAGTCTGGATCCACGGTACAAATCATGAATTCCTTTTTCAGAAGTGCATGTTGCCCAGTACAAAACTTGGATAACTGAGGCAGCCAGTGACTTGGAAAATGAACGGCTGTTCATTAAAGGCCCCCTGCTCAAACCCACAACAAGGACTGCAGCACGGCATTCGGATTCAAGTTCAACTTCAGAGCCGGAGGGCAGTTTGGCTCAGAGCGGTCACCAACACTATCGACAACAGCATGAACCGGATCATCAGCCAGTGTAAAATCGGCACAGGATAGGTATTTACAGAAAGGGCTTGCTATGTCCAGTGCTGATGCAAAGACAAAAGAGGCCAAGCAAAGTGGAGCACCTCTGAACATTAAGCAGATGATCTAGGCCTATCTGGATGACCCAACAGAGTTCTACATTGACAAAAACCCATTGCAATATTGGTATGGGAAAAGGGGCCAATGGCCAGTGCTTAGCAAGCTGGTGATAAACTATCTGGCTTGCCCTGTCACAAGTGTCTCCTCTGAACGTGTTTTTAGTGCTGCTGGCGCCATTGTAACAGTGAAAAGGACCAGTCTCTTACCCAAAAACGTGGAGAGGTTAACCATGATCAAAATGAATCAGCACTTTATAACACCGAATTACACAATACATAAATCAACACAGGAAGATGAGGACAGCGACTTAGGTGACGGAAGTAGTGTGTTAGATGATTACCTACTTCTGGTCGAACCCCCAGAGTTTGAGGATGAGCTATACTTCCCTGACAACTAGGCTTGAATTTCTTACTTTCTTTCTTCCTTATTTACTTTTATTTGTGTGTATCTGTCCTTCTGGTTCAAAAATTCGAATCACAACAAATCCATCACCACCGTCTTCAAGTCTTTTTATTGCCATATTGGAGTTGCAGCTGTCTGCATTTAACTGAAGTCCACTCCTCCAAGTCCTGATCCTCCTTCCTCCTGACTCACTTTGAATACATTTCCCTCAAGCCAGATGATGATTGGATGTAGAACAATAGTACAAGAAAATGTTGCCTTGTTGAGTCCCTCCAAAAGAAGTGGAACATGATGACTACTATAGCTATCCACTTTTCCGAGCTGAGAGAGTCTGCCCCTTAACTTAAGATGAGAAGGAACAGGTAATGAATGATGGCATGCATTGGGCACTGACTGAGTGATTCGTATTTGTGTTGTTGGTTGTGCATGAAGTGAATTCATTGTGTACAATTATTTAATCTATAAACTATAAGTAATCCAAGTCAATGTTTCCCTTCTAGTTGTTTAATAGCAAAATTGTACTTCTACCGCAGGCGGATCCATTGCATTTTGAATATGGACTATGGACTTACTCTGTATACTGAGTTGGACAACACCATGATGATGACCACAGTGACATAATATCTTCGCAGTCACTCAGTAGGATCGGAGATGAATGATGGAATAACTCAGGGCATTTCATGAGTGGCATAAAAGGTAAACAAGTCAACAACAACCACAGCAGACCTACATGTATGTGTAGTGGTGGAGTTGAGTCACAATTGTAGTAGTGGTGGGAAAAACAACTCACACTCACCTACGAATCCACATCCGCCAGGCAGGCAGGGGCACCCAAGATTTACGGACGCAGAGTGGACAGGAGGACAAAGAGGAATGCCGAGATGGAACTCCCCAATTTGACCAGGATAACATACAGTAACACTTTAGTATCAACATTCATCATCTTTTAAATAATGTGATTAATGTTTTCTCTTCAATCATTAATACTGTATGTTGTTGTTGCTTGCTCTCTGCTTAATATTGATCCCTACAGCTATTTTTTAATTTTCTTTGCTAGCTTTAAAAAGTAACCCCGGTACAACAGAAGTAAAAGTATATGTAATTTGAGTCTCTCTGAGGGCAGACAGGCAAGGCAAATTGCATAATAATTAATAATATACTGCTGCCCTGTACTGCCTACTAGTCTAGTTAGTAAGAACTACTTATCATTAACCATCAAGTCATCATTATCATGCATGCATTTCCTTTTTCTCCCTTAACAGATCCATGGATATGATGGTCGTCTGCCAAGATTGTGTTTTGTTGTTTGTCCATGCGCAGTTTTTCTTTGTCAAACCTTTCCCCAAATCCCCCTTCCTAACCATTCATCAAACTCTAACCCTCTTCTCTCAGGGTGTGTGATTTATACTGAGGTGTGACTAAATTAAATGTACACCAATAATTGATCACACGCTTGCTGGGGCCATTGTGGTGAATTCAACACTAATTCCGATGCTCAGTATATTTGCAAGTAAATTTTTTTCCAAAGGAACCTAATCCATCATCATTAATTGCCAGCATCAATTGGATTTGTCATCCTCCTACACAGCTCTCAAGGTTACGCTTGTGTTGAGTGAATCGACACAACTACAGTTTGTAACTTGTTGTACTAGGCTATCCCCACCACCATTATGTTTTATTTTACTTTAGTATTGCTACACAGCATTAATATTATTGTTTGGCAGTCTTCTTGTGTACTGTACTGTACTTCATTCTACTACTCCTCCCAGAGTCTCTCTCAAGCGACTGACTGTCACATTTTCTTTTTTTGCAAATGCTACTGCCAGCGTCTACTAGTACTACCACCACAAGCATGGCATGTTGGGAACCCATACATCAACACCATGCAGACATCGCTGTGCCTAAGTTAAACATCAATCACAGATAAGAGAGGCATAATTAATAATGGAAATTAATTCACACGCCCCTTGAGTCCAGTTGCAGAAGGCATTGACTAGAAAGGGAGACTGACAGTACTAGTAAAACAAGTCACTCAGTGAGGGGTACCGTATCTGTTTGTGTCTTACAAAATCTGCAGATTATTTAAATCAAACACTGGCTGTGGCCCTGCAGCAGCTAGGAAACAGTGTGACGTAAAACAGTAACCCCCCACAAACATTAACCTCGTCAATTTCACTTTCACCCTGCCCTGACTACCACAAAAAAGCAGATGATATCTGATCCAAATGATCATTGCTTATGTATGGGATGACAAGAGTAACTTTGTTTTGGTTGATTGTGTAACCATGCAGCTGATAGTTAGGCCACCCATGGCAGGCTGACACAGTCCAAAATAAATTAACATAGGTAGGGAGTGGACCTCGGAGTCTGGGGGAGGTGCTTGATAACAACATACATACACAATATGTATGCTGTGCTTGCAAACTATTATAGGTCAAGGGTGTATTCTGAAAATATAACTTCTATGCTCCTTGGCTTTGCTTCTCTGGCTTGGTTTCTTTTACATTCTCTTCAAAGTCACAGTCTCCACCTATGCTATCTATGATGAATACCATCCAGGCATCCATCCATTCAAAGTAAACACGCCTATCATTCTCAACAAACCTTAGTTTGTTGCACCAACAACTAACATGTATTCTTTTTTTTTTTAAACCTCCACCCACGCATCCTTCCTTCCATGCTTGCCTTGGCTTTGAGTTTGACCCATGAAACACCCCGGAGGATTTTTGCTATCGAGCCGTATAGTTTCACCCACTGAGGCAGGCATCTTTTCTTTCACCTTCCACCCATCCTTCAACCACCCATGCATCTGATTCCTATCAGCCACCTATGTATGTATCCTTCTCTGCCAGTCATAATCATAAATATGATATCTCGCCCATCCTTCCTAGTAAAGGGTGTCTTCTTCAACCGTTGTTCATAACAACTTAGTCTCTCTCAACAATAAAGTGTCTTGCAGCGAGTGTAATGTCAATAAGTAAGGAATGTAACTTACCACCACCCGCCACTGCTGCTGGCTCACCCCTTGCAGCTGCCGCATCTCCTGCTTCCTACATACTGGCTGAGCTTGTGGCGCCTTCGCCGCTGGCCCAGGCACTGGTGGTCGGTACGCCTTGAAAAAACAATACACGTTTTTTTAGATGCCATATACACCTCCCCTATTTATTCTTTTTCTCTAACAAGATTGAAAAAAAGTTAATACATACATATACAACATACATCACTAGTACAAATAAGGTACTAGAGTAGAGTAGACTAGTACTAGTATGTCCTACGCTATCAAAAATAGTAAAATATCTGGTTGGGCATTTTGTTGGAGGGAATTGTCGAAAAGCCTCTCTAGATTAAGAAGACTAGAAGAGGGCAACCCAAAGGACTGGACTCAGTGGCTAGAGCTATTGGTTAATTTGAGTTTTAATAAAACCTTTTAAATAAAGAGTGGCCAACTGAGCAAGCTTAGCTACAGACAGACTAATAGTAGCAATACAGAGAGTCATAGCACAGGCAGTTAGAGGCAGGGATAACAAGAATTTAGAAACAGATAGTCTAGATCGAAGAAGAATTGGTAAATGAATAGCATTAGGAAATGGAAACAATAGTTTGGTAAATATAAGGTGCGGTAAAAGGAAAAAATAATTATTAATATTAACAACAGGAAGACTTACTGGGGCCAGCAGCAGAGCCCTCAGTAGAGGAGCGGTCCTGGTCCTATTCCTGGAGTTCTCCTTCTGCTCTTGCCGACTCCGATGGCGTCTTCTTGACCCTGCATGCTGATCATGAAAGATATAAGAAAGAAAGAGACAAACATTGATGATTGGTGTGAAGTAAATAAAATATTTTTTTAAACGGTCAAAAAAACATTTATGGAATCAACAATTGCAATAAAATTGAGCTATCTAATTTGGTCGACTAGTAGTATCATAGAATTTGTGGACCGTCTAGTTATTATTTATCAACACTAATCCAGTGTTCCATTCTGATTCCAGAATACTAACTAAGCATAAGTACCAACTGACCTAGCCCACCTATTCCAGACGGGCCAATTGTTCATTAAGTCTGCATTTCCATTTATTTTAGTCCTCAAAAAAGCATAGATGGTGGACATATGCATAGATTTTTGCATACACCAAATTATTGGTAGGTTGCTGCTGATGTTCTGCTACTGCTAAGTCTATTACCACTCACTAAACAAACTACAAAAGGTTCTACGAAGGACTGGGGTAAGCAGCACTCAGCTGGACGTGACATAACAGATGATGCATCAGGCAGACCGCAACAAATTACCAACTCATACTAATACTTAACTAAACCTATCAATCCACCACTATCTCTTAGTGACAAGAGGACAAAGGAAGGACTAGAGTCTCTCTAGCATTACCTAACTTAAGTTCTCTAAAAGAAACTCTTACATAATCACGCAAAGCGAGCGCAAAGTTGCAAACAAGTAAGATTAGTAGCGCAGAGCTCTTGTGGCACAACAATCACAGAAGATTTTTAAACGTAATTTACCTGCAATGTAATTAGCAGCATTCTTGCTATTCGGAAATAGTATATTCGCAATATATAACACAGAGCAGAAGAACACAAAGTTGTAGTATTAAATAGCTACTCACCAAGTCCCAGGACCTCAAATCCTAGCAGGTCCAGCAGGTCCTGCTCCTCGTCCAGAATATCGGACCACCGGTGCGTGAGCTGGTTAGGGGTGTACCAGGCCCCAGAGCAGCAAAACACTGCCCGATGCACCGTTCCCCACCGCTGGCGATGCTCCCGTAGCCCGTACCCGGACCCAGGACTGCTGCCTGCTGCCAGGGATAAGTGGAGGTGGCCTGCACAAAAAAAAACAAGGGCGGCCACCTCCACCTCACCAAAAATTTCCCATGCCTGCACCCCTTTTGGGCGCCGCCTTCTGCAAGGAAGGCAGTCGCGGCTCTGGCTGTGGCTACGAGCCTAACCCTTGCCCATTGCCTTTGGCATGGTTCAGTACTCTGGGGGGAGGAAAAGAAAAGGTAGGAGTTAAAAAAGTGAGTAAAAGAAATTTTAAAAGCAAGTAATAGAAAAAGAGGGAAAAAGTGGTAAAAAACACACAAAAAGTAGAAAAAAACTCAAAATATAGAATCAGGAAAATCGGGAGACAGATAATAAATAAAAAAGATTAAAAAAAGTTTACAGAAACAAAGGATTGAAAAGTTAGAGGTTGAATGGAAAAACAGGCCCAAACCCTTGCAAAAAAGTTAAAAACAAGAATGCCGCGACCGCATGGGCAAGTTCGAGCAATAGTTCCCCCCAGAGCACGCAAAAACTGTCGCAAACACGCAAAACGTGTTCGCCAACACGAAATACATATTGCAAATGGGGAACATGCAATACGCATTGCCAAACAGGAAATATGCATCACGAACGGGTGGGACAAGTGAAAAACAAGATGGCTGTGACCATTGGCGACCACATGGGCAAGTTTGTGAGATATTTCCCCCCCGAGCATGCAAACAGCGTCCCAAACACGCAATACCCGTTCCCGACCAGGAAAAATGCATGCCGAGCGGGCGGGGACAAGCAACTCCACATGCTCGGGGAATTCCGCTTAGCTCGCAGAGTTTTTTACCACATCGCGGAAGTTCGCCTAGCGGATTACGCGAACTCCGCCCGGGTTACAACTAAATTGGACCTCTATGAAGTTTCACAATACAGAAAAAATGGTTCTGATTGTTCAAGATTCTTCTTTAGAACATCAAGTAAAGTAAATTATTTTCCAGGCCCCTGTGTTTATTTAATGATTCAATTAATAATAATTTCAAATGACATAATATGAGCTTTTAATATATCATGACAAGAAACACCCCTCAACTTTTTCATTGATCACATATACCACCGAAAAGTACAATCATGATACCATTGATAACAAAATTTTAATATAACCAATTACTGTGAATTTGTGCAACAAAACAATGAACATCACCTGAGTAGTGATTACAAAAAAGTGAGACTGAGTTGGTCCAACAAGGAGATTGAGAGATGAGAATAGAATCAAAGGCCATTCAAATGACATCACTGATTACATCATTAAGTGACTGTGAGTGTTTTTAAAATGTTTATGAGCATTAAATAGATATCCCAAGGTTTATTGGTGAATCAGTGGGTGTATGAGTGCTTGTAAGGATGATTCAGTGGGTGCGTAACTGACTGAATGAGTGAGTGATTAGAAGCAGTACATTGCTGCTACACTAGGACCATTGGAATTTGAAGTGATTAGAAGAGTCACAGGGCTATTATTTACCCACACATGCCTCACATAAAAAGCACTGGCTGGCTGAAAAGAATTAAGGCAGAATAACACCAAATAAAAAAACCTGAGTGATTTAATTTTTTTATTTTAAATGCAAACCTGAGACACATTCACACACTGAGTTAGTCCCCCGTAGAGCTACTCAGATACCTACTCACTTACCCATACAGTCAATCACACAGCCACTTACTCACCCATATAGTTATACACTTACCAACTTACTTACTCATACATATACTAACACATATTCTCTCACTCATACACCCACTCTCACCCATCGTGTTACTCATACATATACTAACCCATATTTAGGACTAAAGCTTCCATAGGAAAAGTGTTTTTTTGTTTTGACAATAACTTTGGTACCACTTTACAAATCTTCACGAAATTTTCACAAGACTTCCCCATTTTGGTTTAGCTGCTGTTTTGAAGGTTTCAGGGTGATCTGTCATGTGGGGGCCAAGAAAAATGGGGTTCCCAAAATAAGGTTTCCCCATGTTATGTCTATGGAGATTTTTCATTTTTAAAACAACTACAGCCCGAACCGCGGAACTGAATTACACCAAATTTGGCAGAAAGCTAGATGTGGGTCCAGTAAGCATGCTTTTTGTGATTTGGTGTAAATCCTTTCTGTAGTTTCAGAAATATTAAAGTTTAAAAAACATAGATATGTGGGAGCTCAACAGCCTGTCGACACCCTCCTGAAATGTGATTGACTGCCAGCAATTCAAGCAGGAAATGTTGGCAGCCATGTTGGGACCGATATACATGATAGCCCCCTATTGAAATGGATTGTAGTGAATGGCAGGTTTTGAGGGTCACAAAAAGGAAAACATATAAATAGTGATAACAGATTTTAGTTAAAATGTAAATCATTTGTTGATGGTACCATACTGATTTTAGAAATTGTGTTGTGTTCTAAGGTGATTTTACCCTATGGAAGAGCCTTTTGCTTTGATTTCAAGAATCATGAACGAGAGGAAAATGTTTTCTCATGATTTGCCCATGGAGGAAATGGAAGGTGCTCCAGAAGCTAAAAGGAGAGCATCTTTTCTACACATTCACACTATCTTTCTCAGCCATATGAAAATGAAGTCTGATAGATGATTACCTTGTATTCTACTACAGCCTCCCAGAGTGTTCTGAAGAACAACTAGAGCGCTAACGGTTTTACTTATGACAAAAGTATGGCACACCTGAAGCCATGTTGATTGAATCATACTGGTAAAACTTAAAATATTTCATTTACAAAGGAACAACATGAGGGGGTTTAGTTTGTCATAGAAATTATAATTAGTGATGTAGAACGAAAAATGTGGACACTTTTTTAAGTGAGTTCACAGATATCTTCCTTTTCTATTTCATTAAAACATTCTGACATGCAGACTGAATCATGCAGACCGAAATATGCACTTTCAACACATGCAGACTGAAACATGCACTTTCAACATCATCAGAAGACTGCAGGTTATCGCTCTAGTGATCAGCAGTTTTACTACAGTGTTTTAATGAGCAACTAGAGTGCTAGCATTCTGAATTTATGCCAGAAGTGCTGCACATCTGAACGCCATCTTGATAGAATGGAAGTTGAAAACTGAAAGCATTTTCTACTGAGGATACTGCAGTAAATGATGAAATTAGGGAGCTGTATAACAAATAAGTCTTGCAAGATGGACACCGGAGAGAAAATAGCCCAAATAAAGCACAACTATCACCCAAATGTAGCCCAAGTGTAGCGCAATGACTGAAGTGTGCAAAACCTTTGCAGTTCTATGTAGCGCAGACTTGACATGAACATCAGTTACATTACACAAGGACACATTCATGTTGGTGTTAGGGATGGGGAGATTAAGTGATTTACCCAGAATCACAGGATGTCGAGCTGATGCCGAAACTCAAACCAGGCTCCATAGGTGCAAAGTCTACAGTTCTGTCTGTAACACCAAAGCCTCTCCCTTAAGCATAACAAACAATTAAGTGATCAACTGGATAAAAAACATACAGATAGCAAATTATTTAAAAGTGCTTTGTTGCTATTTGAAAACTTAGGTACCATGTCCTTATTTTAGTTATTTAGAGCACTAACCTTAATTTCAATGGGAATAAGACCCTCTCATGGAGGAGGGTGAAGAGGCAACAAGTGGACCAGGCTGTGCAGGCGGGAAAGGCAGTGGCAACAAAACAGACCATGGAGGGTGGGAAAAGCGGGCAGTGGCAACAAACCAACCATTTAGTACAGGCAAGAGAGGCTGTGGCAATATTAAAGACCGTTGAGGGCTGAAGGACGAGGGCTCCTGCCTAAAATCTCCTCTTTTCAATGTAAGTCAAATGGGAAAAATCAACTCACAGGTTTTCCTTTTTTTAATCTCCCTCTTACCAACTTCAAAATGGGGGCAGGGTTTGGTACATTGGATCACAGAGGACAGGAGGAATGGGGTAGAGACATGGACTCTGATAAACTGACTTTACAGGAGAGGCATCAGGGTTGCAGCAGAACAATACATCACACAGGGCAAGTGGGATGGTACCATGGAAAGCAATAAGGAGGGAACAGGGCCATGCACATGGACAACAGAGAGCTGAGGGGAAACAGGCAAGGGCAGGAAGCGGCATAACAGACCATGAAGGGCAGGAGGGAGGGGGCAGAGGAACGACAGAGGACCAGACAAGGTAGAGGGAGGGGATAGGGGTCTGCACATGGAAAATGGAGGAGAAGGGGCAAGGGGGCTGGGCAGGAGCAGCAAGCGCACCATAGAGGAAAGGTGAGACTAAAATGGTATACAAAGAGACAACAGAGAGAAGGTGTGAGGAGGCCAGGGGCAGCAATCTGACCACATCGGCCAGATAGGAGGGGTTGTAGCAGCACAGAAGACCTTGCACAGCAAGTCGACAGTTACACAACGGCCATGGTGGGCAAGAGGGAGGGGGCAAGGGCATCCACAAAAGACCATGGAGGACAGAAGGGAGGGGTAGAGGCTGGACACTAACAAAAGAGGGCAGGGGAAGGAACTTTGCAACAGACCATGCAGGGCAGACAGTAGGAGCAGTTGCAGCATACCATAGCATGAAGGGCGGAAGGGAGTGGCAGCAAAATGGACCATGAGAGACAGGTTGAAGGGGATAGGGGCATGGAACTAGGACAGGCAGGGTGAGGGTGGCAGGGACAGGTGACAGCCATCTGACCATGCTAGGCAGGAGGGAGGGGCAGTGGCAGCGCAACAGACCACTCAGAGTAGATCAAAGGGTGACAGTTCCATGGAATATGATGGGCAGAAATGAGGGAGCAGGGGCATGCACACAGACATCAGAGGACAGGGGAAGGAGAGTAGGAACAGCAAGATAAGCACAGAAGCTAAGCAGGAAGACAATGCATAGAGTTGGGGAACGGAGGGTAGGAGGAGTGGGCAGGGACATCAAGATAAATGGAAGGCAGTGGCAGCACATAGGACCACGCATGGAAGGAGGGAGGGGCTGGTCCATGGATTCGTACAACATTCAACCCCACCCCCACTCTGCAATACGATCAACATCTTACTTCACATTGATAAAACCTTAGAAATTCACTGATAAAAACAAAGGTTACAGGGACATTATAGTTATGCTCAGATTTCACTCATACAAAACCCAGTGAAATTCAGCAGTTATAGTTAGCTGAGCTACTTCTAACTCGGGCCCTCACAATGCTCTGCTTATGACCTCACATATTATATCGCTCATGACATGGTCAGTGACATCACTTATGACATCTCAAATGACATCACTGATGACATAATCCACAAAATCACTTAAATACCCACTCACACCCCATAACATCATTCATACAACCACACAAACATTCACAACCCCATTCACAGACCCATATCAGTATTTACATACCCACTCACTGATTCATAGATCTGCAGTAATCCACTTCCTCACCCATACAGCCACTCATACACCCACTCACTGACTAATACAGCCACTGACATATCCTCTAATAGAGCCACTCACACGCTGAATCAGTCACCAATAGAGCTACTTACACACCTACTCACTCACCCATATAGTCAATCACACAGCCACTTACTCACCCATGCATTTACATACCCCCCACTTACTTACTCATAAATATACTTACACATACTCACTCACCTATGTAGTCACTGACACAAACATACATTCACTCGTACAGCCACCCTCACATTCACTCACTCACTCACCCGTACAGTCACTCATATACCACATCACTGATATACTGCCTTTCACATACCCAGATATTCACCCATATACCACTAACACATCCACTCACTCAGCCATACACACATTCACTCACCCATACAGCCCCTCATACACACACATACACACACACACACACACAAACTCACTAACCTATACAGCCACTGACTCACCCACTCACCTAACCATACAAGTAGTGACCCATACACTCCGCCACCCACACAAACCCTCAGACACTCATACAGGCACTCAAACAACCAATCAATCACTCATGCAACCACTCATGAAACCAGTCAAACACCCATATAGCCACTTAGACACCAACTGACTGACTGATATAAACATACACATAACCAGTCACTTACCCATATATTTACTGAGACACCTAATCATTCAATTATACAGTCAGTCACACAGCCACTAAATCATCCATACAGGCACTCATACATCCCTGATTCAGCAATACACCTTGGTGTATATACATTTAACATTCATAAACATTTTTAAAAGCACTCACAGTCACTGGATTGAATTGAATTGAATTGAAGAAGATTTATATAGCGCATTGCTGCCCCAGCATTGAGGTGTCCCCGCGCTACCCAAGTACAAATGACCGGAGAACAGCTAAGGAGAAGAATTATGCAGGGAAGAGCCAGTTTTTGGCTTTGCGAAACATCAGATGGTTCTGGATCCCTCTGAAGGACACTGGGAGAGAGTTCCAAAGTCTAGCTGCTAAAACTTTAAACAAACAGCCTTCAGCTCTGGCTCTTAGGACTCGGGGAGCACATGCAAGTACTTGGTCAGCTGAGTGTAGAATGCGCCTTGGGACATAAAGCGTTAGCAGATCTGCCAGAACCCAAGGTGCTTGGTGGGTCACGATTTTATGGGCGATACACAGCGTCTTAAACTGAATTCTTTTTTCAATTGGCAGCCAGTGTAGCTTAGGTAAGAGCTTGGACACTTAGCAGGATTTCGGGAGTGCCAGAAGAATGCAAGCTGCCACATTTTGCATTCTTTGAAGGCGCTTAATGCTGCATTTGTTGGCGCCAAAGTAAAGCGAGTTCCCGTAATCCAGCCAAGACAAAATCGTGGCCTGAATATTAGTCTGGCGAATTTTGGACTCAAAAAGATCAAGTAGAGGTTGTAGTCCACGCAAAAGTCCAAAGCAGGTCTATGCAACTGATTTGGATTTGGATAATATTGTCAGTGGTGTATTAGTTCCAAATGTAGGTTTTGTTAAGGAATTTTGGATTAGTATGACCAACTCAACAATAGTTGATAGACTCAAATCTATTAATTTAAGTGATATATTTTGGATAAGTACAATGTGACTGAGTTTGCCTGTCATCACACTTTTGTGGAGATTAACTCTCCCACAAATCTATTTTTTAATCTTCTTTATTTTTTACATCAGTACCCAAGGGCAAGAAGAAGGTTACACAGAGGCGGGTCCAGGAGGAAATGGTCAGGAGGTGCCAACCACCAGTGCCACTGCCACGGGCTCTGCTAATACCAGTAAGTCCTATTATTTATTACTATAATTTCCCTAATGTTGAGTATTATGATTGTTGTGGGCTAAGGATAGAATCGTGGGGTTTTGGAATGATGGTGCTGGGTTCCAAGAAGGGATTTCCCGACTGGAGCCTGGTGTTGCTGGTGAGAAATAAAGTTGCTCTAACAACCTTACCTGCCATCTTCCTTTCACGTGACGTGGAGGACAGGATACGAACCCACGCTTGCAAAGTATAATGGTTTAGCTCTTTTTCCTATGCACACTATTCTACTTTTACATTTTGTCTTGTTTATTTTTGTACACTGTCTCCTTTTTTTCCAACTCCACTATTCAAATTTTGTTTAAATCTTCCTATTCCTCCATTATCCTTATTTTCCATATTTCATGTTTTTTTTGGGGAGTTGCCTTTCTCCTGTCTGTACTAGTCTTTAGTTTTCTTCTGCTTTGTTAGCAATCCTATGCTCTACCCTATATATCATGTGGCACTGTAAGACTAAGAATGGATGTTTGGTACTCTACTGTCTTCTGTGAAGATTTCACACCCAGGTAAGCTAGTATTAAAAATAAAATTCACTACACATGTTCGTTAAGAAGGTTTTCTTTTTCTAGCTCATGCTCCTACAGTTAGCAAGTGAGTGGCCATGGCCTTGGACCCCGCCCTCCTAATGTTATGTTGTTATTCATGTATACCGTAAGCCAGCAGTTTTAATCACAGTTCAGCATTGATGGAAAGTATGAAGTCCGATTGCATTTGCCATCCAACCCCATATGCCCTCCATTGACCATTATTGAACCCCTTCATTGCAATTCAATGACTCAGAGTTGTCATCATAGGCTATAGCTAAACTCCTCCATTATGAAAAGCTGTTGGTTGGTCTTACTACCTGACTTTTCTGACATTGTCATCCAAACAATGCCCAAAGTGATATTTTTGATAGAGGATACTGCTAATGAAACTATAGTGAAGTATGGCGTTTGTATTTTTTTATTAAAAATAGGGGGATGTATCTGGCATTTATAAAATGTGTTTAATGTTTTTTTCTAGCTGCACAGACCACCAGTTCTGTGGCAGAGGCAGCTGGAGGGGAAGACAATGCAGTGGCAGAGACGGGCAGTGGTAAGTCCTACTGCTTGCTTATTGGATGGATGGGTGCAAGGATTGTTGAAACGGTGGCTACTGAATGGATGGATATATGGATTAGAAAATGGGATGAGAGAAAGTAAAGGTTAAATCATGGTGACTGTCAATGGGTGAACATAGAAGAATGAAAGGATGAATAAATGCTTGAATGAAGAAACAAGTGAGCTCTTCTGGAGAGGGGCATGCTCACCTACTGCCCTTACTTGGTTTTATCAAAGCTATTGCTCATATGAGGAGGTATTTTAATGTTTGGTCTACTCCTATGGTACTCACAGAACTGCCCGCGGGCGGCAAGAGGCCCAGCAGGCCCACCTTGGTGGCCCGCAGACCTTGCAGGTAATGTACCCATGGACCGCCAGAGATAGAGAGAGAGGGGGGAGAGAGAGTGGAGAGAGAGAGACAGTGGAGAGAAACAGTCAAGAGAGAGAGTGGAGAGAGACAGTGGAGAGAGAGAGACAGTTGAGCGAGAGTTGGGAGAGATAGAGTGGAGAGAGAGTGGAAAGAAAGTAGAGAGATAGAGACTAACTGACTGAAAGACTGACTGGCAGAGAGACTGACTGAATGAGAGAGAGACTCACTGACAGAAAGAGAGACTGACTAACTGACTGAGAGAGACTGATCGACTGAGTAAGAGACTGACAGAGAGAGTGAAAGACTGACTGACTGACTCAGAGAGAGAGAGACTGACTGGCTGACTTAGACTGACTGAGATAGAGACTGACTGACAGAGAGAGATAGAGAGAGTGACTGACTGAGAGAGAGAGAGAGAGAGACTGACAGAGAGAGAGAGAGAAACTGACTGAGAGAGAGACTGATTGAGAGAGGCTGACTGGGAGAGACTGACTGACTGACTGAGAGAGAGACTGACTGGCTGAGAGAGAGAGAGAGAGAGAGAGACTTTGAAGGAATTGGGGTCAAAGTGTATATGAAGCTATGCAATGCCTCTTACGATTGCTATTGTCTACTAATAAAAATGTATTATCAAAATGTGCTCTATGTAGTTACATTTGCTTTTAAAATACATTATTGCATTGTCTAAGGTTTTGAAACGGGTTAGATTTTTTTTACTCTAGCCATGCCCCCCACTGACCCCACCCCCACTGACCCCACCCCTACTGGTGCAGCCCTCTGCCACAAACCGCACTGTAATTTTGGCCCCTGACAGAAAGTTTGTGAGTTCCCATGGTCTACTCCCTTGACTCCCTTAACTCACTGTACTTGTTAAGCGATGCAGATATGTATTCCACCCATGATTATTCATCACGCCCTACCTGTCCATTGCATTTCGCCACCATGATCTAAGTGCAGCATTGTGACTGCAGTGTTGGCTGTGTGAAGTCAGTTTAGAATTTGAAAGGCATTTGGAGTGGAAGAGCAGGACCATTGGAATTAATGTAAGATCATTGTCCATTGCAGCTGTCCAAACTGCAGACTTCAGAGAGTAGCAAAGTGCCCTACACACTGGCTAGCATGCCTCCTTTTATTTAGCAGAACTTGCACTCCATAGTGCATAATTTCTTACTCATAAATGAGAGGTAATTTTATTTTATTTTTTTACACAATGTGTCTTTTTAGTTTTTTTTTTTTACTAGGAAAGCCTTTAAAAGAAAAAAAGAAAATCACTCTGTTTTTTTATCTGGTGTTATTCTGCCTTAATTATTTTTAGCCAGACAGCCAGTGTTTTTATGTGGAGCATCTGTGAGTAAAAAATGACCCTGTGGCTCTCCTAATCACATCAAATTCCAATTGCCCTAAAAGACCAGCAATGTATTGCTTCTGTGCCACTATTTAATTGTATTGTGTTATAAAAAACACGGGTTGACCCAATAAGTCGCTGGGACCTGGGTGAGTAAATGATATAGCCAAAGTGGTCCCAGATACTAGAACAAATGAACTGAAATAAAGCAATATCTTCACTGGATTAAAGAAGAATATCACAGCATGTTTTTAATCACAGCGTGTACAAAATATTCAATAAAACACGGTTCATAAAATGCAACAATTATAAATAATAAGTAGTGCCCCTAAATGAAGGAGGAGGGAGGGGAGGGTGGGTACGTGAGTGATCTAGAAGGTGAGGGAACTGTACAAGTGTCAAAGCAGTGGTCGGTTTGACCTCAATAGAATTTCATTAATAATTAATTAACAAAGGCTAGTAATCACAGTTCATAAATTAATATAACAAACTCATGCCTAACAAAACAAATCCACAAATGATACATGGGGAAAATAGGCTGAGAATAGAGAAAAGTGTCGACGTTTCGACCCAGGTTATTGCAGGCATCTGATTGAGCCTTGCTAGAGGGTCTTCATCAGGACAGGGAGACAGGGGGAGGGGGCAATATATCTCTGTAGAGGGGCGTGAGTATGAGGTAGACACAGAATCCGCCACACGGGTCAGGATCCTTGAATGGAAAGACCCTAAGAGTATGATGTTACGACCTGTAGTTACACAGCGGCCACAAAGGATTCTTCAATTCAGGTTCTGAACACGGGAAGTTCCCGGACTGTCAGGAGTAATCAGTACGAATACGTGAAGGAAGTGATGGTGGGTAATTATCTGCGGTTACGAGTCGGCCGCATTAATTGCTGCAGTTCGAATTCTGAAGCAAGGATTACTGGACTTTCACGGAGATTTAATGTCCGAAGTAATTACCATATCGGCAGTCTCCGGAGGGCCGTATCACTTGCTTAAAATTCAAGTTCTGATAAAATGGAGTACAGAGACTTTAAAGGGGAGTCTGGTGTGTGACATCCGGGTTCTAAGAACTTGAATTTTAAGCAAGTGATCATCTCAGGACCCGTATAGATGAGACTTGTTTTTACCCATTTTTGAATTTTTGATTTTTGGTGGGATGGACCTTTGCTGTGGAAGAAGAAGGTGGGAATTGGGATTTTTTGAGGAGAGGGGGGCCTGTTGTGGGTGGAGAGGGTGGTATTTTTGTAAAAACAATTAAGAGGACATTTTTATTTCTTCACTATTTATGCCTGAAGTAGTTTATTTGTGTTAATATGTACATTGCACTGCTGCCTTTTTATGCAGACTGATTGTACTAATCTGCTTATAAAAGTGTATACCGGTTAGTTAGAGACCTCTGTAACTATCTTGACCTTTAGGGGGATGCTGCAATGCCCTATATTGCCTACAGCAATCTAGATACATGATTTCTCATGCAGTAGCAGTTACTTGCTTACTCACTAACTTAACTATTTCAATTCAATCTACGGTTCTCTTACCTGAATATAGATGAAGTAATCACAACTTCAGAAGTGAGGTCCCACTCCCACCCAGGTGAACTCCAGCTGTAGGATTAATCAGAATTATCCATTGCAAGCAACAAGATGGAAATATAAACATTGAGTTAGTGGGTTATACATGTTATCATAGCTTTACAAAGAATTGAGACCAGATTACTACATGACACAACAACGGATAACTGATAGTGATTCATAACAAAAAATAGCAAGAATAATTTCTTCATAGCAAAGAGGAGCTAGTATTTAACTAAAACTGAAGTTGTGAAATCCCCCAGTCATGAAAAGTGGACTCAACGTCTGGAGTGAACAAAGTTAAGTGTTTATGAAACACAAGTCCTGGATGATGATGCTGACAACTGATGTTCTTCTATATCTAAAAAATTGAATTAAGGATTATGTGTGGGTGGGTAAATGGGGCCGGAGTGCACTATTGCTTAGGTAATAGAAGATCCTGCAGTGAGTTGGTGTCCCTTTCGCCACATCCGCCCGACCAAGTGTGTGACCCATTTATGGTGTACATTAAGTTACACCTCAATAAACCACACACCCCGGGGAAAGAGAGTTAGGGGCTTGATGAATTGATGTTAAAGGGGATTTTTAGAAAGGTGTGACAAAGACAAACACTACACAAGGACACTATTCATCTGGGCAGTGAGTGGCACATCATCGTCCTAAATTTGTTGTGGAAGGAAACAAAGGAATGAGTATGACACAGTACAGTTAAATGCATTGCAAAAAGTCCTTCTGCCCCAGAGATCTAAATGTTCTGTATTCTAGGGTGGGAAAAACAAATTATGGAGGAGTGAACCCACCCAGTTCTAACAAGCATTTGCAATGCAATAGGTCTCCCAGTAATTAAGTTTGAGCTTTTGGCATTGCCGAAATATTGCAACACTAATTGCAATAAAAGTCAATAAACTGTAGGCCATAAAAAAGTGTATTTATTTTTGTAGCAATGGTGGCATGCTGCACTTTAGATGAATATGTTTAAAAGTAAAGTGTAAATACAAATGTGGGGAGCGTAGATACTACGCTCCACTCCCTGGTGCACTGCAAAAACTGGATAAACTATCCAACACATTTTTTATAACGTTCCACATTTCTCGAAGTTAATCCGATGATAAACAGTCTTTTCAAAATTTTCATTTTCGCCACATCCATAGCATAATGTATTTTGGAGGATTTTCATATTTGCGTGTGCCCATCCGGACTTCTTCATAAATATGATCCAAAACGACAACAGGTAGTTCTAAGCAGCATCTTTTTATTTCAAACCCAATGCATTTCGGGCTGTAGCATCAGCCCTTCGTCAGGGGTCACTACAAAATCAATTACAAAAACAATCGTCATTGCCAAATGAATAGCGTTTTTCACAGCATATGCAAGAATCTGCATTTACACTTAAAAGAAATCCCACTTCGTGTTCAGAATTCAAAATACTAAAATAATGACTCATCATCGTGAATCCACCAAGCAGGCTCTACAACGTCACATTATCCAATAAGCACAGGTATTGCTCATTGTCCCCAGTAGTTTTATGCTAAAACCCTCTATTCAAGTGAAGCGTGCTTTACATTCATTTTAGCGTTTTTTACTAAATCACTTTTATTTCAACATATTCAAGCAAGTAGCAAGTGTTAAACTCCTAATCCAGCGCAGTTCAAATCGTCTTTGTACTTTCCCATTTCACACATTCACCCTCCCTTTCAGTGCGTGCAAAAGCTACACGTTTTAATGTCATTTGCCTGAGCCATATTTTTCATTGCGCGCGCACAACTGCATTCAGAATGATTAAACTTGCCGCTTTACCTGCTAACTCATTATCATATGGTCGCTCAGCAAGTGCTTCCTGCAACCATCAGATTCTCGTGTGTTTGGCCACGTTTCCAAACTCCATTATGAATCTAAATGCTCCACCCCTCGTTGACAAACCACCTGATCAACTAAAACTACTAATGCTTCCTTATGGACTACGTAACCCAGCCTGCACTAGCTTGTGAAAGGAAACAACCATCTTCAATATAAAAACATCATAAGTGGAAAACACATCGTTAGTATGAAAAACATCTTTGTCATTTTTATTTGTTTTTGCTTTAGGGACGTCATTCTTAACTTGATTGCTGCCCTGAACTTTGCGTGTTCCCAGATGTGGGGTATTCAATTTTTGTCACTCTTTATTCAGTAGTATCACGGGTGCAGAACCAACAGTATGGGCTATTATAATTAAATCATGAAAGAGGTGGTATGCTAATCCTAATTAAGGTGTGCATACCACCTCTTTCATGATTTAAAAGTAAAGTGTGCCATACTGCGATTGCTGCAACAGACTGAAAGAAGAACCGACAGACACGCATAGATTTGCGGATGAATAGATGTATGGAAAGGACAACGGACTGACAAAGACAAATAAATAACATTAAACTTATAGACAGAAGGGAGAGATAACTGGATTGACATATCAATGTACCAAAACATGGACAAAGGACAGCCACTAGACTGATAAATGAGAGAAAGGAATGGGTGGATACAGGAATTGTATAGAGAAGTACACAGAGAGGCATATCTACAGTAAAACATAACTAGGCCCTGCCCAGCCCCTGGCTGCCTGGATGCCTGCTGGACAGGGAGGCTGGAGGACTTTTCCTTGCTCTCACAGCTGTTATTATTCACACAGCTCTACACAGCTCTGATGATGCACCTCACGCACGGGGCTGACACAGGTATTATTTACACAGCTCTGATGATGCACCTCAGGCACGGGCTCACAGCTGTTATTATTCACACAGCTCTGATGATGCACCTCACGCACGGGGCTGACGCAGTTATTATTCACACAGCTCTGATGATGCACCTTAGGCACGGGCTCACAGCTGTTATTATTCACACAGCTCTGATGATGCACCTCTGGCACGGGCTTACAGCTATTATTCACACAGCTCTGATGATGCACCTCAGCACGGGGCTCACAGCTGTTATTATTCACACAGCTCTGATGATGCACCTCTGGCACGGGCTTACAGCTATTATTCACACAGCTCTGATGATGCACCTCATGCACGGCCTCACAGCGGTTATTATTCACACACAGTGATGACCCCGGGGGCAGCCTGCACCTTCCTACGTTACTGTCTCTGCATATCACAATAAGTCTGGTAATGGGCAAACTGTCTTGGTTGGCGTAACATGAGGAAGTCTGGTAATGGGCAAACTGTCCTGATTGGCATGACATGAGTAGGGAAATTTGAAGGAAAAAAAGGCAAAATTCATTTTCACAACCTCTTCCTTGAACTTTGCCAAGCAAACTATTTTAAAAAGTCCCATGAAGACGCCCACCTGATTTTTCCACTATGTGCTAGCAACATTTGGGAGAAAGGCTTAAACGAAGGGCCACAGCTAAAGTGCACTCATTGGATTCAAAACAGAGTTGGTAGGATCCTGGCATCTGACACATTTACACTTCTTAAAACGGCACCAGGGACACAAACATCCAACAATATCCAGTTTGCTGTGAGAATAAGCCATCATTTTCCCTTTCAATATTAAGCAATTTAAATGTTACTGCATGCAAAATGATGGGGGAAAATACATGTACTGTATGCAGCCTATGCAGTAAAATCAGAAACATTGACCGTAGTAATTCCCACTAATTTCCCCACAGTGAGTTATCAGATGCTTTCATTACAAATCCAGATTGCACTTTAACTTCATTTTAAAACACATCAGCACTGCAATATGGTGGCTCGTGAACAGGTAGGTGTACAGTAGGCTTCCAGGAGTTGTGCTTTAAGGGGTAACGTTGGCGCCTCCTGGATCCAGCGGTCACTGGACGGTGATGCGGGCCCTACAGTCATGTCAGAGGCACTGCAGGAGCAGATGGTTATTACATGAGGTCCGGGTAGCCGAGGTGACGAGCATGCCGCCTCTTGCACCACCGCAGCCTGCCTCGTCCTCTCAGAGGTCACCCGGGAAGCAGCCGAGCAGTCAAGAAAGACAACAGGTAAAGCTTTTGTTTCCGTTTGTTGTCACAGCAGAAGAAAATAAAGCGGTACACAAAAATATGGCAAATGGAGTCTGAACCTCGGCTACATTCAGTACCCCCTAGTATTGCATTCATTATGATATTTTCTCTACTCGAGGTGAGCAAGTGGCAGGCACACTGCGCAGGTTTTCTAACTGACCCTACTACAATAACTGACTTTGCTGACATTTGCAGAAACGTTCTTTTGTTTGCAGTGGTGCAGCGTGTCCTTTCAATGAGAGGGGTGCACATCTGAGTCCTTGTTTCTTATTAACAGTACGATCAGTTTAGGAGGGCAGTAGGGCTTCAGGTTGCAGATATGTATGACTTCCCAGACTTTATTGCTTGATTTTGCTTCCGAAAAAGTATCACTAATAGCCGCTGAAATGTCACTCATAATTACACAAAAATTATGAAAACGTCACACATAGCAATCTGAAACCTTGGCAGCTATGAAGGTCTACGTGCTCTTTCGAGACAGTTAATCACTTTCAACAACACCCCATCTCTCCCAGCCTCACCCCAAGCCGGGCCCCCTGTGCATGTTAACGGTGCGGCCTTACCTTGCTGTAGAGCTCAGAGGCGAACATCGCGGCGCCTCGTGCCCCCTCCTCGCAGGGTACACCGGATGGACGGGACTGGAAGCGTCTAGCCCCGACTCCTCGCAGGTGGGCCTGTCCTGAACCCTAGTAAGGCCTCCCCCGAGCCCGGCTCCCTGCACTTAAGCCCACCCACCCCCGGCACCCCGCCTGGCCTTGCTTTGGCGCTGCACGTTGCCCGGGCCTGGCCTGGCTGCGCCGGACACCTGCGGGCAATCAGTGATTAACAGGGGCCGCTCGGGGAAACAGGCAGGAGAAATTCATTAAGAGGAAAAAACACATGCCCGCCCCAAATAGTGAAGAGCAACGAGGCACAAATGTCCACCGGACACGTCACGAGAGGGACCTCCTGCTCAGCGCGCGAAACTGAAAGCGATGTGAGAGCGAGACGACGTGAGCCTGCTCAATAGAGCGCGCGTTCACGTGCGCGTGGCCCACTCCATTCCCCAGCGCGCGGCCAGCTCCTGTCCGCCTCTTGCACCACTGCGGCCTGCCTCGTCCTCTCAGAGGTCACCCGGGAAGTGGCCGAGCAGTCAAGAAAGACATCAGGTAAAGCTTTTGTTTCCGTTTGTTGTCACAGCAGAAGAAAATAATGCGGTACACAAAAATATGGCAAATGGAGTCTGAACCTCGGCTACATTCAGTACCTCCTAGTATTGCAGTCATTATGATATTTTCTCTACTCGAGGTGAGCAAGTGGCAGGCACACTGCGCAGGTTTTCTAACTGACCCTACTACAATAACTGACTTTGCTGACATTTGCAGAAACTTTCTTTTGTTTGCAGTGGTGCAGCGTGTCCTTTCAATGAGAGGGGTGCACATCGGAGTCCTCGTTTCTTATTAACAGTACGATCAGTTTAAGAGGGCAGGAGGGCTTCAGGTTGCAGATATGTATGACTTCCCAGACTTTATTGCTTGATTTTGCTTCCGAAAAAGTATCACTCATAGCCGCTGAAATGTCACTCATAATTACACAAAAATTATGAAAACGTCAAACATTGCAATCTGAAACTTTGGCAGCTATGAAGGTCTACGTGCTCTTTTGAGACAGTTAACCACTTTCAACAACACCCCATCTCTCCCAGCCTCACCCCAAGCCGGGCCCCCTGTGCATGTTAACGGTGCAGCCTTACCTTGCTGTAGAGCTCAGAGGCGGACATCGCGGCGCCTCGTGCCCCCTCCTCGCAGGGTGCACCGGATGGACGGGACTGGAAGCGTCTAGGCCCGACTCCTCTCAGGTGGGCCTGTCCTGAACCCTAGTAAGGCCTCCCCCGAGCCCGGCTCCCCGCACTTCAGCCCACCCGAGCCCAGCACCCCGCCTGGCCTCGCTTTGGCGCTGCACGTTGCCTGGGCCTGGCCTGGATGCGCCGGACACCTGCGGGCAATCCGTGAATAACAGGGGCCGCTCGGGGAAACAAGCAGGCGAAATTCATTAACAGGAAAAAACACATGCCCGCCCCAAATAGTGAAGAGCAACGAGGCACAAACGTCCACCAGACACGTCACGAGCGGGACCTCCTGCTCAGCGCGCGAAACTGAAAGCGCTGTGAGAGCGAGACGACGTGAGCCTGCTCAATAGAGCGCGCGTTCACGTGCGCGTGGCCCGCTCCATTCCCCAGCGCGCGGCCAGCTCCTGTCCCCTCTCCTGGGAGCAAGAGTCGCTTACTATAGGTCTCTGGCGAAACCGCGCTTTCGCGCGGTTCAACCCCAGGAGACCTAAAAATATGATTCTTAAAAGAAAAATGATAATGTGTTGCAAAATTAGGTGGTGCATCTGGATTCTCCTTGTCCATCACACCTGGGTGCCTGTCTGGACTGTTCCGGTAGGTAAGCAGGAGTGTTGAGCTCATGTTTTTCCTTACTTTCATGCAGAAGATGAAAAGGCCTGTGGATTGTAAAACAAACATTTTCTTTTAGAGTAAAGGAGAAGGACAGAGGGAATGTAAGCTTTATGAGGAGTGTACCAAGAAGGCTCAGGAGCAGAGAAATGATTCAGAGTTTCACTTTTACCACCAGTGCAAAACAAACACTTAGCAGCATTTCACAAATCAACGCACCTCTTTCCATTCCACTTAGCTGAGAAGTAGGCCTCAAAGTCATGGTTTCCTTTTGAAGTCGATAACTTCTTTCTTCTAGCTGTTGATGAGGTAGTCCTGCCCTGAGTTCTTCCGTTCCTCTTCCTGAATCTGAGTAACTCTGTCCCAGTCATTACTCAAGTAAGATAGAAATGTATTGCACTGCTGTTGAAGAACAAGTAGAGAAAAAGAATTGCAGTATTTTGTATAGGTTTTTGTTTGTTAGCTAAAGTGACTGTTCTGGTCCCCGATGAACCAGAAAAAAGGAGTGGACCTTGCAAGTAAATCTGGCTAAGTGTGAAAGGGCCAATCACCTTCAGGAAAAAATGATCAGGCCCCAATAATTACAAATCATCTCAATCAAGTTCCCAAATGTCAGTTGAACACCCTCCCTCACTGTCTGTCACCACATGAATCATCCATCATCACTCACGATCGCTAAATAATATATCACTCATTGGTGCAATGGTTGCCTGTTTCAATCAAAGCACAGTGGTAGAAACACTAATGCATCTCCTCATTAATGCAAGCAACAGATTGGAATTTGGCAGACTTGTTAATCAAATAATATTCTGAGGCAGCCCTCCTAGGTGATTAAAAAACTGAAGGATCATAGGAATGGGCCGCGCAGGTTGATTTTATCTAGGTAAGTTTGTAAAAGCCAATCAACTCTAGAATACGGGTCAGGATCCTTGAATGGAAAGACCCTAAGAGTATGATGTTACGACCTGTAGTTACACAGTGGCCACAAAGGATTCTTCAATTCAGGTTCTGAACACGGGAAGTTCCCGGACTGTCAGGAGTAATCAGTACGAATACGTGAAGGAAGTGATGGTGGGTAATTATCTGCGGTTACGAGTCAGCCGCATTAATTGCTGCAGTTCGAATTCTGAAGCAAGGATTACTGGACTTTCACGGAGATTTAATGTCCGAAGTAATTACCATATCGGCAGTCTCCGGAGGGCCGTATCACTTGCTTAAAATTCAAGTTCTGATAAAATGGAGTACAGAGACTTTAAAGGGGAGTCTGGTGTGTGACATCCGGGTTCTAAGAACTTGAATTTTAAGCAAGTGATCATCTCAGGACCCGTATAGATGAGACTTGTTTTTACCCATTTTTGAATTTTTGATTTTTGGTGGGATGGACCTTTGCTGTGGAAGAAGAAGGTGGGAATTGGGATTTTTGGAGGAGAGGGGGGCCTGTTGTGGGTGGAGAGGGTGGTATTTTTGTAAAAACAATTAAGAGGACATTTTTATTTCTTCACTATTTATGCCTGAAGTAGTTTATTTGTGTTAATATGTACATTGCACTGCTGCCTTTTTATGCAGACTGATTGTACTAATCTGCTTATAAAAGTGTATACCGGTTAGTTAGAGACCTCTGTAACTATCTTGACCTTTAGGGGGATGCTGCAATGCCCTATATTGCCTACAGCAATCTAGATACATGATTTCTCATGCAGTAGCAGTTACTTGCTTACTCACTAACTTAACTATTTCAATTCAATCTACGGTTCTCTTACCTGAATATAGATGAAGTAATCACAACTTCAGAAGTGAGGTCCCACTCCCACCCAGGTGAACTCCAGCTGTAGGATTAATCAGAATTATCCATTGCAAGCAACAAGATGGAAATATAAACATTGAGTTAGTGGGTTATACATGTTATCATAGCTTTACAAAGAATTGAGACCAGATTACTACATGACACAACAACGGATAACTGATAGTGATTCATAACAAAAAATAGCAAGAATAATTTCTTCATAGCAAAGAGGAGCTAGTATTTAACTAAAACTGAAGTTGTGAAATCCCCCAGTCATGAAAAGTGGACTCAACGTCTGGAGTGAACAAAGTTAAGTGTTTATGAAACACAAGTCCTGGATGATGATGCTGACAACTGATGTTCTTCTATATCTAAAAAATTGAATTAAGGATTATGTGTGGGTGGGTAAATGGGGCCGGAGTGCACTATTGCTTAGGTAATAGAAGATCCTGCAGTGAGTTGGTGTCCCTTTCGCCACATCCGCCCGACCAAGTGTGTGACCCATTTATGGTGTACATTAAGTTACACCTCAATAAACCACACACCCCGGGGAAAGAGAGTTAGGGGCTTGATGAATTGATGTTAAAGGGGATTTTTAGAAAGGTGTGACAAAGACAAACACTACACAAGGACACTATTCATCTGGGCAGTGAGTGGCACATCATCGTCCTAAATTTGTTGTGGAAGGAAACAAAGGAATGAGTATGACACAGTACAGTTAAATGCATTGCAAAAAGTCCTTCTGCCCCAGAGATCTAAATGTTCTGTATTCTAGGGTGGGAAAAACAAATTATGGAGGAGTGAACCCACCCAGTTCTAACAAGCATTTGCAATGCAATAGGTCTCCCAGTAATTAAGTTTGAGCTTTTGGCATTGCCGAAATATTGCAACACTAATTGCAATAAAAGTCAATAAACTGTAGGCCATAAAAAAGTGTATTTATTTTTGTAGCAATGGTGGCATGCTGCACTTTAGATGAATATGTTTAAAAGTAAAGTGTAAATACAAATGTGGGGAGCGTAGATACTACGCTCCACTCCCTGGTGCACTGCAAAAACTGGATAAACTATCCAACACATTTTTTATAACGTTCCACATTTCTCGAAGTTAATCCGATGATAAACAGTCTTTTCAAAATTTTCATTTTCGCCACATCCATAGCATAATGTATTTTGGAGGATTTTCATATTTGCGTGTGCCCATCCGGACTTCTTCATAAATATGATCCAAAACGACAACAGGTAGTTCTAAGCAGCATCTTTTTATTTCAAACCCAATGCATTTCGGGCTGTAGCATCAGCCCTTCGTCAGGGGTCACTACAAAATCAATTACAAAAACAATCGTCATTGCCAAATGAATAGCGTTTTTCACAGCATATGCAAGAATCTGCATTTACACTTAAAAGAAATCCCACTTCGTGTTCAGAATTCAAAATACTAAAATAATGACTCATCATCGTGAATCCACCAAGCAGGCTCTACAACGTCACATTATCCAATAAGCACAGGTATTGCTCATTGTCCCCAGTAGTTTTATGCTAAAACCCTCTATTCAAGTGAAGCGTGCTTTACATTCATTTTAGCGTTTTTTACTAAATCACTTTTATTTCAACATATTCAAGCAAGTAGCAAGTGTTAAACTCCTAATCCAGCGCAGTTCAAATCGTCTTTGTACTTTCCCATTTCACACATTCACCCTCCCTTTCAGTGCGTGCAAAAGCTACACGTTTTAATGTCATTTGCCTGAGCCATATTTTTCATTGCGCGCGCACAACTGCATTCAGAATGATTAAACTTGCCGCTTTACCTGCTAACTCATTATCATATGGTCGCTCAGCAAGTGCTTCCTGCAACCATCAGATTCTCGTGTGTTTGGCCACGTTTCCAAACTCCATTATGAATCTAAATGCTCCACCCCTCGTTGACAAACCACCTGATCAACTAAAACTACTAATGCTTCCTTATGGACTACGTAACCCAGCCTGCACTAGCTTGTGAAAGGAAACAACCATCTTCAATATAAAAACATCATAAGTGGAAAACACATCGTTAGTATGAAAAACATCTTTGTCATTTTTATTTGTTTTTGCTTTAGGGACGTCATTCTTAACTTGATTGCTGCCCTGAACTTTGCGTGTTCCCAGATGTGGGGTATTCAATTTTTGTCACTCTTTATTTAGTAGTATCACGGGTGCAGAACCAACAGTATGGGCTATTATAATTAAATCATGAAAGAGGTGGTATGCTAATCCTAATTAAGGTGTGCATACCACCTCTTTCATGATTTAAAAGTAAAGTGTGCCATACTGCGATTGCTGCAACAGACTGAAAGAAGAACCGACAGACACGCATAGATTTGCGGATGAATAGATGTATGGAAAGGACAACGGACTGACAAAGACAAATAAATAACATTAAACTTATAGACAGAAGGGAGAGATAACTGGATTGACATATCAATGTACCAAAACATGGACAAAGGACAGCCACTAGACTGATAAATGAGAGAAAGGAATGGGTGGATACAGGAATTGTATAGAGAAGTACACAGAGAGGCATATCTACAGTAAAACATAACTAGGCCCTGCCCAGCCCCTGGCTGCCTGGATGCCTGCTGGACTGGGAGGCTGGAGGACTTTTCCTTGCTCTCACAGCTGTTATTATTCACACAGCTCTACACAGCTCTGATGATGCACCTCACGCACGGGGCTGACACAGGTATTATTTACACAGCTCTGATGATGCACCTCAGGCACGGGCTCACAGCTGTTATTATTCACACAGCTCTGATGATGCACCTCACGCACGGGGCTGACGCAGTTATTATTCACACAGCTCTGATGATGCACCTTAGGCACGGGCTCACAGCTGTTATTATTCACACAGCTCTGATGATGCACCTCTGGCACGGGCTTACAGCTATTATTCACACAGCTCTGATGATGCACCTCAGCACGGGGCTAACAGCTGTTATTATTCACACAGCTCTGATGATGCACCTCTGGCACGGGCTTACAGCTATTATTCACACAGCTCTGATGATGCACCTCATGCACGGCCTCACAGCGGTTATTATTCACACACAGTGATGACCCCGGGGGCAGCCTGTACCTTCCTACGTTACTGTCTCTGCATATCACAATAAGTCTGGTAATGGGCAAACTGTCTTGGTTGGCGTAACATGAGGAAGTCTGGTAATGGGCAAACTGTCCTGATTGGCATGACATGAGTAGGGAAATTTGAAGGAAAAAAAGGCAAAATTCATTTTCACAACCTCTTCCTTGAACTTTGCCAAGCAAACTATTTTAAAAAGTCCCATGAAGACGCCCACCTGATTTTTCCACTATGTGCTAGCAACATTTGGGAGAAAGGCTTAAACGAAGGGCCACAGCTAAAGTGCACTCATTGGATTCAAAACAGAGTTGGTAGGATCCTGGCATCTGACACATTTACACTTCTTAAAACGGCACCAGGGACACAAACATCCAACAATATCCAGTTTGCTGTGAGAATAAGCCATCATTTTCCCTTTCAATATTAAGCAATTTAAATGTTACTGCATGCAAAATGATGGGGGAAAATACATGTACTGTATGCAGCCTATGCAGTAAAATCAGAAACATTGACCGTAGTAATTCCCACTAATTTCCCCACAGTGAGTTATCAGATGCTTTCATTACAAATCCAGATTGCACTTTAACTTCATTTTAAAACACATCAGCACTGCAATATGGTGGCTCGTGAACAGGTAGGTGTACAGTAGGCTTCCAGGAGTTGTGCTTTAAGGGGTAACGTTGGCGCCTCCTGGATCCAGCGGTCACTGGACGGTGATGCGGGCCCTACAGTCATGTCAGAGGCACTGCAGGAGCAGATGGTTATTACATGAGGTCCGGGTAGCCGAGGTGACGAGCATGCCGCCTCTTGCACCACCGCAGCCTGCCTCGTCCTCTCAGAGGTCACCCGGGAAGCAGCCGAGCAGTCAAGAAAGACAACAGGTAAAGCTTTTGTTTCCGTTTGTTGTCACAGCAGAAGAAAATAAAGCGGTACACAAAAATATGGCAAATGGAGTCTGAACCTCGGCTACATTCAGTACCCCCTAGTATTGCATTCATTATGATATTTTCTCTACTCGAGGTGAGCAAGTGGCAGGCACACTGCGCAGGTTTTCTAACTGACCCTACTACAATAACTGACTTTGCTGACATTTGCAGAAACGTTCTTTTGTTTGCAGTGGTGCAGCGTGTCCTTTCAATGAGAGGGGTGCACATCTGAGTCCTTGTTTCTTATTAACAGTACGATCAGTTTAGGAGGGCAGTAGGGCTTCAGGTTGCAGATATGTATGACTTCCCAGACTTTATTGCTTGATTTTGCTTCCGAAAAAGTATCACTAATAGCCGCTGAAATGTCACTCATAATTACACAAAAATTATGAAAACGTCACACATAGCAATCTGAAACCTTGGCAGCTATGAAGGTCTACGTGCTCTTTCGAGACAGTTAATCACTTTCAACAACACCCCATCTCTCCCAGCCTCACCCCAAGCCGGGCCCCCTGTGCATGTTAACGGTGCGGCCTTACCTTGCTGTAGAGCTCAGAGGCGAACATCGCGGCGCCTCGTGCCCCCTCCTCGCAGGGTACACCGGATGGACGGGACTGGAAGCGTCTAGCCCCGACTCCTCGCAGGTGGGCCTGTCCTGAACCCTAGTAAGGCCTCCCCCGAGCCCGGCTCCCTGCACTTAAGCCCACCCACCCCCGGCACCCCGCCTGGCCTTGCTTTGGCGCTGCACGTTGCCCGGGCCTGGCCTGGCTGCGCCGGACACCTGCGGGCAATCAGTGATTAACAGGGGCCGCTCGGGGAAACAAGCAGGCGAAATTAACAGGAAAAAACACATGCCCGCCCCAAATAGTGAAGAGCAACGAGGCACAAACGTCCACCAGACACGTCACGAGCGGGACCTCCTGCTCAGCGCGCAAAACTGAAAGCGCTGTGAGAGCGAGACGACGTGAGCCTGCTCAATAGAGCGCGCGTTCACGTGCGCGTGGCCCGCTCCATTCCCCAGCGCGCGGCCAGCTCCTGTCCCCTCTCCTGGGAGCAAGAGTCGCTTACTATAGGTCTCTGGCGAAACCGCGCTTTCGCGCGGTTCAACCCCAGGAGACCTAAAAATATGATTCTTAAAAGAAAAATGATAATGTGTTGCAAAATTAGGTGGTGCATCTGGATTCTCCTTGTCCATCACACCTGGGTGCCTGTCTGGACTGTTCCGGTAGGTAAGCAGGAGTGTTGAGCTCATGTTTTTCCTTACTTTCATGCAGAAGATGAAAAGGCCTGTGGATTGTAAAACAAACATTTTCTTTTAGAGTAAAGGAGAAGGACAGAGGGAATGTAAGCTTTATGAGGAGTGTACCAAGAAGGCTCAGGAGCAGAGAAATGATTCAGAGTTTCACTTTTACCACCAGTGCAAAACAAACACTTAGCAGCATTTCACAAATCAACGCACCTCTTTCCATTCCACTTAGCTGAGAAGTAGGCCTCAAAGTCATGGTTTCCTTTTGAAGTCGATAACTTCTTTCTTCTAGCTGTTGATGAGGTAGTCCTGCCCTGAGTTCTTCCGTTCCTCTTCCTGAATCTGAGTAACTCTGTCCCAGTCATTACTCAAGTAAGATAGAAATGTATTGCACTGCTGTTGAAGAACAAGTAGAGAAAAAGAATTGCAGTATTTTGTATAGGTTTTTGTTTGTTAGCTAAAGTGACTGTTCTGGTCCCCGATGAACCAGAAAAAAGGAGTGGACCTTGCAAGTAAATCTGGCTAAGTGTGAAAGGGCCAATCACCTTCAGGAAAAAATGATCAGGCCCCAATAATTACAAATCATCTCAATCAAGTTCCCAAATGTCAGTTGAACACCCTCCCTCACTGTCTGTCACCACATGAATCATCCATCATCACTCACGATCGCTAAATAATATATCACTCATTGGTGCAATGGTTGCCTGTTTCAATCAAAGCACAGTGGTAGAAACACTAATGCATCTCCTCATTAATGCAAGCAACAGATTGGAATTTGGCAGACTTGTTAATCAAATAATATTCTGAGGCAGCCCTCCTAGGTGATTAAAAAACTGAAGGATCATAGGAATGGGCCGCGCAGGTTGATTTTATCTAGGTAAGTTTGTAAAAGCCAATCAACTCTAGGAAAAACCTATCACCCTTCATTCAGGCCCCAAACATTGCAAATCATCTCAATCAAGTCCTCAAATGATAGTTGAACAACCTCCCTCACTGTCTACCACCACATGAATCATCAATCATCGCTGACTGGAATTAATCTCAGCCACTGGTAATTGCTCAGGCGGCGTACTAGTCTATGCTTATTTTAGGCACCATGCTACCTCAGTTTGTACCAAGCCACATGCAAATCTACCTTGACCTTACTCCAATAGTAATAGTCCAGCCAGAACTGCCAGGCTAGGTGCTTGCTGACTTGGAACAAAAGCAACCCATGAAAGGTTTCACCCTGAGGTCGAAACCCAGTCTGGGTTAGCTCGTGTACCCATATGAAGTGGGCTGAACCTAGCAGTTGAGGCTGGACTGTTGCTGTTGGAACAGGGCAGACTAATTTGCAAAAGGTAGGTCTCAGTCTAAAGTGGCACAGTGGGTGAAAAATTATGGTTTGGACTGCGACCTTGAGTAATTCCCAATTGTTTGTTTGGAAATGTCCTGTGCATGGTAATGGACGTGCATCACTCCCCTGAGTGCCCAAAATGTACTGAAGTCTAGGTCCCTAAACCTGATTTTTGTTGTCACAGGCAAACACAGATCATACGTGTGCGCCATGTAATAGGCCTGTCTCCTGGATTGCGGTCTTGTTAGAGCGGGAAGGGGTCCTAACTGTTAACTTCATAGTGGCAAAAAGCTACTACCTTTACCAGTATTTAGGCAGCAGGTGCAGGTGGTGGCAGCATACTGTGTAGTGATCAGTTGGAGTGAGCAGACCTTTTCTACCTGTGTCACTGGTGTGAGTTCTATAGGTTCACTCAGCTAAAGTTCCACTGCTGTGTGCTTTACTTACCATTGGCCTACATTGGTTTGGTTTGTAATAATGTGCAGTGCATAAGTGGTGTACACATGTTGTTTGTATGTGTGACTGTTAGTGCTACAATACAGGAATTATGTGGCACTGTGCAGTGTGTGTATATTATATGTATGTGCTTGGTGAATGTATGCCTGTGAGTGGTACAATACATGAAGAATGTAGTGCTGTGCAGTGCATGCATGTTGTGTACATGTGCTGGATGTATGTGTGCCTGTGAATCTTTTAATGCTTCATTTATAGCCTGTTTTGCCTTCACAATATAGCTCTTTTAGAAGGTAAAAAGTTTGATTGAAAAAAATATAAATAACTTATTTTTATTAGTAGTAAACTCTATGCAAACATTTGTTTTTGAGTATGTAGGTAAGTATGATAAGCTGAGTTAAAAAATTTTAAAGCAAAGAAAGAGATATTAACCATAAGGAATATTACGCATTTGCCATGGTTAGAGTACGTCAAAAAATGGCTAGAAAAACTAGGGTTAAGTGACTTTTGGTTTGACCCTGACTCTCTCACAAATAGCTCAAAAAGAATCTTGAAACAAAGGTACTGGGATTATATTAGAGATTCAGTGCTATCAAAACCCAGAACAGGGACTCTAACATCGACATTTTTTGAATCTAAGGTGACAATGCAATTAGAGCTCCTCATGGATGAAATTTACCCTCCACTGGCCAAAAGCTTATACCTAAAGTTCCGGTATGGTATTTTGCAACTAAAAGAAAGGACACCTAGCTGGAATTGCAATAAGGGGTTGGTCGGGGCCGTTGGTTCCGATATATGTGAGCTTTGTGAGATGGGGCTGAAAGAGGATGTGTCCCATGTCTTATTTATATGCCCAGCATATCTTAAAGCCAGGAAAACATGGTTAAAGCCAATCTGTAAAAAGTTAGGCTTTCGTCAAATCAAGGTTGGATTAAGAATTTTCAAGGGAGACACTGCCCAACCAATTGTGTTCAGCCTGAGCCGTTTCCTCTTATGCGTGGCCTTGATTAGGAAAATGAAAGATCAAAAAACGTAAGGAAATAGGCTAGCTTTTTTCATGTTACTGAGTCATTTGCTAATTGCTAAAGTGCTGCCTGCTCTACTGTTCTGGTGTATTTTTTAACAAAAACAGATGTTTAATTTATTGTTTTATTATCACGTATATTTATTCAGTGTTCTTGTACATAGTGGGGCCAACTAAGATCAAGTCACCCCTAAGTGGAAAAAACTGGGAAATGAACTGAATTCTATGTATATATGCAAAGGAAGTGTGTTATATTTTTAGCCACCCGCAACCTTCTTATTATTTAAATTGTGATATGATGTATTATGTTTGAATAAATTGTATCTTATAAGGTTTTTTAAACCGAATAAAGATTGAAATGAATGAATGATTTATAGATTGAGTAGCATTCTTTTATCTGCAAATTGATGCGCCTGATTGGTGTTTTGATGATATAAATTCATACAACATTTTCACTAATTTGTAGCATTCACAGACCTAAATTGGGCTGAGTGAGTGGCAAGTGCAAACCCATTGTAAAGGTTACACAATTTGTATCAGTTTAGTCAAAACTTTAATTCACCAGGTTCTGTAATTTTTTTTGATAAAATATTAAGATGGTACAACAAGACTAAAGCCGTCAGAATCAGTTAGTGTGATGGTCATATGTATGTTGGGCCAAAATCAGAGGGATAAGAAATGATTTTAGGAAATAATGGAGAAAAAATTAAGCTGAGGTGTGAACAGAATTTAGTCTGTGTCTTTATTGTTTGTTTAAGTTAATTAAAACCATAACAATTTCATAATACAAATATAAGATCAATATAAAATATTTAAAAGAATGATATGATTTTTTTTTTTAAAGCATGAACCCACTTATAAATTAAACATTATCTTAGTAAACAACAGCAATGTCTTTCTCATTATGCCAATTTAAAATTTGTCTCATAATACAGTAAAAATTTCATTATTTTGCAAGCCAGCTGAGGGTCAGTCGTGCCGAGTCCTTTAATTATCGCCCCTCTACATGTTCGAATACCTCTGTCATTAAATGCCTTTTTCAATATTCGCATACGTTGCATTTTTAAATTAGGACAAACGCATATTAGATGGATAATGTCTTGCCAGGCTTCCCCACATAAACCACAAGATTTGGTGCCACTATATTTCCATAATGGTTGTTCCACTCTGCTTGGCAATACTCCAAATCTAGATGCCATTAATTTGAGTTTTAAGTGCGGCGAGTATGTTGCGCCGAGGTATTCTGCCGGTCGAAGTGTAGTATATGATTGGAGAACCATCCATCCGTGCGATCTTTTTGCTAAGGTGGCTTTGTCTGCCAGTAATGATTGCAGTTTTGATGACCAGAATTTAGTCTGAAAAAGGATGTGAACCATCAGGCAAATTAGCAATCACAATGTAGCTTATAAAATATGCTTTTCAATCCTAAAACCGTCTAACTGGCAATATTACCTTATTTATTTTTCTATATGTTAATAAGAGCACGTCTGACCATAAAAATCAGTTTTTGTCCTCTTTATAATTGTTCCGCTGTTGAAGCAGTTGGTGTGATTCTGCAAGTTTAAGTGTATATGTATTAATTAGGTATACGTTTTAATTCCTTTTTGCTCTCATATCTTGAGATGCTAAGGGTTACGTATTTTAAACATCTATTGGGCATTGCAAGAAACTGCAAAGTGCAACAAGTGTACTGTGAATAGTATATATATTTAATAAGTATATTTATCACACATTTTTTGCCCTTAAAATATATTTAGATTAATAAAATCAATTTTTCGACAAGCAATAGAAGTTAATTGAGACAACAGTAAAGAAAATAACCTAAAGTTCAAGAATGGGCTCCAATGAGAATTCATAGCAAACTATACACAACCCACCTAAAACAGCCCTAACCGTAGCTGTTATTATCAGACCTTCTTGGTGTGCTTTTTCTTCATACAGTAGAACCTGGCAGCGACAGGCCTGCTAGTGCTGATGGCCGTCAGTTGCATGTGTGCAGGAGACCCCTGCTGTACACCACAGCAGCTTCCCTTGCGGTGCAATTTCTTCTGCTCCTCCAACAAACACAAAGAAGGAATAATGTTGTCCTCCCTCTTGGTCTGTGCTGCTGACTTCCTTGGTTGGTCCTGTCGTTTGAAGGCTGCAACCTCTGCAATTCTTTCCGCTACTGGTCTCTATCTGAGGGAAGATGAAAAGTATTATAATTCCCAGAAGGAATCACTTGTCGGCAATCATGTTGGAAGGAACTGAACCAAATGAGTTACAGAAAGCCAAGTTGTCAATTCATAATCTCTTCATGCAGCTGCTTCTCGTCCAGGAAGGCTGTTCAATCAGGAGCTCTGATTTTCAGCACTTCTCTTTTCCTCTCTTCTGCAACAGCCACAATCTGTGACATTGCTACGCAAAGAACAAGCAAGTAAATTAACTTACAATGAGTACTGTCCGTGCTACCTTTCTCAGCTCATGGGAGTGTTAAACTGGCTACTAATAGGACCTGCAGTAGACATGCATCTTATATTGCATCATGTCCTTCAATTAGTTCCTGAGGTTCTCATTTCCTGCAAACTTACTTTCTACTGAGATTTGTTTTTTTAATCACAATAGCGATACAAACAAGAAATACTGCTTCTAATTTGTGCCAAGTATATTTCCTATTAGATATTTTCTTTTCTTTTAGTTTAAGACATAAAAATGTAATCACCTTCTAAAATCCTGCTTTATTTTACTAAGACTATCTAGAGAACATCCTGAAACTTGCAAAGTTTTATGTAGGCACTTGGTTTGTGCAATAAACCTTAGTAATGTTGCACACCAATAACAATTATGTACATTTATAAAAATATAATAAAAATATTTAACAATAATAAATGTCATTATTCATACTTTGTAATTCTTGTGATTGTTGTTACTATTATTGTGAGAACATTAATGTAATGGCAAATGACACACAGCAGAGTTGTGAAAATATATGTAACAAACAAGACAGAACACTAGGAGGCATGTTTATCAAAATGTCACACAATGCAGGCAGACATCTTGCTGCGCTGCGTTGCATGACAAGGAGAGGGCAGGATTGCACCATATTTAACATTATGAGGCGCATTCCTGTTCTCGTTCTGAAGTGGTGAACTATGTGCTGCCTAAAGCCATTGCAGGCACCCTTGCACCATGGGGCAAGGGTGCCTGTGTTGCAGGCAGGGTGGTTTTTGTTAAGGAATTTTGTGCAAAATGCAGAGGAAAAATGAGGATAAGTAAACAAATAAACAAATTTCTCCTTATTACGCCTCCCAGTCTTGGTAGATATGGGAATGCGCCAAAATCCATGGGTGGATGCGTGGGAACATCCACGCTCTACCCACGGAACGCTTCCTTAGGGCAGAGTAACGCAAGACAGTGACTTACGTTGCCTTGCTTTACTCCAGATTTACCAAGCCATGCAGGGACCCTGAAGGTGGCCTCGCTTGACTTGGTAGATATCATTTGAGTTTTTCAGCTCATCATGAGGTACACCTCTCGTACGCTCATGACGAGCTGAGCTCGTCATGAACCGCGGGATTTTCAAATCTTCAGCGCACAGCGGGAAAATGCGCCGCACCGATGCGGTTAAGTCGTCGTTGCGCTACATTACATGACGCAAGGGTGACCCAAAATCCTGATAAATGCCCCTTAGTCTGTTTCATGGAAGAATACCTCAGAATCATGCTCAATCTTTAGCAGGCTTGTGTCATGTGCAGAATCAAACAATGTGCAGTTGAGGGTGCAAAATATATGAAACGTATTGCCTTCAAGTCCTTGTTACAGTATTTTTAAGTATTCGGATGATGGTCAATCTAAAAGACATGGACTGGACAGAAAAATAAATTACTGCCTTGCACTGCCTTTCCTCGGGAACAATCCTTCATCTAGAGTGGGATTGAGAAGGAAGGAAGGTCAAAGGTAATGTAGGTGTGAGAGAAAGAATTTAATTATGGAGAACACGTATTTTCTATGATGAAAAGAAAAAAATACGTTTCCGAGTGCAAATTGAGTTTATCCCAAGCATTCACACTTGTGTACCTGCACACCATGCGCATTTATGCTTTTATAAAGTCGGACGTGAGCACTCTTGGAAAGCTGCCATTGTCGCACCTTCCAGGTGATAGTACTGATTTTTCTTGAGGTTTAAAAAAATCGATTTTATTCCAAATGTCTATTTCAATAAAAGTCTAATTTTCTTTTGTGAATCAAGTCACAGAAGACGTCTTTTGACATTTTAAATGCTGTTGTAATAGTTAGTGAATCAAGCGAACAGTGTGGACATTAAATTGCAAAAGTTCTTAAAATACTCTATATGGACATCGTAGCAGGTATTCAAATGGGGATTTAGAACAAAAAGAACTATCCAAGATTAACTGCAAAAGCTTGTAGTCTTAATATCCAAAATCAACATTATTTTAGGAATTTAATCATTCATGGAGGAAAAAAAATTATTGATTGGGGACTGTACACTTCTATAGTGTACACCTCTATACCATGTCCGAAACAGAACAAGTAATAATAATTTAATTACTGGAAAGTAAGGAGCAATAAAGCAAATTCTCTCTAGTCTCTTCTAAAGCAGGTTTTCATATGTGATGATTGTGGCAGTTCATTGCAATCCTCAGGGAGCTGTGCACTCTAGTGGGAACAGCCTTTAGAAATGTTGCAGGCTAGACTACAGGCTCAGACTTTTCATGGGCTATGATTTATCGGGACATAAGTTCCACTGCTAAACGTCCTCGCATTCTTCTCTCTTGATCTGCAGTGATCAATGTGGCTTCTGAACATGGCCTGTGGTGTGCCACAAAAGGTACTTTTTTTTAGCCGCTGATGTTAAATCAATCACTGGGTGGCACCCTAGAGCCAGCTAAAACGAGGATTGAATTGCAGACACTCTCTAATACACATATTTGAACAATTTCCTCCGTCTTGTGTAAAATTATGCTAATATTTTTGTTGAGTTTCTCCAAGTCTGTAACACACATTTAGTCTGTCTATTTTGCTTTTATGATACTACTTGAAATCACTTGCAGACAGGAGGCTGTTAGACACTAAGATTAATCATGGCAACGCCACAAAGGTGAAACAAATCCGGATGAAAAAGAAAGAAATTTGCAAAGTCAGTATTTTCAGTGCAGTAATGTTTATGCACTGCTAAGGGAAAAAGAGCGAACATTTTAATTGGCTTCCTTCTTCCCCTTTATGACATTTGGTAAGTCTTATGCAGTGAAGGAAGTTAAATTTGAATTACAGCGCAGCATAAGGAGTGATCCTCACAATTATTAGTACTAAACTGCCTTGACCCCCACATAATAAAAAAAAAAAAAGTGGTAGCGCCACTCTAAAATCACATATTTTTTCAGAATTAAAATGTTCAGCAATGCGTGAAATCTGCCTTGCAGGCATTTCTTCCAAGAAATGTCGACACAAGATGAGATTCAGCAGTGGGTTTCAATTTGTTACACATGTATGCAGTGGAAAACATTGTAAGCAAGCCAAGCATTTCAGTGTAACCTGAGGGCTGGGAGCAGGGGCATTTCAAAAGTTCTAAAACTGTTCTGTGTGGCTTTTTCTCATTGCAAATGTATTTTTACAAAATATGGACTTGAAAACTTAATATATGTAATGAAGTCATAATAATGTCTGATTGACACAGTAAGCTGTGAGCACATAATGTGCAAGACATTTTCGCAATAAGTTATGTTCATCATTACCTTTTATTTTCTGACGTTAACATAATCAGCATTTCAGCTAAGAGATGTTCTTTCACAGCACAGTTTGTCAAGTATATCTGGCAAAACGTATTTGAGTTTCAGAGATATATTTAAAGTCTAGGCGGAAACATAACTTTCCTTTTTGTCACAGCTTGATGACTTATGAACATATCTTATTGTCCCTATATGGTGACGGCTAGCACATTTAGAAGGACAAAACGGTAAAGGATTTAGGGTCTTTTTATGGAGGTTGTTGGATGGATACACAGTCACAAACGCAGCAGACATCCATCCAATCTGCTATATTACAGCTGCCATAGGCTATAATGCACTTGTAATTCGACATATCGCCCGAGTCTAATGGAGGATCCAATCTGAAGAACTCCAAATAAGTCCTGTTGTATGTTTTATTCTGTCTTTTCACTCCTTCCATTTCAGTTTCCGAAAATACATTTATGGTGTGTCTTGACAGCCTGGTCCTGGCCATATAGGTTTTATGTTGCCCTCACTGTCATTGCATTTAGTTTGTACTTTCTTAACCCCTACGCAGCTGGGCAAATTCCCCTGCTGTGCTGGGGGGCAGGGGGCGCGCACAGCGCCCCCGTGCTCATGACAAGCTCAGCTCGTCATGAACCATGGTGGTTGTGTGCTCATGACGAGGTCAGCTCATCATGACCACACCCATTCCTTTAGAACGCTCGCACAGCAGGGGAATTTGCGCAGCATGCGGGCTTTCTAACGGGCATGACGAGCTCAGCTCGTCATGAGCACACAAGCACCGTGGCTCATGTCGAGCTGAGCTCGTCATGAGACTCGAAGGTGTTAAAATACACTTGCTTATATATGAGTTACATCAATAAAGAACATTATCAGTCTTTTCTCTAGAAAGGAAATTACTTTAGCACCATGTATGTAATGTTGAGATTGGCTTATCAAAAAGAATGATTAGAATTCCAGTAATAAATGCTAGTGTTTGCCTATATTCTCAGCTCAGCTCAAAAGTGAAGCAGGGCATAAGGCAGATACAATCCAAACCCCCTGATATACTTCAGTAGAAAAATTGTTGTCCAGAGATTTTCTTTTTGATTTGTGTTTTTTGATTATTAGAGAAGGAATTTAGGTTCGATAGACATTGCTGATCCGGGCCGAAGTTTTCTGGATTACTTTTTTAGAAATGGCGGATCTGTTGGAGTGATGATGTAATATTTCAGGAACCATGAGACCTATATACTTCATTTTGGTGCCAAAACATAGGTTATGGGGATCAAGTAGTCTTATAGAGACAGCATAAAATTCCTCAGTGCAACCTTTCCACCATTTTATAAAAATGGCAGCTATGAGGAAGAAGAGACATATACAGAAATGAAACAACTAATTATGTTTTTTAATCCTTTTATGTATACCCCAAACAATGTTTATGATCTGAATATGAAAAATAACATTTTTTCATTCCTGTTTTAGACACATTTTCAAAGATCACTTTATTTATTTATGCAATCGCTCGTGGTACATTTGCAGAATGTTGAACATTTCAGAAGAAAATATTGAAAGAGTCATCTTTTTGTACACAAGTTTTGCAAGTACATGTAAGTTCTGTGGGTAAAGGCTTTAGAAATTTTGTAGGCTTTCGCACCCCATCAATATCTTCCAGACCAAATTCACATGGATATTTCTCTACAGATGCATGACACAAAAAATGTACACATCTTTTGATCAAGTAGAATGCTTGTTTAATGTGTCCATGCACAAAATATGATGTTGGTGGAAGGTTGCATGGTGGGACTGATCTTTTGAACTCACTGTACCAAAGATTGTTAAATGTCTGATAGTCAGAACTCATTTTCTACACATGCACAAGGTATTTTTCTATGTCTTTAAAGTTATATTCTTCGTCTGTCTCAGCAAATCCTTTTAGAAACTTTACAACTTCAGCAGTTAAAGCTCCAAGGTTTGTTCCAATATTGCTCATAGTGTCATCACCCGAAAGAATATGTGCCTTGATAAGAACACTAAGCATCTCTGGGTAAAGTTTGTTGTACAGAATATGAAGCTGGATTAAGCTTCTTTTCTGGCCTGTTCCATAACGTATTCATAACTCTGACAATCCTTGCCTTATGAACATTGCAACAAATCTAAGTAGCATAATAATAACATCTGTGTCATTTGACAGTACAATAACTCGATTGGAACCATTTCGAACAGCCCACTCAGCATGTGGCACAACACGAAGATCAGCTTCCACCAATTTCCTGTTAAGTTCTTGAACATTAAGGCCTATACCTTTTGAATATATCTCTGCAGACACCAACTCCTCATTCACAATTATTTCACCTGCAATAATTGGAAATTCAGCATTCACTGAAGCATCAGAAATGTTTTGGCAAGTTAAAATCCCCTACTTCAATTTGTTCAATGTTGATTACTAGAATTTATCAATTTGCACAGGTATAGGTATTGAATGTTTGAGGCAGGCAAAGTCCATTGTTCCACTTGTAGACATTCACCTGATTCTCTCACATTCTTTGATGCATACTTCAAGATAACTGTCAAAGATAATGCACAGTGCTTGCAAGATGCACATTGACTTTGTTATCTGTAGAACAGTCTGAACCACCTCTCCCTAGTTTTGCATGGATGAAATCTTGACCATTCGCAATTGTAACATATAGTCCACAACAAGAGCAGTTTTCAATGAGGACACCTTTTCAAATTAAAATTCTTCAAGTGAAAGTTTTTTCGAGCTCTTGTATGAGTTTGTCCTTCACTGGTTTGGTTGCTGCAACTCTGTCAAATAATGCATTTGTTGGATGAAGATCTTTTGCTGCTTCCATTTATCTATTTGCTTGTTAAAAGTTATTTTTTTGTAACTTGTTTTGTAGTGGCTGGTTGGATGAAAGTTTTACTATGGAAATTGAAGTGTGGAAGGGTAGTTTTAGTGATCATGCTTTTTCTCTTTGAATACAATTCTCTCCTGCTTCAGTTCTGTGTATAGTTTTGAACCATGTTCCAGGACTACTAGTAGACTTGTCTTTATATCGTTATTTACATATTGTTGGGTCACAAGGTTCTGTAGTAGCACATGCTCAGTCATTTCAAAGGGGTTTTGCTTGATGCTGTCTGAAATGAAGAAGGCTGTCATCATTTAAAATGTTTCCCTCTCTTTCCCACAAGTTTGTGGTGAGGAAAAGTTTCACAATAGTCCATTAATTTTGATTTAGTCATCACTCTGAAATCATTGCAAATAGAAAGGACTTAATGGCAAAGTAGCTGCCATTGAGCAACATATTCACTTTCACGTGGCTGGCCAACAATTCCCTTAGAGCTTTTCTGTGTTCTTTGGATTTTCGATTCCATTTTAATATCTGGAGCCACATCGTTGAACCTTTCCTCTCTGTCTTTCACCACAAAATGTCTTTGTATTCATTTTCTGTAGAGGTATGGTTATACCACCTCTAGCTTCTTCACTCTTTCCAAATACCAGGACCCATATCTCAGGTACTTTATGCAATCAAATAAGTGAAACACAGTGATCAGTGACTCCACAGTCTTCACCTGCAGCTCCCAATCACCTTGCCGATCAGCATTTACCAAGTTTTTTAACTAGAGCTTTCATTTGTGAAACATTTTCCCAGAACTTGCAAATTTCTGATTTTTCTTCCTATTCTTTGACAAACTCTATGAAATTGGTTTTCAGTCCACACCAAATAGGCGATATGATAAATTAAGTTTAATCATCTCTGCAGACTGCAGCATTAGGTAGAAGAAGATCCATGTCCTCAGCCACTTTGAAAGTTTCTGGTAGACTGGAACGGGTTGATGGCTTGTTGTGATTTTGCACATGTTGGCAAGGCATTTGGGTTATACGTTTGCAGCTTTGTTTGTTTATGCCTACAGTTGACACAGCTTGTTTCCCAGCAGCTACTTAATTGGTAATATTGTTGTAGGGCTTCTGCTCAGGGACAGAACTATGCTTGGTGCCGTAGAACATCAGCATGTAGGGACAGAGTCACCATACTACCTCAGTATCTATGAGCCAGAGCCCAACTAGCTATAGTGCCTCACTTGCCCTTCTAACCCTTCCAGAGAAACAAGTGAGTTGGCACCCCAGAACACAACACTCTCGACCCACACAGGACACATTCATTCACTCTCTCACATGTACTTGTCTACTTTAAGATAAACATGAGACACCAAGGAAGTTTTGAATATTTATTTTAACTTTAAACTATTGTGCCCTAAAATGCAGTATTAGCGACACACTTAGATACCAAATGGATAGCAAAAATATTGCAAGCATGACTAAGAAGACATATACCATAAAAAGCCCTGTCATGATATAAGGCAGACTAGCCAAACCCCCCTCTTCTTCCTGAAGATAATGATTTTATATCAAAAATATCTGTGATTAGTGGCAGACCCCATACCTTAGATACATAGATGGATGTTCTACATCTTGCTGATGAGGTAATCGCGCCTTAGGATCTTCGCTCAGTGTCTGTGTTTTGAATACATGTCCTCAGTTATAGGACAAGACATGTTTGCTCACAAACAGCAGCTGCATTCTCATGTTATGTCATGGTGCTAGTGTCAAGCCAGAAAGATTAACAAGGGGCATTGTTGTTTGACCTTGTCTAGGGTGTTCAGACTAAATGCCTGGAAAAAACAGAACACAGAAACATATGCAGGTTTTGTGTGAAAATACAATGTGGCCCAAAAGTGAGAGTGCTGATGTAGTAAAGTGTGCAAAGGAAATGCAGCCTATAATGTGTACAACGAGGGTAACATAGGGAAAACTACAATGGGGTATGCAAGAATCACACAACACAGTCTTGAAAAAGCACCATGGCAGTATCATGTGTGCTGGATGTTCCAGCCAAAAAAAAGCTGTCTTCAAAATCAAAATTATCAAGAGCAGCAATAGTAAATCCTTTCCTGGTAAAGTGACTTGGAAGTGGTGTGCTGCTGGATTAACGAGTCGACCGGCGGAAAAAGTGCCTGCATATGGTGGCGGTCTGAAAGACACCACCTTCCATATTACTACGCTGGCAGTCAATGGCCTTTCCATGGGGGCAAGGGCATATGGTCTTTGCTTTGGGGCCCGTTGCGGGCCCCCAGGGTGAAGGGGGGTGGGGGGTGCACATGGGGTTACCCCTCTCATTGCCATGCACTACATGGCAGGCACCACGTGGTGCCTGCCATGTAGTGCATGGCAGTGCCATGCACAGTCCTTTTCCATTTCGGACAGGTCTGCAGACAGCAAATCCACCCGCAATGGAAAAGGCACAGAATGTGCCCGCCAGTGTAGCAGGCGCATCCTAATGTGCATGGCGGGACCGCCGCAGCGTCAGGGGGCAGTCCCGCGCTACATTACGCTGGCAGGCAGACTATGTCCACCCGCCATCATATTAGGCCCCTAAGTCATTATAACTTGTTGATACACCATTCCTATTCATTGAAATGTTTAGCTCTCTACTTTTGCACTAGTCATAGATTGCATGAGGAGTCTTCATGTGTAGCAGAGTTTTCTTTTTGCCGTGATGTAGTTCGTAAAACATGATATGGAAAAGACAGAACATTTGCACAGCATGGGATTGTCTTCCACTTCTTTGCTTATATCTTCAAAGACATCATCAATGGTCTCAGCTTCTGTTCTGAACTCAAGAACTTTAGTTTTACAGCAGTTTTGATTTGCCGAAATTGTTAATTCATCATGGGGCATTCTTGTTGACTCCCATGATTTGCAGAGCTCTGGGTCATCACAAAATATGTTCAAAGTCTGAATTTAATTGAAGTTCAAAATGGAAATCTTTCAAGATGTTTCCTAAAATTGTTCCTATTGATTTTACTGCATCCTGTGATCTCACTTTGGCAGCAAGAACTTCAGGAGTCAAATCAGCTGAGGACAACATAAGCAGCTCATTCTTTTTGTAAGGCTGACAAAAATGAATTTTGTCATTGTACATTCTCACCAGAAAAATCTTAATTTCATTATTCCCGATCCGCCCGTTATCATAATGGGCCCCTAGGTTTGAACCTGCAGCAAGGACTCAAGAGTGGCTTTAAAACTTCATTTGCTTTTTCTAAGAGTGCACATTTAACTGGAGGCTGGTGGTTACATTGCTACCGGCAGCTCCTTGTACATTTATATTTTTTTAAATATGCATACATGCAGTTCGGGTGGGCATACCAATCTGCTGCAAATACATTCACCTTGCTGTTTAGATCAGCAAGCAGGCTAAAAATGTTATTTTAGTAGAAACTAGCTGCAGATAAAAACATGTTTTCCCTTGAGACTCACATACTCTGTACTTTGTTCTTTCATCAATCCCAGTGCCCTTGTTCTGGCTAAACCACAGAAAACACATTCAAGATCCTCTGCTTTCTGATCAGTTGTTGGAGGTGGATGATGGGTAGCCATTGAGCTTCTAAGTGGATGGGTATTGAGTTTGGTTGTCATCGCCCGCAACAGGCCCCGAACCCAGCCTACTTCAGCCTTTCCATGGCGCTTCCAACGCCATGAAGAGGCTGGCTGCAGCCAGCATTGTAATTTGGCGTGCAATGCCTGTTAGGCACTTCCACTATTTTACCCATGCTGACAGATCTGCCAGGCAATCGTGACGATTGTCTTTGGTGGAAGAATGCAGGGCGGTCTTTTGGCCACCGTGGTCACAAAGCGATTCCCCCTGCCATCCTAATGTGGCAGGGGGAAATGGGAGGCAGATGGAGGAAAGACCGCCGGACCGGTGGTGGCGGTCCTTCCGCCATCATAATGAGCCCCATAGTTTTAGGAAACATCGAAGTTATTAATATTGTTTGCAAAAATATAGTTGTTTAAAATATCAATGTTTTAATTACTGTTATGTATTTTCATATGTATTTTAAAAGTATGTGATCTATTTTTTGTATAAGATATGCTTCTGTTTTTTAAAATATGTGTTAAATATTTAGTAGTTATACATTTTGTTTAAATTACATTTTGCCTTTTTTAGTTTTGTATCGGGCAGTGGGTTTATAGGGGAATAGGGATGGAAGTAATTTAATTATAATAAATGAATTAATATTTTTTAGGTATTAGTAATTATTTAATTTATATTTGATAGTGTTAATTCTGAGAATAATTTAATATTAATTAATAAGTAATTGGTTGTTAATTATTAATAAATAATTAATTGGTAATTATGTTAACTGTGTTTAATTTTTTAGGAGCAGGTTGTGGAATTACAGGGGAATAGGGGGAGAAGTAATTTAATTATAATAAATGTATTAATACTTATTTATTAATATTTATTTAATTTATATTTTAAACTGCTAAAAGAGGGAATTCATTTATTATTAATTATTTATTAATTGGTTGTTCATTATTATTAATTAATTAATTAATTGGTAATCATTATGTTCATTGCGTCATTAGGAGCGGGTGGTGGGGTTTTTAGTGGAATCGGGTGAGAAGTAATTTATTTATAATTAATTAGTAATTTTTTGTTAATTAATTCTAATTAATTAATTACATTGGAAACATGGTGATTGTGTAATTCATTTTAGATGTAAGTTGTGGGGCTTATAGTGGTAAAGGGTGAGAAGCAATTTTTCTTAAATTAATTAATAAGCTGATGTTAATTGATGTTAATTTATTAATGTAAAATTAGTTATAGAAAACTGTGTACGTTTTAGGTGTGGGTTGTGGTGTTTATTTGGGTAGAGGGTGAAAGTAATTTATGTTTCATTAATTATTAATTCGTTGATTATTAATATTACTTCATCAATTGATAAATACTTATGGTAATTGTTTATTTTTATTTTGTGTGTGGGTTTTGGTTTTATAGGCGTAATGTTTGGGGAGTAAATTAATTTTTACCTGTTTTAATTTGTTTTTCAAATATTAATATTTTATTAATTGATAATTAATTATGGAGGTAAATATTTTTAAAAAATTACCTATGTGTTGTGAATTGTGTGGTGTTATAGAGTAGGTACATTTATATAATAATTAATGTTTTTGTATATAAATAATTTCTATTAAAAAATAATGTTTGTAAATAATTTTTTTTAGTTAAATAATCTTTCTAGGTATTTGTTATATCTTCTTAACATTATAATCTGTTTCTATCTTTTGATCTTTGTATTATTTAAAATTTTTATATATGTTTTATTCTTTTTTTTTAATCTTTTGTGTTGTTGTTGATATTTTGCTTGTTTTTAGTTTTGAACTGACTCCAGGGGGAATATTAATTTTTAACCCTCTGCTACCCAACCCTTTCCCTATTGTTGCCCTAACTGGAGAGGGAATAGTAATTATTACCCCTGTGCTATCCAGCACTTTCCCTATTGTTGCACTCACTGGGGTGGGAATACTAATTTTTAATCCTCTGCTACCCAACACTTTCCCTATTGTTGCACTAACTGGAGTGGGAATAGTAATTTTCACCCCTCCGCTATCCAACACTTTCCCTATTGTTGCACTCACTGGCTTGGGAATAGTAATTTTGACCCCTCCGCTACCCAACACTTTCCCTACTGTTGCACCCACTGGGGTGGGAATACAAATTATTACCCCTCCGCTAGCCAACACTTTCCCTACTATTGCACTCACTGGAGTGGGAATAGTTATTGTTACCCCTCCTCTATCCAACACTTTCCCTACTGTTGCACTCAATGGAGAGCAACATTTAAGTTGAAAGAATATTAAATATTGTAATGTTTTAATGTATAATATAATGTTTTTATTAGATGGTATGTTATAAGTGTATGTAAATGTATATATATATATATATATATATATATATATATATATATATATATTTGTACATTTTTAAAAACTTATAAAATTGTAAAATAAATTAAAATTACTAGTTTATTAATTGTTTTCAAGTAAATATATATATATATATATATTACATTTCATATATGTATGTTTAAATGTTTTTTATTAAATGTATTTCTTATATTTGTTTAAATGAATGTTAAATCTAAATAATTTTTTAAGTAAATCAATATTTATTACTCGATATTTGTGTTTGGGGATATTTTGGGCGTCAATATTCTATCAGTGAACCCCTTGAGGGGGCCTTCCTTTACCACTAGAGCACCCCTAGGGTAAGCCCTGAGCCGGTGGAGCAAGTGGTAGGCCATAGGCAGGGCAGGTACCCATGAGTGTTAACTGCTCAGGTAGTGAAGAACCCCTCATGTGGGTTTTCCCTACCTAGAAGGTCAATTCTTCTCATGGGACAACACTTTGATTTTGCGGATTCTCTTTTTGTGGCCTTTATGCTCTGGGCACTTTCCCACTGTAAAAGCAGTGTGGGAGTGCACACACCCATTCTACACACATTAGGAAGTGGTACTTACCTGATGTTTTTAAACATGTCTCAAGCCTACCATTGCAGGCCTGTGTGCACACTTGCACGTATGATGTGTTTAAACAGGTGTCAAAGCCTGCGATTGCAGGCCTATATGCGCGCAATTGCACTGATGCTCAGGTTGGCCTTTTTAAACCACTTGCCAATCCTGAGGGGACATTTCACAACCTCTAGGGCACCCCTGGGGTAAGTCTTAAGCAGTGAAACAAGTGATAGGTGAAAGGCAGGGCAGGTTCACATATGTGTTCCCTGCCCTGGTAGTGAAGAATACCCATGTGTGTTTTCACTACCTATAAGGTTTGCTCTTCAAATAAGTGAACATGGGGAAATGGTTGAAATTTCTTCAAGCTGCAATAGTGGCTTACAGTGGAGCAGCCTCATAATGTTTCCTATCATTGGATTCACAATGACAAACCATCTCCTGTGGCAAAGAGGGACTTATCAATAATAGCTTAGAAAGGCCACTTCTAGAAAGTGATTCAGAAAAGGGGGTGGTGATGAACAGAGTGTCTGAATTAAGCAGACCACTCTTACCCAGTCCAAAGATCAGGGCTTGATCCATCACCGTTATTTAGCTCACTGCCACATCCCAGCTCAGAATCTGGCTATATGCAAATTAGTCTGTCCCTGGCCCAGTGCATCATGGGAACAGGGCAGACCAAACTACCAAGCCAATTCTTCACCAGAAAGGAGACAAGCTACCGGGGACCGGTTTCTGGCATTTCAGCCTCGTAGGCCCGGCTTGCTTGAATCCTGATGGAGCATGAGCAAGGGACTCATGTCTGAGTATACCCTGCCACACCTATAGTGGCCAAAAACGATTCAGAAAAGGGGGTGGTGATGAACAGAGTGTCTGAATTAAGCAGACCACTCTTACCCAGTCCAAAGATCAGGGCTTGATCCATCACCGTTATTTAGCTCACTGCCCCATCCCAGCTCAGAACCTGGCTATATGATGGATCAAGCCCTGATCTTTGGACTGGGTAAGAGTGGTCTGCTTAATTCAGGCACTCTGTTCATCACCACCCCCTTTTCTGAATCATTTTGTCCACCATAAGCGTGGAAGGGTATACTCAGATGTGAGTCCCTTGCTCATTGCACCATCAGGATTCAAGCAAGCCGGGCCGACGACGCCTGAAATGGCAGAAACCGGTCCCCGGAAGCTTGTTTCCTTCCCAGTACAAGAATTGGCTTGGTAGTTTGGTTTGCCCTGTTCCCATCATGCACTGGGACAGGAACAGACTAATTTGCATATAGCCAAGTTCTGAGCTGGGATGGTGCAGTGAGCTAAAAAACGGTGATGGACGACGATGCCTGAAATGGCAGAAACCGGTCCCCGGAAGCTTGTTTCCTTCCCAGTACAAGAATTGGCTTGGTAGTTTGGTTTGCCCTGTTCCCATCATGCACTGGGACAGGAACAGACTAATTTGCATATAGCCAAGTTCTGAGCTGGGATGGTGCAGTGAGCTAAAAAACGGTGATGATCAAGCCCTGATCTTTGGACTGGGTAAGAGTGGTCTGCTTAATTCAGGCACTCTGTTCATCACCACCCCCTTTTCTGAATCACTTCTAGAAAGTGGGCTTTTCTTTGCTCTAAAACTATGTTGTGCCTTTTAGTTTGACTCCAGTCCACACTGAAGGATGGGAGAGCATATCTGTGCATTCCCCCGAGACAGATATAAACATTCGGTATGCAACTGAAATAACAGACCTCTGCCATTTGAGAGTGTTACTGGGTAGATTGGAAGAAGAGGTTTTGATACTTTGCCTCTGGGAGCCAGATGACCATGGCCCATTAAAGATCTGCATTCCACAGCTTCGTGGCAGAAAGTACTGACATTTAGAGTAGATATCTATGGTTCAAAGGGAAACCCTCTGAACCACCCCCAACTTCAAAGGCACACAACAGTATAACTACTGATGCCATACTTCCGCAGGGCAGAGATACACTTGTGGGGACGTGGGACCGGATATCCTGGTACTGTGTGGTGAAAACTGCCAGAGCAATCTGTTGTGCACAAGGAGGATTACTGACATTGGAAGGGACTATGCACTATTCCTGAATAGTGGTTGGCCTGGGCTGTCTATATGCTGCTGTGTGGCACCCTGAAGTGTTCTCTCCAAGAGCTTTTTTTCGCTTGCCACTGTCTCTGGTGGTGGTCGCAGAGACATCAAAGACCTCCCGTGTGAGACCCACACCCTTTACCTGTGACATCTGGAGAGCGGTGCCTTCTTAAGTGCCCACATCAACCACTGGATCCAAACTGTTAGTGCAGCACGATCATGGAACTAAGAATTGTGCTTGGAGACTGGATTGCCTTGAGCAGAGCCCCAAAAAATACTGCCCGCATCTAAGGAGTGTGGCCCTGCATCGAAGGGCCTCAGCGTGCATAAGCGTCTTGTTTGTGATGAGAGGATTAACTGCTTGCAGGACCCCACGTGGCCCGCTTTGTCGATCATACCACAACTCTCTTTTGTGACACACCAACTGCAGGTTCAATGTGTGTGGTGTCTGAATCACAGGCTGGAGGTAAGGACTTACCTGTAATAGTGCCTCATTCTACCTCATGCAGCATTGATGAACTTGTGCCTGTGTTTGTGACCGGATTTGTCTGGTGCGACTCAGAACAATGCACATCAGATGTTGTGCCCAATTTCCAGAGAGGTATGGAATTTGCAACTCTTCATTGTTTGGGACTGGAATTGTCTGGTGCGACTCAAAACAACGTGCACCAGACCTCCTCTTCATTTCCAAGGAAGTGCAGAAATTACAACTCTTTTTGTGTGTGACTGGAGTTGCCTGGTGTCACTTTTTTAGATAACCAATTTTATTGATTTTGAGAAAAGTACAGAATAATAGAAACAAACAATACAGCATGTCAGGCATTGGTGCAACATATGGATTCCAGCGCATACAGGTACAACAAGTATGGTGGAAGTGATCTCTCTTCCTACGGTGTAACAGTGGAACGCCACAGATGTGAAGATGGCCTTCAGTCCAGCACACCTAGCCCGTTGCCCCAGATTTTCCAGTGTTTGGCCGGGCATCCCCTGGCCTCAAACAACGGCTGCTCCTGTGCTGCACACCAATCCACCCCCAGCACCATTCAGCCAAAGAGGGCGGGGTGGGGTTCCTCCATGCAGCTGCTATGACACGCTTGGCCACCACTAGCGCTGTACCCAGGAATGCCTTGTCTGCCCTGGACCTGTCCAACCCTTCAGCCCAGGAGGATGTTCAGAGGGTTGTGTGGCACTTCCCATCCCGATACCTCCACAAGTTCTGCTTCTAAGGTGGTCCAGTAGGAGGCAATGTGGGAGCATGACCAAACTACATGAAAGAAATCCGCAGCATCCGAGCCACACCTTGGGCAAGCTGGGGTTGCGATCAGGCCCACATTGTGGAGGTGACTGGGGGCGAGGTAAGAGGTGGGCAGGTAGTAGAGCTGGACCAGGCAGAGCCTGGTTGAAGCAGTGACAATTCAGGGTGCCATCATCGCATCTCTCCAATCCTCATCCTCCAGGAGACCCAGCCTTGTCTCCCACCTGAGCCTCAAGTGATCGAGAGATGTAGGACCATTATTAGTTAAAGAGCTCTGGTAATGAAGTGCCAGGCTTGATATGTGTGTCTAAGGCGTGGCGGACCTGCAAATATTTGTACAATTGGGAGGGATGGAGTGTATACCTGGAATGCAAGTCAGAAAGGGAGCAAATATGGTCTCCAGTCCAGATGTCCCCCAATTATGAGATACTTACGAGGTCCCAACACCAAAAGCCCCTTGAGTGTACCACCTCTCGCAGCCATGTACCCCGCCACAGCAGCATTTGTTGGGATAGTTTATTGTGCCAGTGAGTGTGTTGCAGGGATGCGTGCCAGGCCGAGAAAACAGCACGGGTCACGATAGGGAGATCCCTAGGGATAGGGAAGTCGTATAGCATGGCTCGGACATGGATAAAGCCCAGATCATTGAGTTCAAGCCTATATGCCGGGTCAGACCAACCCCCATTGAACCAATCATGGACCACCAGGAGGTGAGTCACCAGGTAATACAGGTAGAGGTACGTGAGTCCCATGCCTCCATCAAAGGGAGGGATTTGACAATGGTGGAGGAACATACGGGGACGTCGACCATTCCATAGGAATTTTATGACAAGACTATCTATGCCACAAAACCAGGTGCGGGGAATGGGGTGAGGTATGTTCTGGAGAATGTAGAGAAACCGGGGGATAATTATCATTTTAAATAGGACTATTCGCCCCAGTGGGTTGAGAGGTAATCGTCACAATTTCAGCAGGTTCTGCTTTGTTTTAGTGATTAGAAGGGTGATGTTAAAAGCCCAGGCCAAGTCTGACAGCAGGGCAATTCATATTCCGAGGTATTTGAAAGATTGCCGTCTGATAGGAATGGTGGGTTGCCAATCAAAGCAGTTTCTGGACAAGGGCAGGGGGACCAATGTGGACTTGGTTGGATTCAGTCGCAGTACTGAGATCTGTTCGAAAGCGTGCAGGAGTTGCAGGCAGTGAGGGACAGAATGGACTGGGTCAGCGAGAAACAATATTGTCTGCATAGAGAGATATCTTGTCCTCATGAGTGATCCCCCAGTGCCAGCCCCGGATCTGAGTGTCGGCACAAATCAAGTTGGCCAGGGGCTCCATGGCCAGGACAAAGAGGAGGGGTGAGAGGGGACACCTCTGCCGTGTCCCTCTGCCTATAGGAAAGATATCAAAGAGTACTCCATTGACTTGTACCCGTGCGGCTGCTTTGGAGTATAGGACCCGTATCATACGCCGAAACTTGGGGGCCAGGCCCAGAACGATCAGGACATCCCCAAGGTAGCCCCAGTCGACCGAATCGAAGGCTATCTCGAATTCGACTAAGAGAAGTGCCAGGTAAGGGGTGAGTATGTGCCGGTTGGCCAAAGCCACGGGGAGGCGCCAAAGATAAACCAGTCAGTTGAGGTAGGGTTTGAGGCGCTGGGCGAGTATCGTGGCAAAAAGGTTCACTTCCATGTTAATCAAGGAGATGGGGCAATAGTCCGCACATCGCTGAGAGGGAGGTTGCATGTTAGGAATGAGGACTATGGTAGCTGTGTCTGTTTCTTAAGGAAAGGAGCCTTTTGCAATAGCCTCCTCATACAGTGCGGCCAAGTGAGGAGTGAGAATGTCTCTGTAGGTGGAGTAGTATTTCTGTGGGTAACCGTCCGGGCCTGGAGTCTTGCCAGTTGCAACCAGTGAAATGGCTCCCTGAATGTCTTCATGACAGGTCGGACCCTCTAGCCCATCGGACTCAACTGCTGATAGCGTGGGAAGGTGGAGGCCTTCTCGGCCGATTAATTCAGCCAGGGAGGATTCAGGGCTTAGGGAAGTGTAAAGTTGGGAGTAGTAGTCTGCGAAAGACTGGGCTCTAGCTTGAGGAGCGCGGTGGGTATGACCTGTCAAATCACGGATCTCTGGAATGATCCGGGATACCAGGGGGTAGGTCGTCAATCTATGCAATAGCTTCCCATTTTTATCACCCCATCCATATACACGGGCTACAGAGAACCTCCAAAGGAGCTTTGCTGAGTCCAGCAAGATCGGCTTGATCTACTGGTGTCACTTTTACCAACGAGCTCCCGGCATTGTGACTCCTTTCCTGGGAGGTGTAGAGGAGGAAATTTGTGTTCTGTGATGCCTGGATGCCCGGGTGCTAGTTTGGACAGCATGTGTCTGATGGGGGGCCTCTTTCTTCTGAGAGGCTTCCCCGCTTCATCCCCCATTTATCGATTGTTCCTTTCATGCCCTCAGTGCGGCAGACCACCTGCCCACTCCTCACCCGGCCCGAATGACTTTGTGTTACCAGGTAGGGCTGTCCGGATCGGGCTGGGGGGGTGAGAGAGATTGACTGGCTAATGAACAGTTCAGAGAGTTATCAGAAGTGGGTGAAGAGACTGTGTGACCCCATGTGCCTTGCAGAACTGGGCTGCTGCGGGATTGCACAGTGTGGAATCCCTTGAGTGAACAGCTATCTCTCTCAGCCCTCTTATGCTCTTCATACCCTGGGTGAACTTCCTGAGTAGTAGCCAACCCCCCATTTGTCGACTGCAACCTAATTAGCCCTGCTACCTACCCCCAACTTCTCCCCTGGGGCCCTGATTAAGTGTGACTCTGACCACGATTGGCCTAGAATTCTGGGGAAGGTTTTCTTTATCTCCAGCTCATGGGTTTTGAGTGGTCGGGGTTAGCTGACTGGTGGAGGAGGGCTTGAGCCAGGGGTTCTGCATGTGCATTTTCAACTAACCTGCTGCATTTGTGTGCTGTGTATTTGTGTGTGTGTGTGCAAGTCCACTCCATACGGGCCTGTCTGATATCCATGGCACCACAAAATCTGTGCTGAGTGAGTGTGTCGGAGTGACTGGCTGTTATTACTTACACAATAGAAAACAAATCCCTAGGCAATTATAGAATTACAGTTGTTGCAAATCTCAAATAACACACATCATGTAATACACAATACTCTAAAATGAACTCAGTGTTACACTCAAAAATATAAGAAATAGTTTTAATTTGAAATAGTTCAAAACAAGGTTTCTTATACTATAAAGACCATTGTTAATATAAACAGTACATAACATACCTCTTCATGCTGTATTTTGCATGTCGATAGCACATACATTCATTACAATACAGATATTCATAAACATAAAATACACAGACTTAGACCATGGCAACAAATATTTGTCTTCTACGCGCGTATTGGTGCACTCTGCACCTTTGTCAGGAAATGCCCAACAATTACCTAAAAAATAATATCTGAAAGTTACACTGAGATTCATGATAAATGCGAAGTTGGTTGATCACCATCTAGTAATATTGGCTAAAAAGCAGTAAAAATGGAGAGATGGCTTGTAGTAGAAAGTCTTGTGGTATCACCCACTGAAATGTGAGGAAGAATGAAGATATAGTGACTAGTTAGATGTAGTGGGGTTTATAGGAAAGAAGCCAGGAGCCAACATTGGTCCCTTTTCAGCTTAGTTAAAAATGTATACAGACCCATCGACCTATAAATGATAGTGCTTACTTTTTATTATGTATCTAAGTCACGTATAGGATTTTTGGTCCAGTGGAAGGATGGACGATCAGAATCTAAAAGGATTGAGAAAACATACCAAATTAAATACTTTTTATAGAAAAGGAGTTATCTTATCGTAAAAATTGTGGAGGGCATAATAATTACCCTAATGTGTATGCTTCAAGGTACAGATGTATATTTCCCGAAGACGATTGTATATTTTTTATTTAAAAACGATGTATATTTCTTTAAAATCTATATAAAAAGACAATAATCAAATGTTAAAGCCATGTTTTGATGAGTAAAATGTTAAAAACTGATATTCCTATAGATGGTGATCAATACCTGATACTCTCACAACACCTGATAGTTGCGATGAGATATGTAATGAAGTCTTATTCTGGTATGCATTCAGTCACTTTCAGTAGTTAGTTTACCCCTCAGGAATACTCTGGAAGGACAACCAAAGACAGCAATTAAGATACTATAGTCCCTAAAGGTAGGATACAAAGTTTTGAATATCTAAAATGGGTAGTGTGTGCTTTAAATGTCGGGCAGCTCCTCTGGGTTAGATGGTAACCGATTGGTAATTCATACCCAAAACTATCTGTTTATGGGAGATGGCGTATCAACAAAGGCATAGTATCGCAATGTAGAACTTTATGTTGGTATTTTAAAGCTGGTTACTGGAAATGGGGGGGTCATAATGACTGTTCTATAACTTACAGACTAAAACGCTGAGAACCAAATAGAGGTTCAAGTATACCGATATCTAGTACATACATATTAATCTCACTTCCCGCCTTACCTAGCACCCTGAAGAGGTCCTGTTAAGTAGTGAACACTGTCAATAAGCTATTGCTAAATCTTAACCGTGAGCCACTCCTCAAGCACTGACTGTGATGTACTATCAGGTTAGGTTTTGTAGACAGATGCCAGGCACGTCGGCGTACAAAAGTCCAAACTGACTGCGTCTATGTGCCAAATAGAGGGTAGTTAGTTTCCAATCTCCTTTTTAAATGTATTTGATTCTGTGGATTTCTAGTCCTCATTGGTCCATGGGTCGTGCTTACGTCGAGGTGCCAAGCATGGATGAACCATCGGCATGACCTAATCGTAAAGCCAACGTGGATATAGCATGTGTCTAGGGCAGGTCACGTGGTCCAAACTCTAAGCCAGTGTTCCTAGAGTAGTGAGTCACACAATTCCTGATTAAGTGATATAGGCAGACAACATGTTCTCATCTTTTATTTGTGACTACACTACTCCTGTGGTATCCCTTTTCATATCACTGTGATACCATTTTTTAGCAAACTCCCATAAACATCTTCACTTCTAATGTAATTTTTATAAAGAATTAAAATGATATGTACATACCAGTGAAATCAGTTTGTAGAGTATATTTTTGTTTCGCTCTTTGTGAACAATGTTGCCACTCTTAGATTTGAAATGGCAAACTCTTCAGCTTTGCAACTTTGCACTCTGTGAACATGAAGGCAGCATATGAAATCATGTCTTTAATTTTGGACTGCACTATCTTCTCTTGTGATTGGATAGTATCTGTTAACCCTTTCCTTCTCTTTCAAAAAGAGACTCCTATCTATATATGTTTGCGATGTATTCGCGTTCATCGCGTAGAAATGACAGAAACAATGGAGTCCAAATCTATATCTAGCTTCATTTTTTCTTTTAAAAACCACACAGTTTATTACATAGTCCTGAGTTGGAAATGAAATCTTGCCATTACCTAAATTGTGTCATCACTCCTCAACTTTTTTTTAAATGTCTGTCTCTTTAACACCCTTCCCCCCAATACACTCTTAGCTCTTTGTACCTAGCAACCCAGTGCAATCACTAGGTCCCTAGTACTTAACACATTCTAGAAAGAATGTGCTACTTCCAAATAAGATAAAGTAGGTGTGCTTTACTCCACAGATTCAAAAGCATATCAATCTCTGTGTTAAATTTATTTTCTTAAACAACAGGCAATAATAAGACTTCTTGCTAAAACATCCAACACGCTACCTAATTTTATTCACTTTCATGCTGACAGAATCCAATGAAATATATCTTTAAAAACAAACTCAATTTTACCTGTTTTTCATTTGGAAAACTACCTTCTTCAGGTCCAGCTTTCCCCTGACTACTATTGCTCCTTCACTTCAAAAAGGTTAGAGTATGGATTGTGGGCCACAACATATCTATTGTCCTAAAGAAGGTATTGACTCGGTTCTGCCAAATGTGCAGATTACTTGGTCTGGCCAGAGAGGGTTAAAGCTTTATCAGTTGCTGGCTTTGGTTAAATCCTTTGTAGATTACCAAGCTCCTCACCTCATGATTGTGTACTGTGGTGGCAATGATGTAGGCACATTGACTGGGGTAGAGCTGGAAATCCTAATGAAAGAAACCTTTGCAGAACTGATGTCACTTTTCCCTCACACTGTCATGGTGTACTCTAATATATGCCAAACACAGAAATGGAAGTGGTCAAATCAGTTCTGCCCACATATTGACAAATCCAGGAAACATGTTAATAAAACTGTTTCTGCATTCCTCAGAAACCATCACATGGGCTGTATCTATAACAGCAAACTTCGTTTTCACATGCATAGAATTTATAGAAATGATGCAATGCACTTTCCAGATAAAGGCAACAGGGTGTTTCTAAGTAATCCAAAACTCGGCAACCAGTTTTATGTGTAGCAGCCACATACATACAACCTACACAACGTCTCTTGTCAGAGCCACCCTAGTACCCAAATTATTGTGAAGTGTTTTTCTAAAGCTTTTTATTCTCTTTAGTTTATGGGGATCTTCGCGATGATGTTGCGATCACCATGGAGACATTGCAAAAATGGAAAACAAAAGCAGACATTCAATGGCCACCACCACATAAAAAAATTATATCTATACAAGGCATTCTAACGATCCCAGTAGAGCACTCACTATATAAATAACTCTTTAAAAACATTTATTAGAATCTCAATACAATTTAATGTGTACTAATGATTCACTGATATATATTTTTTATATTTTCACCAATATTAGCGGCGACATTGATAGTCGTGATGTCCCCGCGACGGTACACAGGGTGGCCATGCTGGCGGTCGCAACATCGTCGCAAATATCTTGCATGATTAAAAAAATATTTCTCAACTATGGGGTCAGAGTATCTCCACCCTGACCCTTTATATGGGCTTCCAGACAGATTTTCAGCCCCAGGTACCGTTCTCGTTAAATAAATATTTGCGGCCACCTATTTCTATTCAGGTTGCGTCAAGCCAATCAGAGCATTCCCGTTGGTGCCTGCATTTGTGACTCATCACGAAACCACAGCGAAATATCCGTGGCCAGAGATATCACTATAATTTTGAACTTAAATTTCTCAAAAAATGACTGAATAGATTTACACCAAACAAGCAAAAGACAATTCCTTGAACCAACATCTACCTCCCTGCCAAATTTGGTGTAAGTCCGTTCAGCAGCTCGGGCTGTAGGGGTGGCTAAAGGTTTCTATTGGAATTACCTTTACAAATGCAACCTTATTTCCCGCACAAAATTATCGGTCCCCTCTGTATGGATCACCCCCAACCTTTCCCAATCATTAGTACTCACGTGTCACTTTTTTGCCAAAATTTCATGCAGATTGGTCAAACTACGCCAAAGTTATAGTCAAATCACAAAATGCTTTTCCTATAGAAACCAAGGTCCTAACTATGACTGCCTACTGGTGACCGCCAGGAGATGATATATATATATATAGTTAGGATAAAGTTTCCATAGGAAGAGCATTTTTTGTTTTGCTTAGAACTTTGGCGTTGTTTAATGAATCTTCATTAAATGTTCACAACTAATTCTTGGTTAATATCAGCTTCAATGTTGACAGTTTAGGGGTGATTCGTTGAGGGGGGGCTGAGAAAAAAGGAGGGTCCCAAAATATGTTTTCTCCATGTAAATTTCCATTGGAAACTTAAGACAAGGCTACAGATCGTACAGGTGAAAGGAATTACCCCAAATTTGGCAGGGAGAAGGGTCTTGGTCTAGAAAGCACACTTTTGTTTATTTGGTGTAAATCTGTTCAGTAGTTTTTGAGAAATATCGAAATTTACAGATATCGATATTTTGGAATTCTGCCATCTGATTGGCTGAGGCGTTATGAGCACGAGCTTGGTGCTGATTGGCTGCGAGCGCTGCAAGTGATTGCAACTAGGAAGTGTTGGCCGCCATTTTGTGATTCCGTTGAAGTGAGTAAGGGGAAAAAAGGGCAAAAAAGTAGGAAAGAGGAGGGTAGGAGCACTGTAACCTCTGTGGCATGTTTAGGGTGTTGTATAGAGGGGGTGCGAAGCAAAGTATTCACCCCTACCGGTGTGAAAGTGCTGGGCTACGGATATTTAGTGAGGTATTGAGTAGAGTCTGAAGTTTGTAAGATGAGGTGGTGCGGGACTAGAGGATTAAAGCGTGAGTCCAAACTGTGTGTCTTATGCTGTGTAGTTATGTGCCATGGCCGCTGCACTACACTTGTGGAAGTAGTGTCAGCATGTGTTTATACCTAGTAGGACTAACTACTAACCCCTACTGGTCTAAAAGTCCTGGGGTATGGAACATATGTGAGGTACTGTCTAGAGTCTCATGCTGCTAAGCTAAGCTGCTGCCGGACTCAGGGATGAAAGCGTGAGCCCAAACTGTTTGTCATATGCTGTGAAGTCATGTGCTCTGGCCCCTGTGCCACATCTGTCCAATTAGTGTCAGTATGTAATTATACCTACTAGGTGGAACTTTGCTTTGAACAGTGTTACTTGTGTATGGTGCTTAGGGGGTGTTATATAGGGAGTGCAAAGGTAAATTTGCGCATATCAAATGAATTTGGTATTTCTAAAGTGGAAAGCAAGGACTCCCACAAGTCTAATGGTGCTGGGGGCGTAAGTTGAGGTGCTGCTGGAGTTGGGGATAAAGCTGATGAACTACTTTCCCATATTGTGAACTTTTAACCTGCACTTGCCGTTAAATGTTCGATAAGATTTTGTTAAACGATAACATTAGGGTAAAAAAAATTGATGAACTTTTAACCTGCAGGTGTCATAGAATGTTCCAGAAAGTGTGGTGATAAAATAGGTTGAACTTGTGACCTGTATGTGGTGTGGAATATTAAGTAGCTTTTTGTATGGAAAATTCAAAACTAACCAATGGAGATAAGTTTTGGAATGTCGTTGAAGGAATGAAGTATTCTGATTTGTTCTTTACATGTATTTATATGTGGAGCGACAGAGAAATTGTGCCATTAATGGTTCCATTCTTGATAAAATCGGTGCTTTACATGTACTATGTGACAAAGAAGGAATTGCCTGTGTGTGTGACATTTGAAATCTGCATACCAACTACAAAGGTGAGTTAGAAATGAAGAAGGTGTGTTATGTGTTGTGTAGTAGTTATTAAGTTTTTGAGGTGATGTTTTTAAGTTTGAAAGTATTTTGGATTTCAAAATAATATAGGGGTACATTATGATGTCGGGTGGATTTCCTCCGCCAGGCTGGCGGTGGCTACCGCCAGCCTGGTGGAGGAAATCCGCCCGACATCATCAGCACAATTCCCCTCCGCCATATTAGGATGGCGGAGGGGACCGTGGCGGTGCGAAACACCGCCCGCCTGTTTTCCGCCCCGGTCGCCTAGCGGCCGGGGCGGAAAACCTGTAACATGGTGGCGGTGTCTGTTAGACACCGCCCGCCATATTACAATGGGCTTTCACCAATGCATTTCCGTGGCGGCAATGCCGCCACGGAAAGGCATGCGGAGACTCCCTGCGGGGCCCGTTGCGGGCCCCCTGGGAGTCCGTGGCTTGGGGGGTTGCACATGGGGGGTACCTATGGTACCCCCCCGCATTTCAAAGTGCAACATGGCAGGCACCGCGTGGTGCCTGTCATGTTGCACTTTGAAAAGCAAAAGGTGCACTTTACACATGGCAGCGGGCGTAAGATTTCTGCTCCGCCCGCCGCAATTGCACCCATACAGGATGCGCCCGCCTGTGTGGCGGGCACATCCTAATGCCCTGATCGGGACCCCCGCCCTTAAGGCGGGCGGTCCCGGGTCCCGATGTGATGGCGGGCGGACTAAGTCCGCCCGTCATCATAATGGACCCCATAGTGTTAATAAAGTGTGGTGTTTGATATTGGTTATAAAATATGCCTAAAGTTTGACCTGTTGTTAAACAAGTACTTTATATATGTTTAGGAATTTTTCACAAAGAAGTGTAGTTTGTCATGTTTAAAGGACTGTATGGTTTTGAAAATGAGGTACAGCGTTAATTGGGGTTTGTAATGTATTCGGTGGGATAAACAAAATGTTGCACGTTTGCAAATTATACTTTTTGTGAAAATAGTCGGGTGGGGGAGTTGGTAGGAGATGTATTTGTTATTAAGTTAAAACTCAATAAAACGAAACACAGAAATATTATGTGGGCAGGTTGTGCTCTCATTTTTGACAGTGAGAGGTAGATTTGAATGTAAGTCGAGGTAGGTTGTTGTACTGTGAGGCCGTCTACAGTGGTTGGAGATTACATGGAGAGGAGATGGAGATAGTAAAAGTGATACGTTCCTTTTATATGTACGCAAAGTTTTTTATCATTTGATCATAGGTTGAGATATAATATGAACATTGTTTCTGGTTTGCATTTGGGTATAGTTAATAGATATATGGTAGTAAACGTATTAATGATTGTCTGTTATTATGGAATAGAATTGCTTATGAGTGTGTCTTTAGAAGAGATGTTTTGTAAATGTGTGAGAGTTGAAAAATAAATTAAAATGTGCGGTATATTTTCTGTATGACTTGGTTGACATTAGAGAACTACATCTGATTATAAGTGATACTATTTGTCAGGCTGTGTCCCTGAGCTGGATATACGTAGGTGTTGAAGTGATTCAGGTTTTACCTGTGCTCAGCTTCACTATCCCTTTTGAGACACTCGTCACTTTTTTCATTCCATTTAATATCTTTAATATAGATACAGTAAAGGGACAGTATATCACAAGTTTGGGAATCCCCTGCTATACACTCTACAGAGTGTTTAAACGACTTTAGTAACATATAGAAGTCTAGCTAGTAAAGGTGGTGTAGTTCCACTGGGCCCATTCATAAACCGTGCAATGGACTGGATTATGTTACTGGATTATGTTTTACCCGCCAATTTGTATGTTTGAATACTTTTTGCTGATAAGTGTCCCGGCAGACACCCGTTAAAAGAAACGCCGTATATTGGTATAGTGGCGCTACTGGGAATGGTGGGGGTTTCTGTTTTGTTTCCTATGGTTAAGCAACAATGGGGGTGGGTGTGGGAGAGGTGGGTATGTCGGTAATTAAAACACAGAATGTAGTAACGTCGAGATGTGGAGCTACTAAAGGTGATGTAGTACCACTGGGAGCACTTATAAAGCACCCTATGGCATGGTATATGTTTTACCTGCAAATTTGCATGTTTTAATACGTTTTGCTGATGAGTGTTTCGGGAGACATCTGTTGAAATTAAGCCTCTGTATGTCTATAGTGGCACTTCTACGTTTGCTGGGGCTCTTCCTTTTATTGTGTAAAGTTAAGAAAGGACGGGTGTGGAGGTGGTATAGTGGTACTGCGACTATTTATAACCCGTCTTATGATATGGTGTATGTTTTAGTTGCAAAATTGCAGGATTTAATAGCTTTTGCTGATGAGCGTTCCGGCAGACACATGTTGACATTAAGTCTATGTATGCTATAGTAGTGGTAACGGGAGTGCTGGGGCTCGTTGTTTGATTTCGTAAGGTTAAGCAAGGGCATGGGTGGGGGAAGGAGGTATGTTGTTGATTATAAAACGGATATTTATAACGTAGACATGTGTAGCTTGTAAAGGTAATGTGGTTCCATTGGGCCCATTTATAAACCGTGCTATGGGATGGTTTATGTTTTATCCGCCAATTTGCATTTTTGAATACTTTTTGTTGATAAGTGTTCCGGCACACACCTGTTAAAATTAGCTCTGTGTATGGGTATAGCGGCGGTACTAGGAATGGTGGAGGTTTCTGTTTGATTTCATACGGTTAAGCAAGGGTGGGTTTGGCGTGTGGGAGGTGGGTATGTTGGTCATTAAAACACAGTATTTAGTAACGTGCGGATGTGGAGCTACTAAAGGTGATGTACTTCCACTGGGAGCACTTATAAAGCTTACCATGGCATGGTATATGTTTTACCCGCAAATTTGCATGTTTTAATACGCTTTGCTGATGTGCGTTCCGGCAGACAGTTGTTGAAATTATGTATTGCTATAGTGGATCAACTAGGTTTGCTAGGGCTCTTTCTTTGATTTTGTAAGGTAAAGGAAGGATGGGGAAGAGGGTGGTATAGTGGGAGTGTGCCCATTTATGGATACTTTATGGAATCTATGACAGAATATCTAGGGTCAGAATATCGACAGACAAAATATCGACGCTGGAATATCGAAGGCAGGTATATCGACACCCTATCTACAACATGGTAAGTACAAAAATATCAAAACTAAAATATCGATGTTAAAAATATCGTAATTAAAAATATTGTTTTTTTTATAAAATAAAAAAAGTTAAATTAAGTAAATAATACTTATATATAATTTAAACTTATTTAAAAATATGTTATAATGTTTAAAATTAATAAATAATACATATGTAATATTAAACATTTAATTAAAATTAAAAATACAATATATAATATATACTTATTTAATAATAATATATATTTTTTTTAATTGATTAATTATTGGATAGCATACGGGTAAAAATGACTATTCCCACTCCAGAGAGTGCAACAGTAGGGAAAGCATTGGATAGCTGGGGGTAAAAATGACTATTCCCACTCCAGTGAGTGCAACAGCATTGGATAGCGTACGGGTAAACATTATTATTCCAACTCCATAGGGTGCAACAGTAAGGAAAGCGTTGGATAGCGTAGGGGGAAAATTTACTATTCAAACTCCAAAGGGTGCAACAGTAGGGAAAGCGTTGGATAGCGTAGGTGGAAAAATTACTATTCCAACTCCAGAGGGTGCAACAGTAGGGAGAACGTTGGATAGAGTAGGGGGAAAAAATACTATTCCCACTCAAGTGAGTGCAACAGTAGGGAAAGCGTTGGATAGGGTACGGGTAAAAATTAATATTCCAACTCCAGAGGCTACAACAGTAGGGAAAGCGTTGGATAGCGTACGGGTAAAAATTACTATTCCAACTCCAGAGGGTGCCACAGTAGGGAAATCGTTAGATAGCGTAGGGGTAAAATTACTATTCCAACTCCAAAGAGTGCAACAGTAGGGAAAGTGTTGGATAGCGTAGGGGGAAAAATAGCTATTCCAACTCCAGAGGGTGCAACAGTAGGGAAAGCTTTGGATAGCATAGGGGGAAAAATTATTATTCCAACTCCAAAGGGTGCAACAGTAGGGAAAGCATTTAATAGCGTAGAATTTTATTTGAACATACTTATAAATAATGTTTATATTTAAAATAATGTATAATTAAATTTTTTAATGCATCAACATCAATAAAAAACTATTAATAATTAATAAAACCAATAACATTTGAATAATTAATTGACAATAATTTAACAACAAACACCAATAAATAATAATTATTAAATATTACTCACCAAATAATAAATATTAAAAAATAAACTATTTATCATAAAAATAATATATATTGTTTAATTTCAAATCACAATTAAGAAACAATAAAGAAACAATATACTAAATACAATAAACTTTAAAAAAATGTTTACCAATTAAGTAATGAATTTTTCTACAGAATAAAAAATAATTACAAATTACAAATATTAATTTCCAATCAAATAAATTAATTATGTATTAAAATAATTAATTGCCAAATAATAATTAATTAATACATTAATTATCCATAACAAAAAATGTATAAATAATTAAATATTTACAATTAAATTACTTCCCACCCAAAACCCCTATAAACCCACAACACGCTCCGGTACTAAAACATAACATTTAATTTAAATGAACATTAATTACCAATAAAATAATAAATCTATCAATTAAAATAATTAATTGCCAATTAATAACTAATTACAAAATAAATTATACATAAAAAAATGTAATAATTTCAATTAAATTACTTCCCACCCTATTCCCCTATAAACCCACAACCCGCTCCGGTACTAAAACATAACATTTATTAAAAATTAACATTAATTACCAATTAAATAATTAATTTATCAATTAAAATAATTAATTGCCAATTAATAACTAATTACAAAATAAATTATACATAATTTTTTTTTTATTAATTACAATTAAATTACGTCCCACCCTATTCCCCTATAAACCCACCACCTGCTCCGGTACTAAAAGATAACATTTAATAAAAATTAACGTTAATTACCAATTAAATAATTAATTTATCAATTAAAATATTTAATTGCCAATTAATAATTAAATAAGAAATTAATTATACATAAAAAAAATCATTAATTATTTACAATTAAATTACTTCCCACCCTATTCCCCTATAAACCCACAACCCGCTCCGGTACTAAAACATATAATTTACTTAAAAATAAATTTATTAATATATATAGATAATACACATATAATATAAATTAATTTAAATATTTAACAGAAACATATAACACATACATAATAAAAAACATAAAAATAATAAAAATATCGATATTTGTGACATCGATATTACTTACATCGATATAAATAAATTCAATATAAATTACCTTAGGGTCGATATTCTGTCCTACGATATTCTTGACATCGATATTCTGTACCTTCGAAATTTCAAACACGATATTTTGGTAGGTCGAAATTTAATACTCGATATTTTGACTGTGTACCCGCTTGATGGTATGGTATATGTTTTTCTGGCAAATTTCCATGTTTTTATACCTTTTGGCGAAGAGTGTTTCAGCAGACTGCTACACAAATTACACAACATTTCCGCGGATAACTAATCTTTGTGCTGATTGACACTCTTGCACTGAGGTAGAAGGCTGCCGGCATTGATGGCAAATTATGAATCTTGCTGCCATTGTAGGTTTGAATGGAAGCCTACGCTATTTCTTTGTTACTATGGGGTAGTCAGCGTTTTAAGTGGGAAAACAAAGTGGGGGTGCTCTAAAAGGGGGTGTGGGCTATGCAAGTAGGGGCGTGGTCTTAATCGAGATAAGTAGCATTGTGTGCTTTAGAAAATCCCCTCCAATTATCCTAAGTTTGGAAAAAACATTCTACAACGTGGCTCACCTAGCATGATGTCTCCAGTTCACAGTAGTGAGCAAAATGAGCATGCGTACATCGATGTGCATGTTCTCACTGCAGTGCAATGAAAAATAAATGACTATCTTTGCGAGGGATGAAAATAGAGCCCGGTACAGACCCGTTTGGAGGCTCCCTGAACATAAGTGCCGGTCCTCAGACCCGGCCCAATTAAAGCCCAGCATCCATCCATCCTGAGCACTGCGCTATCCAACCATATTTTAAATGATGCATATTTCCTACTTATATACATACATCTGTTCCTGCACTTATCTTAAGTATCTATGAGCGCACTCACTTATGGTAAGCACTGTGCCATCCATGCAGCCATACGCCTATATATCCATAGATACATCTGTCCCAGAACCAATCCTAAGCATCTATCAGCCCACCCGTCTATCCTAAGTAGTGGTCCGTGCATTCATTTTTCCTTTCATCCATACATTGATATATCCATCCATTTACCTATCCATTCATCCATCTGGCCATGCATCCACTCGCCCTTTATTGAACTAGGCATTCTTATTTCTGTGCACCCTCTGCCCCGATCCTAAATACAGTGTATTATACACATCCACCCAGGCTCTTAAAGGGTCGAAAAGGCTGGCGATAAACGTTGACAGGCAGATGTTTCATATAAAGAACAATAAAGCTTTGATTTGCGCTTTGTGGAGCATAGTTCACCACCCTTCTCTGGTGGTGTTTTAAACAAGGGTTCATCTGGCGAAAGATATGTAAAGGAGCTTTTCAGTGTAAGACGTAAATTTAGAAACGTAAAGTTTTGTCCAGTTGTATATAGGAACACTACTTTAAAGTGGCAGTGACTCAAAGATACTGAATACCTGTACTTCTTACATTTGAGAGAGTATACCAGAGAGCTAATTTGGGGTGGTGAGAAGCTGCAGTTCTATATTTCCATGTGAAGCACAGTATAAGAATATAAAAGGAATTGCAAAGCTTTTATCTTCATATTAAAGAGGGGGTGTGAGAACTTAGTGAGCCAGGCAAAGCGTATGTTTTCTTAGCACTAAAAGAAGACAGTGTGTAAGGTCAAAGCAGGGTCGTGCTGGAGTTGCCTGCTTGTGGTCGTTTGAAGAGGCGCAACCAGAGTAAAATTTCAGGGGAGCCTATTTCTTTCAGCAATGGGCAGAGTGGGGATGTAGGGGCTGTAAAAAGGGTGAAAAAGAACAGAGTCTCATTTACAAAAAAATTGTCTTTTGAAGACCTGTGAAGTACTCGGGTGAAGCTCTGTGTGTGCAGCCGGGAAGCTGTCTCAGAAAATCTGGGGCAATGGGTGTTGGGCTCCTTGTGGTCTGTCTGATAATCACCTTACGATGATGTTGCCTCTGCGTTGTAAAAAGAGAAGGGAAATCCTGAGAGAAAATGGCTCTCTTTAAAGGATTTTCCTTCTCCTACAATGCGACTCGCCTGGCATGTTATCTGCACTTCTCAGTAGTAAGCAATGTGCATGCTTTCACAGTCTCACTGAAGTGCAATAATAAAAAAATAAAAAAATGGACTACCTTTGCGAGGCCCGAAAATAGAGCTCCATAAAGACCTGTTTCAAGGCCCCCAAAAATAAAGTGCTGGTCCTCAGACCCCCACAGACAATACCCCCAATTAAAGCCCTGGCTGCAGTGTTATGTTTGAGAAGATGTAGATAAAATTGTTAGGCTAATAATGGTAATTTTTGTGTGTGCCGTTTGGTTGATAATATCATCCTAAGTACATAGATTACGATTTTTAAACATACTATCTATAGAGTTGTCTGCTGTGGGTTGCATAGAGAGTGCTGTGGGGTGGTGGGGTGTGGCGGAGAGGTGAAAAGTACGAGGTAGTGCAGTTACATATAAATCATAAATGTTTATGTAAATAATTAAATATATACTTGCTGTATGTTCTATGGCACTACATATTATCCTATAGTTTCCCTGTTGTGCTCCATCATGTTGCAGAACTTGGTCTGGAAGTCGTTAGTAGAAGTTATGTAATTGTATATAATTATTTTAACATAGTGTACAGATGTAAAAAATAATTGAATCTATTTTTTGTTTTTCAGAAAATTGTTTCGTTTGGATTAAAATTAGCAAATGCCTAGAAGAAGTGAAAAAAGAAGAAAAGAGAAGAAAAATACATATTTGACCAAAAGGAAAAATTTTCAATTAGAGAAAAATGCGAGTACTACAGAACCAGTTTGTTCTAGTAAAAGTACTAGAAAATTTGTGGGGAAAATATTACAAACATTTTTAAAAAAATCACACAAAGTAAAAAGAAGAATTTTTCAAGTAAGGTGAAGCAGACTTCAATTTCAAATACCAGGTAAAGGAAACATGATAAAGAAACAGTATCTGTTACTCTGAGACTAAAGCAATTTCAAGAAATTCGTCAGAGACTTTTTCGATCTAGAGTGATTCAAAATGTACTGAATACATGCTGCAAATATAAAAGGAAAGTGTTGCAATTCAACGAGAAGCTGAGTATTGAAAGTATAGTGGATACTGCTTTTAATTTGAAACAGAAGTTATTCATTCTGATTTTGAAGAGAATCAAACTATTGGATAAAATAGTCAAAGTGTTGAAAGACAAAAGTAGAAAAAAGATACTTGTGAACAGAACCAACTTTTGCTAAATTGTTACTGGACATTGGAAACATACTTCTATTAGTGAGCCTTTATTAATGAGGAAAGTTACTTCCAGGAAAATAGTTTACCATTTGCAGTTGATACTGGAGGTCGTTGCTACGAAGTTCAGGATGGATGTCCTCTTCCAAAAGAGGAAATGGTTGGTAAAAGTGCAGAAGAGTTAATAGCTGAAGAAGTGCAAATGAAAAATCGACAAGCTCCTGTGTATTAGTGGGGTTGTAGTAGTATTTTTAGTATTCAACAAGAATCTACTGATATAATACGAAATTTGCTACGAGAATATACACAGAAAAGTATTAACCAGAAGGTTAAGTTGTTACAAGGACTAGGTCCATGTAATGTAAGAAAATATACTGAGATGTATGGGCATTCTCTGGCTTGTCTTTCAAGATTAGTTTGTAAAAGTGTTTTTCATCACTTGAAGATGTTAGGAGTACACCATTCAGAAATGCAGAAGTTTGTAAGGAAACTATAGTATGTAAAAAGTCCTGCATTATGTTTAAGTGAACTGAATACATGTGTTTTATATGGTTCTTTATCAGATGTTCAAAGAAAGTGTAATGATGTTGAAGTGCGATATTTTGGTTCAGAAGAGCAGTCCATACGGAGTGAAAGTTTGACAATCACAGATGTTGGAGGAGATGGGAAAGTGATTAGCACTGATCAGTTTGAAGAAGAAATTGGAAAGTTTAATGTAGTGTGCTCTGAAATACCAAACTATGGGGTCCATTAGGATGGCGGGCGGATTGCCCCCGCCAGGCTGGCGGTAGCCACCGCCGGCCTGGCGGGGGCAATCCGCCGGCCATCCTGACTAAAACCCCCCCCCGCCATATTATCATGGCATGGTTGGCCACGGCGGACGGAAAGACCGTCTGCCACTTTTCCGCCCCGGTCGCCTTGCGGCCGTGGCGGAAAAGGGTTTATATGGTGGCGGTGTCTATTAGACACCGCCAGCCATATTAGGATATGCATTTGGGAATGCCTTTGCCGCCACGGAAAGGCATGCGGAGTCCCCCTGCAGGGGCCCGTTGCGGGCCCCCAGGGACTCCGTGGGGGTGGGGGGTGCACATGGGGGGTACCTATGGTACCCCCCTGCATCTCAATGCACAACATGACAGGCACCTCGCGGTGCCTGTCATGTTGTGCATTGAAATGCACGACGTGCATTTTTAGCATTGCGGCGGGCGCAATGTTAAAAATGCTGGAAGCGCCCGCCACTGAGGCGGGCGCATCTTAATATGTACAACGGGACCCCCGCCCTTATGGTCCCATTCACCGGTAGGATGACGGGCGGACAAAGTCAGCCCGTCATCCTAATGGACCCCTATGTTTGTATTTGATGTCTACATACTCAGTATAAAAATCAAAGTAGGAATGTTGATTTGTATTTGAAAAGTGAAAAGGAGAACAATGATAAATGGGTAGAATTTGCAAATTAATTGTTGGTGGAAGGTCGATTTGAGTTAGGTAGTAATGAAAGTTTATGTAAATATTGGTACAATTAGAAGAGAAAAAAATGCATGCTAGAGCAGTACATAATAACTTAGAATTAGTAGCTATTCCGGAGGAACTGGCAGAATTCAATACATATGAGGCTGTTCTAATTCAATCTGTTCATCCTTTTCAAAGTGTAATTCGGATGGAGCCTAAAACAGGTAAACTGCCGCCAACAGAGTTGCAAAGAGGGCTGAAAGGAAGAGTGGTGTACTTACCTTTGGATTTTAAGAAAAATATTGAAACTATTGATGGAGAGAAAGAGTAAAATGAGGCAGTAGTCATTCTAGTAAATGGTGTACCAACAAAGAGGCGGAAAATATAGCAAGAATTTGTGGATGTTAATAAAGTTGAAAAGGCTACCTTATATCTTTTAGAGAACAATATTTATTACAAAAATGTAAATGTGGATGAACAGGTAATAAGTTTAGAAGATGAATCTGAAGGTCAAATGGTCAAATAGAGAAAGTGGACAAGTCCAGTACTGAAGAGATTTATGAACATTACACAACATGTCCTTTGCATTCAAAAGAAGTAATAGGAAGCAGCATTAAGTTATTTCAAATGAAAAAAGCACAGGGAACTCCAATGAGTGTATGGGAGAAAAGCTTGGAAGTCACCTTTGCGGAAAGTATTGCAGAAGAAAATACAAGTCTAAAGGAAAATGTACACCAAGGGGTCGATTCCGATCCTGGCAAAAAAACGTCCGTACAATTCGTATCCGGAGCCCTCTCCGTAGGAATCGTAAACATGCCGTACAACCCTACGAGTACGATCCGGACCGGGGTATGAGGACGCGATTCGTACGTCCACGTCAGGTAAGGGCGATTCGTACGGAAAAGCACACAATCACATACACACCGTACGGTCCATACACCCCATGATCGCAGGGGTACGGTACGTGCCCCTGCCATCATGGGGTGTATGCACCGTATCCCGCGATCGCAGGGTATACGCACCATACACCCCGCGAACATGGGGTATTGTGCGTATACCCCTTGATCGTTGGGTACGGTGTGTACACCCCATGATCGCAGGGGTACGCACCGTACCCCTGCGATCATGGGGAGTATGGACCGTACCCGGGGGGCTGTTCCGTACCTGTTTCGAAGCAAACTCTGCGTCTCTGGATTTTTTCGGCTCCCGTAGAAAAAGCGTTGTACGGTGCGTACCCGACACGAATCGTACTTGCTGGGTCAGAAAAACCAGCTGCGAACCGTACGGATGTCGCGTACAGCGGGTTCCGAGGGAGATTCATACGGGGATTAGATTCGTATGGTCTCTGTACGATTCGTACGGAGTCCAGCTCCTGGTACGAATCGTACTTCGTCGTATGTACGGGGGACTTTGCAGGGTACGATTCGTACGGGAAAAACCTGTATGGCTATTCGGAGCAGTTTTCCCCGAATCGGCATCGACCCCCAAATGTCGGTTTGGTTTTCCCCATCCAGTGATTTGTAAAGGAAGAGTAAATTCTTTTTTTTCTTCTGTACAATAACTCGAAAATTTCCAAAGAATACCTACAGCTTAAAAAGAAGAGAAGTATCAAAGTATATCAATGATTACAATCCAGTCATTTCAAAAATATGGAATGTGAACATGGGCATTCAGTATGTTGCAGATAACTGAATTGCTGTTGCACGTTATGTTTCATCGTATATAAGAAAATAAGAACAAACAGAGATGAAGCAAATGTGGGAAGAAACTGCACAAGAGAAAAACCTTAGTAAAAAATTGTACAGCTTTACTTTGAAATGCTTGGAAAATGCTTTCCCTCTGAGAAATTGGATTGTATGAATGTTCAGACCCCTTGTGCTCTTCAAGTTTATATTCAAAGTCACAAGGGATCATTTGGGTAAGTTTAGGTCTTGCCTGCAAACAAAACAGAGTGTTGAAATCATTTGAAGAAATAAAGAATTAGTAGCAAATGAACCAGACAGTACAGACATTCTTAAAACTAATATGTTGGACACATACTATCCAAAAAGTAGTCAACATGTAGAACTGCTATGTCTGTATGAAGTACTTCAACATCACAGCTTCAAAAAAAAGGTTAAACAGAATTTATAAGAAGGAAAATATGCAGTAGTTGGATGTCATGGTTGTTTATTAATAGTGTATATGTAACAAGGGCCCCCTGAATTGTAAGGAATCAGATTCCTAGACCAGGGAAATAATAAGTGATTGATATGTAACAATCTAGGCAATCGTATAAGTCAGATCAGTAACAAGGATATTAATAACAAGGAATTTAAGCTACAACAATATTATAAAGTTCCAAGGTTTTATTGATGATTAAACAGAAGATCATATTTCAAAATGTAAAATACATACAAGTTAAAAAATTCTACATAAAGAAAATGGACATAATAATAAAAACATATTGCATATTAAAAAAGTCTTTTTATAAAGAAAAAGGTAAAGGTGAGGAAGTGGCAAATTGGTACTCTACGTGCGTTTCGGCGACCAGCGCCTTCTTCTGGAGCAGCCACGAAAGATTCTACAAAATACAAATTTACATGAAAAGAAAAATTACCCACAGTACAAGGATTATTAAAAAATCATATACAAATTTATCAGTTTCTTTTGCAGCCTAAAACCTTGTTGGAATAAAGGATACATAACATGTAATGGTACATTCATACTAGCAATTTCATTTCCTTGCGACACTTGCCATTAGAAGGGTGAACAGAGAGGAGAAAAGGGGGGATTTGATAAAGCATTTGGACTCATATACTTATGGTGCAATAATACAATTGTGCAATGACCAATGATTAATGATGACTTAGAAAAGATTCAAAAAATACCAAGTGGATCTGATGCACCTTTTATGAGGATATGAAAGTTATAAGGATATGCCACTATGGCTGTAGTCTACATTAATATGAGACAGTATTTGGTCCAATATATATGATATATATTGCCTCTCTTTATTTGTATTATATTCCTAAAAACATTTTTCTTACGCTCAATCAGGTACGGTTACGACCTTCGGTTTAATTGCGCCTAAAGGATAGGAGGAGGATGTCTAGTGAGATTACACTCTATGAGGTCAAAAAGTTTCTATAGGTAGTAACAAGCATTTGTTAATATTGATGCACTTACATGATAAAATTAGTGTAGACCAATGGCTTGAGTTAATACTGAGCCGGCGCTGATATCCTATTTTCAAAAGTTTACACTGAAAGTCACAAAAGGTAAAAGTCAGAGAACCTTGTCAAATACAGATCACTCGTAGATATCTCGTTGTTAGACATTTCTATTGGTTATTTGTACCTAGGATGTCCGACTGAATTCTTAGTTTCCGTCTTTGTAGATTGATGCTATTTGGTCGCCAGTAATTAGGTTTTCTGTTCCTATAGGTAGGAATAGTCATTAAACTTTCAGAGTATGAAAAGGTCTTACACGCTAAGCAACTGTAGATATGTGAGGGACTTTAACAAATGTTTTACTTCATACAGTTATCTGTTATTAGTCAAGAGGGCATTGTTAACAGATTATTTGGAACGAGAAATTTGGCAATTCACCTGATAAATAAAAGGATTATGAAATTAATCCCGCCGTCCGGAACCTTTAGATCATTTGGGTCAATGAAGGATATCTTAACTTGACTTTAAAACGATAGAAATCCACCTGATATGGGGATCTTTTTGAGGAAACTTTCCTGTGCACTGGAAACAAAATATTGTAAGATTTTTTTTAAATTTTTTTGTATCAAGGAAAAGCCGTATTTTTTCATTCGTCTCTAATAACGAAAGACAGATATACAAAAATAATGTATTCTTATTCTTCATTATTTTACCTTGTTTGATTTACTCCGATTTTGGCAATGATGCGGTATTTAAAATAACTCCCTGTCTGGAGAGATAAAGGAAAACAAGCGGTATAACTACTCTGTTTTTTTTTAAAAAAAGGGAGAAAGAGAGACTGCTAATATTACATCGATTCTTCGAGGGACTCACCCAAAAAGATTTAACAGGGCTCTAAACTTCCGGCGGCGGGACAACGGGGTTTCAGCAATCCAGGCGACGATGGAAATGTTTGGAAGCGCAGAGAGTTGTATTTAAATAGTGTTGAGAGCGGCTAAAAATAGCGATCAGGTGAGTAGTTTACAGAAAGCAAAAGAGGACTGTGTCTTGCATGAAGATAGAGAGCGGACTTGTAGATTCAAGGAAGTTGTGGGATAGTACTTACTGTCAGATTGGAACCGACAAGCTATCAGTTGCCGCAAAATAGAAAGAGGACTCTGGCACCGGTGGAAGCAACGTGATGTGCTTCCATATAGGTATTAGTAGTGGGCGGGCATTTCCAAGATTTGCTAGTGCACCTCAATTATGAAGTTAAAAGAATATATAAAAAATATAAGATAAAACATAAAAAAATAAAAAAATAATAAGAAGAAAGTCACGACGATTGACGGAAGTAGTGCAAAAAAGCTTCCTATCGAATTAAAGCGGGCACACTATTTGTTGCCACAAGATAGAAAAAGGACTATACCGCCCAAGGAAGCCGCAAGATGTTTCGCCTCCTAGATATTATTACTGGGCAAATATAGACGTGATTAATCAGTGCACATCAATATGAAATACCTATATCTATGAGGTCGATCAATTAAATTTTAGATTTTGAGAAGTTAAGTTTCATGTTATAAATATAACTTTTACATACTATTTAAAAATATTTATTTCTTTGCAAGCAGATTCACGAAGTGGATAGAGTGATAAGTGTAGAGGGAGACCGATACGATCAGAATTACTTCCCCAAGACCAATAACTCTATGTGTTTCCTATATATAAATCTGTTTCTCTTTGCATACTAACTAAATAAATGGAAATAAATGAAATAAAGTAACTCTTAAATGGGAGACAGATTAAAGCAAAATAGAATTTTTTTTGTGAGACTAGTTCACTCTGTTTAACCAGGTATTTTAGCATATAGCATGCTCCCAAGGAATTTCACTGTTCATTCCTTGGCGAAAGGTGTCAAAAACAAAAATCCAAAACACCTCCCGTTTCTTTCTGATGGATAATCCACCGTGAGTGTCTGGGGTATGAATTTTTTTGAGGATACGCCATGTAAAGTCTTCTGCTTTATGTCCTTTATCTAGGAAGTGTTTAACCAGTGGGGCAGCAACTTTCTTTGTCCTGATTGCAGAGCGATGTTCATTAAGGCGTGTCTGGATCATACGGGAAGTTTCGCCTATATATCCTAAAAGACAGGGACATTGTATAAAGTAGATCACGTTCGACGATCTACAGTTCCACATTTCTTTGGCGAGTGTTTTGTGTCCATTATGGGTGAATTCCTCTCCTCTCAAGATGTTAGTGCAGGAAGAGCAGGAAGAACAGGGAAAGGTTCCTTTAATTGGATTATTTGTTGTAATCGACCTTTGTGTCAAGTTTCCTTCAATTGATAAATTTTTGAAGCGCGAATGGACAATGTGTTCTTTTATATTTGTATTTCTTTTATAGGCAAATAAGGGTTTTGCTAATTTTTGTTCAGTGGAGCAATTACTGTTCAAGATATGCCAGTTAGAGTTTATTACTTTTTTAATTTTTGCATCAATTGTGGAATGTTTTGTAATGCAAACAACCTGTTCGTTTGATTTAGGGGTTTTAGGATGGAGTAGACAGTCTCGGTCATAATACGGGAGCGTTTATATGAATGTCTCACCAGTCGGTGGGGGTAACCTCTTTCAATAAATGTGCTTCTCATGATGAGGGCTTGTCGATCAAAGTCAGCTAAATTGGTGCAGTTGCGTCTTACTCGCAAAAATTGCGAAAAGGGGATGCTGTCTTTTGGTGATCTTGGGTGAAAACTGCTATAGTGTAACAGGGTGTTTCTCGCCGTAGGCTTGACATGCAGATCAACCTTCAAAATACCGTCGGCGTTCAATATTTCTATATCTAGGAATTCTACTCTGTCGCAACTGATGTTTGAAGTGAAATGTAGATTGGGGTCAGCTGCATTTATCCATGAAATGAACTCCTCCAAAGTCTCCCTCCCATCGGTCCAGACAAAGAAAATGTCATCTATGTATCTGGACCAATGGAAGACAGACTCAAAGAAGGGGGCCACCTCATTCTGGATATATCTCTTTTCGAATGCAGCCATAAATATATTTGCAATTGAAGGTGCTACCGACGCACCCATACTTACACCCTTGATCTGGCGGTAAGTATTAAGTCCAAATTCAAAGATGTTTTCTGTTAGTACCATTTCCAAGCACTCCAGAAGGAATGTTTTCGGACAAGGGATATTATGCAAGTCAATAAACCATGCAGTTGTTTTCTAGGCTTCTGTTATTGGGATGTTACTGTAGAGTGATTCTACATCCATAGTGACAAGTAGATCGTGAGTGGGATCGAAGGCTAATCCCTCTGTCTTTTTTATCATATCACCTGTATCTCGTACATATGATTCAATTCTTGGTATGAAAGGGCGTAGATAGATATCTATATATTTTGACAAAGGTTCCGTGGCAGTGCCTATAGTTGAAACTATCGGGCGATAAGGGGGGTCATTGAGATTCTTATGGATTTTGGGAAGTCCATAGATGCATGCAGTTTTGCTTAAATTGAAATTTAAAAATTCAAATTCCTTTATATTTATTAGTCCGTCTTCTAATGCTCTTTTGGTCATAGACATTATTTTTTTAGATAGATTTAGTGTAGAGTATGTTTGGACCGGACAATAAAATTCTCCGTCACTCAACATTTTCAGCATATTTGATTCATATTGGTTGGTATCTAGGAGGACAATACCACCTCCTTTGTCACAATTTTTAATCGTAAGGTTTTTATTAGAGGCAATGGTTAAGAGAGATTGGTGTTCCTCTTTATTCAAATTATAAATGGGTTTTGGGATAAATTTCAATGCTTGGTCTAACTTTTTTAGTACTACCAACTCAAAGGTCGCTACCTCTGGTCCCAGTTGCTCTAAAGAGGGACTAAATGTAGAGGGAAGACTTAAAGGTTTTACAATAGCAGTTTCTTCGTCATTGTAACTATTCGTTCCAAAGAACTTGTTTAATCGGATTTTACGAAAAAAAGAAATGATATCACAGTGAAGTTCAAATAAGTTAGGAGTGGAATGAGGGACATATGACAAACCCTTTGATAATAGTGTAATACTAGATGTATCTAGTTCAAATTTAGAAAGATTGAAGATTGGAATTATATTCCCTGTTTCCAATACTGCCTGTTTCTGGTTTCGCGTATGAATTGGGGATCCTCGTGTTGTTGTTGATGGTGTTGGGGTTTGTAGCTCCCTCTCGATTGTCCTTGGAAGTGGACTCTGGGGCGACCCCGCCCCATCCCTCTGTTCCCTAAAAAAGGTTGTCTCTGGATACCTCTATTCTGTGTCTGATTGTAGTTTTGTTCAGGTTCATAATAACCTTCATTTTCTGAATCTGAACTTTGTGAGAAGGTGTTTACTCTCTGTTGTTCATCTCTACTCTCAGCTGTGTAGTGGTTTTGTTTATAGAATTCAGGTTTTAGGTAGGGATAGGTATTTTCAATAGTGGCAAACCGTTTATCTTTCATTAATTTGTCATTTTTTCTTTTATCTAGATAACTTGAAAATGACTCAAGCTCTTTATTGCAGTCTGCAATCTTTTTAATAGCATCTTCTATATTTCCCATTTTCTTGATTTTGTCCTCAAGATCATCAATTTCAGATCTCACTTCTGTTGCCAGATCTTTAGCAGTTGCGACAATTAACATCATCAGATCTCTTGAACATCTACTGGCAATTCTACTCCATTTATCTAGGAATGCCTGGTAGTGAACAATGAGACCAGGAATGTTTCTTACACGGAGACCCATAGGAATAATGCCCAGGCGTAGATATGCCAGCATAAACTCACCATGGGCCTCAATGCGTGTCAGCTTCTTTTTAAGTTCTAATAATTTCTTTGTGTCTTCGTGGTGACGGTTTGATTCACTTGAGGTGTTGTGGAAGGAACTCGAGGTACCGACAAGCACCTCAAATTCCTCGTCTGTAAAACCAAATGTCTTTTGGAGTGCCATGATATTGGTGCCCTATAGGGAATAGTGGTCAATAGTGGAGGGATTGATAAAAGAATGTCAATTAACGAGTGAAGCAAGGAAATGAAGTACAATTCGAATTCTTAATACAATAAACAAAATTAATAACCCTGCACAGACAGGCTGTGGGAGAAAAATGGTTGTTTACTAAAACATGCAAAGGGTAATCTCATAAACCACAATAGACTTAGTTGTGAAACTTCAGATAAGAGAGAATGTTACTATTAAGCACTTCTGCAACTGTTTAAACCATGGCGTAGCGGAAAGGGAATTACTTGGAGACTTTGACTGCTACGAACATTCTTTTAATGCATGTAAAGATAGCATTGCATGCACAATATTTCCTATATATTTAAAAATGCTGAATGATGAAGTTGAGCAGGAAAAGACTATTACAGCTGAAGTAGCTAATGAAAGTTCTGAAGATAGTCAAACTAGTGGTCCATGTAGTCAAGATCCTCTTGGACAACCAATACTGGAAAATGAAGCAGCGATTGCTATGCATGAAGTTGAAATTGCAATGCGGTACAGCAGGTCCAAGCGGTGAAACAGGGTCTTAATTCTATAATTGAGGATATCAGAAGTTAAAGTCTGTAATCATTTCTGTGTACCCCCTCTGACCAGGTGCAACCAACTCTAGGTCCCAACAGTGGAACGTTGTCTTGGTCGCACAATGAACGATGTGGGAACTGCATCTAAGAGTGGAGATGAAGGTACTTCCTTCAACTGGGTGCAACCAACTCTAGTTTCCAAAATTGGAATGGTGTCTTGATCGCACAATGAACGATGTCTAAAATTACCGGCTATTTGCTTTTCATAGAACTCCTTCTGTTGAGGTGCATCAGACTCTGTGCTTCCGTAGTTAACTGCTGTACAGGATTATTGGGCTAGGGGACGCTCTGCATACCTGGACTGCCCTTGATCCAGCGTGGACTCTGTTTTTAGGATTCTTGCCCTGGGACTTTGCTGTTGCCTGAAACGCCACTCCTCGCAGGACCCGCTGCGCAGGTCCCGCTTCGCGGGTGAGGACTGCTGGGAGAGACTGGTCTGTGTCCTGGGCGCTGTTGCGTGGGAGCGAAGGGGAAGAGCTGCAGGGCTGCAAGCGACTGCAGGGACTCCAAGTACCAGGAGTCCCTGCCCGGCCAATAGTCTACACCTGGCCCGCTCTCCCTGCAAGCCCCGCCCCCTGTGAATAAGCCACCCTATAACTTTAGCAACGTCTACCGCAACGCGGGAGCGCGCGGGAGCGCCCGGGGCTAAGCCCGGGCAAAGGGCGGGCCGTCTGTGGCCGTCAGGGGCCGAAGGGGCCGGGCTGGGCCACCCCATTGACGCTCTGGGCTAAGTAATCGTCTTTGTTAGTTTGGTGGATTATACCGACTTATTTTAATCTGTGTATTATTGTGATAAAGTATTATTGTCTCGCTGTGGGGGGTTGTAAATAATGTCCGTAAAACAAAATAGTGCTAGCCTGGTCCCCTCCCAGGCTGAGGGTGGATTAACCATCCTTGGCCCATTAGACACATTTTTTAACCGTGTTACCCAAGATATTGACAAGGAAATTTCTCTAGCAGAGAAACGTGCCGAGCGTAGGATGTCTATTGAGCTCCATAAGAATTCCGCGGAAAAACGTTTACCGCAAGCCTTCCCGGCATTGGTCACCCCTTTGTCGTCCATAACCCTGCCTGTTGTGTCTGAAGTACCTAATGTATCTCCTCTAATCTCGGAGATTGAGGGTGGTTCAAATATGGGATCGGAGATCTCCACCTTGTCTATAATCCCATCTGTAAATCTTATTGATTCCCCACTTTGTATAGTTGAATCCAGTGTGTCCATCAGTGCGCTTAATTCAAAACCATGCGCGAAAAGAAAGAGGAGTACCGCTCAGAGGAAATGTTACTCCTCTAAACCCCCAACTAAAGTTAGGAAAGTCGCAAAAAATCTCCTGCCCATCCAAAAGGAGCATAGTGGGGTTAGCGAAAGTGTTGACCCATTAAATGAGGGAGCAAATGTTCTTGTAGCGAGTTCAAGCCCTACCACTAATGACCCCCAGGGGAAGGGGTTGGCTGTGAACTCTCCCTCGACACATCCACTGATACCCGAGCTGGAAAAGCTATTAAGGTCCCTTTTGGCACCTATAGAAGAGGACCAAGTCAATAAGATAATTAGTCGGTTGGATCATTTTGAGCAGGCAACCCGTGACAATTTCTTCTCTACAAAATCGTTAATTAAATCACAATCTAGGTTAAACGAGAGTAGCAAGCTTCAGGAAATTATTGGAAAGGAAAAAAACCCGCTTATTATTGAAATAAAATCTCCGATAGGTAGAACTACAAATGGGTCCCAGAAAAAGGGACCAAGTCAATTGACTAATCCTGCAGTGTTAGCTTGCCCGGGCACTAGTACAGGGGAAAAAAACAACCAAGGTCCCAGACCTGGTGTCCAAGGGTAAGAATAAAGAATGTCCGCAAGGTAGTACTTCTGTTCCTAATAACCTCCAGCCCACACCAAGCATTCCTAAACCCCACCATAATGTTGGAGCAGTGGGCAATAACGGTTCCAGGTTAAGTAATGTTGCACCCACTAATCCCCAGCCAACACCAAATATCCCTATATCTCGTCCCGGTGTCCCAGCTATTACACAACCAGTATCCCACCCAATGAAGCCTCCTCAAAAGATACCCCCTATGAATCTTACCCCGGATTCCTATCCCTAGGTCGCGGTCCTTACCAATGTACCATCTCTTTTAGTTGGACAAAGAGAAACCTTCCAGATGCGCAAAAAACAAGGTAATGCACTGGTTAAGGGTAAATAGACCACTACCGGGGGAAGTGGATGGGTTGATAATAGGGGCAAGGAGGACTGACTGGATTGGTCATACTCCCAAAAATTTGGGGGGGGATTGTATTGTTATCAACTTTCAAGACCCCAGGGTGGCTGGTTGGATAACGAGGCAGGGCTGGGGTACAAGCAGTGGTGGAATTGGCATTGTGGACCTTACGTTTTTTTACCCAAGGCAAATCTGTGACCAAGTAGGTGCGCCTAGGAACTTAAGCTGCTCTAATAACTTTTCGTTGGTAGGGGTTGCCCCATCCATCACTCCATTGCAATGGCAAACCCATAGCAATGGCCCAAATTACAATTCTTTGGAAGGCATGCAATGTTTGGGTTGGGGTTGCTGACCAAAGTCTGACTATTGGAATAGCTGGGGAGGTACATTTTGTTGGAATTCATGTTGGAACCTTGATGTCCCTGAATTAAACATTAATGTTGTGCTAAATGAAGCGAATGTTGGTGAAAAGATTGTACCTGAGGAGGCACCTATTGGGGAGTTAGTGCAAAATCTGGGGAGTAGTGAACTACCTGCATTAAGTATCACTGACTCTCAAGGTGTGGAGCAAAACATTATGGGCAACAACCAAAATTGGGGAGAGCATGATGGTAGCCCTGTGAACTCCCCTATATCCACCTCTTCAAGAACAGTGTGCAGGGATGGACTTGTTGCAGGGAGTCTTATATCTTGGAACATTGCAGGATTGGGGAGCAAGTTGATGTCACCATCATGGATTGATTTCATCAATGGGTTTGAACTGTGCTTTTTGCAGGAGACATGGGCTTGTGACCCTATCTATCTTCCAGGTTATTTAAATTTTTCAATTCCAGCAAGTAGAGGTCCCAGGGGTAGACCCATGGGAGGCCTCACAGTTTGGATTAGGCAGAGCTTGGATACTACTACGAGAATGTGGGATTTGGGTTGCAGAGACATTTTAATGTTGCGAATTTCCTCAGTAAAGTGGGGGGTGATAGATTTGTATAACGTCTACGCTAGAGGCTCCAATACCGGGAGTTCCCCCACTTTAGAGGCTTTATCCACCTTTTTGCAAACTAAGTCCTTTGGAAATCAAGTAATAATAGCTGGGGATTTAAATAGGACCTTTGAACCCCTAGATAGTACTGAAGACCCCTTGGGGCAGGAGGAAGATAACCTATGGGGAGTCCCTTCTTTGAATCTAGCCCCCGTCAAACGCTGGACGAAGGATATACTTCTCCTAAATGCTATGTTTGGAGCACGGGATGAGAGCCCTTAATGGGAGAACAAAGGGAGACAAGGAGGGTGTGTGTACATTTGATAATGGTCACAATAGAAGTAGGATAGATTACGTTATATGTAGTCTTAATCTCTGGCAGGGGGTTTGTGACATGGAAATCAAGGGCAGGATAGAAAGTGATCACAACCCCCTCTGTGTGACCCACACATGGTGGAAGTCCGCCCATTCCAATTTTCAGGCAAGTGATGGTTTGCTCCCGGACATGGCAAATGATACTCGTAGATTAAAATGGCCATGTGTCTTGGTGAATGGAGCATCTATGGACTTTATTGGTTCTGAGGTGGACAATGCTCTTGCCTCCATGGAATTAGCAAGTTCTATAGTCCCAGGATCCAGGGCAATTACTGATATTCACAACAATCTCTTTGCTCTTCTAAGACCCCATTTTTTGAGAACATGCAAGGGAAATCGTACAGTACCCCCTAAACCAGCTAGGTGGTTTAATCAACAGTGCAGGGTAGCTAGATTAACCCTGGGTAATGCTATTCGAAATAGGGACAGGGCTGCAATTAGAGCAGCAAGGAAGCAATACAATTCAAGCATCTCCTTGGCAAAAAAAATGTGGGACGAGAAGTATTGGGATGATTTAAAGGAGGCCTCTGGAGCCAAGGATTCCAGGCTCTTCTGGAAGATAGTGAAGTGGGGGAGAGGTGGTATCCCAAACAAACCAGATAACAATGTTGCAGAGTCCGCTTGGGTGAACTATTTTAGGCCTCAATACGCAGAGATAAAGGAGAAGGTGGCGGGGGAAGTAATTCCAGCGGTATTTCCTAAAGATAATCTGTTTTCCGCCAAAGAAGTTGAACTAGCAATATGTTCTGCACAAGGGGGTAGGGCCCCGGGTTTAGATGGGATACCCTCGGATGTTTTTAAAAACGATAAAAATAGGTGGGTCAGGTATGTGTTCCTATTGGGGAATGCCATCGCAAAAGGTGTGCTAGTCCCAGACCAATGGAAGGGTCCCATTATTATACCGATCTACAAAAAAGGAGATCGATCCCTTCCGGCTAATTACAGGCCAATAAGTTTGATTGCCACTATCCAAAAAGTGATTGGGAAGATGGTGGTAAACAAACTTATGGAATGGGTGGATGAGACTAATTCCCTTTCCCCTTTTCAGGCAGGCTTCCGGAGGGCCACTAGCACCGTCGACCAGGTGTTCCATTTTACTATGTTGCAGTGGGGGACGGTGCTTCTTGGCAAGGGCAGCCTGTATGTCGCTTTTGTCGACTTGCGGGCTGCCTTTGACTTAGTTCCAAGAAGCAAGCTCTGGACAGTTTTAAATAAGACAGGTAACCCACCAGAATTGCTCACCCTCATCATGAGGTTACACGAGAGCAATTTTGCCAAAGTCCAGTGGGGGTTGAATGGCCAATCTTCCATCGACTTTCCGGTAGAACGAGGGGTTCGCCAAGGTTGTGCAATGGCACCCTTGCTTTTTACATTATATATTAATGGGATAGTTGGTAGGATGCTGGATGCCAGTGTGGATGCTCCTTCGTTAGCGGGCCTCAGGGTTCCGATCCTGATGTTCACTGACGACACGTTAATAATGTCTAAGACCCCCGCTGGGTTACAGCGTGCCTTAAATATCTTTGATGAGTTTTGCCTGGAGCATGGTCTTGAAGTTAACGTAGGCAAGACCAAGTGGATGGCTTTCTCCCGAGGATGTAAACCTCGCCCCAGGATATACATGAATAACATCGAGCTTGAGGTAGTCAGGGAGTTTACCTATCTAGGAGTACAAATAGCAACCAGTCAGGGCTGGTCCCGCCACACTGAAAAAGCGGTTTTAAAACACCGGCAAATTTCGGGGGCTCTACGGGTGGAGCATAAAAGATCAAAAACAAAGCCCATAAAACCTGTCCTTGCTGTATACGACGCTAAGGCAATAGGGTCGGCCCTATATGGGGCAGAACTGTGGGGTTTTGAAAGGATTACCCCCCTACAGACAGTAGAGAACAGGTTCCTCAGGGGAATTACGGGACTCCCCCAGAGTACACCACTAATCCCGCTTAGTCTTGACCTTGGTAGAAGAACTGTTAGCGATCGAGCTCGATTGCGTCCTATCCTATATTGGAGACGACTTTGGTCTACTCCCGAGATCAAGCACTATGCAGATGGGTTTCTCGCAATAATTAAAATTGACACTTTCCATAAAATATCATGGCTGAAAAACTTAAGGGTCATGTTAGGCGAACTGGGTCTTTCCAACCTTTGGGATAACCCTGCGGGGGAAGTTTTCCCAAGCAAAAATATCCTTAATACTTTATATTGGGAGTGGATAGATGACGGGCTCTGGAGGGGGGCTAAATCTGATTCGATGGGCGGTCGTTTTCTGGAAATCAAAATGTGTCCTGTATTAGAACAATATTGGGACAGTATTACTGTCCCCACGGACAGGAAGTTGTTTTTCCAGCTAAGATCTGGCTCCCTCCCCCTGAGATATTTAACAGGCAGGTGGAAGAGTTTGAATACCCTGTGCTGCCCAGCATGTGGTGCAGCCAATGAAAGTGTGGGTCACTTCCTATTTGCTTGTAATGCCTACGCAACCCCAAGAAGGGTTTGGTTAGCTCCAGTTTGCAAGAATCTTGGGACAACAAGTGCTGCCGAGGTGCAGAGAATTATCTGCACCACCACTGAGGAGCCTATCGTTATGGGTATTGCTAAATATCTGGGGTGGGCCTGGTCCATTAGGCAGAGAACCCTTCTCATAAATTTGATTTGATAATTGTTTTAAATGTGTGTCAATTTTTACACTGGTTAAAGCTTGCACAACGGTCTTATAAAAATGTATTCGACTGAATGCAATTTAAGTACTAATTGCGTCGTTTTAAAATGTATGTTGTGCTTTTATGAGTATGCAACTCGAATAAAGCTTCATGACTGACTGACTATTACAGCAGAAGTAGCTAATGAAAGTTCTGAAGATAGTCAAACTAGTGGTCCATGTAGTCAAGATCCTCTTGGACAACCAATACTGGAAAATGAAGCAGCGATTGCTATGCATGAAGTTGAAAGTGCAATGCGGTACAGCAGGTCCAAACGGTGAAACAGGGTCTGTAATCATTTCTGTGTACCCCCTCTGACCAGGTGCAACCAACTCTAGGTCCCAACAGTGGAACGTTGTCTTGGTCGCACAATGAACGATGTGGGAACTGCATCTAAGAGTGGAGATGAAGGTACTTCCTTCGACTGGGTGCAACCAACTCTAGTTTCCAAAATTGGAATGGTGTCTTGATCGCACAATGAACGATGTCTAAAATTACCGGCTATTTGCTTTTCATAGAACTCCTTCTGTTGAGGTGCATCAGACTCTGTGCTTCCGTAGTTAACTGCTGTACAGGATTATTGGGCTAGGTTGACTGTACTCGCTGGACTACACCGCAGTACAGCAGGTCCGAACAGTGAAACAGGGTCTTGATTCTATGATTGAGAATGTCAGAAGTTAAAGTTTGTGATGATTTCTGTGCACCTGCACCTCTCCGACCAGGTGCAACCAACTCTAGGTCCTAATAGTGGAACGGTGTCTTGATCCCACAATGGAGGATGTTAGAACTGCATCTGAGAGTGGAGAGGAAGGTACTCTCTTCGACCAGGTGTAAACAACTCTAGGTCCCAACAGTGGGAACGGTGTCTTGATCCCACAATGGATGGTGTCCGATATTACTTGCTGCTTGGTTTTCACAGAACTCTCTCCATCGAAGTGCATCAGACTCTGGGCTTCCGTAGTAAACTACTGCACATGATTATTGGGCTTGGTTTACCGTACTCGCTGGACTACCCAATGGTACAGCAGGTCCAAACAGTGAAATGGGGTCTTGATTCTATGATTGAGGATGTCAGAAGTTAAAGTCTGTGATGATTTCTGTGTACCCCCTCTGACCAGGTGCAACCAACTCTAGGTCCTAACAGAGGAACGGTGTCTTGATCCCACAATGGACGATGTTAGAACTGCATCTGAGAGTGGAGATGAAGGTACTCCCTTCGACCAGGTGTAAACAACTCTCAGTCCCAACAGTGGGAACGGTGTCTGGATCCCACAATGGACGGTGTCCGATATTATCTGCTGCTACGTTTTCACAGAACTCTCTCCATCGAAGTGCATCAGACTCTGTGCTTCCGTAGTAAACTGCTGCACATGACTATTAGGCTTGGTTTACGGTACTCACTGGACTACCCCGCGGTACAACAGGTCCGAACAGGGAAATGGGGTCTTGATTCTATGATTGAGGTTGTCAGAAGTTAAAGTCTGTGATGATTTCTGTGTACCTCTTCCGAGCATGTGCAACCAACTTTAGGTCCCAACAGTGGAACGGTGTCTTGATCCCACAATAGATGATGTTAGAACTGCATCTAAGAGTGGTGATGAAGGTACTCCCTTTGACCAGGTGCAACTAAGCATGGGCGGATCTAGCGGATCTCGCGTACGCGAACTTGCGGATTTACGGATTCGCAATCCGCGAAGATCCGCGAACTCTAGCGGATTTGCGGATTTTCCCGTTTTTTGTGTTGGCGCGCGTTCGCGCCGATTTTGGGACAAGTTTGCAATTGCGAACTTACTTTTCGGCTCGCAACGGCCGCGACTATGTTGTTTCAACGTCTGGTTTATCATCACAGGTTCACAGCACCCTCTGTTTCACCACTGCCACCCTCTGGGACACCCATGCCACCCTCTGGTACATCCTCACTGCCACCCATTAGGTTTATTTATCACTGTAGATTATGGTGGTTGAAAAAAGCAAGCACACCTGCCCTTCTTCAACTGCCATCAATTAATTTGTGTTTCATTAATGTGTCAGTAATTTTGAAAGTTCCAGTCTGGCTGGCACCTGCTTCCTTCCTTATCTGTAATTTGCTTTTTGTTGCAGTGAATTTTTTTTTTCACAGGACCTTTATGGTCTACTTGTAGCTATTCTATGAGCCTGCTGTTTGGGTCATAGCAGGGTCATAGAATAGTTGCAAACTTTGGAGGGGCCCATCAGGAAGCACTACCTTGAATGTTACTAATGTTAAGTTTGAACTTTTGCACCTGCTCATTGCTTTCAGTTTAGCTAAAATCGTTTTTTTCTGCAATTTCGCGCGTTTTTTGGGGCGCGAATCCGTGCGAGATCGATTTCGGAAGCCGCGAATACGTGCGAATACAAAATTGTTTTTTTTGCGACGTGTATGTTCGCGTGATCTTGCGCGTGTTCGCGAGGCGCTTCTAGCTATACGTTTGCCAAGTTACCCTATCGGTCGTACACGGGCGCGGCCATCTTGTTGGCGTGACGTAATTCCGTTTCCGCCCGCTATGTGTAATCTCGCAAAGTGTGCTGCTCGCTAGTACAATTTCGCGCGTACTCGCAAGGAAAATCTCGCGCGAACTTACCCACGTGGTCGTGAACGGGCGCGGCCATCTTGTTTCTCATTCATTGCTATGGTTCTGGGCATGCTTTCTCTATCCTCTCTCAATCTCTGCCATCCTTTGCTTGTTTGAAGTTTTTTTGATCTAATTTTACTTATTATCTATCCCTCTATTTTTCTAGCTCTATATTTTTGTGTTTTCTGCAGCTTTTAGTTACTTTTAAACTACTTTTTTAAACTCTTTTCTTTTCTTCTTCACTATTCTATTTCTTGTTTATCATTTAACTCTATTTCTGCCCAGACCATGGTAAAGGGAGCCGGGAAGCACCCTGAGAAGGGGAAGGGTCCCGCACCCCGTGCCCGGCTCCCGTGCGGGCGTTTAAGGGGGGAGCAAGTGGTCCCGAGGGAGATCTTCAGCGCGGAGGAAGTGGCGGCACTGATCTTCCATGTCCAGCGCCGCCTCCCCAAGACGATCCTGGGAGGCGGCAAGATCGCGACCGGCTATGGCATCCGGGAGCGTCGCAAGCGGTGGGAGAAGGTGTGCCGGGCCATGTACAAGATCTCTGGGGTCCGGCGCACATATAACCAGGCCACCCACCGCTGGACCGATGTCATGGACCGGGAGCGGGACTTGCTGGACGCGCTCGGCGTAGAGGTCCCCGGGCTTGGTGAGTAGTAGTAGTAGTACATTTACTACTCTGTTTTATCCTGCTCTGTTATTTGCAAATCTTTGTTCTTTACCAAGAGCAATAATGCTGCCGATTACATTGAGGTAAATTATATTTCAAAATCTTCTATGCATTTCAGGTGCACTGCTCTCCTTCTCAGTAGCCTTGCTTGCTACTATGCTTCTTTGTTTTGTATGTTGTGTTCAGAAGCATTTCATTGGCCTGAGAAATTATGTATGAGTGTAGTGTAAAGAAAAGAACTGCGTAATGCTAGACAGTAAGGGTCATATTTTCAATTACCGGCGCATCCCTGCAAAGTAGCAGGGATGCGGCAGTAATTGTGTGCCATGCCACCACCACCCATTGGCCCAAAACGTCACAGAAGCCTTACGCATCTGTGCCGTAAAGGCAGCGCATTGCTGGAGTTGCGTGCCAACGATGGCGCAGCTCCAGCAATGCTCTGGGGTACCCTATCTCCCCAATGCTGCATCAAGCCGTACGTCGGCTTCAAGCGCGCAGGGTTTGAGTCATGCATCATTGTCCTAAAAGTGACTGATTGACATCTTGTAGATTTCCCTCAGCCACTTTTAGGATTCGTTCCTGCGCAGGTACGCCCTCCCTTGCGCCGGAACGCCCCCTGATGGCGCAGGGCTTTACAACGTGATGCATCGCCCATATGCCCATATGTGTTTTTTTTTAATATATACGCCGCACCAACACCATGGCGAGTCTTTTGTTCTGCCGCTGCGTCAGAAAAGGCACGCAACAATGGAGGAAAATGAGCCGCAACTTCCGCAAGGGACTTCTATCAGCCCCAACAGACTGAAGTCCAGTCCTTCCTTTAGACACATGGCTATAAGAAGAAATAGTGGCGGTGGTGGCGGGTGGATTGATAGTTTGAGTATTCACTGATCTGCAAGCAGGATGGACTTTGTCTGTCACGTGTTGCGCACTGCTGCCTGCAGTGCCAGGCCTAGGCAAACCTCTTTAGTAGTCTGTTTATTGAGTTACATAGGAACTTTCTAAGTCAACGTTCCGCAAATCAGGCAATACGAATAACGTAGTATACCACATGAGATAGATCCCGTGGAATAGTTGTCTATCTATTTGCTATTTTTCCAAAATATGTTGTTATTGTTCTTTTGAAATGTTTGATTTGGTTGAAAAATCTCATCCATGTTTTCTGGTTTTTCTTTCTTTCATGTTGTACATCAGCTCCCCCCAAGGGCAAGAGGACACAGGAGGAGGGTGCTGAGGATGCAGGCCAGGATCGGGCAGGCGAGGGCTCCTTTGCTGGCCTCAGTAAGTTTACATTTTAATAAACAGTACCTATTTTTTCCTAGCGTTCCTCATTAGATTTTTTCTAAATCGTCTTTGATCTTCTTGTAGACTGGATATAAATTCTTATCCTGCCTCGAATATGACTCCCTGTGGTATTACTAGACTATTCTTATTAGTCTGTCTGTGTAGCTAACTAAGATTGGACATTTGGCAATTCCATTGGACTCCCATTATATTCAGCAATACCTCTATGCACTGTCTCCTTACTGACTAGATAGTGTGGCAGAGTCATTCAGCTCCCGAAGTCACCGATTATAGATCCCCAATGATCTCTAGATTATCGTACGCAGGACAAGAGAGTAGTACGGAGTCACAGCACAGTCAAGAAGTGTCAGAGGCACTCATGCTAGCAAAAATTCCAAAACCTTTAGCTCATCCACTCTAGTCTAGAGGAACAAAAACCACAGAGTCTATTTAAGTTTAAAAGCTTTATTAAAAGTAAACACATTTATTAAAATCTACTTTGTCATAAAACTATTTAACTGAAAACGGAAAAGTGGTTAGTGCTGACGATTAATTGGACACATTTCTTGTGGTCGAGCCGAGCTCTCACCTGGTTTGAACTTGATCCTGGTCGTGTTCTTAGGACTCAGGAGTCAAGCTTCTGTCTGTTAGGAGAAAAAGTGGTGCGTGTTAAAAATCAAAAGCAAGCATTCATCAGTTGTGCATAAAAGTGCAGCAAGACAACAGCCTTCCCTGGAAAATGGGACATTTTTACTATGGAGTAGACAGTCACAAATTATTACATTGTATTCTGTTTTTTTAACATTTCTCCTAGACCAAATATTATATAGTAGTGAGTGGTGTATTCTAACATTCTTAAATGTACTTTGTAGGTGTAACATCTGGTGACGGGGCCAGCGCGGAGGTGGCTGTGTTGGACCAGGACTCGGAGGCCTCTGGGGAGGAGGCGGTACAAGAGCCGGCGGACGTTCCTGTGGGGGATCAAACGGTGGTGGCGGAAACAGGTAAGCTATATATTCCTTACTTATTGAGATTGAAGACTGCATAGTGTGCTTTCTGCACGGGTGTATTACAATTACAAATCAACCAGGTAGTAGCCTCCTCGAAATGTACTTCGACTTAGCTGTGAAGTTTTTGGTGAGAAGAATCCCAATAAGTTCTTAGACGAACGTGATGGATGGGATGAACGAAAAGCGAAAGAAGGGTGTAAGTAAGTGGGACGCGAACTTGTATGATGGCTGGCAAAGAAGAACGATATGTGTTTGCTTGGCCCCCGAGGTGGCTGGGAAGGAAAGAATATGGTATGGTGCATGGCTGGGTCAATGATGAAGCAAGGATGGGTGGAAGGACAGCAGCCTGGGTGGGTGAAACAGAAACTGTATGTGTGCGTATACTTTGACTGAATGGATGCCTGGAGCATGGTATTCTCTGACTCTTAGATAGCACATGTGTATCTAGAGAGAGTAGATGGTCGCCAGGTGAAGTAAGTGTTACCTTGAAGAGCATGTACCACCGCACCCGCACGTCCGTTCCAGTGCAGGGAAGGCAAGGAAAAGAAATTGTAAATGTGTCCAATACTACCATGAATAGTAGCAGTACTTTGTATTGCGTTTGCATTCACAGCATATATCTGGTTATTACGGTGGACACTCCGTACCTCTCTTAATAACTTTAGTTTACTTGTAGTACGTCATTCATGTGTGGGTGTATCACTGTTCACTCAATATTAAGCAAAGCACCTAAAGTCATCTCATCTGTCATTAAATACGTCCCATGTGAAGTGATAGATAATCAAATTAGTTAGCTTCTTCATTTTCCTTTTCTAGTACTCATTTGCACTGTAGGGTGAAAGGTAAATTAATTAAGCAGTAGCCCTTGTAACAGAGTATTCTCAGTGCCACCCGTAATAGAAAAGTAATAGCTTCACCACCTGCATGTACTGGACCGGTACAGTAACGCAAGTCTGTCTCACTCATCATGGTGTGCAACTTTTTTTCTCGGGTGCAAGTTCACTGTGCTGTCCATGTCATTCTGCCGGCTTGCATAAGATAACGTACCCATTTCCCTAAACAAGAGAGAAGAAGAAGAATAAGACTGGTGTACTGTCATAGTCGACTGTAATGGAAGTCCATAGTGGTCGTAGAATTAGTTCATTAAACTACCACTACTGTTAGAGCAAGGATGCAGAAGTGGGAGGTTACATAGATACTGTCCTCAATAGTTATGTACTGTGCTTTCAATTTGCTACTTGTACTCTGTGACCCAACTTTCGGCTCAATCACTTTGTGTTATTAATAAGGAGCATTGGTTACAGACTATGTCTTTCTTTCTTCATATAGTTGCTCCTTCCAAATCAACAACAAGGAGGGAGAAGGCTAGATTGGCCCGGCAACGGAGGATGGAGGCCACAGTCGCCGAATATCGGCGGCTGGTGGCCCTGGAGGAGGAGGAGGAAACGCAGTCGAGCGGGGCAACAACGACATCCTCGACTGTGACCACTGCATCCTCCTCCGTGACTAAGCCAGCGGGACCGAGCCGGGCTAAGAAAGACGACCGCCACCGCCAAGCAACCGAAATACCAGCTGCCCCCCACAGGAGCTGCAAGGACCGCCAACGCCGCCTACGAGTCCGCATGTCCAACCTGGAGCAGGAGGTCCTGAGGTATAAGAACTTGGTTAAGGGCCTCCGCTCCGAGCTTGCTACCCTCCGCAAGGAGTATGATGCCCATGCCGCATCATGCACCAGCACCAGCACCCTCCAGTAGTGGAGTGTCCCTTGCCCTTTTTTTATAGACTTTTGGGGGGTGGGATTTGGGAGTTGGGATCGTTTTGGGACGTTTCAGAGACAATCGTTGGGGTTAGGGTGGGTGAGGGAGATTATTTTGTTAGGGCTAAATAAATATATTTTTCAACTTTATCTGACCATACCTGTTTTTTACTGCTTTTCAGTCTGGTGGGTGGGGGGCGGGGGTGTAACAGTAACTTTGTTTTCCTGAACAGTCGTAGGACTTTAGTAGTACAACCGTTAATCTCTTGTCTACTCCGAAATAATACTCCATTATACTACCTCCCACCAAACGCTTATCTTACCTGTAATTTGTGTTAGAAATTAGGGCTAGGCCCAGGGCTGGCTCCAGGTGAAATGGGGATTAACGTTGTCAATCCTGGGCGGGTGACATTTCCTCATTGCGGTGGTACTAGTGGTGTGACACAGTGGCAGTTGCATGCCTATGGAAAAAAAGAAAACGAAACCTTGTTTGTCCTCCTTACTGTAGCATTACAACGGTTACGGTACGATCGAGAAAATAGCAGGTGACAGTACACTAGAACAGTGCCATAATGTAGCCTAACAAATGGTAAAGTATTTGCTTGCAAGTATAACTAGTACTTGCGTTGAATTTATTTGACATTGGCTACTACTACTAGAAGATATAGTACTGAAGCTGAGTAAGTCTAGAAGATATCCTCGTATTCCTTCACCAGCCTGTTGCTGCTATGACCTTATCCTCCCCAGCAAGTGTGTGGAATTATTGATGTCATTTTAGTCAGACATCAAGCAAAACAACACAGCCCGGGGGAAGAGGGTTAGGGTTTGTAAAATGGATGGGAATGGGGGTTTCTTTTTGGGTAGGTTTTGTTGAGAGAAGAAAAAAAAAGCAGAGCATGGACAAACAATAATTGAAGATACAGACAATCTTTGGTTACAAACTAAAGGTAAGCACATGCAGTCACACTCTTAGAATAAAAGACAACAATGGATACTGTATCTGTATTGCGTATGTTGTTGGAGTTGTCCTGTTGAATTTGGTAAGTAATAAGCATGCAGCAAACAATTCCTCTTATTGGCGGCACTCCTCCATTCCAGCTGACGCTTCGTCCATCAATGTGGTGGTGACCACTGACAGAAGAGACACCCTGTCCACTGCCTGCCTGGCGGATGTTGACTGAAACCCGGCCTGTAATTATTGAACGGAAAACAGGAAGTGCTATTACAATACCACTGATAAATAAATAAAAGGTATGTACGCTGTGTGGTGCAAAAAGTCACACTTTGATTTCCCTAATAGACAGTACAATATTTTTGAAATTGCGTGCTCTGTCTGAGTCACCTTTTTAAGGATCAATAAGTATGGCCAAAATATTATAGCGGATCTTTCCCCTCAAGGTAGGTGTACTACTGTGTTTTAGAACAAAATTTGACCTTGAAAAAAAGGCTGTTCCTTATGGATTTTGTCCAAAACACTTCTATCCGGTATTAGACCTTCCCAGGAATGCCCCAGGCAAGACCCGCCAACCCACCCGCAAAAAACCACCCGACAACACCCCCAAACAGCGAAAAAGCTAAATCTCATACTTACAATATCTCTCGGCCTTCGGTCCAAATGCGGTGCTGTTCAGCTAGGTCATCATCATCAATCATCATAACTCCTGTTTTCCACCACGGATTTCCTGAAAAGCAAATGCAATCAAGATTAGACTGTCGCAGCAGTGCTTCGACAGAGACCCCGGCCGCAACCCACCCACGAACAGCAGGAAGCCCCCCAAAACGCTACATTGAGCAAGATGTCAGAAGAAATAGCAAAAAAAAGGCTGTTCCTTATGGATTTTGTCCAAAACACTTCTATCCGGTATTAGACCTTCCCAGGAATGCCCCAGGCAAGACCCGCCGGCGCCAACCCACCCGCAAAAAACCACCCGACAACACCCCCAAACAGCGAAAAAGCTAAATCTCATACTTACAATATCTCTCGGCCTTCGGTCCAAATGCGGCGCTGTTCAGCTAGGTCATCATCATCAATCATCATAACTTCTGTTTTCCACCACGGATTTCCTGAAAAGCAAATGCAATCAAGCTTAGACTGTCGCAGCAGTGCTTCGACAGACACCAAAAATTACCCACAAACCCCCGGAACCCCGCCAAAGAGCACCTCAAAGGCAAGCAAGTCAGCAAAAACGGCAAGAAATTTCCACCTCATATTTGGTCCAAAACACTTTTGTCCATTATTAGAGCTTCACAGCAATGGGCCCAAATCCGTCAACTCACCCGCAAAGAAGTACAACACCCCCACAAGTGCTGAGTCTTTCTTCATTGGGCGTAATCCAGCACTCTGCTTGGAGGGAAATCGCAGTCTGGAGGAGGAGGATAGAGGAGCATGTTCTTCGGAACTTGTGAACCTGAGGAATGTAGACTGCGGCACCTTCAAAGCAATAAGCAAACAAGTGAAGACAGTTCTGATGATGGTCTTGTTTTTGGGATTAGGTGATTAAAGTTTGAATTTAATTAACTGTGCAAAACAAAGAAAGAGAGACACAAAGCACACAGGAATAAAAGTGAATAAGGACGAAAAAGAAAGTTCTTGATTGATTGTCTCATTTTCAGGGCTCGGTGTCAGGGAATAAGAACAAGATTTCGTCATCATACTCTGCGAATTCAGGCTGGATGAGGTCAGTGCCACCGAACAGAGAAAAAATCCCCTCATCTACGTTGCCGTCCTCCTCGTCTTCATGCGGCGTGCTTTCTCGTACTTTGTAATCTGGTGGTATGAGGTGCTGATTCATCTTGATCATTGTCAGCCGCTCCACATTTTTGGGCGAGAGGCGGCTCCGTTTGGGAGTTACACTGCCACCAGCAGCACTGAAAACACGTTCAGAAGACACACTTGCGAGTGGGCAAGACAAATAGTTTATAGCCAGGTTGTAGAGCTGTGGCCACAATTGTTTTTTGCCATGCCAATACTGCAATGGCTCCTCAATAAGAAAGACCACTGTTGAGTCATTCATATAGTGCTGCACCATCGACTCAAGGTCATCAACGGTTCCTCCACTTTGCTTACTTTTTGCTGTGGCTGTGACATTTTTTCGAGAACCATACCCAAGCAAACTTAGCCAATCCTCTACAACAGCCACTGTTTTTGTTGTGTGTGGTGCAGATGATCCAGTTGCCGGTGTCTTTAACGGCTGAGAGGTCACTTGTGCCCCAGCCACAGGTGCAGAAGTGGATTCTTGTGACTGGGGATGGCCTGCTGATGCTGATGCTGATGTACTGGCTTCTCCTTCAATAACCTGCCGTTCTTTTTCAAACCTCTTGGCTGACAAGGCTAACCAATGTTTGTACTTTTGAACATCTGCATCATCAAAAGGAAAGAATGCTTCGCCTGCCAGCGCCTTTTTGTAGCGTGGATCCAGAATAGTAGCACAAATGTAATGCTGATCTGACTTGATCTTTTGAAGATGTTCATCACCACGTAGGCGCTCTAATAATTTCTCTGACAAAATGAAATGTTTTTTTTTTTCTTCATCTTCTTTTTCAAACTCAGAAGACACCGCCATCAGTTGGTGCTCCAGCATGCACAACAATGGGATAGCTTTTCCCAAATTACAGTCCTCCTGGCTGACTGCACGCGTGAAGAACTCAAAAGGACGAAGCATGTCTGTCAGGCTTTTAACTATGTCCCATTGCGCCGCACTCATCCGCAGGTCCTCCTTCTGAGATGTACCCTCTGTGAAGAAATAGTGATCGAGTACCGTATACTGCTCATACAGTTGAGTTCCAACGTGTTGCCACCTCCTGGATGAGTGCTTTCACTGGCATTCTACGTTGAAGTAGCAGTCTCCGCAGATGCTTCCGGGCCTTAAAAGAATGGCTGAAATGGTTGCACATTTTGCGGCAGGTGGCCATTACCGCGAACGCTGCACTGTCTCTATCACTCAAGAATTTTTGAACTACCAGGTTGATACAGTGCGCCAAACATGGCACTCTGAAAAAGCCACCCTCCGACATGGCCTTAACTACATTGGAGCCATTATCCGTGGAAACATAACCAATCTTGCGTTTTAGGGGGGATAGCATTGTCAAGACCTTTTTGTTAAACTCTTGCAAAAGGTTTTCTGCTGTGTGACTTTTCTCCAAGCCAAACATGGCTAGTGTTGCATGTTTCCGAGCAGCTTTGAAAACTTTGTCCGGGTCAACACCTGCGTTTAGCTTTGCTTTAACACCTGAAAAAGAGACCCAGTGTGCAGTGATGCACATGTAATCATGGCCTGGGCCACTGGTCCACATGTCTGTTGTCAGATGTATTGTGTGAACAGCACTCTTCTGCAAAGCTGCCCCAATCGCCTGCAGCACATCTTCATGTAGTGCTGGAACCGCAACTCTGGCAAAATAGAACCGGCTCGGAACTTTCCATTTAGGGCAGAGCGTTGCCACTAATTCAAGAAAACCTACCGCTTCTACAAAAGAAAAAGGTAGAAGGTCCACAGCTAGCATTTTAGCCAGCTTAGTGTTATACAGACGCGTCAGTGGGTGGTTGCGTTCATATGGCACGTCTGAAGTAAGCATTGTTCTAATGTTGCCCTGGACCAAGCATTTACGGGCTGATAATGACTTTGTTGACCCAATTTTGCTCGCTGGTGAACTTTTGTGCGTTGGTGTCTCACTCGCTCCAACACTCTTAGTGTGCCTCACATTGGGTGTGCTGCTGACAGGGGTACTGGGTGTAAGGGACGTGTTTGACACGTCTTCTTCCTGCTCGTCATCATCAGATGAAACATCAACGTTTCCTTGATTTTGGCCTTTCTTGATCGCATCTAGGTGCGCAAACCATTTGACAGCGTGCTTTCTCTCAAGATGACCACTCTGGCCGCCGGTACCATAGTTGGTACCTGACTTACCACGACTAACTGCAAGCTTACAAAGGGTACAAATGGCAAACTTTGGATTTTTGGGACAAACAGTAAAGAAGTCCCAAACTGGGGACTTGAAGTGTCTGTGGGACCTGGAGGAGGCGGCGATACTGGTGGTGGTGGTCATGAAGCTAATGCCAGATGAAGTGGAGGATCTGGATTGCCCAACTTTTGTACGTTTTGCACTTTCACCGCCACTAATTAAGGTCGAGGTTGACGGAGGTCTCTTCTTGCCAGAAAGAAATATGGAAGCGGGACGAGTTGGTGTACTACTTAACTCCAATGATTGTGGTGTTTCCACTGCCTCCTCATCGACAACATCATCATCATCATCATCACGCGCAGCAGCTCTTCGGGCTAGGGTCAAAATGTCTGTTTGCTGCATGCCCGCTGGGGCTGCAGTGACCTTTATGATGACTGGGTCGTCGTTGGCAGAGTCTTCATCAGCAGCAGTATCCGCCACTTCTTGTTGAGCCTCATCACACTCCATAACTCTGAGACTTTGGACGAGCTTCCTTTTACGCTTAACTACCTTTGTTGGATCATGGTGTGCCTCACTCTCAGACGGCTGTGGTGCTGGTTCCCAAGTTTGGTCCGTATCATCAGAAGGAGGTGTGCTTGAAGAGGATGTAGACACCACCCTTGATCTCTTCCTTGCTAGGGGTGTGGAAGACAATGAAGGATCATCAGGAGGAGTGGCTTCCTCAAATGATACCTCGCCTTGATTGTCGATTTCCTGATGTGCCCCTACTTCGGGAGGAACAACTATTGTGGGCACTTGTGACCCTCCATGCACCTCTGCTTGCGCATCTCCTTGCGCTGCCTCTCCTTCCACATGTACTTGGGCTTGTACTTGCACATGTGATTGTTGTTGCGGCTGTGGTTGTTCAACACTCGTCAGATGAGCTACAACAACCTGTGTTGATTGAGGGACATTGCTGCTGCTTTCTTGCGATGAGCCAACATCACTGGTCGATGGTGATTGAAGAACTATACTGGCTGCCTCTGCAGCACTCAAGGGCTTGGACTTAAGTTGGCGTGGTGGTGGTGGTGGCACTGAGCCCAATGGAGCGGGGGTGCTGCTGCCAGCTTGGTCCCCAGCAGATCCCGCTGCTGCTGCTGCAGGCATACTTTTTTTTTTACTCCCAAAAAAAGCGGTGGGCGGCACACCAGTCTCCTTGGTAACTTGCTTCTTCTGCTCCTTACTGGCACCTTTCTTGCTAGAGGAGCTACGGGTTACTTTTTTTGGGGCCATCCTCTTCAGAGCAGGTCAGCAGGCAGCAGTTGCACGAGTTGCAGAGGGTTCTGTGTCCAGACGTGACGTCGCGTGACGTTATGCTGCACACACCGCTGCAGGACTTCTTCCTGGCACTGGTGGTTCTCTTGAGTCTTCTTGTGCACCTAAAAGCAATGGAAGACAGAGGAACATCAGTTCAGTTATACACCCCAAAAAATCGACAAAACACAGAAAAATTAGCACAATCCCATGCCATCCTTGATGTTTACATTGAAGACACCCCACAGAAAGACTACGGACATGCAAGTATGCAACACTCACTACCCCTGGGCATAATGGATGAAAAGTAGGCAAAATAAGTGCAGGCCTCAGACACTGCCTCTCCTCAAAATGGCCCCCTTACACCCCAAGCACATGTTGCCTGTACCAGCCAGCACTCAAGATGGCCACCACCACCACCCACATGGCCAGTCCACATCAACAGTACACCCCCAAAAAACAGAAAAACAGCCAGAAATCACCACAATCCAATGCCATCCATGATGTTTACATCAAAGAGAGTGAGACCACACCACAGGCACACTCAGTCCATGCACCACCACCACCCCTGGGCAAGCAAAAGGCCACACCAGCAGCCCCCCAAAAACGACAAAAAACAATAAAATAAGCACAATCCCAGCCCATCCATGGCCTCAATTATGTTTAAATTCAAGAAGACACCACACAGAAAGACTAGGCCCATGCAACACTCACCACCACCCCTGGGCAAAGGGCCACACCAGCAGGCCCAAAAAAACGACAAAAAACAATAAAATCTGCACAATCCCAGCCCATCCATGGCCTCAATAGAGTTTAAATTCAAGAAGACACCCCTCAGAAACACTAGGCCCATGCAACACTCACTACCCCTGGGCATAAGGGATGAAAAGTAGGCAAAATAAGTGCAGGCCTCAGACACTGCCTCTCCTCAAAATGGCCCCCTTACACCCCAAGCACATGTTGCCTGTACCAGCCAGCACTCAAGATGGCCACCACCACCACCCACATGGCCAGTCCACATCAACAGTACACCCCCAAAAAACAGAAAAACAGCCAGAAATCACCACAATCCAATGCCATCCATGATGTTTACATCAAAGAGAGTGAGACCACACCACAGGCACACTCAGTCCATGCACCACCACCACCCCTGGGCAAGCAAAAGGCCACACCAGCAGCCCCCCAAAAACGACAAAAAACAATAAAATAAGCACAATCCCAGCCCATCCATGGCCTCAATTATGTTTAAATTCAAGAAGACACCCCACAGAAAGACTAGGCCCATGCAACACTCACCACCCCTGGGCAAAGGGCCACACCAGCAGGCCCAAAAAAACGACAAAAAACAATAAAATCTGCACAATCCCAGCCCATCCATGGCCTCAATAGAGTTTAAATTCAAGAAGACACCCCTCAGAAACACTAGGCCCATGCAACACTCACTACCCCTGGGCATTAGGGATGAAAAGTAGGCAAAATAAGTGCAGGCCTCAGACACTGCCTCTCCTCAAAATGGCCCCCTTACACCCCAAGCACATGTTGCCTGTACCAGCCAGCACTCAAGATGGCCACCACCACCACCCACATGGCCAGTCCACATCAACAGTACACCCCCAAAAAACAGAAAAACAGCCAGAAATCACCACAATCCAATGCCATCCATGATGTTTACATCAAAGAGAGTGAGACCACACCACAGGCACACTCAGTCCATGCACCACCACCACCCCTGGGCAAGCAAAAGGCCACACCAGCAGCCCCCCAAAAACGACAAAAAACAATAAAATAAGCACAATCCCAGCCCATCCATGGCCTCAATTATGTTTAAATTCAAGAAGACACCCCACAGAAAGACTAGGCCCATGCAACACTCACCACCCCTGGGCAAAGGGCCACACCAGCAGGCCCAAAAAAACGACAAAAAACAATAAAATCTGCACAATCCCAGCCCATCCATGGCCTCAATGGTGTTTAAATTCAAGAAGACACCCCTCAGAAACACTAGGCCCATGCAACACTCACTACCCCTGGGCATAAGGGATGAAAAGTAGGCAAAATAAGTGCAGGCCTCAGACACTGCCTCTCCTCAAAATGGCCCCCTTACACCCCAAGCACATGTTGCCTGTACCAGCCAGCACTCAAGATGGCCACCACCACCACCCACATGGCCAGTCCACATCAACAGTACACCCCCTAAAAACAGAAAAACAGCCAGAAATCACCACAATCCAATGCCATCCATGATGTTTACATCAAAGAGAGTGAGACCACACCACAGGCACACTCAGTCCATGCACCACCACCACCCCTGGGCAAGCAAAAGGCCACACCAGCAGCCCCCCAAAAACGACAAAAAACAATAAAATAAGCACAATCCCAGCCCATCCATGGCCTCAATTATGTTTAAATTCAAGAAGACACCCCACAGAAAGACTAGGCCCATGCAACACTCACCACCCCTGGGCAAAGGGCCACACCAGCAGGCCCAAAAAAACGACAAAAAACAATAAAATCTGCACAATCCCAGCCCATCCATGGCCTCAATGGTGTTTAAATTCAACAAAACAGTTGTATCATGCACCCATAACCAACCCTGGTCCTACTGGATACTGTGGCTACCCACAATATAATTTATTTAATTTTCTGAAAAAGTTCAAAAATTGTACTTGCAGCAACTGTAATGCCCCAAACAAACTTACTTGTGAAAGTTGATTTCTAATCCAAAAGTGATCCAAAGACAGTCAAAAAGGCCTCAAATCCAAATATCCAGCAGCACCCACAAAAAGTAATCCTTCCAGCTCCAGATCCAAATGAAAGTGACCAGGAGATGGACAAAGCACTGGGAGGAGCCTGCTGGACAGGAACAGGAAGTTGGAGACTGTGGGGCACTTCCTTACTCCCCCCCCCAAAAATGGACTCCTTGCAAAAAAAAAGGCCATGCAAATGTCAACCTGAGGAGTGATTCTGATAAAAATCATAATTTTCTGAAGGTTTATCCTGTTTGCTGGTGATTTTCTTGTGCGAAATTGCAAAATCTCTATTTCGCAAGTGCGAGATTGTTCCTTTCCGCCGCAACTACGTGTTCGCAATTGCGAACTCTCGCGAGGTGTGCTGTGCAAGGTGGCAAGCCGCGAGTACGTATTCGCGGGCGACAAACTCCCGCGGGAACACGCAGCAAGATCTAAAATGGCGCGTCACTCGCAAAGAAAAACAACTCGGCAAACGCTAAAATGACAGAAAGTGAACGCCGTGCACCACGCCGCGCGCCGCAACCAAGCAAAAAATCCGCCGCGAGCGGATTCACGGATTTTCGACAAATTCGCGAGCGTTCGCGGATTGCGAATTTGCCGAAAATCCGAAAAATCCGCGAGCGGAGCGGATTTTACGCCCATGCTTAGGTGCAACCAACTCTAGGTCCCAACAGTGGAACAGTGTCTTGATCCCACAAAGGATGATGTCTGATATTCCCTGCTGCTTGCTTTTCACAGAACTCCCTCTGTAGATGTGCATCACACTCTGTGCTTCTGTTGCTAACTGCTGTACAGGATTATTCGGCTTGGTTGACTGTTGTCGCTGGACTACACCATGGTGCAGCATGTCCGAACAGTGAAACGGGGTCTTGATTCTATGATTGAGGATGTCAGAAGTTAAAGTCTGTGATTATGTTTGTGTGCCACCTCCGAACTGGTGCAACCAAGTCTAGGTCCCAACAGTGGAACGGTGTCTTGATCCCACAATGGACGATGTCTGATATTACATTCTGCTTGGTTTTCATTGAACTCCCTCCGTTGAGGTGCATCACACTTTTTTTGTGTGTAGCTAACTGTTGCACAATATTATTGTGCTTTGTTGACACCAGTCGGTGGAGTACACCGCGGTACAGCAGGATCGAACAGTGAAACGAGGTCTTGATTGTATGATTGAGGATGTCAGAAGTTAAAGTGTGTGATGATATCTGTGGACCCCCTGTGATGTGGTGCAACCAACTCCATGCTTTTGAATTCAACTTTACATGACTGTGAGGCATTAATGAATACTGCCTCTGGCTACACTGGGGTCAGCAGGGCTCACAATTCAGATCGAGTGGTGATTGTTTAATTACAGAATTCAGTTGTCAAGTAACTACAACATCTATTGAAATATACACAATATCTTTTTAGTTTACTTGCTTGAAGAATTTTTTTAGATGACTTATAGGTGTACTACCATGATCAAATTCATCTTGCAAGTGCAAAGGAACACTGAATACCCTACACTGTGGATAGCAGAAATCTCAATTTGAAATGTTTGGATTTCTTTTTTGCAGAGTTGTGTGTAATTTGTGTTGAATTATGTGAAGAGGAAAAGTGTTTATGATTGTCTGTGTGAGTACTGCCTTCAATTAACACTGCAGACAGCAGTGTTCACATTTCAGATCGAGTCGCTATTGTAGATGATGTAGTCCTGTAGGAAAATACATTGCTCCAGTGCGCACTGTCTGCACCATGCATACATATCAATACAGGCTCTGCACATGCTTTTTTTGCTTAGTTTACGACAAATTGGGCATTTCAAGTCCACGTTACATAGCTGTGGGCCCTTGCTGACCCCTCTGTCTGGCCTACAATGTTGACAGAAGTGTTCACAATTCAGATCGAGTGGTTATTGTTTAATTACAGAATCCAGTAGTCCAGTAACTACAATGTCTATTGAAATATACACAATATCCTTTTAGTATACTTGCTTGAAGACATTTTTTTAGATGACTTATAGGTTTACTACAATGACCAAATTCATCTTGCAAGTCCCAAGGAACACTGAATAGTCTACTCTGTGGACAGCACAAATCGCAATTTAATTGTTTTAATTTATTTATTGCAGAGTTTTCTGTAATTTATGTTGTTGTATTTTGTGAAGAAAAAGTGAGAAAAAGTATTCATGGATGTCTGTGTGAGTACTGCCTTTCAATTAACACTGCAGACAGCAGTGTTCAAAATTCAGATTGAGTCACTATTGTAGATGAGGTAGTCCTGTAGAAAAAGAGATTGCTGCAGTGCGCTCAGTCCGCACTACGCATACCCATCATCGCAGGTTCCGCACATGCTTTTTGTTGCTTCGCGAATGACAAACTGTGCAGCTCAAGTCCACGTTACGTAGCTGTGGGCCCTTGCTAACCGCTCTCTCTGGCCTACACTGCAAACACCACCGTTCAAAATTCAGATCGAGTCAGTATTGCAGATGATGCTGTGTTGATGGCAACAGATACTACTCCTTTTACGGCCGGCCCGTAGCACGCATCATCGTTGGCTATGCACATGCTGAATGCTTTTGATGTGGCTATCTGAATGTACTAGAACTGATGGACCCTTTATGATACAATCTTTTTTTGTATTATTTCAGATCTATTGATTGTGTCTCAGTATACCACAAGTTGTGGTTCTTTTACAATAGAATATTTTTCTGTATTATTTCACATCTACTGTCCCTACCTAACTGCAGCACATACTATTGATTGTTTTATTATTGAATGTCTGTGTGTGATCCAATGATTACTGTTGTAGTTGATGATAGCAGCAACCATTCCCTGAAGGCTGGTTTACACTCACTCCACATGCATCCACCACAGACGTCACTGGATATGTGACCCTGGTAATAAAAAGGTGTTGAGCGCACATGCCCATACCCACTTCCACTATCTATCTGTGTCTGTGTGTTCTTTATCTATTAATAATAATGCCCCTGGGCTGTACTACATGACATTGTGCTGTGGACAGCGTGTGCAACCATGTTACCTCTGGTAGTGGGGAACACTTTGGTTATCTAACTCTTAGGTGTATGGCTATCACAGGTGGAAGGCTACTTTACAGACGATGAATATTGATGAAAATGGTGGTTGCATGTTTGTGTGTAGTGTAAGATATGTGTACATAGCAAAAAGTTTCAAAAAAGCTCTCTAAGCAGAAGAGGTGTGCTTCATCAAATGCTCTATAGAGAATGACTAAAATGGGTGGAGTTTTGCAACTGCTGCAATGGGATATGTTATGAACTAATGAAATGCTTTTGTTTAAGGTCACATGGCAATCGCGCACTCAGCGCGCAAGGAGACCGCACTCAACGCAATTTTGAGACAATATATTTACTATCATATAAGTTTATTACAGTTAGTAATATAAATATATTTAAAATATTTTAGATTATCGCTTGCTCCCAGATACACTTTAAAGATATTTATATATACTTTTGAGATACAAAAAAATTAGGGAATGGCGTACCTGGCATGACACCATACGTCTATGACGTAAGACAGGGCTTGGTAGCGTGCACTTGTTGCATACGCAAAGCGTAGCTGGAACAACCCCATACGTACATGACGTAATGCGTGGTTTGGTACTGCATACCCGTCACATACCAAACTAGCAGCTGGCACGACCTCATACGTATATGTTGTTATGTGGGACGCGGTGCCACGAACCCATCGGATATGAAATGCGCATCATTTCAATATGGTGGATAGCATTTGCGTGCAGATGGAGCTTGGTAGACTACCGGCACAGGACTTTAGTTTTCTCAAAACAAAGAAAAAATGATATACATATTTTTGGGGGAAAATATAAAATATTAAAACATTTTAAAAGTTAAAAAAAGGATAATAGAATTGCAAAATATTGTTAAAAAATTAGAAAAATTATAAGTTTTATAAAAATTAAAATAAGAAATTAACAATTGAAAAACCTTCGAAATTCACTGAAAAAACCATAGGTTTTACAGACAAAATATAGTTAGGAATTAGCATTTAAAAAATCCTTAGAAATTCACTGAAAAAACCATAGGTTTCAGGGACGTTATAGTTAGTTAGATATTTCACTCATACAAAGGGATAGAAATTCCCCTGTTATAGTTAGATGAGCTAACTATAACTCGCGCCACCGCAATGCACTGCTGATGACGTCACATATTACATCATTCATAACATGGTCAGTGACATCACTGATGACATCACGGAGGATATCTCAAATGACATCACTGATGACAACACTGATGACATCATCCAGTGAATATGTGTGTCTATAAAATGTAAATATGTTTTATATATATATGCCAAGGTGTATTGAAGGGTGAATAGGTCTATAAGAGTAAGAATATATGATTAAGTAGGTGTGTGACTGACTGTATAAGTGAGTGATTAATTGTGCCTTGCTTAATGCAAGTGTTAGTGATTGATACAGACATTCACACAGTTTAGGTTGTCATGTTGTTTCATTGCTGCTGTTGAACTGAGCTTTTAATTTTGTGCATACTGGGGAAATTGAGCAAAATAACAGTTAAATGTGCAATGTTTATTGTTAATTAAGTTTGAGCGGCACACTCCGCTCCGCGCACGGAGTTAATGTTGTTAATGTTAATGGTGCTTACGGCGTACGCGCACGGAGTTAGCAGGGTTTTACCACTCCACGCATCCGTTTATGGTGTGAAGCTTTGGCAAAACTCCGACTTTGCTAAGTATCAGAGTTTTTTACCAACACCAGCCACCCAGTTCTGGCCAAGCTATATAATGGCTGCACTGCGCCCAGTCCCAGAACTGTACCATACCTGTGTACATGTATTACTACACTCAGCCAACAGACATTGTTTTTGTGGTGGTTGTTGGCCGCAGTTTTATTACTCATGACATACGTCATATTTGTACAACTCCCCTGGATACCTTCTCAGGCCGGGGTCCTAAATCATTATCATACATTATCACAATTGGTTATCGCTCATTGTCATTTGACATCATAAATCGTGGGTCATAAATCATCAGGTATCATCAATCATTCTGTCACAAATTGGTCATCAGCTTGTTGTCATAAATCACTCTGCCTGATTGTCATAAATCAGCCGCCATAAATCATGGTCATAAATCATCAGGCTGTCATAAATCATTTGGTCATAAATCTGTCATAATTTTGTTATCACAAATCATTCTGCATGGGCATCATAAATCATCAGCCATAAATCACCGGCTGACCATAAATAACTGGTTTGTCTTTTGCTCATTTGCATAACCTAGGGTCGTAAATCACCCTGACTAAAGTACTGGGTTTTTCGGAACCGGTACTGAACCGGTAACCCAGCGGTGCCAGGGACAACACCCAAAGACTTCGGGTACTTCCTGATTCAGACACAGAAACTCAGAGTCTTCTAGGTGAAGTCAAAGATCAAATTTATTGGCTGCAACCAAGTAACAGGCGTCCTAGAAGTACAACATGGTGTATGTTCTTAGGAGACTGCTCAATCTTACAAAGCCAGCCTTCTCTTTTTATACCAAATATTAAGCTTTAGGCAAACATTCTTTAAATTTCAGTTGACCATTCACATGTTTTCACTACAAAGAAAAAGCAGAGTCATGATGACAAGCCCGTATTTCAGTTTGTTCAGCCCACAATAAATTATCCGGCAAGGCTCAGTTTTCTCATCAGATATCAACAGACCCCCAATAAAATCGGGCACCTCCTCCTTGTAAAGCAAGTCATAAAGTAGGAAACAGGGACAGGTGTGTGCGAGATTAGGTGTGGTTTGTGTGCGATGAAAGGTTTATGGCATGTTGTGCCTTGATACTATCTTGTTCGGCCACTGGGAGAGGAACTGACCAAACAGGTTTGGCCTTGGGCAGTGGAGTCAGCTTGACCAGGTCACAGGGAAGTCAGAAGAGGTGTACGTGTCCTTCAGAATCGTGTTTGGCCTTTAGTCATCTGGCCTATGTGAGGGCAACTCACAAAATGGCTGCTGTACACAAAATGGAAGCCGAGGGTTCAGGACGAAAATTACGATTTCAGAGTGAAATCGTCACTCGAACATGACGAAAATGCTTGTGCATAGTGTACTAGCCATTCTCGGTCTTCTGATATCAAATTCGTCATGCTACGATGATTTTTATAACACGAGTCCAGAATTTTCAGTACCACAGACCCTCCTTTTGCCCTTACATAGGCAATAACCTATACTCATGCTAATCTGAGTCCAGGTCTATATTCCTAAAGTCATTGAGATGTTGCTGTAGCATCATCCTATTACTTAGCTCGTCCCTTGATACAGGTTTCCTTACACATGATGTAGCACAGAGGCCACATATTGCAGGAGCACACTGTACGCACAGACAGAACAGGAAAAGGATGGCTAAGATCACCCCAACGACCATCAGAATTTTCCATCCCCAGGCGGATATCAGTTCCCAGAACCATCCCATCAACGACCAATCTCCTTTATCCACATGAATAGATTCGGAAATCTTATGCAGTTTGGAGATGGCCTGGTACACTGTTGGAGCGTTGTCTGTAATGAAAACACAGCAACTCGATTGGATCAATTTACATACCCCAGCTCGGTCTGCAAGTATGACATCTAACGCGACCCTGTTCTGAAGGGTCATAAGACGATCCGACTGGAGCTCAGCAGTCAAGTTACTAAGGGCACCGGCAGTTTCAATTACGGTGGATTCAACCACCCTTGTTAGTTGCCTTATGTCCCTGCTGTTAACCATTTTGATATTTGATATTTATGGGTATTTATTAAGCGCAAACATTCGCTCCGAAAGGAGCATCTTGGCGCTGAGCTTACATGCAGTAGATAGGTGAAAGGTGATACGTGGTGAAAAACTGAGTCTAAATGGCTGCCATTACAGAGGTGTCTGATTGTTGGTACACCCATGTCTTAAGGAGTTTCCTAAAAAGGCTCTCCTTTTCAATTAATCTAAGGTTAACGGGTAAGTTGTTCCATGCCCTAGCTGCCAGAACGGTGAAGGTTTTCCCACCCCTGGTTTTGAACTTGAATCTTGGAATCGTGATGAGATTTGTGCCAGAGGATCTCAAACATCGCGAGGGGTTGTAACGTGTGAAGCGATTAGCAAGGTAATGGGGCCCTGTGTTTTTCATGGATTTAAAAACAGTGAGAAGAAGTTTAAAAAGAATTCTTTTGTGTAATGGTAACCAGTGCAGGGAGTTTAGTGCTGCTGAAGCTGATGACCTTCTGGGGAGTTTTAAGACCAATCTAGCAGCTGCATGTTGTATGCTCTGCAACTTTCTAAGGGTGGACTTTTTCACTCCAGCCATTAATCCATTGCAGTAATCAAGTCGGGAGAGTATTAGAGCTACCGCGACTGATTTTCTCGCTGCAATGGGGAGAAAATCGAAGAATTTTTTTAAGGATTTAATAAGTCCAAAGCAGCGTCCAGCAGTGATCCTGACGTGGTCATCAAAAGAAAGGGATGAATCAAATTGCACGCCCAGGTTCCGTGCGGAAGATACTGCACTGGGTGGGGCCTCTGATCCTTTGGGCCACCAGTCTTTCGGGCAGAAAGATAGATCTTTACCCAGCGGTATGATTTCAGTCTTGGCACTATTGCATCTCAAATGATTTTTGTTCAACCACTGAAATACATCAGAGAGGCAATTTTGGAATCGTAAGTCTGCGTCCGTACACTTTTTGTCAATAGTGACGACAAGTTGTGTGTCGTCAGCGTATGACGTGACAAGGATCCCATGAGATTCTATCACAGCGAGAAGGGGAGCCATATAGATGTTAATAAAGAGAGGACTTAATATGGACCCCTGAGGCACTCCTGATGTAGTGGGTTTTTCGCTGGATAGATAGGGACCCAGAGACACAGTCTGGGACCTGTTAGACAGGAAAGATTTTACCCATGCCAAGACTGTGTCTGTCACGCCGATCTCTCGCATTCTATTAATCAGAATGACATGAGAGATGGTGTCAAACGCTGCTGTTAGATCAAGCAGGATGAGGACGGCTTGCCTTCCTTCATCCTGCATGAACTTGATGGAATCAGCTAGTTCAATCAAGGCTGTTTCGGTAGAATGACCGGGGCGAAATCCCGACTGTTGAGGATGCAGGATGTTGTGGGTCTCTACAAATGTTTTTAGCTCTCCATGTACTAGCTGTTCCGTGATCTTACTCAGAACAGGTAGTAATGAAATGGGGCGCATGTTGGTAAAATCAGTAGGAGATTTATTCTGCTTCTTCATCAGGGGCTTCACGATGGCCTTCTTCCAGTCGTTGGGCACCATCCCATGCTCGAGAGATTCGTTAATGATGGTATTGATGCACGGATTTACGGCCTCGATTAACTGATGGAGGATGCCGGGGGGCAGGAGTCAGTGGGGGCTCCTGACTTACAGGCCAGGATAGCTTTGGCTGTTTGCTGGAGGGAAACAGGTTTAAAACTGCAAAAAAGGGGATAATTATCCGTTACCTCATGGAAAATAATCGGCGGAGGGGGGAAATCTTTCTGAATATTGACAATTTTGTCCACAAAGAAATCTGCGATTTGATTACATAGAAATTCAGAGGGTGGAATTTTGGGCATGAGAGCTTTTGGGTGGGTGAAAGACTTAACTATTGTGAAGACAGTTTTTTGTTTTTGATGAGCTTCATTTATGGCCTTAGTGAAGTATTCCTTTTTTGCCACTTTTATGCTGGAGAGATAAAACTTCCTCTGTTGGACATAAAGTGTTCTTGAGGCTTCATCATAGGTTTTTCTCCATCTCCTCTCTGATTTTCGACAAAGAAGATGGCTATCAGTTAGAGTCTGGGTAAACCAGGGTGCATTTGGCTTTCTTTTATGACATTTCGCATGATGGCCTTTAGGGTCGGAATTATCCGAAACAATTTGGTCCATCCATGCATGGAAGTTGCGAGAGTCAACTACTACGTCTCCAGTTAGTTTAGGGGCCTTAGCCAGGGGTTGGGAATTAAGCTTAATAGTTTCCGTCACTTTCCTCCAGTTAACTGCAAAGGAAGGGTGGGAACGCTTCTGGCTGGCTAAGGCGGGGGCTTGTATCTCGATATCAAATGGGATAAAACAGTGATCCGTCCAGATTTGAGGGATCGGAGGGGACGTGGTCAATGTTGTGAGATTGGAGCAAATAACGTCGAGAGTATGGCCCGCGTTGTGGGTAGGGGTGGTAACACGTTGAGATAAACCAAACATGTTTAGCGAATGTAAAAAGGAAATGGTGTGAGGGTCGACACAAGATTCCAAATGAATATTCAAATCCCCTAAAAAAGTGAAGTTAGTATAATGGAGCGTAAGTGCTCCGAGAGCATCATCTAAGGAGTCCAGAAAGGACGTGGCATTGCCAGGAGGGCGATATATAAGTCCTCCTGAAAAGGAGGTAGAAGCGTTAATTTTAATGGAGAAGCCTATGCCCTCGCTGTCTTTAAGGTAGCCTAGGTCAAAAGTATGGCAGAGGAAGGTTTTCTTAATAGCAAGTGCTACCCCACCTCCTCGCCCAAGGGGTCTGTCCCTTCTGAAAATGGTAAAATCTAAAGGGAGGGCAGTAGCCAGATCGGGATTGGATGAATCATTAAGCCACGTTTCAGTAATAAAAAGGGCGTCTAAATCGTGGCCTAATATTAGGTCGTGTATGTCTTGACAATGACAGGATAGGGACCTGGCATTTATAAGACCTCCCTTAAAGTAAGTGGGATTGTACTTTAATGGGGAAGGCGAGTCACGGGCTTCAAAGGTTATCGCAGGGGGCATTCCAATTGCAATGTAGGCATAAGAAGGGGCTCGAGAGAGGATCAATGGGGGGGAGCCCTTACAGTGATCGCCCGTTTCAGAGCGTAATGCAAGTAACTCATTGTTAGCATACCTGATAATATGGGGTATTAGAACAGACTGCCCTGCTCCCGGCTTAGGCGCGGCTTCGGCGCGCGACCGGCGCGCCCGCTGCGCCAGCCCGCTGCGCCGTCTGGCCGGCTTACACATAATATAGGGAGAGAGTAGGGCGGGAGAACGGCGCGACTAGAGCGCTCTCCCCGCCTCACTAAAAATGGCGCCCACCGCCGCCGAGTGTCGGCTAAAAAACGGCTGGGCCGAGTGAGGGAGATCAAGAAGTGTTAATGGTGTCAGTGTGCCTCAACAATTCATTCCCCTTATTTCTTTGAAGAGCCCCCAGGTAAAAACAGAACAATATTAAAAATATTAAAAGTGCTCCAAATGCAGATGGTAATTAAGAACAAGTAACAGAGTTAACACCACAATACAAATACAAGCAGCTCGCAGCCCAAGTTCCCCTCACCAGGGAGAGCTTCTGTAAGGCACCGAGCGCGAGGAAAGGATCTGTTTTATAATCCAATAGGGCGGGAGAACGGCGCGACTAGAGCGTTCTCCCCGCCTCACTAAAGATGGCGCCCACCGCCGCCGAGTGTCGGCTAAAAAACGGCTGGGCCGAGTGAGGGAGATCAAGAAGTGTTAATGGTGTCAGTGTGCCTCAACAATTCATTCCCCTTATTTCTTTGAAGAGCCCCCAGGTAAAAATGGAACAATATTAAAAATATTAAAAGTGCTCTAAATGCAGATGGTAATTAAGAACAAGTAACAAAGTTAACACCACAATACAAATACAAGCAGCTCGCAGCCCCAGTTCCCCTCACCAGGGAGAGCTTCTGTAAGGCCCCAGAACCATGGGTCCCCAGAACGGCAGAAAACCTTTTGCGAAGTCCCCAAATTCTTGTCCTTCAGTATCTTCTTTGCTGAAGACACCTCTAACTATCCTTGTCTTGTGGTAATCTGCCACAGCTGTGTAGGTGGGAGGCAACAGGAACGAAACAAAACATGTGCCCAAAAAGTCAGGGGGCAACCATGTATAGGCTCTATCATGGCAGATGAAGTAGGTACCCTTAGCTGCTAGGAATGAAGGGGAAGTCTGGGACGCAAAAACATATGTTTCAGTACAGATACTGTTCCCTAACTGAGCTCTGGGATTCTTGCCATTACCTTGCAGACATAAGTGACCCTGATGGGGTACAATCCAAATCGGGGAAGATCTCTTAGCTTGCTGTTTCTCACTCAGAGTAGCTCCATATCCGGTCACGTTCCATCCTATGTATACTAGCGTCTCATCTCTCGGGATAGTTTCGTAGGAAATATCTTCCTTAATCATGTCTACTATACCCTTAACTAGAGCACTATTCTTAGGATTGTCTGTTACAGAACGTAGGGGGTAAACTTCATGTGCGTAGATGAACATCGTTCTGTATGCCCACACAGAACCATTATGGCTGAATGGTAGAACTAGATAAGGGATACCTTTATCCGTTGTGTGAGGCATAAGACCACACACCCAACAGTTAGTCGTGTTCACTACTAGTTGGTGTTGGTGCAAAAGCTGAACGAAGGAGTTATTAATAAACTCTAATCTCCTAGCGGATTCATGTTCAGGAAGAGGTTGAAAAGAATGTGAGGAAACAGTAGGAGGAGGTATGGGTGATGTAGTTGGTGCAAATGTCACTTGCAAAGAAAGTAAGACATGTCCTGTTAAAAACATCATTGCACCGAATAACATGAGAATGCATAATAATAAAAAACGTTTCTTGGTCATCAATTTACATATTCTGGTTTTAAAGTTCATTGGTTTGGCAGGTCTCTCCATCTCGAAAAACTCCATCCTCTATAATATGCTGCTCGCGATGGTTGGGTGTTCTATGCTAAGGAATGCTTCTGTCAGTCCAGGGAAACTCCCTTATTAGACCAACCAGAACTGTCGACCTAACGTCTTCAGCTGCACCCCAAAGACTTTGGGCAACCGCGACCCTACAGCGGAACCCGGATGGTGGTTCGAAAAACAAAAATAAAAAAGTTTCTCAGATGGGAGGGCTGCACTTTCAAAAATAGTACTTAGAAAAGACAATTTTATTAGTTCATAATTCTCGGCCTCAGATTATATTTCTTCTTTCCAGGTATTGTCTGATCTTGGAAGAGGAGTTCAGGTTCGGTAGTGTTCAATCGAATTGACGGTGGCACAGCTGCTTGCAAGAGATTGTCACTTTCTTTCTCAGTAATTGTTCCTTTTATACGTGCATCACTAAAAGGCAGAAATCGAGGCACAGTTTCAGTCTCTGAGTCGGCGACGCCCTCCTGGACCCACTGGTCGTACGGCAGAGGCAAAGGTACCCTCTTGCAATGTACACCGTGGATCCAGTGCTTCTTTCCTTCCACCCGAACAGCTGATCTTGTTGAAAGAAGGACGAGGTGTGGGCCGGTCCACCGGGGCTGGTCGTTCTTTGTTCGCTGAAAGTTTTTCACCAGAACCCAGGATCCAGGATCGATTTGATGACCTGGAGCTTCAGAGACCTGTGGCAGAGTATCGTGAACCTGTTGGTGTAAAACACGCAATTTAGCCGTCAATTCGTACAAATAGTCAAGTAGTACAGGGTGTTCGATTTCACTGAATTTTGTAGGCCTAGGCACTCCCCATATGTTGGCCGGGCGGCCAAATACTATCTTATATGGGCTAAGTCCCACTCGCGAATGCACAGTCATTCTGGTTGATAGGAGTGCCAAAGGCAGAGCGTCAGGCCATTTAAGACCAGAGCTCGCTTGAATTTTGGCCAGTTTAAGTTTTAACGTGCCGTTGTAGCATTCTACTAGTCCAGCTAATTGGGGGTGATTTGCAGCATGGAATTTCTGTTGGATGCCTAGCCCTTCACATACTTTCTTCATCACTTGACCCACAAATTCACTCCCATTGTCACTCCAGACCATTCTCTGCATTCCAAATCTAGGGAAGAATTCTTTCACAAGGGCTTTAGCTGTGGATAAGGCAGTGTTATCTTTCAGGGGGTATGCTTCTATCCATCTTGAAAAGGCACAAACAACGAGTACGTATTTCAAATTGTTGCACCTTTCCATGTGGATGAAATCTAGCTGCAAAACCTCGAACGGATACGTAGGAGGCGCAAAATGACCAGCTGGAGGTGGGGTTCCCCTACCGGGATTGTATTTCAGACATACCATGCAATTCTTGACCACATTCTCTGCGCACTTAGGAATTCCAGCATTTTGCCATACCGGAGCCAACAACTTACAAATCCCTTTCACACTGATGTGAGCCATTCCGTGGGCCATCGTAACCACTGCAAGCACATACGCATCGGGTAGCAACCATCCCTGATGCTCTGACAATTCAACCCAACAACCATTGGCATCCATTTTACCCGTACTTTCTCTCCACACACTCAATTCTTTCTCTGTGGCTTCAGCTTGAATGGACCTCACACTCTCTATCGTATCTTCACACATTCCAACGTCACCAATCCATCTTGCAGGGCCTGCAACATACATTCGACTCATCACATTCCTCGCTGTTTCTTTTGCGACTTCGTCAGCAAATGCATTTCCACGACCAACATCATCCGTCACCTTCTTATGTGCACTGCATTTCACAATCGCAACTTGCAACGGCAAAGTAAGTGACTCAAGGAGCTCATTCACCAACTGACCATGCTGTATCTTAGCTCCATGCGAAGTCAGAAATCCACGTTCTTTCCACAATCGTCCAAAACTGTGAGCCACACCAAATGCATACTGGCTGTCGGTATATATGGTCACTTTCATTCCTTTCGACAACACACACGCTCTCGTAAGTGCAATCAATTCTGCTGCTTGAGCTGAATTATGTGGGATACGTGCAGCTTCAACAATCGTATGCAAAGTCGTGACAGCGTATGCTGCAGTCGTATCACCATTCGGAAGCTTGAAGCATGAACCATCCACCCATAATGTACCGTCACACTTCACAAGAGGAGTATCTTGGAGGTCTATTCTACCTTTCGTCTCTTCTTCTGTTCTAAGAAAACAATCATGTTGTTCTGAAGCATCTAACTCTGCTACAATCGGCAACAACGTAGCTGGGTTAAGTGTGTTGCATCTTTTTATGTGCACATGACTTGCTAACAGTGTCAACTCGTATCCTGACAACCGAGCACTAGTTAAGTGCTGTGTCTTGGTCCATTTAACAACGTGTCTACTGCATGTGGAACCATCACAATCAATGTATTATTAATCACTAAACCAGCCGACTGTCGAATAGAAACAGCTGCTGCCGCTGTGGCTCTCAAGCAACTCGGCAATGCTTTAGCTACCGGATCCAAAGTTGACGAAAAATACGCGCATGGACGCTGCTTGTCTCCGAACAACTGTGTCAACACTGATAATGCACAACCCTCTTTCTCATGGACATACAATGTAAAGGGCTTACTGTAATCGGGGGTACCCAACACAGGAGCCGAACATAATGCATTGCGCAATTCGGAAAAACTTTTCTGACACTCTTCTGACCATGGAAGGTGATTCGGTGTATCTTTACAGGTTAATGCCACCAGAGGTTTGGCCATCAACGAGAAATTTGGTATCCATTGTCTGCAATATGATGTAATGCCTAGAAAAGCACGTACTTCTCTCTGTGTTCTTGGCACACTCAATTTCGCTATTGCCTGAATTCTTTCTGGGGTCAGTTTCCTCCCCTCCTTCGATAAGAGATGACCTAAGTAGGTCACTTCTTGTCGACAATATTGTAATTTAGAAAGAGACACTTTGTGATGTAAATCAGATAAATGACGCAACAACGACAATGTGGCTTCTTTTAGATTTCCTCAGTATCTGCAGCAAAAAGTAAATCGTCGACGTAGTGTACAAGGGTGGCGCCATCAGGTAAAACAATCGTATCAAGCTGTGTCTTTAAAGCCTGACTATATATCGATGGGCTTTCACAGTAGCCCTGGGGAGCGCGTTTAAAGCGGAAGCTTTGGCCTCCTAAACTGAAGCCAAAAATATCCCTGATCTCCTCGGCAATCGGGATGCTGAAGAAAGCATTCTTCAAGTCAATCACCGAAAACCAAGTGGCTGAAGCTGGAATCATAGTCAATAGGGCAGTGATATCAGGAACAACTGGAAATTGTGGCACAACGATCTTATTGACCTCTCTAAGATCAATCACAAACCGGTAAACAGGTGGCTGAGTAGGGTCAGTACGCTTCAAAACAGGCAGAACAGGACTATTGCAAACGTTACCTCTGTCTATTCAATTACATCTTTTTCAATTAAATCATAAATGATCGCGAGCAATGCTTTTTCACCTTCACTAGAGATTTTGTATTGGGGAATGCGTGGCATTTTAACATTGGCTTTCAATGTCACAACATATGGCGGTATTTCCAAAAGACCCACATCATTAGGACCAGTAGCCCAAAGAATATCGGGAAGAAATGACAATTCTGTCGGCAGTTTGTCCTTCGACAAATACATTGGAGAGATCACTTTCTTACCCAGTGTAAGTTGTACTCCCGAAGGAGAGCAATACAAAGTCGCATACAATCTCTTCAACAAATCCAATCCTAACAAGTTTTCACCACAACCCGTCGTCAAAATAAGGGGTGCTTCGAATTCACAAGGTCCAACAGAAAGGGACATAGGACTAGAAACTGGGTTCCTAACCGGGGCGTCAGAAAAACCTACTGAAACATTCGTTTCGCCAGACAAAGGTGCGCCAGGGAGTTTAGAATGCATAATAGAACTCTTTGTAGCACCAGTATCCAACAGAAAAGGCTCTGACACACCTGATGTAATCACCTCAACATAAGGTCCACTCTGATCTACTGGAACTGAAACAACTCCCTCTCTTTGTCTATGGCTGTCCTAGCAATCATTACCTTCCATATTCTCATCTTCTGCATAGTAGTCATCAGCATAGTACTGAGCTGTCCTACCAGATGCATTATCCTGCTGATCAAACCTATTCATTGAATTTTGTGGCAGAAGAGAACATGCGTTCTGGGGGAAATTTCCACGTCCTCTACCTCTAGGCGCTTGTTGAACACCTCAACCTCTTACACCAGAAGCACCATTTGTACGCTGTAACAATATAGGACAACTATACTTGAAATGACCCTCTTCCTTACAATACAAACACTGATTGGGACCTACAGGAACACGTGGCTGAGTAAACTCGACCCTTTGCGAGTTCCTCTGATACTGTTGAGGTTGCTGATAATTATTCTGACCACCACCACCACGTGGCGGATACGCTTGCTGTAACAGAACCTTCGTCTTTAACTCTTTAGTTTTCTTCTCTGCTCTATCTTTCTCATCTTTATCTCGATTTTCATAATACTGTGCAATAGCCAATATCTGTGCTGAAGAGGAAACAGCCCAAGAACTTTCCGAATCTTTTAACTTCTTACACAACTCAGGAAGCAAATTGTGCACAAACTTGTCAACGAACATCCGTTGACCACCTTCTGTACTCATGTTTTGACCACTGTGGTCGACAAACGTTTCTTCAAACCTGGTGAAGAAATCAGACACCGTTTCATCTTTCTTCTGCTTACATGCAGATAATTTATCCCAATTCACACGCATCGCAGGCATTAAAGTTTTCATGTAATTAATGATTCTACCAGGGAGATCTGCTACTAAAGGCTCGGGTTTAGCACCACCGACTTGTCGGCCATCTGCAGCAGTAATATTAGCCCATGTGTCACCTAACTCTTGATCATGATCTGCATGACGAATCTTTCCCCATAAAGGCTGTGGAACAACATTCCCAAACAACATATCTATATCGGCTAAATTCATAATACAAGAGCCTGCAGTCTGTGACAACTCCTTATAATACCCTGCAGGGTTTTTACGGGGATCAGGTAATGTCTGTTTAAGGGCCAAGACTTCAGCTCGCTTCCATGGAACATGTACCCAAACACGCTGGAAATGTCCCGGAACAGGTGGGACAGCGGCTTGGTCCCCATCCCTCCAAACTGGGGGAACTTCTCTCATGGGGTATTGTCTCACCTTCTTTTTAACAGAGGAATCAGACTCAACAACGACTGAGAAATACCTTCGCTCCTAAACAACAACAATGTCGCAACTGCTTTCTTAACATCAGAACCCACAATCGTGCCTTTTGCAAACTCGAACCGTACACGACACAACTCAGGTGGATTGGATTCCAAATCATTTTCCTCTAATTCTTCACAAAGAAAAACACATTTTCTCAAAAACGTATCTTTGTTTTGGTTCTTCCCACTGATGGAAGACATCCATAACAGATTCTAGCTCATATCTCGTCGGGTCGGTAACCCATTTATGTGCCAAATGATCCAATGTTTCCTTCTCCCTAGAATCAGGCAATTGACTACGCAATTGTTTACATTCTGAGGCAGGGGTTACACTTGTTGCTCCAAAGAGAGGATATAGAAGACTAGCTACAGTGTCAGTCATTCTCTGTCGAACAGAAGGAGAAGTCGACAAAACGGGAGAAAAAGCAGATTGAGAAAAAGGCAACGCAGGAACAGTAGTGGAAGAGGTAGCAAGGACAGGTGAAAAGGTTACAGGAGTTAAAGTCTGAGCAGGTAACGAGACAGGTAGCAAAGTCAGTGGCCCTTGAGGAGGCAGGACCACAGGAGTAGGAGCCACCTGAAGAGGAGCTGGTGGTTGTGGAAGAACTTGAGGCACGGGGGTTGCACAACTAAAGGTTGCGGAGGTGCTGTGGCACTCTGCGCATAGGGGGGTGGCGAACTCAACAAATGCGACATTAGGGGGTCTTTTTCAAGTTCTTTTGCTGCATCTTGCTGAAGAGGCGGCAAAACTGGATAGCATTTATCGATTACCATTTTACGTTGCCTGTGCAACTGTTCACTCATCTGTTCTTCTTCGTTATCTTTAAACTGCATAGCAGCTTGCATTATCGAGATACCCCTTTCTTTCTTATTTTTCTTCGCTAATTTAATTTTCTTCTGTTTGGCTTCCTTACGCCATAGGCGGAAAGAGTCAAACATCGCCGGCCGGGCTTTCTTCTTGAAAAGTCTAACCTCAAGGTTATCTAGTATTTCCGTGTCAAAGCTACCATATTGTGGCCATTTTAAAACACCATCTTTTCTGGTGTATTTGATCCATACTTCATTGTATGCGATGGGGCCTACTCCATGTTTCACATACAACTCATAGGTCGGAGTTCCAATCGGAGGAACCGGACACGAGTCCTCCAATCGGGAATCCCTATTATTACAACCAAGACAAAACAAATTTCCAAGTCTGCTAAGACCAGGCATCTTCACTCTCTAGTCTAGCTTCAAACTTCAAAGGATTATCGAATACTATATTCTCGTGAATACACGAGTCCTTTGGCTTTGGTACTTGCAAGTTCCAAATCAAAGATCCCGAAGGGATACCCAAACTAAGAACCAAACTAAGGACTGGGAGACGCTCCACTTATACTTAACTGAGGTATCGATGATGTCACCAGAAGACTCGTCTATCGTTTCGCTCTACCAATTGTCAAGGGTCCAAATCAGGGCGATAGTCAGGGCAGCAGTCCTTCGTAGCCGCCGGGAAGCGGGGAACCTCGCAGCAAAGACTTTCGGACCACGTCGACATGCAGGGGTCGATGAAATGGCGGCCTTCCTCCAGAATTTTCTCACGAAGCTCCTCACGAACCTCTGGCTTGGACCAGTACCGCTGATATCGCCCATGTTGGGCGCCAACTGAAGTACTGGGTTTTTCGGAACCGGTACTGAACCGGTAACCCAGAGGTGCCAGGGACAACACCCAAAGACTTCGGGTACTTCCTGATTCAGACACAGAAACTCAGAGTCTTCTAGGTGAAGTCAAAGATCAAATTTATTGGCTGCAACCAAGAAACAGGCGTCCTAGAAGTACAACACGGTGTATGTTCTTAGGAGACTGCTCAATCTTACAAAGCCCGCCTTCTCTTTTTATACCAAATATTAAGCTTTAGGCAAACATTCTTTAAATTTCAGTTGACCATTCACATGTTTTCACTACAAAGAAAAAGCAGAGTCATGACGACAAGCCCATATTTCAGTTTGTTCAGCCCACAATAAATTATCCGGCAAGGCTCAGTTTTCTCATCAGATATCAACAGACCCCCAATAAAATCGGGCACCTCCTCCTTGTAAAGCAAGTCATAAAGTAGGAAACAGGGACAGGTGTGTGCGGGATTAGGTGTGGTTCGTGTGCGTTGAAAGGTTTATGGCATGTTGTGCCTTGATACTATCTTGTTCGGCCACTGGGAGAGGAACTGACCGAACAGGTTTGACCTTGGGCAGTGGAGTCAGCTTGCCCAGGTCACAGGGAAGTCAGAAGAGGTGTACGTGTCCTTCAGAATCGTGTTTGGCCTTTAGTCATCTGGCCTATGTGAGGGCAACTCACAAAATGGCTGCTGTACACAAAATGGAAGCCGAGGGTTCAGGACGAAAATTACGATTTCAGAGTGAAATCGTCACTCGAACATGACGAAAATGCTTGTGCATAGTGTACTAGCCATTCTCGGTCTTCTGATATCAAATTCGTCATGCTACGATGATTTTTATAACACGAGTCCAGAATTTTCAGTACCACATGACAGCTTGTATATTGTTCTTCGTTGTTTTCCAAGCCCCTTTGCATGTGGGGGGTAGCCTTTTCCCGGAGCAAGGCCCAACTCGCTACCTTGCTAGAATCTCCTGTGCCCTGCCGTCTGGCGGGGGCTGGGCTGCGAGTGCCATCCCCATTTGCCAATAAACATTTTATTTCCGCCACGCTGCCAGGGAGGCTTCCATCTTCCTGCGGCTCCCCCTACCCCGTGTTGTCTCTTTGCACCTCCGTTGCTCTTTCTGTGGGCCTCCCCATGCTGTTTTACCACTCGAGCGCTAGGACACCCACCTCTAGCTGTGTCTTCCGGGAGGCTGACATCTGGTGTGCTCTCTCTGTCCTCGTCATTATGTCGTGGCACGCTTGTGTCCTGTTCGGAGTCTTATGGCACTGTCTCCTCTCGCCATGGGTCATCCATGAAATCAAAACGAAATTGGGAGATAGTCATATACCACTTGTGGAGGCACAATACAACATACCCTACTTAAATAGCCTCTTCTCCCTCACCCAATCTCCTGGCAGGCTCCGCCTTTCGTCCGCCTATCGCCTGCTCATGAATACATGTATATATCTATATTGGGAATGCATATCGCTTTACCTGGGCACTATCTGCCTCACAGCGGGCGAATTCCTATTAAGATAATGTCTGCTAGCACACCTTGTCCCTTCTTGCGGGGGAGAGGGGGGGAGCTGTCCAATCTGCGTTTGACCTTCACCCATATCTCCTTCTGCATTCGTATTTTTTTTTTTACTGGGCTTGTCTGGGATCTGAACCTGGGACCTCTCGCACCCAACGCAAAATTACCCTTTGACCAGGGAGATTAAGTGATTTGCCCAGAATCTCTGGATGTTTGAGCGTCCCTGCAGAGACTAGAACTCTGTTTCGGATTTATCTGATGCTTGAAGGTCACCTGTGCGCGAGTGTGTCCTCGCGTACATTTGCAGCACGAATGCTAACTAATCCCCTTTTTGTCTGCTCACCTTCTGACCGATATGAGTGGGAGTTTGCCTCCAAGTTAAACACTTGCTGCCAATTGGAAATGAACATTGGTGCCAGCCCTGGTGGAGACTTGCTTTGTCCTTTACAGAAACCAAAACGCTGTGGAATACAACCAACAGTTTAATTGTTTGATTGATAGAACAGTGGTTCCCCTACACTGACATACAGTTCATATGCATTTGCATGTTTGTTACCTTGAGTACTCCTTTAAACCCCTCACCATGTCAGCTTGCCTGTACTCTGTATTCCTCCCAACGGAGACTGGCGCTGTCTGTGTGTGTCTGCGTGGTTCGGCATGCGCACCTTCCTTTGTGTTTACAAGATCGGAGCCCACCCTCCTTAATGCTAAGCCGCAGGGCTCGCCGATCTCTCTTTGTTTTAAGCCCTTCTTGTTATTAGGAGGGGAAACTATCGGCTCACGTTCCCGAGGGCATGTACGAGCACCCGTTACATTACCCGGGGGCACATTAATTTTTTTTGGGGGGGGGCAGAGGAGGAATACATGATTTGCCCAGAGCAGAAGATGCTGAGCTGACCTGAGGCTCGAACCGAGCCAGCCGCTAACAAAAACACTGAGCGAATTGAAAAAAAAAAATGTAAGGCCGGGTTCAAGTTTTTTAAGCATTATTTCGGGTTGTGCAATGCTCTTAGCGCACTCAACGAACGGGAATATCTCTCTCACTCCTTTGTTCTGTTTCTGAGTACATTTTACGACACGTAAATTACCAAGTATCACTTATGGGAAAAACTGCTTATTAATCATGTGTTGGTAATCCTTCATGATTGCTGTCTGTGGTTTCTCAATTCGAGAAAGTGGGTCAAGTGTCTTCTCGAATGGGGCTTTGCGGGGGGTGGCCGACCGGAGGGAGGCTCGCCCCCCCCGGGGATTTTGGGGCTCCGGGAGGAAGGGGAGGGGGAATAATAAAAGAGGACACAGGAAGGGATATTGGGCTGGTTGGGCTTGGCGGCGGTTTTTGGGCTTCTTTTGGGCTGGGAGGGTACTTAAACGGCCATTTTGGGTCACTGATCACCATTTGATGGGACAGTGACCCAGCAGCCGGGGAGGTGTAGGGGTTTTTTGTGAATTGTAGTAGTAGGGCGTACTTTGGTAGTGTGGAGGGCGATCGTGTTTTGTTTAAGCCTTTCAGGAAAGCGGCGGTGATTGGAGCGGTACGGGTGGTTTCCTGTAGGTTGCAGGCGAAGTGACGGGCTGTGGTGCGAGGAGGCGGCGGTTGACGCAAAATACCTGAAATGGCGGCGGACGCGTTAGCTGATCCTCGGGTGCAGGAGGCGCTGCGCCTACTTGAAGAGGCGGGCAGGACCGATCTCCTTTGTAGCGGAGTGCGGGTAAGGCCACCGCGGCGCGCTGCTGATGGCGCCGCGGCGGCTGTGCCGAGGTCACGTGCGCGTAAGGGGGAGGGGGCGGGAGCTGTGAAGAGGGCAGCGCGCGGTGGCGGCCTACAGGCGGCTGGTGCGCCGAAGCGCAGGAAGGCTCCGGGGAAGAAGCGCGGTCCGGGCAGGAAGGCGCCCCTGGTGTTTGTGGGGGATGTCGTGGGGCTGGGGGAGGTTTGGCATGAAGGGGGGGCGGGGGGGGATGGCCCAGGAGGATCGGGTGTGCACACAGTGGACGCGAATGCGGGGGTGGAGGGAGGGCTCGAGGGGGGAGGGGCCGGGGGGCTGGGGCAGACGGTGGTTGAGGTAGGGGGGGGTTAGAGGGGGAGGGGGGCGAGGGGCTTTTGGAGGGGGCACAAGGGGGACCAGGGGGGGCAGTGCAGGGAGGTGTTGAGGGGGCTGGTGGGGTGTCTCCATTGTTAATTGAGGATACTGAGGGGGAGGAGGAGGAGGGGGTGGGGGGGAGAGTGGGCAGGAGGTAGAGGAATCTGAGGAGGAACAGTTTGACCCGTCAGGCGGTAGGAGTTCACCGCGGGGTGGGGGGCGGGGGGTGATGGGGGAGGTTTTTTGGGGGGCCCAGCGGAGGTGAGGGTAGTTTTGAGGGTGCGGGGGGGAGCAGGGGGGGGGAGTTGCGGGGTTGGGGTGGGTGGGGGGTATGGGAGGGGGCACGTGGGGCGGTCCGGGCGGGGTAGGAAGCTGGGGGTGGGGGGAGAGTGGGTGGGGGGGTCGCCCGGCGTGGCGGGGAGGACATTCTGCGGCAGGGGGGAGAGGCGGTTGGGGAGGTAGTGGAGATGGTTTTGCCCTGGCTTGCTGGACTTCCCCGTTTTTCTCTTGGCAGGAGCAGTGGGGGAGGGGCTCGGGTGAGCAGCATGCGGCTCCACCCCGCCGAGTGGATGGGCCGGCTCTGCCTAGTACGGGCGGTCGCGCTCCAACGAGGGACCTGGGGTGGTCCGAAAGAAGATGGACGGACAGTAGCTCTCCAGCGCCCCCCTCCCGATGGGTCGATCCGGCCGCCGGGGGACGGGGATGTAGCAACGAGGCAGCGGTTTCTTCTGATTACCAACATGGGGGTAGACGGAGAGTGAGTGTGGACCTAGGGGCCTTGATGATGGAGTGTAGAGCTAGAGCAGGGTTGAGCAGGGTATCTCCGGGTAGGATTGTGGTAGAGGGGGTAGGGGGGGGCGGAGCTGGAGTCGGAGGAAGAAGGGGAGCTGCGGGAGGCCGGGGAGGTTTGTAACGTTGTTGCCAGTGTTTTACAGGACTGCCCCCGGCAAGTGGTGCCGCGAGTGACGGCCCCCCCTGATGATCTGGTTAGGCGGCGGGATCCGGTGAGGACGCCAGCCTTGACGCCAGGTAAGACCAGTACGGGGTCGGGGAGTGGCTTGGGCACGCCTCAAGGAGGCAAGGCGGGAGGGAGTGGTGTAGGAGGACACCACGTGTCGGTTGGGACGGATGCGGAGGGTGGGGATACAGTGAGACTGGTGAAGGGTAGGTATGTGATGGATGCCGGTGTGTGTACGGAAGCGGTTTGCGGGTCGGCGGGGAGTGCGGGGTCGAGCGGGTCCTCTAGTGAGTTAGTGGCGGCGAGTGTCGGAGCGAAAGGGAACGGCGAGGGTCCGGTTGCGAGCGCGGCGGGGGGGACCGCTGGGACGGACGTAGCTTTAGGTGGGTCGGCTGCGTCGAGTGCCGGGGCGAAAGAGAGCTGCGACGTTCCGGTTAAGAAACTGCCGTACATGGGAGTGGCGAAGCCGTTGGGGGCGCATTTGTCATTGGCGACCAGGGAGAAGATATGGAAGGGGGAGTATGTCGAGATCTTTCGGTTGCTGCATCGGGAATTGATGGCCAAAGAGGGGTCGAAGGAAGAGGAACAGGAATTGGCGCGGCGGCCGAGGGTGCCGGTTACTATTGAGAATTGGTCAGCGGCGTTCTTAATCTATGCGAGCGTCTACTGTGAGAAGTATCCTGACAGAGCAGTCGCGCTGTTCAAGTACATGGATGTAGTGCGGAGGGCGCAAGTGACTTACGGTGGCAATGCGTGGTCGCATTACGACGAGGAGTTTAGGGCGCGCATGGCGTCGGACCCGGAGGCGAAGTGGGGGGAGTTGGATGCGGACCTTTATCAGCAGACAATGAGTGGGGCGAAATTTGGCCGCACTATCTACACGGCAAGTGGTTTGCCACTGGCTTCCACACCCTTTTCGGCTCGCCCCACCCGTGGGGGGGTGGGACCGGGGGGAGCCGGGAGCTTCCAGAGCGGGGGGGCCTGCAGGGATTTCAACAGGGGTTCCTGTCTCCGGCAGACGTGCAAATTTAAGCACGAGTGCTCCTCTTGTGGAAAACGCCATCCAGAATCGCGTTGCTGGGGGCTTTGGGGAGGCCCCACGCAGGGCACATACCCGGCTCCCGTGCCAGGCAGGGGGAGAGGGGGGGGAAGGGGGGGTGCGAGTACCTTGGGAAAAGGCTCGTACACCGGTTAGGTTGGACCGGTTGGAACCCCTCTTCGAGGTTTATCCGCCGGCGGATGATGCGTCGGTGCTGCGTCGGGGTTTCAGGGAGGGTTTCCGGTTGGGGTATGAGGGTCCGCGGATTGCTCGTTGGGCGGAGAACCTGAAGTCTGTGAACGCACACAAGGGCATCGTCCGGGAGAAGCTTTTCAAAGAAGTGAGAGAAGGGAGGATGGTGGGGCCTTTTGAGGTGGCGCCGTTGGAGGATCTGATCATTTCGCCCATTGGAGTGGTGCCGAAGAAAGAGCAGGGTCAATTTCGCTTGATTCAACATCTCTCATGGCCGGAGGGCGCGTCGGTGAACGATTTTATATCAGCAGACTTGGCGTCGGTGTCATACTCGTCGTGGACATTGCGAGGAAACTGGTGACGACGGCGGGACGAGGGGCGCTCATGGCAAAATGCGATGTAAAGTCGGCATTCAGACTGCTGCCGGTTCACCCAGAGGATCATCAGTTGCTGGGAATACAGCTGGACGGGTTAATTTTTGTGGACAGAGCGCTTCCGATGGGGTGCTCCGTAACATGTGCCTTGTTCGAGCGTTTCAGTTCTTTCTTGCAGTGGGCGTTTCCCTGGCGCACAGGCTCTGAGGCGATTACGCATTATCTGGACGACTTCTTCCTGGTGGGTAGCCCCGGTTCAACGGACTGCCAGCAACAGCTGAGTAGTTTTATGGACCTGATGAATTACCTGGGGGTGCCCTTGGCGCCAGAGAAGACACAGGGGCCCAGCACGGTGCTGTCGTTCCTCGGGATTGAGCTCGACTCAGCGGCCATGGAAGCGCGCCTGCCGGAAGACAAGAGGTCGGCGATGGTGGTTTTGGTGAGGGACATGTTGGCCAAACGGAAGGTGTTGGTGCGGGAGGTACAGGTGTTGTTGGGGCACTTGAATTTCGCGTGCCGCGTGGTGCGGGCGGGGCGGACCTTTTGTCGACGGTTGGGACTGGCTTTGTCGGGTTGTCGATGCCTCATCACCACGTACGGCTGCCGGCGGGCACGAGAGAAGATCTGTGCATGTGGTTAGCTTTTTTGGAGAGATTCAACGGTGTTCCCATGGCGCCGCCGGAAGAGTGGGAGTGGGACGTGACTATGTCATCGGATGCGGCGGGAGTCGGTGGTTTCGGACTCTACTGGGCGGGCCGGTGGTGCGCGGAGCAGTGGCCGGAGCAGTGGCAAGGGGGGGGAGAAGCATTGCTTTCTTGGAGTGGTTCCCGCGGGTGGTGGCTGTGACAGTGTGGGCGCGTGAGTTGGCGCACAGGCGCGTGTTGTTCAGGGTGGACAATATGTCGGTGGTGCAGGTGGTGAACCGGCAGTCTGCGAGGGAACCTCAGGTGCTGAAGCTGATGCGCGTGTTTGTTTTTCGGTGCCTGGAAAACAATATCTTGTTTCGGGCACAACATGTGCCAGGAGTGGACAATGACATTGCGGATGCTTTGTCTCGTCAACAGTGGCAGAGATTCCATGGGCTAGCCACGGAGGCGGAGGCGGTCAAGACGGAGGTGCCGGAGGAGATGTGGTTAGTGGGAGAGCGCGGGTCGTTCGATTGGTGAGGTCGTCAGTGGCGGTGTCCACGTGGAAGAGTTATGAACAGGCCTGGCTGGAGTTTCTGCGTTTTGGAGCGGTAAGGCAGCGGGACAAGTGGTGTCGGGAGGAACAGGTGGTGCAATTCATGCTGGGGTTGATGGACAGAGGTCTGGCGAGAGTGACCATTGCGGGTAAACTGGCGGGTGTGGCGTTTATGGGCAAGCTTTGGTGGGGCTATGCTCCCTCGGCGGGGGAATTGGGAGGGCGTCTTCTGGAGGGTTGGGAGAGAGAGAAGGGGGCCCGGGTGCGGCAGAGACGGCCCATTACGGAGGCAATGTTGGAGGGGTTGCTGAGTCGGTTGCCGGTGGTGTGTAGAGATCAGGAGGAGGCGGTGCGGTTTTCTACGTTGATGTCGTGGTTGTATTTTGGGGCCTTTCGGGTGTCAGAGCTGGTGGGTTTGAAGGGGCAGGCGGGATTGAAGTGGGGGGACGTGGAGTTTCGGGGTAGGGAGGTCGCCGTGCGGCTTCGACGTTCCAAGACCGATCAGCGGGAGAGGGGCACGTGGGTGGTACTGGGTCCGGGGGACAAGGAGGCGGTCAGTCCGGTGGAGTGGGGGAGGCGGTTGGCGGCCGGTGGAGCTCAGTCGGGTGCGGAGGTTTTTGACAGGGGAGAGGCGGGACGTGTGACGGCCGCGCAGTTGTTATGGGTCCTGCGGCACGCCCTGCGGTCTATGGGTGAGGATCCAAAAGCTTTCGGGACGCATTCTTTCCGTATCGGGGCGGCGACGGAGGCGGCGCGCCGGGGTTGGGGGAAGGAGGACATAAAGCAGTTGGGGCGCTGGAAATCGGACTGTTTTAAGACATACGTCAGGTTGCGAGGGGTAGTGGTGGAATGAGTGGATGTGTGGACTTGCTGCTTACATGTGTCTCTTTTCAGGTGCAGTGGCGGGGCCTACGGCGGCGGCAGTGTCCATTTATGTGGTGGGGCATTCTTTTGTTAAAAGAGCGGAAAAGGCCGAATGGGATAAATGCAGGAACCTGAACCTGGAATTAGATGAACAGTTGTTTCAGTGCCATTGGAGAGGAAAAGGGGGTATGCGTTGGCACGAGTTGGTGCCGGTTTTAAATAACGTTGTTCGGGGAGGGGTGTGCCCGGATGTTTTAGTGGTTCATCTGGGTGAAAATGACCTGGTGCAATGTAAGGGTTTGGCTCTGGTGAAGCAAATGCGGAGGGATCTGTTGGAAATCAAGAGGCAGTGGGCGGGGTGTCACATTATCTGGTCTGAGTTTATTCCGAGGAGATGCTGGAGGGGGGCAGTGAGGCCGGGGGCGATTGACAGAACTAGGAGGAAGATCAACAGGGAGATGAGGACCTTTTGTGAGAAAGAAGGGGTGGGCAGAATGGAGCACCCGGAGCTAACGTATGGAGCCATATATTTTTTCTTGGAGGATGGGGTACATTTGTCCAGGTACGGGATGGAACTTTATGTGGTACAGTTGAAGGAGGCGTTGGACAGGGCGATAGGGGTGAGACGGTATCCGAAGGTTCAGAGGTCCTAGGGGGGGGGGTCGAAAGCAGTAAAGGCTTTCGAGTGGCGCTTTCCCTAGTTATAATGGGGGGGTAGGATAGGAGGAAGGAGCTTTACTGGTTGGAAGGGAGTGAGTGTACATAGGGCAGAGGTTTTAAAAGACATTGAGCCAGGCGTTTGTGTAAATGATAAAGAGGTTTATGAGGTTGTTGGGGAAATGTTTAGGGGTGGGGGTGGGGGGATTTGCAGATATGTGTATATTTAGTTAGGCCTAGTTTTGTGCGGCAAAGGCCAAGGTTGGGGTTATGTTCAGGATGCACCTGTTTCCAATAAAAGCGGCCTTTAACACACCATATACCTGTGTCCGGTCGGTTCTTCCCCTCCCCGTCTCCCGATGGGCCCCAATGGGGCTTTGCGGGGGGTGGCCGACCGGAGGGAGGCTCGCCCCCCCGGGGATTTTGGGGCTCCGGGAGGAAGGGGAGGGGGAATAATAAAAGAGGACACAGGAAGGGATATTGGGCTGGTTGGGCTTGGCGGCGGTTTTTGGGCTTCTTTTGGGCTGGGAGGGTACTTAAACGGCCATTTTGGGTCACTGATCACCATTTGATGGGACAGTGACCCAGCAGCCGGGGAGGTGTAGGGTTTTTTTGTCCCACCCTCCCTCCCTGTTTTCTGGTAGCTAGGGTTGGGGGGGGGGGATAGCTCAAGGGTTTTTGTTGGTTGCAGGTGCTTTCTGTGGTAGGGATGACGAGGGTGTCGCTAGGAGCAGGTGCTGGGGTGGTTTTCTTGGGGTTGGCGCTTTCCCTAGTTATAATGGGGGGGTAGGATAGGAGGAAGGAGCTTTACTGGTTGGAAGGGAGTGAGTGTACATAGGGCAGAGGTTTTAAAAGACATTGAGCCAGGCGTTTGTGTAAATGATAAAGAGGTTTATGAGGTTGTTGGGGAAATGTTTAGGGGTGGGGGTGGGGGGATTTGCAGATATGTGTATATTTAGTTAGGCCTAGTTTTGTGCGGCAAAGGCCAAGGTTGGGGTTATGTTCAGGATGCACCTGTTTCCAATAAAAGCGGCCTTTAACACACCATATACCTGTGTCCGGTCGGTTCTTCCCCTCCCCGTCTCCCGATGGGCCCCAATTCTGGTTTAAAATGTCACTTTTCACCACAATGATAAAGGAGAAAGGAGAAGCATTGGGAGGGTTAGAAATGATTTGAACCCAACTGAACCCTTTTGTGACATTAAAATAATGCCAGTCTGGGGAAAATACATATGCCCCACTCTATACTTGAAATCTGCACGCGGTTCTGTGCCAATTAATATCTCACTGTAAACTGCTATTATCAAAAGGGGTCTCTGACACAAAAAACGATAACCCCACTGACCTGTTGACATTGCCCCTTCCCCTTTATCTGCATGACACGTGGTCTTTGCTTCAGGCATATTAACCCTTGGTGCTGCATACCCTAAACTACAAACTTACACACCGAATCCAAAGCCTACTAGACAAGCCTTAATTTCTGCAGGCAAAATATATTTGAACACTCATGTTTTTTCTTCATTACGAAGTCGGGCCCGTACCCCTAACCTCAAACTTCAAAGCACCTCTGCTTATCTCTCATGTTAAGGCAGCTCGATTTATTTAAATAGTTGTCCGGAAGGTGCATATCATGCCGAGAATATTCTTGTTTTGATGAAAGAAAAGTTGTGCTGGTCCTGCCAGGATTACTGAGCCGTCCCCGCTCTCGGTTGGATTGCCCGACCGTGACATCACACAGCTTCAAAGCTGTGCCAGGGCAGTGTTAACAACTATGTCAGTGCACTGGCCTGATTGTGCCCGCAACATGAGCTATGCACAAGCCCTGCTCCTGCAGGGGGCAAAAATATTGGGGACGGTATTGATGATCTAGAGACTCCCCTTTTAATTGGCAAGAAGCACTGGCCAAATACGGAGGGTCTGCCTTTAGAGTGCTACACATTCCCGGAAATTAGCGCACCCTATTCGCCTCTGTGTCCCCTCTTTATATGCCAAAGCAGTCTTCCCACAGACGAATCGCCAAAGAACGGTTATTGACCTTTTTTCCTAACCAACCCTCATATCAGCATTCTAATCAGTGCATGACCTGCCTTGGGCCCGGTGATCGCGAGTACCGCTCCAGTATGTACCGTCTGATTTGCAATGGCGCGCTTGTGCTCCTAACTATTCCTGAGGGAGGATAGGGCTAGGTACCTGCATGTTATCAGCACTGGTTGACATGTTTGTGGAATTGAACCAGGCACCACTCGGGCGGCAAGGGAAACGGGCGCTTACAACATTTTCCTACATTCCCGCCATGTATGTTATCAGGTCGAGTTTCGAACCAACGACTCTCCCTTGGTAGATGTCTCACTCACCTCCTGTACTATTGCAGCTTCACAGTTATTGAACGTGGCCTGTCCCACCTCCTATAATTCCCAATGCAGGAGCAGTGGAAAATAAACTTCTCCAGCTTCCAATATTTACTTCTCATTTGGGGACACTCAAAACTTTGCCACGAGCTGCGGTGCTGAGATTGGAAGTTCATAGCCGAACGTAACGTTCTGTGGACACAATGGAAGGCCTACTTCACTACTTGGCACAGGACCTTTTACCCACCACTTCCAAAATCAAAGCGTGAGGACCACTTCCTGAAGAGTAAGAAACTGAGCTTTCTCCCTCTGCGCTAAACTTGTTACTTCCTGTATCTCTCGGCAACAGGCTGAGGGGGGCACGTTCACTACTTAGCGTGGTCAGCCATATCAGATTTAGGGCCTCCTAACCCTACTCCCATGGAACACGCCTCTCCTTCCCTCTTATTGCATCCGTAATGAATATAGTTGGATGAGGCTCACCTTTGATGCCATACACTGGCAAACACAGTTGGTCCCAACTGCACCCATAACGATGGCAGCCATCTGCACTACAACTCGACACCGAAACAGAGTTCATGTAATAAAGAATGTTAACACAGCTTACGATACTGTCACTTATGTTATAATCACCAGAAACTAGTGTGCCCCTAGCGTCATGCGTGAATCGGAACAAAATCTCTTTAACTGCAATGTTAGCATTTCCATCCGATATCAGAGGTTGGTGGCCCCATTACAGCTTAATGTTCTTTCCCCTCGCTGTTGTACTATTGTTTACTTTACATCAATCACCCATCATCCTAGTGCTACGAAAATCAGGGCAGGGCCCTTACTATAACCAGCAAGAGTGATCGCTCCTTGGATCCTTACCCTGCCACTGCCTTCGGTGCTGCGGGCCTCGTAGTCTTCGACCGCTGCCTGGGGAGCTGGGGGCCGTGCCTGCCTCCCTCACCTCGGTCCATTCTGTCCCGACCTTCCACGCCCCAGCGGGGGCCGTGCAGTCCTGGCACCTCTCGTGTTGTTCTCTCCTGCTGGCTTGGGTCCTTCTGCAGCGGTGGAGACCGCAGCTGGGGGAAACATGGGTTCCTTACGCACTGGCTCAGGCTTGGGTTTCAAAACAGCTCCTATGATCCACAGACGACTCAAAAATAGTTGGTGCCTCTCCCCCAGGTCCCTGATGAAAAAGGTGAGCTGCCCAGGGGGAGCGTCGCCTTACATCCCCCTCCCCCCTTTTTCCTTCCTTTGTTCTTGGGGAGTAGGAGGCCTCGGGCGCTTTTCACCATGCGGCAATTCTTGGTGGCGCTAACCTGCGCAAACCGGATTCGTTCCTTGGGGCTCGGGCGGCTGTTAAGGCGCCGGCCCTTGAGGCCCCCTTCGGGGGCCGCCTCTGCTAGTTCGCATAGGAGGCCGCAATGCTGGCTTTTCGCCTTTGCCAAGGAAACCAGGCACCAGCTGAGGAAAACCACCTCCGGTCCCACCAGATCACGTGACTCGTGTTTTCCGGTGCAGGACTCAGGAAGGATTGGGACTCAGGAGCTGCTGCTGGAGTGGAGCAGAGCAGCAAGAAGAAAATGTGAGTGCTGCCAGTGGGCGGCCACGTGACCGAGCTGCCACTGTCGGAGCCTGACCCTAGGGACCCTCTTGCATCATCGATGGACAGAAAAGGTAAGGAGGATCCCAAATCTAGGCTGCCTCCTTTGAGTCCCCACACCAGAGTTCTAACAAATCCGAATGGGCTAGCGTCCTTCGCTCAGAAGTGCCTGCATCTCTGGGGCAGGACATACAGAAGCGGCTCAGATTAGTGGTACACTGCGACATTCAGAGATCCCAGTGCCTCTGGATTAGCAGTTTCCTCAATACTCGAAATTGATATCTTGAGTCCTCACCTCAGTGCATGCTATAGGAGGAGCCGGTAACCCCACCTGCTAGCAGAATTCCACATAGCGCTGTGTGGTGTTTTTTTCCACTTTGCAGAGTTCTGCATAGCACGGCTAAACGGACACAGCTAAATTTGAAACTGGCTGGCACAAACAATGTGTGGAAAATTGGGTTTTTAAATCATTTATAGTTCAAATGAAAGTTCTCTTTGAAGGTCTATCATCCCGATGCAACATCTGCTTCCTCAGACTATCCATCTCTTCTGTAACCTAGGGCCAGATGTAGGTGAAATAGATTTACCGATTTTAAATTACCGAATTTTACCGATTCGGTAATTAAAAATCGGTAAATCTATGGGGTCGACATGTAGGTATTCCAGATGTGCTGGAATACCGAATCGGATGATTTCGGTATTTACCGATTCGGTAAATACCGAATCGGTAATGCCCATTCATTCCTATGGGCTATGAAGCCCATAGGAATGAATGGGCATTACCGATTCGGTATTTACCGAATCGGTAAATACCGATTTCCACAAGGGTGCAGGGGGTGTCACTTTGACACCCTCTGGCACCCCCAAAACAGGCTCGGGTGCCATGTGGCAGGCATACCTGCCCTAAGGGCAGGTCTGCCTGTCACATGGCATAGGTGTGCATGCACACATGTGCATGCACACCGGAATCGGTATTTCACCATCAAATTTATTTGATGGTAAAATACCGATTTGGTAAGGCTCCTGGGACTCTGAAGAGTCCCACCTACATATGGGTGGCTCAGATTCGGTAAATTTACCGATTTTTTATTTGACCGAATCGGTAAAATTACGGAATCGGTAGTTTTACTGATTCGGTAAAATAAAGCCCCCTACATGCCAATCACCTATTTACCGATCGATAACGGCCGAAAATACCGATTTTCGGCCGTTACCGACCGACCTACATCGGGCCCTTAATGTCTCCTAAATGTTACAATCTGAAAAAAACCAACATTCGGTAGAAAAAGATTTTTCTAAACTTCCATGATAATGGACAGGGTTGTATTTTTAGTTGCGCAGGGTCCTCTCTGTAGATTGATAGTTTTTGTGCTCAAGTGGTTGTCCATAAGACTTGCACTTTGGGCTTTTCATTTTTCTTTTGCATTCTACCATTTCATTTCTTTATACTTTTATTTTGCATCTCGCTGCATTAACGTGTACTGGCTCCTAAATAAATGTTAATCTGAATAAATTATACTAACATATTTAAAAATATATATTTTGTCTATAAAAATGGTTCATGTTTTGGTTAGAGGAAAAATAGACACAACATTGGAAAGTTAAAATCCAGGTTCAGTGCTTATCAAAATTGTTTTATTAGTTTATAAGCCAAAAGAACACCACCCCCACATATTTTGCCTTGCTTTTTCTGGAATGTACTGTAGCTTTCACACTATAAATCCTACGTTAGTGCATCATTTGTTGTTATTTTGCATTTCACAGAATGGTGCTCAGTATATGTAACAGTTGCTTACACATAACCAATGAATATTAATATACATTTTCACTGCGCTGCTGAGCATTCGTAAGTATATTGCACCCTGAACGTTTGAAAAGTAACTTTTCCTGATAAAGAGGGATCGAAAAATTCTTCTAAAAGTGGGACACCGGTGACGACAAGTAAAATGCATTGGAGCCAGGCTACTCCTGAAGATGGTCTCTACAATGTCCACCCTCCTGCTGGATAAAAGAAATGACTGGCCACGGCGAAAGTGTCAAGCCTGCTGGGCATTTGCTGTTATACTGCACCGTGCACATTTAAGCTTTACCTTTTGATGAACGGAGAATGAACATACAATTTTAAAGTGTGGCGCCAGGGACAGGAATGGAACTGCCGCGGAGCTGGGAATATCCAAAAGGTTGTCTGCACCCTGCCCGCATGTATGCCGGACAGGGTCAGAATGATTTACATATCTGATTTACATGTCTGAACTGGGGTGGCAGAGTGGACTAAAGAAAGGTGATGGATTAAACCCAGATCTGTTGACTGGGTGTGAGTGTTTGATTGGTTCAGATGCTCCGTCCATCACCACCCCCTTTTGTACCGCTTTGTTCGCCAAAAGTTGGCAGGGTATGCTCAGACATGAGTTCCTTGCTCACTTTGCCACTGGATTCAAGCAAGCCGGGCTGAAGACGGCTGGAATGCCAGAAACCGGTCCTCGGAAGCTTGTTTCCGGTCCAGGGAAGGCATGGCTTGGCGGTTCGGGCTGGACTGTTCCCATGAGGCACAGGGTCAGACTGTTTTGCATATATCCATGTCTGAACTGGGGTGGCAGAGTGGGCTAAAGAACGGTGATGGATCAAGCCCAGATCTTTTGACTGGGTGTGACTGTTTGATTGGTTCAGATGCTCCGTCCATCACCACCCCCTTTTTTACCACCACCCCTTTTTGTACCAGTCCAGGGAAGGCATGGCTTGGCAGTTCAGGCTGGACTGTTCCCATGAGGCACAGGGTCAGACTGATTTGCATATGGCAATGTCTGAACTGGGGTGGCAGAGTGGGTTAAAGAATGGTGATGGATTAAACCCAGATTTGTTGACTGGGTGCGAGTGTTTGATTGGTTCAGATGCTCCGTCCATCACCACCCCCTTTTGTACAGCTGGAAGTGACATCATGATGTGCAGACTTGCACAAGACTCTGTTCTAAAACCACCGAGTCACTCAGAGCTGTGCTTTTATAATACCAAGTATGATTAGCAGTTCGTTTCCTACTAATACACTGACTATTTAAGTGTTACACATTTGATACTAAGCAGACCCAAACAAAGCTCCCTCCTCGTAGTTCATAAAGAGATATGCTAATGATAACAAGTAAATTAAGCCACCCATATTTCTGTTCTTGAGAGTGCATATACTAACTCAAATATTTCAGCCTTATGATTTTCACATCCTGGCCTTACGATGAAATGGTGTAAAACGTACCTGCAACTCACAAGGCAATAAAGCAGATCCCAAAACTTTAAAATGTAGATCTGAAATATTACGGCCATTTAGAACAAAAGTAAGAATAGTTGTTTAACAGCAGAACTTATGTTGAACTGAAATACTGAGCAAGGGCAGATATGCAGCTATAACAACCATCATACACACTGTATTTGAGAAAATGTATAGCCATCAAGAAAACTATGCCCACTTTAAAAACCATGCTTCATTATAGTGAGGTGCAATGGTCTTGTACCTCTCAAAATATTGGGCCACTGAGCAATGACCCTCCAAATATCAGGCCTGTCCTATAATCAAAGAATATTATGTTGTAGAATATGTCCTTGGAAGACACACTTCAGTAAATTACTCATCAAAGGTATATGCTGCTGTACCTGAGTACATGTCTCATAACATATCTCCTGGAGTTACAAGTCTAATGCACTGGCTTTACAAATGCAAACCAGTTTTGTTAACCAGGCCAAAGAGAGCATAATGCAGAAAGCAGAACTTCTAGGGAGGGCTTCATTAGGAGTCAGAAGAAAATATTTATTAGGGGCAAATGGTTGTCATACTCAATTTCACATCACTAGTCCTGATCAAATATGAACCTGTGCTTTTATTCCCTTGCACGTTTTGCCAGGCGGTGCATGTTAATGTTTGTGAAGAGAAATAAGGATACAATTTTGAGTTGTACAACTCAAGAAATAAAAATGTATGATAACTGGCCATTCGGCAGTGTGCATGTTATTCCACATTCAAACATGCTAAAATCAGATCGAGGGAGTAAATAGAGGAAAAAGCAAAATATGCTTTATTGGGCTTCTGTAGGGTAACTTAATCTTCACTTACTTCCAAGCAATTCGAAATGAAGCCTGTACTGTATACCTCTAATGCCTCGAACCTGCTGTTTTTGCACAAAATGTCCTACCAAAAACTACATTCATCTGTGATTCTATATTTGTGTCAAATTCCACAGAAAAAGAAATACATTTGAAAGAGGAATCCAAAACGTAGAGTGCTTTTAACTGTTTGTGCATACGACAAAGTATAGCTAGGTATTTTCATCGGAAAGCACATGGCATCCTCAGCAATTTCCAATCAGATTTTGAACCTTATATGGAAACACATTCTACACTTTAAAGATCAGAGAAAATCTTCTTTGCTGAGAGTATTGTAGTGTCATCCACAGCACAGGTACATGCAAATGATCACCCCACACACGGAGCTCAATATTACACGTCTTTATTCTCAAGAGTGTAACCGTTAATTGAACTTACTATGGCATACATTTCTTAAACACACCCAATCACTTATGCCACTCCTCTATGGAGTCCGTCATGCACCAGAGGGGTACCGCTATCTCTAATATACACAACAATACATCTTCCCCTGGTTAAAAAAAAGTTCACATACAAAATACATACATACATCATAACTTCTCAATGAGTCTTCGAGGTGCTCGAATCAATCTTCTAGATCTTGTTGCGTGACGTTAAGGAGACACAGGAGACATAGGACAGACATCAGTGACAGGCACAGGTGACCAGGCACAGGTGCAGTCTTTTGGCCCTCCTTTCTTCCAGATGAGAAGGTTTCACTCTGAATGTCTGGAATCAATGAACCTTGAGTCAGGAGTCTGAAATAAGAAGAGTCTCTTGTGATGGACTTTCCAGGACGATGATCAGTCACCATGTGTCCCTTTCTAGTCACAACACTCAGTGGGTCAGCATCAAAAGGAGCATCAGACTTGCGTTTCGGTTTCTGCCTGACAATGACTTGGTTGCCTCTTTTGAACACAGAACTCCTAGCACAGCGGCATCTATCCAGATAGGTCTTCATTTTGTGTTTATGAAATGGGTCAGAAAAGCGAAGCCTATCAATCTCAATAGATCTTTCAGTGGTCCATTGTGACAATTAGGTTGCCATGGCTCTACCAAAAATTAAGGTGGTGGGGCTTTCACCTGTGGTAGAATGGCAAGTTGCCTATATGCACGAAGAGTGGAGTGAAGAACTGATTTGAGGTCAATTCTTTCAAGCACAGCAAGCTGAATGGTCTTCGCTCAGTAACACCATTTACCTGGGGATCGAAATATGTGCTTTTCTGATGCTTGGCATTTAGGTGAGTGAGAAAATGGTTACATTTTCGACTATTGATAGGCAGGCTAGTGTCAGATTTTAAAATCAAAGGAAGACCCTGTGTTGCAAAAATATTTTCTAATCTCTCCATGACTCTGCTGTGAACGGTTGATGACAGATTTTCCACAAGCGGAAAACGGGAGTCTTCATCAACAACTAATAGTAGATGATGACCATTTTCAAGTGGCTGAAAGAAATAATTGCAATCTTCTCCCATGCATGCTTTGGAATATCAGACATGTTTAACAGATGCAGAGTATTTTTACTGAAAAGCAGTTGCACAAATGACATGCCCTTAATTCCTTTTCAACTTTTTCATCAAGACGAGAAACCACACTTGGTCCCATAGGGCTTGTTGAATAGCCACAACTCTTGTCCTTAATGCGCTGGTTCAATGACCTGTTGTCTCATGGTCTCAGATATCAAAAGCCTCAACCTTTACAATAAGATGCATTCTGGGGTATCAGAAAGTTCTTTTGGCACATTTTTGAATTCCTGATTTTCAAGGTCATCATGAAGAGGTTGAGTATGTTTCTCCAAGATTTATATGTAATACATGTCTTTGAGTTTTAGCAAATCTCTGTCAGCACTCGTGGCGTCAATGATTTGTTCAACTGATATTGCAGCAGGGGTACTGGATTTTACGATGGAGTTAACAAAAGCATCAGCCTCTCAATGGCATCTTGGCTTTGGGGTTATCAAAAATGGTGAGTAATGCTTGGAGGTCTGTGACAACTTTGAAATGCTTTCCATACAGGAGCACATGAACATGTTCACATTCCACAACATAGCAAGCATTTCTTTTTCAGGTTGTGCATAAACATGTTCTGTCTATGACAAACTCTTGCTAGCATAAGCCACAATGTGTCTTGCTGCATTAGGATGTCCATTGTGCTGGCAAGTATGGTACCTGACCCCACTGTACTGGCATCAACAACAATCTCTGTTTGTAATTTCAAATCAAAATATGCCATTCAGTGGCATTCTCAATCATTTGTTTGATTTTCTTGAAGCTTTGTTCACAGTCAAGTGACCATTTAAATCAAACATTTATTTTTGTTAAGTTTCTCAAAGGGGCACTTACAGTTTCAAAATCACCTATGTACTGTGAACAGTAACTGTCCATACCAAGGAAGCGTGGTAGCATAGTTACATCTTCTGAGGGAGAAGTGGTTGACATATCATGTATTTGGATCAGAAGTCATTCACCCATCAGAATAGATATGACTGAAGAACTTGACTTTTGATTTATTAAACTCATACTTTGAGACATTTAAAGTGAGACCTGCATCAGAAAGTATATGGTACACGTGTGTAAGAGCTTTATAGTGGTCTTTTGTGTGGCCCAAACAACCAGTATGTTATCACTGTAATTGAATGCATTTGTGACTGGTTGTGTTATGTGACAAATAACATTAAGAAAGAGCCCTGCAGTGGAGGATACTCCAAAACTCAGTCTTTTACGTCTAATCAAACCACCATGAGTCAAAGAGGTAGTAATGTACCTGCAATTTTCTTCCAGTTTGAGTTGGTGATACCCTTTGTTCAAATCAAAGTGGGAAAATACTTTGGCTCCATTCAGCTGCATAATCATGTCAGCAATATTGGGACCTAAATGCATTCTCTTTCAATCGCAGTCTTAGCTTGGCACAAATCATTCAGATGCGCACATCTTTTCCACTATCCTTCTTAGGCCCTACCACTATGGCTGACACCTATGGTGTCAGACCAGTGGAGCACTCAATGGGGTCCTGCTTTAAAAGAGTCTCAAGTTGGGCTCAACAAACTCTCGTAAATGAAACGCAAATCAACTATGTTGTTGAGCAACAATATGGGTGTCCTCATTTATGCAAAGTTGCACTGTCATTCTCTTAAGCCTTCTTAGTCCATGAAATAAGGTTGGAGACTGATTCACTACCTCATTATAGGCATCCACATTGAAATCAGCTCCATGTCAGCAGCAGTGCTGAAAAATCGAGTAAACATGCACTCAATGAAGTGCTTGATAGGATATAAATTAGTGCTTGGACTTTCAGCATTTTATGCTTCACAGTTGCTGTAAATGAACCTTTACGTTGCATTGGCATCGAAGCAGCCCAAATAAACACTCTGGTTTTCAATGGGGTTAAACTGGGCACTGAAGACAGTTCATTATACTTTTCAGCTGGCATAATGTTTATCGGCATGCCACTGTTTATGATAAAAGGTATGGAGCACCCATTCATGTTCAATGTGCTCTTGGGACAGTGTCCAAATGAATTTTGCACTTTCACTTGTCGATCTCTCTTCGACTAGTACTGTTCCTTGCAAGAAGCTAATCCTACATGCACACATTGGTCAGTGGTCAACATTAACAACACACCCATCTTTCTTACTATTGCTTGACAATGATAGTGACAGAGGAATATGATGACAGTCAACGTCATTCAGTTTCCACTTATCTCAACCGATGTTGCCTCTTGAGCTTGTGGGTGTGGTTGAAGTATGTCTGAAACTTTCTGGCATCCATTATGTTTTCTTGGCGCGATGCGATTGATCTTTCCTTCGCATTGCAAGCCATTACAAAATGGCTCTCTTTCTCGCAGCCTTTCCATATTTGTCTAATGGTAGGACATTTATCTTCATGAGGAAAGGAAAATCCACATTGAAAATATAACAAATTTTTCTTGGGAGACATTACTTTGTGCCTTCCACTTTGTGTTTCAGCTAATTTTTAACACTTAACACTGATTTATTATGGGCCATTTCAGCCCTCCATGTTAATGGCATGTCTGTGAGCTCTTTTTACCATCCTACCAGCCAGGAGTACTCACTCCAAGATGAGTGTCTCTTTCAGCATTCGTCGTCTACTACTCTAAGACGCATGGCCTCTTCATTGTTGAACAGATTGAACTTGCAATGCTTGATGGGAGAATCGATTAGTTCTAAAAACCCAAGCATCATTTCACAAGTTTTCTGCCTTTATTGACTAAAATGTACCTTCCATAATCTATATTTGACACTGGATTGTACTTGGTGTCTAACTTCTTTTTGATTTCACAGTATGTCACTTCATCGCCGCGTGGTATGTTCTTTATTACTCCTTCTCCCATCAAATTCTAGATAATTTATGACCTTTTTGTCCTTGGCTTCTTCCACACATCAATGAAATTATCAAAAGATTTGATACGGGCAGTCCATCTGTTGCAAATGTTTTGGGTTTTTGCAGTAACGAAAGGAGCTTGTGGTTTTAGGTCTATGGCAGCATCATAGCCTGTGGAACCTTCTGCTGTCTGGAGTTTCTGCTGCCCACTTGGCCCAACATCTTCATTAAGCACTAGCCGTGTTCTTACATTTGGGTTCTCTTGTTCGCTTTCTTGTTCTGAGGCACGGTCTTCTTCTTTGGAGGTGAGTAGCAGCTGTTTCATGCATGGCATCTTCCCCACTCTCACCTCTTTGTAGTGCAACTGGTTTCTACTGTCTTTAGAATTTCTTTGCTTCCATTTTTTCCCCTCTTTTAGCACAGCCTTTCATTTGCCTATCACAGTCTTTAGTGCTTCTCTGTACCTAGTTGTCGCTGTCTTTAGTGTTGTCGTAGTGTATGAGTGACGGCTCTGTGTTAGGCTGTGATGCAGTAACTCCTGGCTCCACTTCTGGCTGAGGAAAAATATTTTTTATAAGGCGTGTTACTGACTGGAGTGGCGCTTTGACTCCACATACGCCAACCATCAGTTTTTCACTTCGACTGAGGCACAAGTGGCACATACCAGCAGTATTCTGGACCACAGCAAACTCTCGGGGAGAGCACTCTCAGCTCTTCATGTTTTCGTGTTTACATAATCCCCTATCTCGTCACCAGCTGTAGCCTCCTCCCCAGCCCATGTACATGATCAAACCACACATGGTGTTCGGTATTACACGTCTTTATTCTCCAAAATTTAACCATTAACTGAACGTACCACGTCATTTCTTAACCACACCCAATCACTTACATCACTCTTCTATGGAGTCTGTCAGGGACCGGAGTGGACCCGCTATCTTTAGAATACACAACACTACAAGTATGTTAAAACATCATTAAAGAGCTATTTAAAAAAAAGAGAACTTCTTAACTCATTAAACTAAGGCATATCTTGTGCCTTAATCTGTCTGGATCTTTCTATGGAATTTGATAACGTCAACCATGAGGTACTCCTTGAAGGCTTGCAACTGTCAATTGAAATCAATAGAATTGCATTATCTTGGATTTCCACCTTCTTCCTAAACTGCACTCAACAGGTCAAACTAAACCCTTTCTTCACCATATGCTGCAATTCCTTCTGGGTCCCACAAGACTCAACTTTATCACTCATGTTGTTCACCGTATACATACTATCACCAGGAACCTTGACTTTAAGGACCTAGGATCTCATATACAGAAAGCCATCTACATACAAAGCTTGATAACAGTTCAGATAAATCTCTGAATTCTTATAGTGCTTATCTCAGCTTCAACGATGGATGCAGATGTGACTGAGCCTTAACAGTGAGAAAACAAAAATTCTGTGAATGGGATCTGTGTCTCCGAAACAACTTTCATCTGTCTTACCGTAGTCTTTGGATACCCATCTCTAACTAGTACAAAAAGCCAGGAACCTGGTTGTGCTGTTTGATAGCAGCTGCTCTTCCATTCCTTACATAAACTCTGTTACAAAAGCTGTCTTTCACCATTTGCACTTACACTTGTGTGTTTTTCCTCTTCTCCACCTCACCCAGAAACTTGCCATGTTGGTAGCAGTGGCGATATTGCACCAGCTATTGCACCAGCTATTGTAACACCCTGTACACCAGCCTACTTAATGTGCACTCAAACATTATCCAAATAACAAAAACACCACAACAGCAGCCACTCACGTTCTGGTCCTTCACATTTTTCCTGTGTAAACCAAATTTTAAAAACATAAAGTTTTTTATATTTAAAATAAATACTTCAATCAAACTTTGAAAAATCTATATTTTACTATGCAAATATTCAAAAATTATAAAAACTGTCTTTATCCATCAATAAGTAATTATAACATAATTCAATTTTCAAACATTTTAAAATAACTTTTGTAAATATGTATCATGTGATCTGAGCTTCAACCAAATCCTGCAAAAAGAACGGTAGTTCAAGCCCTTGTAGTATTGTGGATGGACTATTGTAATATACTCTATTTGGGGACCTCTTAGGGCAGGCTACTAATGCTCCAAAGGGTACAAAATGCAGCAGCATGACTGCTCCTGAATATTATAGACGTGATTCGATGGGGTCAGCCCAGATACAATTTCCTTGGCTCCCTATTGAGCAGAGGATCTCCTTCAAAGCCATGTGCTTTGTACATAGAATCGTCAACAAAACAGGCAACTGTTATCTCTCTTCTCCGAGCTGGTGTTTGAGATCATCTGGAACTGGTTTCATCAGAATCCCCAAATTTCACAGAACACGTCTACTCTTGGTGGTAGTTTCTATAGGTTTTTGGCAACCAAACAGTGGAACCAGCTCCCACTCAATCTTAAATTAGAACCCTCTGAAGTCCTTCTTCCGAAACAAATGAAAACTTGGGGGCAGATTTACAAGCCCCTTGTGACACATTTACGCCGATGTTGCGTCACTTCTGTGATGTAACGGTGGCGTAAATCATGCGCCATGTTGCGCCGTATTTACAATGTGACGCATCTAGGGGATGCATCATGTTGCAAACCCCTGCACCCCATAAAACCTGCATCAGGTTTCATGTGGGCGTTCCAGCGCAGGGTGGGCGTTCCCTCGCATGTACGCTTCGTAAAAGTGACACAGTGAAATCTACAAGATTTCACAGAGTCAATTTAAAGGCAATGCTGCGTCAAAACCCTGACCCTGCTTGAAGCAGGCGTAAGGATTGACACAGCATGGTAGGCATGGTGCAGCCCCGAGCCTTGCTGGAGCCGTGTCACACTTGCGACACGACTCCAGCAATGCGCCGCATTTCCGCCTGGGTTGCGACAGGCATCTGCCCATCCGTGCGCCACAGCGCGCCGCATTGTAAATGCGGCGCACGGGTAGGCAGTTGCGTCGCAACTCTTCTGGCGCATCCCTGCTGATTAGCAGAGATGTGCCAGAAGTCATAAATCTGCCCCTTGGCTTTTTAGAAATGGCCTTGTCCACTAACAATGCAGGTATGCCCGTTATCTGACTGACAGCTGCAATCCAGCACGGACACTCTGGATTGGAGTAACCATGTGCTTTATAAAATGCTAACATAATATCACATCTACGAAATTAATGTGGTTAAATATCTTCATTTTTCTCTTTAATATGTATATATGTTTCAAAAGCTACAAAATTGCGAACAAAATATTAAGAAATTTAAATTTTACAGAAGTAAAGTACATTTGGAAACACATATACTAAATTAACAAAAGTTAAATATATTACATTTTAACAAGGTAATTACTTAAAGATATAAGAAAAATAATTAAAGAATTGTAAAAGAAATCTTAAAAAATAAACTTAACTTGTGGGACCTACATGTAGCATTCTATCTTCAGTTCTGAAAACATTGGAATAAGTAAACATCATGTGTAGTGGAACACGTTTACTAATCAAATACAGACCAACAAACAATGAAGTTACTAAATATAATTAAGAAAGAACATATGAAATAGTTCCAGTCCTAGGGTAAGTCTATATAATGGGGGAGCATATTTACAAAACCATTCAGGTCCAACAAACATTGAGGCAATTGTATATAGTTGGAAGGGAGTATTTACTATACCAACTCCGGTCCAACAAATATTGAGGTAATTGTATATCACTGGGAGAGGGATTTTCATGATTTTATCACTATCACCTGTGAGGGTATCCTTGTACTAAAACAAACAGTTCTTCAGCTTATTGTGTAATTCAGGAAAAAAGGAGGAGGTTCTGATGTGGGAGCCTGCTGTACAGTTTAGGAGTGATGTAATAGAACATCCTCCTGATCTGGTTCTGTGTATGTGTGGGATGTGTGCGAGTCGGAGTCCACCTGAGAAGAGTTATCTGGTGGTTGGTAGAAGTAGATGCAACTGTTCAGGTAGGTAGGGCCTGATTTGTGTAGTGCCTTGGATGAGGGTGTGAGGAGTATCAATGAAGTTTGTTTCTGTATCGGGAGCCATTGCAGTTTCCTGTGATTTGATGTGATTTGATTTCTGTATGGGAGGTTAACGATAAGTCTGACTGCAGAGTTCTGTATGGTTTGTAGTTTAATTGCTTTGTAACCCCGGCATACAGGGCGTTCCCATATTCCAACTTGCTGGTGACTAGGGCGTGAGCAACAGTTCTATCATTGCTTGGAAGCCCTTTGAAGATCGTCCTTAGTCTCTTCAGGGTTGCAGTGATCAGAATGCAGCGACATCATTGACATGTGCTGTCATATCCAGATTGTTGTTGATGATTATCCTGGGGTTCCTAGTGTGAGATCTGAGTGTGGGTCTGAGTTCAGGCTGTCATCATTTGGAGGTCAATGGTGAGGTGTTCTTGCCAAAGATCACTGCTTCTGTCTTGTTGGTGTTAATCTAGAGACAGTTGGTTTTCACCCAGTTACTGACTCTGCTCGATGCAGTAGGAAAACTTTGAGATATGTGCATATAATTGGAAGTGAGGGCTAGTTTACTAATCTAGCATCATCCCAACATATTTAGAGGTAATCACATATACGTCTGAGGGCATATTTACTATTCTAACTGCAGTCCAGCAAACATGAAGGTAATTGCATATTACTAGGAAAGCGGCATATATTTTCTTACTCACCTCCAGTTTCACAAATATTGGGATAAAGGCATATAAATGGGGGATGGGCATATTTACTATTCAGACTCCAATTCAGCAAACATTGAAGCAAATTCATATAATTAGGCAAGGGGAATATATCTTCTATTCTAACTCTAGTCCTACAAACATTGAGATATACACATATGAAGAGAAAGGCATATTTACTATTGTATCTCATGTCTACAAAATATTGAGGTAATTACATGTAATTGAGGGAAGGGTATTTGCAATACTAACTCCAGTCCTACTAACATTGGAATAAGTGCATATAATTTAGTGGTTGGGATATCATATTTTTAACCTAACTATCTTCCTATAAACATTATATTAAGTGCATATAATGTTGGTGTTTAACTCATGTTCAGTAAGCATTGGAATACATTTATGTATTTGGGAATGTCACAATTAATTAAATAACTTATGATAAAACCATTATTTTTTTAAAATATTTTAAAACTTGAAATTAAAAAGGCATAACATTAACCCTACACATCTTGAAACAAATGAAACTAATTTGGACATTTGGCACATTTTAAATAAATGTGGAAAAAAGAATATAAATTACAATTGTTTTTTAAATGAAAGATTTTTATTTTCAAAACTTAGTTTGTGAATTCAATTAAAGAGGTACATTTACACAAGAAATGTATTTAAAATATTTTGAAAAATGTTTCACATTATGTATTAAGTATTTTTTTATTAAAACAAAATTGTAATTTTTTAACATTATGAAAACATCATAAAATGTTTCTGATAAAAATACTTTATCTAAAAACTATTATTTTTATTTTTTTTAAATAAAAATGCTTCCAACCCTTTCCCTCAATAAAATCTGCAACTCCTTAAACAAAATCCAAAACCCAGCAACCCATAAAGGAATTAAAAGTAAAAATGTTATAACATATATTTTACAATATTACTCACAATTTAAATCAGTGAAGTCATCAGTGATGTCTTTTGGGATGTCATTAGTGATGTCACTGACAATGTCATAAGTGATGTAATATGTGAGGTCATAAGCATTGCATTGGGGGCCATGATTTATAGTTAGCTCAAGTAACTATAACTGCTGAATTATGGCCCCAGGGACCCCTTCCCCAGGATCCGGGGTTTCATTAAAAAAAAAATGTAAAAAGAATGGTGGGGGTTGCATGGCCCCCCTTTCCTGGGCTGATTTTGGCCCTTTGACCACATCCCTCATGGCCTGCCCTTTATTTTAGGTTTTTATAAAACAAGGGAGAGACCCCATCCCTGGGATCTGACCACAATCTTGGGTGCCTTGGGCAGACCCAGGGCACCTAGTTATTCACGTTGGGGACCTGCCAGAGTCGGCATTGCTTTACCTCATGAAAGTGAGAGCATTTTTCTGCTCTTCCTTACACGAAGCAGAATAGAGTTTGCTATGGCTTGGTAGAAGCGGGAAGCTCCCTCCAAGCCATAGGAAACAGCTACCTCCCGAAGGTGGGCGCCTTGGGAGGTAGCAGAAGTCAACCCTGGGGGGTGGCATTCCCCAGGGCCATGTATGGCTCTTCCAGGAGGGCTGTGCATCTTCTGTGCAGCATTTGTTTTAGCCCCGGGAGGTGGTGGTCCCCGGTTATGAGGGGCAATTACAGACCCCATTTTTATGTCATTGTAGCCTTAGGAGTCTTGTGCTGGCCGTAACACGAGCTCCTATTGACAAATGGAAGAGTCTGTTAATCCTCAAGGTCCTGCCAAACGGTGCAGGGATTAACAGAGGGGAACAATAGGTGCCTCTTCGGCCCGCAATTGGATGCTGCAGGGAGAAGGGGGCCATGCTAAGGGCCCCCAAACTTGCATTCCAACAGACTTTCTATGTCATAAAGCCGGGCATGGGAGCCTGTCGGAAACCAAGTATTGTAATCCGGATGGCAGAAATGCCATCCGTTGGATTATGTGCTGGTCTCTGACTGGCCGACGGGCTCCTTGAGCCGCCAGAAGCCCGCTGGAATGACCGGCCAGTTTCAGTTTTGACCACATGCATTGTAATGCAGCGGGCGGAACTGAAACCGCAATAAGGTTTGGAAAGCCTCTGACCTGTGGTCCTAGGCTTTCAGAGCCTCATCATAATACTGCCCTTAGTAGTCAACATACATGTTTAGAGATCTCCCTGTAGAAAAGGTAGGAGTGCTGGAGGTAGAGATTTCCGACCGTAAGTTTGTGAATACATAGTTTAGTAGTATTACTGTTATACCACTTAGTGTTCTGCAGAATGCAGTTTGTGAATTGGGTGGCTTTTTATATGGAGCTCACTAGGCTAAATCACTCTTGATCACCCCCTCAGAGATCATGAACATTACCCTATCAGATCATGTCTAGATGTCATCAGCTAAAGCCAGCAGCTAGACCATGAGTTGACATACTGAAGCAATTCAAAGACAGTTGACTCCACATCAATAGACACGAGAAACAATTGTGAAAGGTTCAGTGCTTTATGATTGTAAATGATATTTAAGAAGTAAACACCGTAACATAATAAGACTCATTTTAAGTGGTTATTAGAGCACAACCGATGGCCATCTCTTCAGCTCTTTACAAAGCAAAAGTGGTGAAGATCCGTGCACCTCACGTAGATTGGCACATGAAGGTCATAACCATTCTGAGACTAAAAAGCAGGAGATTGATGACCTAGAACATCTCATTAAGCTGGAGGAAGTCCTTTCCTGTACACCTCAAATTTGAGAAATCCCCTGTATACGGCACCTTCACTGAATCTGCTAATAAAACATGTAATCTTGTCAGATTGTAACTAGATCTTTAAAACTTTTGTGAAACAAGGCATGATAGCAAAATGCATAGTGGAATTCGAGGTAATGGCATGCCCCAAACAGTTAAACATCACACACTTTGTAGTTCATACATCACCATCTTGCTACTTAACATAGATGTGAAAACGTCATTGGTTTCTTTTCAGCTAGACTGAGGCTAGTCATTTTGGGTTAAGTAAAACCTGTCTAATCTGTCTCCATTGTGGAGTGCAACAGCAGTGACAGCACAAAAAAGTGATGCATTTCACAATCAATATCCATAGAACGTAAAAACATGCAATCCTAATATTAGGTGCTTAAAAACATTTGGGGCTCGATTTCGATGGCTGGTGGACCCCAACAACTAGTTTGTCGGTTGAGGTCCGACCGCCATCTGCTGCTGCCGTCTGACTGACGCACTACAATGCATGCGGTCGGAGGCAGCAGGTGGATGGACCATCCAACCCTTTCCAACCTGCTCAAGAAGCCAGTCGATGCATTGGAAACACTTCATAATCCCTTAATGACAGTGGCTCATGCTGTCTTGATTATGATGTTGGTTTCTGACAGCCATCCCATGTCAGCCTTTCCGACATGGAAAAGCTGTTGGAAAGTGACATTGGGGGCCCCTAGCAAGGCCCTTTTCCCTTCTGGCCCTACACAATGGGGCCAGAGGGGCACAACATCCTGCATCGTGGCCACAGAGTGCAGGGATATTTGAAAACATCATTTTTTCTATGAAAGCTTGTGCTGCTGGCCTTTTCCAACTACTGCACAAGCTTCCATTGATAAATTGATGTTTCCGACCACTCTGTGGGTGGTCACATCCAAATAATGTGGTCGGAACTGCCGAACTGAGTTTGGGCAGTTCCCAATCCGCAATGGACATGTCCGCCTGACATTGTAATTAGGCCCTTAGTTGGGTAAACTTGAGGCACACTCTAGAAAAAGTCTTTGTGGTCATAAGTTCAAAGAAATTTGAACCCTATAAAATGTTGTCTTCAGTCCGAACAGATGAGGAACAAGATCAGATATGCTCCTTCTCCCACCTTCTCTTTGCTGTTACATTAGAAATGTTAGAAGAAATTGTCTGTATCAATATTGAAATAAATAAATTCAAGATAAATAATGAACTGTACTAATTACTGATGTACCTAGATGACATTCTGGTCAAACTCACCAAACGGGTTAAGTCTGTTCTGCAAATGACACAGGAATCAAAGGAATATGAAGACAGTGGGGGTCATTAGGATGGCGGGCGGACTTACAGCCTGATTCATGAAGCGAAATAGCGCCCGCAATGGCTGCGAAAATGCAATTGCGGGTGCAAAATACGGAATCGGCATTCAAGAACAAAATAGCGAATTCGCAAACACAGAATAGCGATTATAATAGCGATTACGCTATAATAGTCGCAGAGTCCCGGTAGTCGAGCATTAGCGATACGGAAATAGCGACCAACCACGGAATCTGCGAAATGAATAGCGAAACGCAATATATTCTCAATCGGCATTCATGAAAAATATACAATAGCGGAAAACCCCAAAATCGCAATTTTGCGCGGCGCAAATTAAGGACAACTCAAAGCAGGTGGTAACCATAAAAGCCATGATTAAGAAAAATTTGAAAAACAGTTGGCCAATCACCAACAGGTCCAGGCCTGACCAATCACACATAAGGACATTCAGCAGCAGCATTAGGCGTTCCACAATGCCATGAATGTACATGGTGGTGAGGCGGCGAAGGCTACAGCGAGCAGCACGGAGGAGACGCATGAGGCAGGAAAGGATTTACCGGCAGCGGGTCACCTTGCTGGGCCAAACCAGAGAACAGATATATGCTAAATACAGGCTGAATGGGGAAATGATCATCTGGCTGATACATGAACTTGACCCCCTCATGCAGCACCCAACAAGGCGGAACAATTCGGTGGCTACACATGTGCAGGTATTGTGCAGCCTGCACCTCCTGGCCTCCGGCAGTTTCCAGGGCATAGTAGCGGCTGCTGGGGGGATATCCCAGCCCACCATGTCACGCTGCCTCCACACTTTCGTTGACGCCATGCTCACCCAGCTCCACCGCCACATCACATTTCCCACGAGCCAACAACGAATTGGACCTGACAAAACTTCAATTTTACAATGTAGCCCATTTTCCCCATGTCCTCGGCTGCATAGACTGTACCCACGTCGCCATCTGCCCACCAGCTGCCACGGAGTATATGTACCGCAACAGGAAGTCCTACCACTCCCTCAACATACAGATGGTCTGCAATGCCAAGACCATCATCACTGACATTGTCGCCCAGTACCCAGGGAGTACCCATGACTCCTTTATCTTCAGGCACAGCGGACTCCACACACGACTGCTCAGGGGAGAGTTTGGGGAAGGACACCTACTTGGTAAGTACACTTTGTCGACAATGTCACATTGCAATGAAGTCACTGCGCTGCACAGGCAATCAACATCTGCTCCTCTCATTCAGGTGACAGTGGCTACGCCCTACGGGAATACCTCCTGACCCCTTACCTCAACCCTGCCACACCTCAGCAACGGCGCTACAATGTTGCGCACATCCGGACAAGGAACTGTATAGAAAGGACATTTGGCCTGCTCAAGAGCAGGTTCCGTATACTGCACAAGACAGGTGGGGCCATGTATTTCAGTCCTGCTGCCTGCTGCCGCATTGTGGCTGTCTGTGCAATGCTTCATAACATTGCAACCAAGCGCCGGATACCTGTTGAGATCTCAGGCAGTGAATCAGAAGGGGACGACCGGCCACCAGCACATGCGCACCATGCACGCGGGGAGAACCCAGCTGAAGGCCACAGACGTCGCAACCACATCACAGCGAACAATTTCTAGCCCACCCTCTACCCCCACCCCACATATCACAATTGCATGCAAAATGTAATGATCACACAAGGCTAATGTGTGCAGCAAAATAAATATATTTGTTTCATTCACAAGAAAAAGGTAATCAGTACAACTATTTACAACCAACAGTATTCCTTCATACTGCAGTGTGCCAGTACATGGCAGGCTTATAGTCAGCCTGTGCCAGTGTTTTTCGGACAGAGTCAAGTGCGCCTCCTGCGCGTTATGCCCAGCCGCCTCTGAGGCTCATCCTCCTCCGGGGCACCTGTACCAGGTGTTGCCCTGGTGCTGCGCCTAAGTGGCGGGACTAGTGTTGCAGATTGGCTGCTGACGCTTGAAGCCCCCTCACTGCCATCGTCACCCCCTACAGTGGCAGGTAGAGCTGGAGGGTCTAGTGCCGTCACCGCGGTGGTTAGGTGCTCCAGGACCCTGGTGATGTCCTCACAGCACTGAACTAGTTGGTGCTGCTGTGTGAGTGACCGGCGTGACAACTGGGAGGTGGCATTTGCAGCCACATAATTTGACCGGCTGTAGGAGGCCAGCCGGCTCATGAGCTGGTGGTGGCGCCGGCTTGCTGCCCTGCGCTGCTTGCTCATCGCAGCAGTGTTTGCCTCCATGGCTGCAGTCATGCGGCCCATGGCCGCCGTCATGCGGTCCATGCGGTCTCCCACTCCCGCCACATTGCGCCCAATTTTGTGCAGCTGGAGCTGTATGGCACCTTGCTGCTGTGACTGGCGCTGATGGATCCTGAGCATGCGCCTCTCTACGCTCAAACAGGCATGGCGCTGTCCATTGCCCCTCCTGCTGATTGGAGCTGTGGTGTGACGGTGAGAACTCCCACGCCTGCTCTGCTGGCCTGTCACAGTGGCTGGCCGCTGTGTTGCCGCTGTCGCAGGCCCAGATGACGTAGCACCGGCTGCAGGTGGTGTCACAGCAGGCGTTGCTGGTGCGGCAGGGACTGGAGGCACATTAGTGGGGTGCCTGGCTCTGGCTGCGGGTGGGATGGCAGATGCAGAGGCCACAACGGTGGGGGGCCTGGCTTTGGCTGCGGGTGGGATGGCAGATGCAGAGGCCACAACGGTGGGGGGCCTGGCTTTGGCTGCGGGTGGGATGGCAGATGCAGAGGCCACAACGGTGGGGGGCCTGGCTTTGGCTGCGGGTGGGATGGCAGATGCAGAGGCCACAACGGTGGGGGGCCTGGCTTTGGCTGCGGGTGGGACGGCAGATGCAGGGGCCACAACGGTGGGGGGCCTGGCTGCTGGTGTTGTTGCAGCGGCAGGGGCTGGTGCCTGGGTTTCCGGTTGTGAATCCTCCTCCTGGGCCTCCTCATCTATCTGCAGCCTCTCGCTGTCACTGCTTTCTGCGCCACCTGTGAGGGTAAGTGGATACTCATTAGTTGCATGTGACTGCCAGACGTGCTGATGTTACATGCATGCTGGGTGACATTCCCTGGATGGCTGTGGATTTGCGTACTTTGGAACCTGTCTGGCTGCATTGTGGTACTACTACATTGTGGACATACTACTTCTCCCACAATGCTTCAGGGCATTCCCTGATGCGCAACAAAGGCATGACTAAGGGCCAATAAGTGAGCCTATTTGGTCAGGGACGGTCATAGGGGACAGGGTCGCAGTCGCATGCCACTTACCTTGGGTGTCTTGGGTGGGGCGGGAGGAGTCCAGAGGTGTGACGCCAACGCACGCCTCCCTCTCAAGGGTGTTCTCGACCTGGTCCTCCAAGGGTGTGTTGGGAGGGACTGTCGGTCCGCCACCTCCAGTGCCCGATGCCTCTCCAAGGCGCTCCGCCACCCTCTCCTTGGCACGACCTCGGAGGTCATACCATCGCTTCTTGAGCTCCTCCAATGACCTATCGGCCACACCCACGGAGTTCACGCTGGAGGCTATTCCCAGCCAGATCCTCCGTTTGTCTTGCTCTGGGACCTTCCTGGAGTTGATCCCGAAGAGTCTGTCGTGGTTGGCCACCACCCCTTCTATCAGGTTCTCGAGCTCCTGCTCTGAGAACTTCAGCTTCCTCTTACGCCCTGCGCTGTTGCTGGGGCCAGGAACAGGTTCCTCAGACATGGCAGCAGTTAGGTCGCTAGTAAAGTCGTTAGTGAAGTCGCTATCACTAGTTTAGCTGCTGCTTTCCGACTTGCTCCCTCGAAGGTTTGCCTCACTGTGGTGTTTGGGGGTGGGAACTGCCTGCTTCCTGGTTGTGATGTCATCACTGTGCTCGAAAAGCGACTTCCCGTTTTCCCGATCGCACGAGATTGCGAGTCGCATTCCCGATCGCACGAGATTGCGAGTCGCATTCCCGATCGCACGAGATTGCGAGTCGCATTCCCGATCGCACGAGATTGCGATTCGCCGGGAATAGCGATTTTTCTGCGTTTTTAGTTAGTCGCTAACGGATTTAGCGCCCGCGTGCGAGTCGCTATTTTTTTCCCGTAATGTACATGAATGCCGTTTTGCGTGTCCTCAATAGCGAGTCGCTATGAATCGCTTTTAGGGCCACGCAAAACGGCCCGTACATGAATCAGGCTGATAGTCTGCCCGCCATCCCATCGGTGACTGTAACCGCTCGCCATAAGGGCGGGGGTCCCGTGGGGGGTATAAGGATGCGCCCACCACAGTGGCGGGCGCATCCTGTATTTTTAGCATTGTGGCGGGCGGTGTTCTCAGCACCGCCCGCCACAATGCTAAAAATGCATGTGACGCATTTACATAAACAAAGCGGCAGGCACCGCGCGGTGCCTGACGCTTTGTTTATGTAAATGCAGGGGGGTACCACAGATACCCCCCGTGTGCACCCCCACCTCTCCTTCACTTTGGGGGCCCACAGGGGGCCCCCAGAGTGAAGACGCATGCCCGCCACAGAAAGGCATCCAACTTAACCCATGGTAAAATGGCTGGCGGTGTCTAATAGACACCGCCACCATATTAAACCTTTTCCGCCCCGGCCGCAAGGCGACCGGGCGGAAAAGCGGCGGACGGTCTGTCCGTCCGCAGCGCTCCACCCGCCATACTAATATGGCGGGGGTCATTTAGCTGAGGATGGCGGGCGGATTGCCCCCGCCAGGCCAGCGGTGGCTACCGCCAGCCTGGCTGGGGCAATCCGCTCGCCATCCTAATGAACCGCTTAGGGTTCAAAGACAACTTCCAGAAATCCCAAGAACATTGTCATACCCCTTGAGCTGGGCCTTTTCTAAACATGCTCACTGGAACAAATGGTGACCGCTAACTGATCCATTTTTGCAAGCTTCCTGGACAGACCTGCAACCTTGGTATATAGTCAGGTTCTCCTGGCTAGGTCATTTCATTTTAGGCATGGACCACAATAAGAAACTGTAGTGTAGTTCCTATATTCCCAATAGGCTCTGCGCATTGGAATAACTTAAACGATAGTTTAGACGTAGGACTGAGGTCGACTAGGTCTCTATTGAATATGTTAGACTTAATTAGGTATGCCAGCTAGCTCATAGGTCACTAGAAACTTTCTCGAGTGAACAGGAAGGTGTTAACTTTCCTGAATAGACAAGAAGGGATTCGTTTCTGACAACCGCATAAACATGACAACTTTGCTCCCTCCAGAATAAGGAGTATATATCCAGAGTCGCGGACACAATAGATAGTTATTTCACTCAGTCAATCGTGCATGCTTAGTTTCACCAGGAGTGTAGAGAAATAGAGAGACGGGCGTTTTCAATAAAAGTGGTTATTTATTGAGCAGTCTTCTTTCTCATGCAAGAGAAGTGAATTGCCACAATTGCAATACTTGTCATAAAGTAAAGTGCATACAGTAAAAGGAGTTTTATGAAATAATACTGTAAAAGCATTGATATGGTTTCTAAGCCATAAGATAATTAAAACGGATAAAAAACATACAATGATAAAAGTTGACTAAACGTACTCAACTGGTGTTTCTAAAATACGCCTACCCCGGTGTACCTAACCTAAGCCTAGTACGTGGGAAGGTTTAAGTGAGATGTAGTTTGAGATAAGATAGGTTTTGCCAAGAATTTGAGTCAATAATTCTCTAAGGGTCTAATCAGCTCCGTACCTTGGTTATAGAATGAAGGAGGTCTTGTATCTCTCTCTCAGGACTCGATCTCCCAGCAACCCGCAAGGGTGACCGGAAAACACTGGAGCTGGATTTCTCGGCAGGAGAAAAGCCAGCGTCTCTCTCAGTGCGTCAATGGGAGGGTCGGCTTCCTTCACCACTCGTTACAGCAGGGCGTCGGGTAAGTAGATAGCCGATCTGCTCCAAACCACTGTGTCTTTGCTAAGGCAGGTGCTGGTATATTTATACCTGGAAGGTGCCGAGTTTGACGTAAGGTTGGACAAAAGACGTCACTAAGAACTCGCAGTTCTTTCAGGACTCCAGGAGTTCTTGGACAAATCAAAACAGAAGCAGGGGGAATTCCCGGGCTGCTGGAGGCTTGGTTTGTTTAAGAACGCATTGTACTGTCTAGGAGTCTATGGGAGTAGCCTTGCCGTATTTGGACTGCATTGGCTATGACTAAATATGGATATGATTCTTATGCCTTTATAAGGATATGATTTGTTATAATCACATAAGGGCATTAATCGGGAATATTTAAATAGGGTCCTAGATACGTTCACAACAAAACATACGACTGGGATAATCATTAAACGATGGGGCACTACATTTTATTAAATTACTTCAAAGGGAATTCCAAACTCCAAAAGAAGAAAGATTTAATTACCGGTACATTCACCATTGGGCATGACAAATGTTGATTAAACTACTCGCATGAAGCCACGTAATTAAATGTGAAATAAGGCTAGGGTTAACAGAAAATAACAAAAGATTGAGTTCTGCCAAGTATGAATTACTTTTAAGGCAAAAGGAAATGGAAGATTGCCTCGGCAATTAAGATGGGAAAAGGAGATAAGCTGGCCCATAACAAGTAAAGAATGAGAACAGATTCTCTCCAGGTCTCAAACTTTGGCACTCTGCCTCTGACAGCTAGAAAAACTTTGGTCAAAATGAACAGCTATTGGCATTATACCACTGGCAAATTGCGTCAGTCATTCACATAGATGCTGATAGCAATGTGTGGGGGGGGGGGAGGTGTACCTTGACACACCTGATAAGAGACTGCCCACAACTCCAGATATACTGGAAAGATGCCATATAACTTAAGTTTTACACATCTATTCCAAGATTTCCCATTTACACACTACTGGGATTGCTGATTAGACTTACCTTCGCCCATAGTGTAAGATGAAGACATCAACTATTCAGGAATAGCAATATCATTTGAGAAATATCTTGTGAAAGGAGAAGGTAGCCCTAGTGATTGCTAACAACAGTGAGAAATGCTGGGAAGCCTAGGCATCTATCTTGGTATTCCTGCCCACAGGGTTCATGGAGCTTTCCCGCCACAGATTTCCATTTTTTTCAAACGTCTCTGAAGCCTCCTAGAAGACGTCTTTCATAGTGAAGGAAAATAGGGGTCTATTCAAATCTTTATTTCGGCATTACGCCATAAAAGAACAATTTAAACATTGCATTTCAATAAAAATTACATTTCAATAAAAATAGAGACAATCACTAAAAAAAAAAAAAATGCATTCTATATAACTGTGCAACACATGTTGGAAAATACATGGAGCATGACAATAAAAATCATATGAGACGGGAGGACACCTCAATAGTTCTATAAGCAAATTCAATTATATAGTGCAATTAGTGCTAATATAAACAAAATCAATTCCATAGATTAAGACCAAAATAATAGAAATTAGATTCACAGCTGAAGGCCCATTTTTTTCCTACGGTAGCAAATAGAAAGTAGAAATCTGCTAACACTAAATATAATCTGTTGTGAAGTGTTAGTAGTCAAAATTCTCAGAGCCTGATCGCAGGACCTCAAGCCTAATAGAAGGCATATCGGTTTAATCCATCTTTTCCTTTCATGGGCATAGATAGGACAAAAAAAGAGAATGTGCTGCACATTCTCATTTTGGTTGTTTTCACAAAGTGAGCAAACTTTGTCCAATACCTCAGCCGATGGGTCACGGTTCCTTGCCCAACGTGCCAAAGTTGATTTTAATAAAAGATTTCCATATCTAAACTTTAGAAATAGTGTCTTGGCAAGTGGGGGCTCTATTTCGTCCATAAAGGACTCGTAAAAGGATTCGTCCTTAAAACTCAAAAATTTTGATACTAATGAACCACTAGTACTGATATTTACAGTCATATTTGCTACATAGGACCAAAAAGCTTTTTTCAGGACTAATTTGGGATTAGGTGGTAACCGCTCGGGATACTCCCAAAAGTGTTTCAGGCCTATAAGGTTAAGCCAAGTCCTAACATGTGTGAACCAGGGGATTTTTTTGTTACTATCCAACCCCAAGATCTCTATCAGCCCTTCTCTGTATGCTTGAAGCTCAGAGACGTGCCACAATCTTACCCAGAGCATAAGCGGTCTAATAAGAACATGATGGTCAGTTCTTTTAAGATCAAGGTCCAATTGCAGAGGTACTAATGGGGTTCCTCTCGGAACCCTAACCAAGCTTCGCATAAAGTTGTTGTCGTGGATACTAAAAGTCTCCTTAGAGCCTGGCCCCCACAATTCAGCACCATATAGCACTGATGATTGAACCTTAAATTTAAAAAGTTCCATAACGGGACGCACCGCTTTACTGGTGCTTAAGCTTTGCTCTCTGAGTATTGGTTTAACGTTCTGAGCAAATAACAATTTGCTTTTTTCCAATTGTGCTTTCCAGGTGAAGTTGCAATCAAGCATCACCCCTAAATAAGAAAAGTGAGGCACAGATTCCAACTTTATCCCTTTTAAAGTTAGGCAACCCTTATCTGGTTTGATTGGATTAAGGGCCATGTATTTCGTTTTTTTTACGTTGATCTCTAGCCCCTTTTGACAACAATAATCGTTAAAAGTATTCAATAAAATCTGCAAGCCGTTTTTTGTTTGGGATATCAGAATAGTATCATCAGCAAACAATAGAGATGCTACCCTTTCGCCATTCAATTTAGGTGCGTCATTTTTACATTTGTCTAAGTAAGAGGGAATATCATTCACGAAAATAGAAAATAGAGTGGGGGCCAGAACGCATCCCTGGCGAACTCCACGTTCGATTGGAATTTTCCGTGATAATTCGCCATTTTGTCCCCATCTAATTCTCGCAAAGTTCCCATCGTGTAATTTTATAATTTGAGCTACTATATTGTTTGGCATACCCGCTGCACTCAGCGTCTTCCACAGAAGATCACGTGGCACCAGGTCGAATGCTGCCCTTAAATCAACAAAGGCAACATACAAGTGGGCCTTCTTTATCATTACGTACTTCCAATAGAGGCAGCAGAATCTAAAGCACTGATCTATACTGATCTATAGTGCTGACTTTAGTTCTGAACCCGGCTTGAAATTTGGTCAAAAATGAATTTTCGTCCAACCAATTACTCACTCGTAATAAAATATGGCGTGAGTAGATTTTCTGAAGGATGTCCATTAAGCTTATTGGGCGATAATTACAGGGATCCTTCCTGTCTCCTTTTTTTAAATATTAAAACAATTTCAGCTCCTTTCCAACTTTCAGGAAATTCTAAGCTTTGAGATAGTTTGTTGCATAGATAATTGATATATGGTGCCCATATTTTCAAGTCATGCTTGTAAAGATCCCCGGGGATTTTATCCAAACCTGGGGCTTTCCCAGTTTTAACTTGGCTTATGGCCAGCTCTGTTTCCCCCAAGGTAAAGACCAGCGGATCTACTGGAAGTTCATGACTTGCTTCAGTCGATGCTGTATAAGGGTCATCATATTTCGTATACAAATTGGTAAAGTGGGTTACCCAGGTTTGCTCGTCTAGGAATGTGTCTTTAACCACCCTTCCTACCTTGTTCCCATTAGCTATCAACTTCCAAAAAACTACAGTGTCTTGTGATCTTGCAGCTGACAGCAATTCCGCCCACTTTTCTTCCTCCCACGCAATTTTCGATGTCCTTTGGGTAGTTTTATAGTTACTTCTAGCTTTTTTAACATCCAGTTGCGACTTGGATTTAATAGCGATTAACATTTCCCTCTTAGACTCTCTACACGATCTGTCGTACCAAGGCTTGCTGTGAGACAAGTTCTGAGTCCTCTGCTGGGGTTTTTTAGGCATTTTAGTTACCAATAGTTTTATTTTTTGGAAAAACTCCTGATGTAAGGTCAGAAAAGGAGTTCTTGCTTCCTCCTCAGGAGTTAAACTTAGATATGTAGCAAAGGTCCCTGCAAAAAGTGAGTATATTTCGCTCAAAATATCACCATGATCCAAAATAAATGGCCATTTTAGCGATCTCCTGTTGTTACTGATATGAATATCATTACCATCCCCAACACCCCCCTCAAAGGGGAGTGGAGGAGAAGGATCGCTAAATAAAGCAGCGTTTAGTGACAAATTTAATGGAAAGTGATCACTTTCTGCCCTCTCCATTATTTCAAGATCTATGAGATACGACCAAAAAGAGATGGAAACTATTGCAAAATCCAAGATGCTCCTATATGTATTCCTACTAAAGGTTGGTTTTTTTATGGTGTCGGACGGTAACCGGCCGTTACAGGCCCTAAGGTGATGCTCTGTACATAATTTGATCAGTTGGAGAGCCAGAATGGAACATTTCACAGATTTGCTGCTCCCGAGGAGGGGGATTTTATTTGCCTGATCTTCCTCCTCAAAAATCTCACTTATGCCCAACACAGGTTCATAGTTACAATTGAGATCCCCAGCCAAGATGACAAAATCCTCCCCAGGATCCAACCCCCTCAAAAAGCAATCCAACTTAAAAACAGTCGAGGATTCCTTTGATGACGGCGTTGGCCTATTATAGATATTTATTAGGAATAATTTATTCCCATTGGAGGTAGTTATTTTTAATGCTAGGATATCTACAGAATTTGTGTCTATCACCTCAATATTAACCCTTAGATTGATCTTTGTCCAGATCAGGAGGCTTCCAGACGGCCTACCACTTCTGGATGGGATTGCTCCAATACCAAAAGTCTTGTAGCCCACCCTGTGGGGAGTGTCGACTGCCCAGGTCTCCTGAAGTAAGCAAAAATCAAAGGATTCCATAAATGCAGCCCAGTCAGGATCCCTCAAATTGCTAGCAACCCCAGCTACATTCCAGCTAACAAGCTTAACTGAAGTCCCCAGTGCAGAAGACATAACAGTATTAACCCTTGGCATCTCATCACCAGTATATGTTACTTGTTGGATTCCCGAAGATATTCCCTCAGAAGGTGAGTGTCTTAAAGTACGAGTTAGTTCTACCTGTTCTTCAGGAATATTATCGTTACATGTTGCATTTTTTTCCAAAGGTCGAGATACAACAGTTGGCAATAGATTACACTCAGTTCCAACCCCCATTTCAGTATGGTTCCTTGAGTCCCCTCCCTCATCCCCCCCACTCGAAAAACTTCAATCGCAACTATCAAGGCCACTGAAAACATCAAAACGATTGGACGTTTCAAGTGGCGTGAAGGGTTTCAGATGGTCCATCCTTCTGTCTTGAAAGTCATGAAAGTTATGATGTCTAACTGGGACAGAGTTCCATCCCAAGGGGTCTGGGACTGTTACAGGGCAAGGGGCACAAGGTATGTTTCTCATACCCTGATAGATCGGGGGGTACTGAGCATATTGACTACTCCCAACATTCTGTACAATTGAATAATTAAGTGGCTGAGTTTGAGTTGATCCCTGTAAAAGGGGAAACTGAGATGGAAACACCACTGACCTTGGATAAAAATACGTTAGAGGTCTTGGGATTATAGTACTATTAAAGCTGCCCGTCTGCCAATTCAATATATAGTGGACAGCGTTTGGGTCCCTGAAATTAACAACCACTACATCACCTTCGATATCTTTAGTTCTGCCCCCCAACCATTCGAGGCGTCGAACATGAACTATATCCCCATTGATATAATTTGCAATAGGCCTGTGTGTTCTCAACCAGTGCGTTATCTTGTTTTTTAGTTGAAAAAAGCCCTCCCTCTTATTTTGTTCAAGGGCTGGCACACCTGTTAGGACTACCACATAGGGTACTGCCTCTGGTGGGAGTTCAGGCAACGGAACCCTTTTAGGTTTCCCCCAGGTGCGTCTAGTTTCCCTCACTTCCCTTGTTAAGTCTGTTAAAGCTAAGTTAGTTATATTACCAGAATTTTTAGATGTATCAACACTGGTTTTACTAACGGCAGTCCCCAGCATTTGATCACCTGTTTTTTCTTGAGATGGTCTAGAGTCAACATGGTGGTGAACAATAGCTGATACTGTGTTCCCCAAAGATTTTGGTACAGGTAGAATTGAGGGAGGGGTAGGAACAACATGAGGGGAAATAGGGGGAGGAGGTTGCACAGCAGATGACAAAACTTATAATGCACCATTAAATGCTTGACTGTCTGCATAGTTAACACCTTTACGGCCTACAAGATCTATTTTGGGCAATGCATTCTCAATTTTTGACAACCTAGACTCCACCTCCGTTAACCTCTCCAAGATAGATACAGAGTATAATCTGATCAGGTTCTCAATATCCTGTAGGGACACGGGCCCCTTATTCTCAAAGTGAACATCGTCTCTCGCACTAGACTCCATGTTGACCTCTTTATCTATAGAGGTATTCAGTAGAACTGGGGATGCGGAAATGATATCGATCCCCTCAGAATCAGATTGAATAACACAGGGATTCTTAACAACTGTGGACAATTTTTTGCCAAAGTCAGAGCAGCTCAGTTTGGGTTGCAACGGATCCCTCCTTTTCCGTCGCTTTTTGTTCGGCGGGGGGCCATAGATTTTCCCCGTAGATGGTAATTTTTTAGCCTTAACGCGGGCTGCATGCAGTTGTAACAAGGCGTCTCCCTTTAGAGTCGACAGGCCACTTCCAATAGATGTTGCGGACAGGTCAATCATATCCGCTTGGGATACGGTTTCGGGTGAAAGAACAGCAGTATTTACATCCGGGAGTAAACTGTCTAGTAGAGGGATCGACTCGTTTACTAATACCCCAGCAGCATTAGCAGGGGGTCCGATCACGGGAGATAAAGATGGTAAAGCCGACCCATTCTTCATACTTTCCACTGAACGGCGGCGGTCTGCCCGCCTCTCCGCCAGCACAATCTCCCAAGCAATATCAGGCGATGATTTAGTGAAATAACTGTCCAAGGTCCCATTGAGCAGCAAACCCTGTTTGTCCTGCACATGCAGCTCAACATTAACAGTTGCCATATCTAAATAAGAGGGGTCGGTTGGTGAGGCAGTTGACGGTGATGAAAAGAAGATTAGATAAAAGAACAGTCAGTACCTGTAAACAAGAAGGTATGCCCGGTCCGGTCTCCTCGTGTCTCGGAGGGTCTCAGAGGGTCCGCCCTTAGTCCGGGCTTTGTCCCGGGATTCGTCCCGCACACGCGTTCCGCTCACGCGTGCCTGGTACCAGTTCATATGCCGGAAGGAGTGTAAGGGGAGGAGACCCGGGAAGAGGCAGCAGGTGTGCTAGGTCTTGTGCGCACAGCCTGTTGGGCCTCGCAGTCCCGTCCTCCTTAAGATTTCACTTGCTCCCTTTCGCTCCCTTTCGCTCAGCGGAGCGCCTCTTCACCTTCGAGCACAATTCCAGGGCTTTTAGGAAACAGCAGCACGACCAAGCAGCAAACACTCCTTTGCGAGCGGCTCCCGCGGAGCGGGGGCCGCGAGGAGTGAAGTAGGCGGTGAGGAGGGGAGGAGACCCGGGAAGAGGCAGCAGGTGTGCTAGGTCTTGTGCGCACAGCCTGTTGGGCCTCGCAGTCCCGTCCTCCTTAAGATTTCACTTGCTCCCTTTCGCTCCTTTTCGCTCAGCGGAGCGCCTCTTCACCTTCGAGCACAATTCCAGGGCTTTTAGGAAACAGCAGCACGACCAAGCAGCAAACACTCCTTTGCGAGCGGCACCCGCGGAGCGGGGGCCGCGAGGAGTGAAGTAGGCGGTGAGGAGGGGAGGAGACCCGGGAAGAGGCAGCAGGTGTGCTAGGTCTTGTGCGCACAGCCTGTTGGGCCTCGCAGTCCCGTCCTCCTTAAGATTTCACTTGCTCCCTTTCGCTCCCTTTCGCTCAGCGGAGCGCCTCTTCACCTTCGAGCACAATTCCAGGGCTTTTAGGAAACAGCAGCACGACCAAGCAGCAAACACTCCTTTGCGAGCGGCATAGTGAAGGAAAATAGGGGTCAATTATGGTTGGCACAGAGGACCTTTATCATCATACAAAGCCGGAAGGCACACATCAACTGATATAGAACATCAACGTAAGTACAAATGTGGAACGCAGAACACCAGTAGTGATCTGCGGACAATCCAGGTACAACCCATTCCCTTTAAAAGGAAAACAACAATATAAAAAAACATGAAGCAAATGATGTGTACAACAGTACACACAGTACAACTAATTGAGGAAATACAAAATGAATAAGGTAGGCCAGTAACAGAGAGTGTAAATAGAAAGCCTGAGTTCCATCTGGACGCAGCCACGGAGCGCTTACATCCCAAACTCCTGTGAGCACAATTCAGGTGCTCACAGGAGTTTGGGATGTAAGTGCTCCGTGGCTGCGTCCAGATAGAACTCAGGCTTGGCTTCTTGCAACTTCTGATAACGCTTCCCAAGGCTACCTGAACTGTGTTGACAGGAGCTTTGGATGTACCAAAAGATTATAAAGACTATAAGGTAACATCAACTGCCACCTTTGATACATATATGGAAGTTTGTGCCCACTCTTTAATTGGATGATTGACGCATCTACATTTAAGGAGCACATACTATTATAAAAGGATACATACATCGTTGGTTCTCCAACTTAGGGGACATCGACATCCCCTGGGTTGCCCATCTCCTTGTCCTGATGAAGACTCGCATGCCCCAGGTTCAAATGACCGGTCGGCCTTAAGTCGAGTTGAAACGTCGACGCTCACCCCCCCTTTTTACCTTGGACCATTTTTTGACCTAATACAGTGCTCACTAAGGACATAATTGTCCCTGAAAAATATTGATTGTAATAGTTCTATAGCAATTTTTATATGGCCAGGTACTCAATACGGCAAAACTAGAACACCGTTATTGATTGATAAATAATTTAGATTTGTGATATGGATTGCTGTGAATTTTCGTTTCTTCCCTCATTCACTTAACACTCTGAACACTCTCTTTTTGCACGCTCCATTTGGGCAACCTCTCTGTTGGTTTTTACTTATTGAAATATTATTGTATAAAATTAATTCAAAATATGAGACAATGAATTAAATACATTGTATCTCTGTCTTGGGTTGTAGTGGCTTGTTTGTATGGTTTCTCATTGCAGACTATTGATTCGAATTGGAGCAGATTCGGCTGAATTGCTCTGGAAGGTTTAAATGATTTAACAAGGATTGATTTTGTCAATTACTGTGATTAATAGGTGTAGGACCACTGTTTATTTATATCGTAGTATACCCAGGTCCATACCTTGTGGACTACCCCATTTTCTTTAATGGCTTGTCTTTGAACAGCAAACCAAGCTAGCTCAGCAGGAACTAGAAGCCCTACATGCTGCCTTGAAGGATCAGGTATCTCTCATGGCATCTAACCAACAGGTGCAAGATACAGCCATCATGCGTTTAACAGACACCATATCTAGTGCAATTGTACACCCGAATGTACCAGGTGCTATACTTCAGAAGTTTCAGGAGGGGGACGACCCAACTTCTTTTTTGTGAATTTCGAGTGGGTCGCCTCCTCTGCAGCTTGGCCCCAAGAGAGATGGGGACAATACATAGCCCCCTTATAGTCAGGGGAACTGCAGGCCACGTTTCAAGCAGCCAACCCGGCCAGAACCACTCCCTACGGTGAAATAAAGAGGGCTAGCCTAGAGAGGCTGGGCTGAGACCACGAGTATTATTGTAGTTGTTTCCGTAAGGAGAAGTGGACAACAGGGGATAATCCCCGAGCCCTATAATAAAGGATACATGACCTTGGGAACTGTTGGCTACAGCCCGCCTCCTCATCCATTGATGACATAACAGAAAGAATTTACCTAGAACAATACCTGGAGGCCCTTTCCCTTAGCACTCGGGCTTGGGTTAAACAGTATCCCCTCTTAACGGTGACTATGGAGGTAGACCTGGCATGTGCTTTTCACAGGTCCCCCGAGTTCAAGGCCCAGCCCCAATGGTATCCTGTAAGCAAATCTAGGCCCCAGGTGAAGACCACTACAGAAAAATGAGTCCCAACCACAGGGAGACACACACCCCGGCCCACTTAGGGCATACCAGCAATGCAGGGTCCCCAATGTTGCCACTACGCTGAGTGTGTGAAATTGCAAAAAACACAGTTGATGGACAGAATGTAGAACAATGTCATACATTCCCCCCAGTACAAGGATCTGGGCCTAAATCCATCGTTTTTTTGCACTCCACACCACCCTGGGTTAGATACTGGCTATATGCAAATCAGCTCTGACCCTGTGCCTCATGGGAACAGTCCAGTCCGAACTACCAAGCCATGTCTTTCCCAGACCGGAATCAAGCATCCAAGGACCGGTTTCTGGCTATCAGCCTTCATCAGCCTGGATAGCTTGACTCCAGTGGTGTGGAGAGCCTGGGACTCACGTCTGAGCATCCCCAGCCCACTCAGGGTGAAATTGCAAAAAACACAGTTGATGGACAGAATGTAGAACAATGTCATACATTCCCCCCAGTACAAGGATCTGGGCCTAAATCCATCGTTTTTTTGCACTCCACACCACCCTGGGTTAGATACTGGCTATATGCAAATCAGCTCTGACCCTGTGCCTCATGGGAACAGTCCAGTCCGAACTACCAAGCCATGTCTTTCCCAGACAGGAATCAAGCATCCAAGGACCGGTTTCTGGCTATCAGCCTTCATCAGCCTGGATAGCTTGACTCCAGTGGTGTGGAGAGCCTGGGACTCACGTCTGAGCATCCCCAGCCCACTCAGGGTGAAATTGCAAAAAACTACGCTGAGTGGGGGCACATAGCCTGACAATGCCCTGCACACAATCCTCCCCAAGAACCCATGGAAGTGGGGTACACCTGTGGCCATATCCGACTCGCTGGAGAATCCCCTTAACTCTACAAGAAAAAAAATACGTAAACGGGAAGCCGGTAGTGGTTCTCCTGGACGCAGGATGTTACCACACTGTAGTTAGTGAAGGACTTGTACAAGCGTCCCAGAAAAATGGGAAAGACTAGATACAAGTCATATGCATGCATGGGGTGAAGAAAATTTACCCCCTTGCTGAAGTTTTACTGGAGATAGACAGGGAACCCCAGTTATGAAATGTGGGAATCATGCCCTTCCTCCCTGAATCTGTCCTTCTAGGGACTGACCTGCCCAGGTTCCAGGAGTACCTCTCATCCCTTACCCCTGCATCCCCAGTATTAGAGTGGTTGGCCCATGCCCCTTCTCCAAAGAGGGGATAGAAGGACCCACACCCATAAGAACAAAGACCTGTAGGGAACGAAGAAAAGAGTGGGCTTTGTACCTTAAAAACCATTGTGCCATACCATCTCCTGTTGTTTATTCCTTAGATACGTACCCAATGCCAGGCCTGTACTTCCGTGCTGCTCAGAGGGAGGATGGCACCTTGCAACAGCCTGGGGACAGGTCCAAGTGGACCATCCCGAGCAGGTAGGCCCTCTAGTCTGTATTAAAAAGGGTTTGCTATACCGGGTAACTCGGGAGGCAGGACACCATAAGGAACAGTTATTCATCGCAAAGCTGTTCAGAGAACAAGTGTTAGACCTCGCCCACAGTCAAACTGGAGGGGGTCATTACAGGAAAGAGCATACCTTTCAAATACCTTTTTAGACAGGTTTTACTGGCCTGGGGTTTATCATGAAGTGGCCAAATATTGCTCCTCCTGTGCTAGGTGTCAATTGGTCAACAACCCCTCCCTACCCAGGGCCCCACTACACCCACTCCCGATAATAGACGTTCCCTTTCAGCGGGTTGGGATGGATCTCGTGGGTCCCCTTATACACACCTCCAGTGGGCACCAATATCTGCTTGTGCTGGTGGACTACGCCACCCGGTATCCGGAAGCAATACTCCTGACCAGTACCCCCACCACAGCAGTAGCTCAAGTAATGGTCTCCTTCTTTTCTCAAGTGAGTTTTCCCCGCGAGTTGTTGAGCGACTGGGGTACCCCATTTGTATCTCACCTCATGAAACCTGTGACATCTTGGGGATTAAGCAGATACGCACAGCTGTATACCATACTCAGACAGACAGCCTTGTTGATAAGTACAATAGAACGATTAAGACCATGTTTAGAAGATTCTGCAACAAAGCAGGGAAAGACTGGGACCACAAATACTCCTGGTGTTGTTTGCCATCCGATCCCACATACAGAAGTCCACTGGGTTCTCCCCCTATGAACTACTGTTCGGCAGGAAACCACGCACACTCCTCGACATGGCGGTAGAACAGTGGGTGGACGAAGAGGACGAAAGCAAGCCCTTGTTGCAGTATAGCATGGATCTAAGAGACACTCTGGCATCTCTATGGGAAGAGGTCCATACAAACATGGAGAAAGCACAAGCCACACAGAAGAAGCAGTACGACAAGAACATCACACTTAGAGAGCTAAAAGCAGGTGACTATGTCCTGATCCTCCTTCCCACCAATGAAAACAAAATTGTTAGCCACATGGCAGGGCCCCCATAAAGTACTGGATAGAGTCACCCCTGTCTCTTACCATATAGCCATTCCCCACAAAACACAGACAGGCCAAACCATTCAGGTGAACCTCTTAAAAGCCTGCGAAGGCCCCTTACCAGCACCCTCACATAAAGACAAACTGGTACTACATGTATCCCTTAACAAACCTCTTGACATCCCTTTAGCTGTTCCCTCCTCCATAGGAAAGGAGTCTGTTTGCTTAGGAAAACAACTGTCACATACACAAACACTCCAGATGCACACCCTATGTCAGGAGTACTCTGACGTACTGGTGGGAACAACGGGACGGACAACCTAAGTCAAACACACGCTAGACACAGTAGGGCCAAAACCAATAAAACTAAAGCCCTATTGGATAACCGCTGCAAGTAGACAGGGAGTAGATCAGGAGGCGAAAGCTATGTTGGAGGTGGACATTATACAGCCCTCACACAGCGCCTGGTCCTCCCCGGTGGTCCTCATTTCCAAACCTGATGGAAGCATTAGGTTCCGTATCGACTTCCGTCAGCTTAAGGCTGTGTCTAAATTCGATGCGTACCCCATGCCTCACGTTGATGAGCTAATAGATGGATTGCGGGATGCCCGGGTAATGTCCACCATCGATTTTACGAACGGCTGTTGGCAAATCCCTCTCGCCCCAGAGGCCAGAGAAAAAAAGCGCCTTTCAGTTTAAAGTCCTTCCTTTCAGCCTTCACGGCACCCCAGCCACATTCCAATGTCTGATGGATGTCCTACTGCGGGAACACCATACATATGCTGTCGCGTACCTGGACGACATAGTCATCCATAGCCCAGACTGGGAAACACACCTCACACATCTGAAGGCAGTACTAGACAACCTCAAGAGAGCAGGTCTCACCGTCAATCCCAAAAGAAGCACGTTTGGTACTGATCATATAGAATACCTAGGCTACGACATACAGGCAGGACAAATCAGACCCCAGGTGAACAAACTAGAAGCCATCACAAACATTCCCCACCCCACCACTAGAAATGATGTCAGTTCTTTCTTGGGTTTAGTAGGGTATTATCGGAGGTTAATCCCTCACTTCTCGGACATCTCTAGCCCTCTCACCGATCTTCTAAGTTAAAAAACATCAGGGAAATCCCTCCCCTGGGGCCCACATCAGGAACACAGCTTTTCCTTAATAAAAAGAGCCGATGTAATGCTCCTATTCTGGCCTGTTCTGATCATGTGAAAACCTTCATACTCCAGACAGATGCCTTCGGTAGGGGTCTTGGAGCTGTCCTCTCCCAGCCTGACAAAAGGGGCGACCTATGCTCCATCCTCTATTTAAGTAGAAAATTATTCCCCAGAGAGACAAACTACGCCACCATAGAGAAAGATTGTTTGGCCATCAAATGGGCAGTAGAAGCCTTACAATAGTACCTCCTAGGATGGCAGTTCCTTCTCCTCACAGATCATGCCCCATTAACCTGGTTATCCTTACACAAAGACTCAAATCCAAAAGTGCTACGTTGGTTCCTTGCCTAACAACCCTTTTCCTTTCATACTTTGCATGTCCCATGGAAACTACAGATGATTGTGGACTTCCTCTCCTGTTACCCAGCATCCCAATGGCCCGCTCATCGATTCCTGGAGGGGAGATATTGTGGTGGATTCTCCCCCATTGTGGAGTACCCCAACTGCTCCAACATGGCGTCCGATAACACCCCGACCGGATGTGGGGTATGCGGTCTAGCCAGTCAAGCCGGATTTGCCACACTGGAGAGCCCAGGAGGTGGAGCTGAGAGATGTGCTCTTATGCCGGAGACGGAGGAAAGAAAAAGGAAGGCAGGAGTGCAGACGGGGAACCGAGAACAACGGGAAGCCAAGGACGAGATCATCATCCTGTGTGGAGAAGCCAGGGAACTGCCATCGTCCAGAAGCCTGCGCAGGGAAGAAGAGGACCATACTGAGACTAACAGCTCGAGGAGCAACACCCACGAGTCTGGTACTCCAGTAAGGTAAGCGGAGGCCTTGACTCCCCTCCCCTCGACCCATGAGGGTCGGGGTGCAGGCAATTGCCCGGATTCTTTACTTTTAGGGGCCCGTGGGCAGGAATGTGGGGCACCTCACCGTGAGACACCTTGACCCCTCCCACGTCTACACATTATGAGAGCAGCACAGGTGCTGGTGGCACCTTCCCTTTTTCCCTTCTATAACGCAAGGACAGCTGTTTTTTATACTTTTTTTCCTCTTTCCTTTTGCCGGTACTACCTCGTGGAGGAGAAGAACCGAGCCTTCACGGAAGAGGAAGCCGGACCTGGGAATACAGGAGCCGAAGAGCTTCCTATCACTACCTCCCAATTAAACCCTTTTTTTGTTTGACTCTGCAATACGCAGACCTTACTGGGATTTTCCTTAGGGAAAGACATACCCTGAAAAGACTAAGGGCAATTTCTGACCCTGTAAAGAAAAGTAATTAAAAAAAGTTGCCCTCATACAATTTTACTAGATTCTGATACTTTTGTGTGTCTTGGGAGAGAAGGTACCTTCCCAAACAGGTGTGAATACCACAAGGACCCATGCAGGGCCCTGCATACAAAGTAACTTTCCTGGTCGCAAACAGTGAGATGCATCGATCTTCTCCGCGCAGTGAAGGCGAAGACGCAGTTCGGAGACTATGCTAGAGTTGAGAGGCGTTGAATGATGCACTGGATTCTGCCAAACAGTGGATGGCATGCATTGATCTCACCAAGCTGCAGCAGCGGTGACACACGGTTCAATGCATCAATCTCTAAAGGTAAAGCGCTGGTTCTGGTGTGATGCACTGATTTTAATCCCACAACTGGGTTGATGCACCAGTTCTGTTACAAACAGACAGGCGATGCATCAAAGTCCATGTTGCAAGCATCTGGACCTCTTCCAGTAAGCCAGGCACAGGAGCAGGGGTAGAGACGTTTTTATTTCCCTGAGTCTCAAGCAAAAGGAGGCAAGCGAACAAGCCCTTGGAGTTCACTTGGAGTGAAGACAGAGTCCAGCTCTCCTTCATCAGAGTCAGAGAGCTGCAGGCAGCAGGGAAACACAAGAGAAAAGTAGGTCTTCAAAGTCTGCAGTCCAAAAATGAGCCCTTTAAGCAGCACAACAGTCCTGCTGCCAGAGGTTCTTTTCAAGATCCAGAAGTGTCTGATTCTAGGGGGTCAGAGACTCGGTACTTATACCCAACTGTGCTTTTGATGTTGGGGGTGACTTCAAAACAGCATTCTGAAGTGTCAGGCTATCTGTGGGGGGTAATGGACACAGCCTATCCAAGGGAAGTGTTAGCCGTCCCTTCCATCCTGCCCAGGCAAGGCCTTCAGAATGCAGATACATGTAGCAGGGTACTCAGGCACACCTTTCCTTCCTGTGTTGTGGCTGTCTAAAGGGAAAGAGGGAATGCACAAAGTATCGCTGTCACCCACTTCAGACCTGTATTAGAGACAGGCTGCCAGGCATACAGAGAAATAAGTGCAGAGAAATGTTGACTTTCTAAAAGTGGCATTTCTAAAATAGTAGTGTTAAATCCAAGTTCACCAGTAAGTATGAAGTATCAATACCATTCCAAACATATGAAACATAAAAAAGTTACTCCTCTCTGGTCAGCTTAAAAGTATATTATGAAATATCAATGTTAACCTATGACAGGTGAAAAAATGAAATAGGCGGTTTGTCACAACTAGGACATGCAAAACATAAAAGTACATGTTCTACCTTTTCCTCACATACCCTACCCTTAGAGCTACCTAGGGCCTACCTTAGGGGTGACTTATATGCATTAAAAGGGGAGTTTAAGGCTTGGCTAGTAGCTTTAAATGCCCAGTCAACGTGACAGACACAGCAGTGGCAAGCTTGAGACAGGTTTGAAAGGCCACTTCTCTGGGTGGCACAATAAGTGTTGTAGCCCACTAGTAGCATTTAACTTACAGGCCCTGGGTATATGGTATGCCCCCTTACAAGGGAATTACAAGTAAATTAAATATGTCAAACAGGTGTACATTGATTTCACACATGTTTAAGGAAGCAGTACATGCACTTTAGCACTGATTAACAGAAGTAAAGGATTCAGAGTCCAAAGGCCCAAAAAAGATTCAGCAAAAAGAGGATGAAGGCAAAATGTTTGGGGTGACCCTTCCGAGAGGGCCATTTTCAACCAGTTATGTATGGATTTCTAGTACTATATTACGCACAACTATATGAACATGATTCAGGCAAGATTACATTTTTCCCAAAAGCTACTCTCCATCTGTTCCATGTCCACCATTCTCAGTCACAACTTGCTGTTCTAGCTGTCTTAACATTGTATGGGCTCCAAAAGTGCGAAAGACCTGCCACCACCATGCCTAAGTATACAGAAAAGTGAGGGATTACATTCTTAAATTATTCTCAGTCACTAGTAATTATTAGGGCTGCATACCAGTCAATCATTATTTTATATATAGGACCCAGTCATATGCTACTACTCAGTGTTGACCCTGCTCCAATGGAAACAGTCTAGTTGAACTCCCAGGCCAGATTCTCCTGTAATGGAACACAATGCAACCCATGACCGGATTCGCCATAATTAGATCTCATCAGATAGAATATTTCATGCATTCCGTCCATCACGTTTTGTATGCTTCAATGTGACACCCTAAGTGACGTGTGTAGGCCCAGAGCATTGCACAGGTTGGAGTTTAGGTAAGCAGGCTGCAGAGGTTTACAATAACCAGATAGAAGGGTCGGATGATCTGCTGATGGTTTTTAACAAAAACAACCGTGCTAGAAAGTTACCTCTGTAGGAACTGGGCTTAGATGAGGTTAATAGAATTTATTTTTCTGAATGTGGGATCCAGGCACCACTGCTAGGATCGCGGGGCATCTGCTCCTAGAGGCCAGTTGAAATGTAGTGAAGGAATCCAAGAGGCAGTGATAGTTGACACACAAGAGATTTATCATCAGACAGAGCTCGCATCAATGCTTCCAGGGCACGTTTTAACAGCATTCATGATGTTTCCCTATTATATTATGCATTGACTAGAGTCTTTGGCCATACCTGGCGTCAAGCCTGATATAATTTAAATGACAGAGGAGAAACAGCTTGATGCTTTGAAATATAAGGTAACTTCCTGAAGAAAAGGTGCTTCTATGTTACAATTCACTTTCTTTCAGACCCTTTTAAAATCACATTACATTTCCTTCTCTTCCCTGTAATGTTTACACAAAGAAAAACAATTGTTTATCTCATGATTATATTTCCGTTTTTCATCGTCACTGGATAAAGGCGTTAACATGCCACATACAAGATGCACCCTTTGGTGCTCTTCGCTTACAGGTATTTCTGCATCTCATTTTCAAGGGTCGTTTGGCACTTTAGAGATTGTCAAACATTACCGTCAGAGCAGAATCGAGGTTAAAATGGTATCCACTTTGAAAGCACTTGAAATTGTCTCGGTCAGTAAATATAGCCAAGAAAGAACAGCTTAGCAATGTAAACAGAGAAAAGGCATATGATTTACACAAAGTCCAAGTGGCTGCTGCAGACTGAGTATATTTATTACACACGGGCCTGTCCAAAGATATTAACAACACCATCGTTACTTTAAAGAAGGATACATTCCATTTGGTGGACATGCTAAATAAATACTGAATAGCTGATTCATATTCTAAAGGATGTCTGTATATTTAAAGTCATTCATGAGCTGCTCCTATTCACTTTGCTCACAATATTCTGATATCATCTGAGCTGCTAATACCCAAGGGCAGTGAAAGGCGATGCAAGAGCTTCATTTTTCAGATTAATGATGGATTTCCTAGTGACATAAACACTATGATCAATCATCCAATTCATTGCATTCTTCAGAGAGTGGTACTGTGAAACAAACTGATAAAAAGAGAATGGCTGCATTGTATCTGTTATCTATGCGGCAAAATATATTTTCAGTCTTGTAGTAGTTATCTATTGAAACCCAGGTTTATATTCTCGTAGCTAAGTTGCACTCTGATGAAACAGAGGGGCATATTATCAAGGTACTGCGATAAATAACGCAGAGCACGCTTAGCGCGATTTTGTTTAACGCCGCGTATCGAAGGATCTTATCGCCGAGATATCGTTTTATTATCAACGCATATCTCCACGGCGATAATAAATCCTGGATAGAGGCAAATTCCAGGCACATCGCTAGAAATCCAGCACAAAAAACGCAGCGATAAGCTAATCCTTGGTGATAGGGAGGTGTGGACTCAGCCGTACAATCCACCTCCCTTCATATGTATGGCTACGTCAGAAACTTTGCTGCCGTAAAATGCCTGCGATAAAGGGTGCATAACGCAATTTTTCTTGTCACTTTGCGGGTCTGCTGCAGGCTTGTTAATACCGTGAAGCCGTGTTAGCGACTATTTCCATGTTGTTTTGCTCCGGAACGCCTACGTTGTATGTCATTAGCGATGGCATGCAGGGTGATAAAAAACAGGCAGCTAACTCACGGAAACTAGTGCTAACACAGGTTAGCGCAAACTTGTAAAAAAGGCGATAATAAATTACAGAGTTAGCGGCTATAACTCACTTGATAATATGCCCCAGAGTCTTTTGTCTATATGTATGCTTTTTGCTATGCTCCCCTCCCACCATCCTTTGCAGGTTGTCAACAATATTTGGGTCAAAGTTGAAAATGAATGGACCCTCTCATCTCATATTCTTCTTTGTGTCATTTTCATACCCGAAGCCTTAGTAAGATTCTAATTCACCTTACTGAGGAGGGATAGCATAATGCGGTGCCCACTTTAGTTGGCATTTCCCTGGAGTGGGCCATCTTTTGCTGGATTTTCCCAAATCTCACCCAATCTGACTTAAGGTGCATGAAAACCAGACAGACAGCCTATTTATGGGGCTTCCAAATTCCGTAATGCGAAAATCACTGTGTCATCTCCACTGGCTCCTTATCCAAGCTAATATCAAATTTAACATGGGCTGTTTTGCTCAGAGATCACGACATGGCATATTTTGTTACTAGTGCTATATTCTCGTCTCACTCACTTTGATTGCTCGCAGGAAACCTGTGTTAGTTTTACACCCCACTATCTTCCAAGATCACCAAGTGCTACTGAGTTGGAGTTCCTAAAAGTTATTTTAGGCTGGCTGCCTTATTGATACATCAAAGCCTTGTTCAGAGTGATCATTTATGAAAATGTCCATAATTCTCCAGAGAGGAGCAGATACCAAATTATTGCCAAACATGTTAAACCTAATATTGCACCTTGGCAAGACTTGCATCAAAAGAATTCATGGAAGAATTGACCTGTTGACAAAATGGAATTTTCAGGAACCCAAATTCTGATCAAACAATAGTAAAATCACCAATGTGGATGAAAGGTTGCCTACAGAATAAGGTTAGATCAGAATCAAGCGAAATTGGCAAAATATATACAGTGTAACAAAGGGTTAAAGAGATTTGTGGTATACCATTGATACTAAATCACCAACACAGAAACATGTAGAAAGTGTTAGCGAAAGCCATGAATTACATGTTGATGCTCATCAAAGTAGTTCGCAAAGTGCAGCTGCAAGAAGGGTATTTTGGCACTCAATAACTTTCGTGTTTAATGTTCAATGAATATGTTCAGTAACATATTAGGATCCAAAAACACCTTTATATATGATCGGCATTAAAAACGAACACAATACATTCAAAAGAGGTTGGTCACCTTTATGCAAAGAATTTATTACGTTTAAAAGGACATTTTATTGAAGATATATTAGGACTCAGAACAAGTCATTCCATAAAAGTACCTTATACTCACCAATCAGATATAAATAAAAATATAAGCAATATATGATATCAAAAGAAACTAGAGAAAAGGAGATTAAGAGGAAGAAAGAAAGCAGGAAAATGAGAATGGAAATATAAGAAAGAGTAACATGTGATTGAATACAAAGGAGCAGCATGAATAGTAAATCCAATATCTATTAATAATTTAAATTATTACATATGAATGTTAACGTTAAAGAAAAAATGAAAGAGATATTTGGAACTGGAAAAACTAAAACCACATTCAGAAACAATTATGGAGGATTAGTGACATCTTCAATTGATGGGTGATGGGCAATACAAGATTGAGCAGAGGAGTCTAAAAAATTAGTAACTGGTGACCAAATAGCATTACATCGAATAGCTAAAGTTAAGAGCTGTACATAGACTTTGTTTAAGCGATATTTGTAATAAATACTGTGCCGCCATGCCTGAAAGGAAATGGCCAAAGTTTTGTCCCAGTTCTTTGTCATTTGTTGAAAGGAAACAGCTAGTAACAAATCAATAATATCAGTGGTATAGGTAGGTAAACTTGTATTGTCAATAAGTTATTTAAAACCATAACAATATATTGAGGCTTTTGTTTTGTGCTCATTTGTGCAATAACATATTTGAAGATGTATTGGTCCCTTTTCCATCTGTGCCAACTAAGGTCACCCTCCACTCACAAGGATCGTAAAGGATGTGTTTTATTCCGGTGGTAACCATACTCCTCTGTCCCTGTTAATCAATGGGATATCTGTGCCACCAGGGGAGCGCCCCTGAATAGGGAAATCCATAATCACTGGACAGCTTCCCACAAATCCTGATCTCTGATGTTAATTTATTTTCCTAATTTATGCTTCTGTTCCCATATTTCCCCAAATCTGGTCTTTTTAGTCTTAGCTCTACTACGATCCAAGTAGTTAATCCTTTGAACTGATGCTAACCATTCCCATACCATTGGAGGACCCTGGACTGTCCACTTCATGCAAATCTCTCGTCTGGTCAAAAGGATGAGTACAAATAGCAGTTTTTTTTGCTTACTGTTCATAGTAATCAATACTTTATAATCCCTTTTAAACCCGAATAAAGCTAGTTCTTTGCTTACCTCTAATTCTTGACCCATCACCTCTCTAAGTACCTTTCCCACATCCTGCCAGTATCTCAGGAGCTGAGGACACTGCTTAAACATATGGATATCATCTGCTCTTTCCTCTCCACATCTACGCAACTCTTCACTTCTTGACTGCCCAGCTTTGCCAGCTTCTTTGGCGTCCAATATGCTCTGTGTGCTGTAAACAAATCTTTTTTTTCAGAGAGGTGCAGACTTAATTGTATTCCATAAAGCTGACATAAATACAGGCCATATATTTTGTATATCCAGCATCAGCATGTACTTCCCCCAGATCTCTGATAGTATTGATTCCTCCTCACCGGCTAGCATCCGCATCCAATACCACTTTGATACTTCTTTCATTTGCAGCAAGCTTCCTTGTAACTTTTCCTCGAGTGCACTGTTCCCTGTCCACTCCTTTCCCAGGCTCTTTGCCCAACTTGTCATTTGATAGTATTTGAATCTGGACAGATTAGATTACCCTTGGTAGTTGTTGATAGAAGTTCCAAGTCAGTAAGAGTATGTATTCTTTCACCAGCTGCCCATTTTGTTATTCCCTCTTCGAACAGGGGATCAATAACTTATCTTTCAAACAGTCTGGGGCTCCTGGGGAGTCCCATATTGGAGCATAGGCACTATAATAAGGTATTTTTAAGGTTTGCCTAGTTTGGTACCATGATTTACAAGCGGCTAGCAGTGTCTTCAGTCTAACTTTTTCAAGTATTTTGGATGTCTAAACTTATAGAGGAAAAAGTTACCTTGCCTCTGCAAGCTCTTAGTCATTGTTCAAAGGCAAAGGCCGGGTATAAGCTACATTTTCCATAAGAGGTGATCTCAAATTCTTGAACTGAAATGCCTGACAGCATTGATAAAAATCTGGGCTGGCGATCCCCTCTTTTTTTTTTTTTTATATATTTTTATTTGCATTTGATTAAGTAACACCGATACAGTCATGTCATCATCGGTCAACCCAGCCCGTTCCCCGACCCCTCTTGTACATTTTTTCTACAAAGTTTTTTCCATACTATTCCTTCTCCTTTTGAGGCCCATATGAAGCTGCACTGCTCTCCCTGTAGTTTTTTTAACCATTCTAGCTGGAATTCTAATGGTATGGCGTTAAAAATAAACATACATTTCGGCAGTATTGATATCCTTAAGATATTTGATCGCCCGATGAAAGAGAGTGGAAGACCTCCCTATAATTGTATTAACTTCTCAGTCTTGATCCTCATTTTATTAAAGTTCAGCTTAGCTATTGCATCAATGTCTTTCAGCACTTGCACTCTCAAGTACTTTATCCTCTCTTTCACTATCTGGTTGTTATTTTGGGTGCTCCTTTCCATAATTTCAGTTTTCTGTTGGTTAACTAGATAATCTGTTTTTTTTCAAATTGGGCCAGGGTGTTTAGAAATATTGGGGGGAGACTTTTAAAACCCTTGTAAAAACATTACATTATCTGCATGGATGGCTACTATTTGTTCTAGCCATTGTACTTAAAAGGGATGATTCCGTGGTTAGCCCTGATTTCTCTTGCTATGGGTTCAGTATACAAGTTAAAGAGTAATGTTGACAATGAGCATCCTTGATGGGTGCCTATTTTAATATTTATCTTCTCTGTAAGATTGCTGTTAACCAGTATCTTTGCAGTTGGGTTCTTATACAGAGATGTCACCACCTTTGAAAAAGCCTTCTATAATTCACATTGCTTGTGACTTTTTGCAAAAAGGGCCAGCTGACCCTATCAAAAGCTTGTGCTGCACCAAAAGTAAGCTCTGACAAGGGTATCTTTTTTTGGGTAACCACATCTATTGCCCCAATCAAATCATGCGTAAACTTATATAGCGGTCTCCTTTTAATTAAACCTCTTTGGTCTTCATGTATCAGTCGGCCTATCACCTTTCCCAGCCTTTTAGCCAGTATCTGGGTGTATTTTTTATAGTCACTATTCAGTAGTGATATAGGCCTGTACTACTCGCAACATTTAGGATCCTTTCCCGGTTTCAATATTATGCTAATCACCAGCCGGTCCCAGGATGCTTGTTTCCGGTTCAGGGAAGACATGGCTTGGCAGTTCGGACTGGATTCTTCCCATGAGGCACAGAGTCAAGACTGATTTGCATATAACTGTGTCTGAATTGGGGTGGCTAAGTGAGCTAAAAAACGATGATGGATTCTACCCAGATCTGTAACTGGGGGTGAGTGTCTGAAACGTTTCAGCGATTCGTCCATCATCTCCTTTTGTTTGCTTTAATCGCCGCCTCATCCCAGTATTTTGGTAACTTCTGTCATTTAGAAAGGCCGAGTTCAGCAACTCTGCCAAATCCAGGGCCAGAACTTCCTTTAGGGCAATATAGAACTTGTTTGGCAGTGTGTCTGGTTCAGCTGCTTTCGCTCTTTTTAAGTTACCAATCACCTTAATTACTTCTTCGATTGCTATTTCAGAGTTTAGCTTTTCTATTACTTCTCGCTAACAAAGTTAGGGCATCTACCCTGTTAAGATAACAAGTAATTTGCTCTTTTGACACCACTATATCTCCTGAGTATAGTTTTTGAAATAAAAAGGTAAAAGCTTTCTCAATTTCATAATCTTCTGTGGTTACTCTTAAATGGTCCTCTGTTTGTATGGCTTGGATCTTATTTCTATTCTGTTCTGTCTTAATTGTCCATGCCTAACCTTTTGCACATCCTTCCTCTTATTGATAGTGGGAAGGCTTACTCACATCTCATCTATTTCTGACTATAACCTCTAAAACATTGGCCAGTTCACCTTTGCCTCTTTTATTTTCCTGCCAGTATTCTCTAAATCCTGTGGGTTATTAAACTGTTCTGCTTCCCCGCCTAACCTTTGTAGTTCACATTCCAATTGATTTATTTCTTGTGTTTTTATTCTTAAGGGCTGCTAGGCTAATCAGTCTCCCCCTAATAATTGGTTTGTGGACATCCCAAATGGTATGGATTGAGGTTTCATTGTTATTTAATGGAAAATAATCTTTTGTTTCCAACTTCAATTTATCCACTACCTGCTGGCGTAAAAGCAAAGTTCTATCCAGCATCCATTATGAAGTAATAGCTCACCAACACATACCATTTGCCCCACATTTTAATTTTAACTGTAACCCATCTCCCCTTAGGATCAGTGGTAACCTCTGCTACTGATACTTTAGTAGATTTAAAAAATATAATAGCTACTCCTTTACAACAGTGCTGATTATTGCAAACATAAGTGTCCACCCATGTTTGTTTTTTCATTATCTCTTCCCTCTCCACTCTCAGTAAATGGGTTTCCTGGAGAATTAAGATTTCTCTATCTATCATTCATAAGTATTCCAACATTTTTGCCTTCCATTTCTTACTCTAATGTCATCTACTTTCCATGTTATTATTTTAACTAGCATCTGCTTTACCAATATAGTTCTCTCTAACTGTTGTGTTGGCCCTATTGACCCCACTTAGGGCCAGATGTAGGTGACTAAATACCGGTCAGTAATGCCAAAATTGGGTAAATTTCAGCGTTACCGACCGGTATTTAGCCATGGGCCATGTGGGTATTACCGAATTCCATCAGTAATAAGAAATCTGTAAAAGTAAGGGAAACCAGTTACTGATTCCTTATTTACCGATTGGCAGGCAAAAATACCGAATCGGTAAATAAGGAATCTGTAAAAAATCGCGAATTTGCTGAAAATCGGTATTTAAGAATCGGTATTTAGCACTGACTTAAAGCAGGTGGTAATCAGGTGCACTGCATATAAAAAGCCCCAAAATGCAACAGTGTGAACACAATGGTGGCCCTCTACATGAAAGCAAGGCGTCTACGTTTACGAGCAGCAAGACTGAGCATCTGGAGACGGGAGGAGCACATGTACAGACTGCGTATTACACTGTTCCAACTGACTGAGGCTGAAATCCATGAGAGGTACAGGCTACACTCAAACACCATCCTGAACCTGATACGGGACCTGCACCCACTCCTGGAGAACCAGACCCCAAGGGCATATGCAATACCCACTCATGTACAGGTACTCTGTTGCCTGAACCTCCTGGCATCTGGCAGTTACCAAGGGGTAATAGCTCTGGCAGGTGGAGTCTCACAGAGTTGCCTATCGAGCTTTTTCCAGAAATTCCTGGATGCCATGTTGCAAAGGATGCCACACTACATCAAATTCCCCAGCTCACAGGCAGAACTGCTGAAGACCAAGTTGGACTTTTATCAGAAGGCCTAGTTCCCATACGTCATTGGTTGCATTAACGGGACACATATACCAATCTGCACCCTTGCTGCGACTGGTAACATCTACAGCAATCACAAGTCCACACATTCGATCAATGTCCAGGTCGTATGTGATGCATCTTCCATCATCACCGACATAGTTGCAAAATTCCCAGGGAGCACCCATGATTCATACATATTCAGGAAAAGTGGGATTTATACCCATCTCCTTGCAGGTGAATTTGGAGAAGGTTACCTGCTAGGTAAGTACATGTGACATCCCCTGAAGTATACACCTGTTGCTGCGATTGTAGACTGTGAATTACTTACTTACTTCTCACACACAGGTGACAGTGCCTATGCGGTGCGCTCTTTCATCCTGACTCCGTACCTGCACCCATCCACCCCAAGTGAAAGACGATACAATGTTGCATATAGATCGACACGCAATGTGGTGGAGCGAACATTTGGACTCCTCAAAAGCCGGTTCCGCTGCCTGCACAAAAGTGGAAGTGCACAGCAGTACCAACCCCTGGTGTGCTGCAAAATCATAGCTGTATGTGCCATGCTGCATAACCTTGCCACTAAGAGGGGGACACCTGTGTAAATGTGTGATTCTGAAGAGGAGGATGAGAATGAGGAAGGTACACAGCCACAGCACAGCGCAGCAGGCGGTGCATCTGCAGCAGATGGGAGACAGAGATAGTCAGAGATCATACAAAATTATTTCTAAGTAAGTAATGAGACAAAGCCAGTTAATGCATTTGTGTCAGGGTGTTTAATAGACCTTACAACAGGCAATTGTCCAGCACACCGTAACACTGGCTATGTGTCCAAAGGGCTACCCTACCCACAACAGAATGGGATTAGAGGGCTGTGCCTATCTCCTGCACCCCCGCACACCAGTGCTGCATTCAGTATGAACACTGTCTTCACCAGTGCGGTGTCCTGTAGCAGTACCATGCCTCACACTGCACCTCCTGCTCTCTGGCAAGGAGGAGGTTTCAGTGCTGCGACTGCTTGTACAAATCCCCTGTACCAGTGGCAGCAATTTGGTTAGTCTGCATCACCTCTACGGCACTGGTGACTATGACCAGGCCCTGAGTAACCTCACGGCTGCACTTTGCCATTTCAAGTTGCATGGCCACAGATCTATGACTAAGCACATGAGTTGCATTGCACAGCCTGTTCATGGACTTGGTGAAGCCTGCAAGTACCTGCCTGTCTTTACACCTTGCAGCGCGCTCACCATCCATTCTGCAACATAACTGCCTCACTGCCTCCGATACCTCCTTCATTCCCTCAACCACAGCATTGTTGAAGCAGTAGATGGCCTCCTTCATGTCGTCAACCTTCCTGTTGTTAGCCACCATCTGTCTTTGAATGGCCCTCATTATATTCCCCTGCAGGTGCTGCACTTTGAGCAACGGCCCCTCCAGTCCAGAGAAGACACTGGATCCATCAGCGTCAGGACTCTGTGCCCTCTGTTGCCGTCTACGGGCACCTGTGGTGGTTTCCTCCAAGGGGGACTGTGCTCCAGATGCCTGTGTGTCATCGCTCGGTGTGGTCTGTTGGGCTTCCTGCCTGTCCTCCTCTGTGGCATCTATCTCCTGGAGTGTAGCCACTGTGTACCTCTTTGACCGTGGTGGTGGTGGTAGGGATGTTGGTGTAGTGTCTGCAGGTGACATGACTTCCTCCTCAATTGTGTTTTCCTCCCTGGAGGCATCGCCAGTCTCTCCTTCTGCAGCCTGGGGCGCTGTTCTACCTGTGGATACAGAATGTACTATTACTCACTTTTCTGCCAGCATATGTCTGGAAATAAATTCCACAACTGACATTCTAGCTGTCTGTCCTCCGCTATCTCATCTATTGATGTGTGTGAAATACCTATGCTTATTGGGGACTGGCTGATTTGATACCAGTTGATAGGGACTACATTTCCCATGATGCATTGCTGATCTTACAAAAAACATGATCTGTAGTGGATTCTTGCAGGGGGAGTGGGGTTAGGGAGGGGAGACAGCATGCTGTGCATGCATCTTACCTTGTCTCTTGGATGCTGTTGCTGAGCTATCCACATCCACGATGCCACTGACGCTCTCTGGCTGGAGGGTATACTCTACCAGCCAGTTGGTCTAGGGCAGTAGGAGCAGGCACTGTGGAGCTTCCCCCACCTGTCTTCCCTGCTTGTTTCTGCCGGTCAGCCATCCTCTCCTTCGCACGAGCCCTCAGGTCATACCATCACTTTTTTAAGTCCTCAGTTGTGTGTGTGTGACGCCAATCGCGTTGATCTTCTGCTAGATTGCCAGCCAAAGGCTCCTTTTCTGAGACTCAGGGACGTTCAGTGATCTCTTGCCAAGAGATGGTCATGGTCTGACAACTTCCTCTATGAGGACCTCCAACTCCCTCTCACTGAACTAGTGCTTCCTTTTCCTTCTGGCAGCATCCTTCCCCTTCTCCTGTGAGGCCATGGTGTAGTTCCTCTGTGTTAGCTGGGAGGTGGCTGTGCAGCTCCTCTGCTCTTGCTCCTGCTCCTTGTCTCTCCAACAGCTACAGATTCAGTGCACCTGCATAGGTGTGGCCACTTCCTGGTTGTGAGGTCATGTGGATGCTCAGGATTGGCTGATTCGACAATTACATAATTTTTTAATTAAAGAATCACTAATTACCAAATCAGTATTACAGATTCGGTAATACTGATTCGGTAATGGGGATTTGGTAATATTTTTTTACCGATTTGTATTTCCTGGAGCAATATTTCTGTTCTCAGGCAGTAACTAGCCCCTCATTTCTCTTGTGCTTGTTTTTTACGTTGCCCCCAGCCACTTACCAGTCATGTGACAGCACCCTGCCTATAGGGCAGGGTGCTGTGTAATTAAAAAGGATGGTCATGTACTTTTAATTTTTGCATGTGAAAAACTCCTACACTTGTATTTCCCTATTGTGACGCCTACCCCTTACATAAGATAACTTTAGGGTTTTCTTGTTACATTTAATAAGCTATAATTTCCAATTGGGAGCAGGTAGCTATTCCATGTTTGAATTGAGTTTTATTAACTATTTGTTTAGTTAAAATCATTACAGATTTTTTTTATCTATTACCCATTTAGACACATATGAATATTGAAAATAGAGAAAACACAAATAGATCTACTCTCTGTGGAGACTTGTGATTTGGACGTTGGGGTTCTGGATAATTTTAATATTTTTAGCACTGACCCCCACCTGAAGTTGCATATATCAGGGTAGGGCATTTGGCCAGGATGAGCCCTATATCAAACATGAGAGGGTTAGCAAGTTGTCTTCTATATCATGTTTTATATATAGAGAATTGTAATGATAAATCCTCCTCAATGGTTAAGTAATTTTTTTTAATAGTTTTGAAAATGCCACTTTTAGAAAGTTGCCATTTTCCTGCTCTTAGCTCTTTGTGTCTGTAGCCTGTCTTGGGTTACATGACTGGGTGTAGCTGACAGTTAGACACTCTTCCAGAGAGTCAAATACTAGAGGAATTAGGTTTGCCTCAATGGTCCATCTGCTGGCAGGATAGGAGGTGGACCTGAGCACAGGCTCACTTACAACTAAGGGGGTCAATTACGATTCTGTCTGGAAAGCATTCCCACCCAATCAGATTAGGAAAGCATTCCAAACAATTCGTATTCGGGGAGTCCTACCGACCGATTACGATGATGTGTGATGCTTACAGACTTGGTTCGGTCGGACTCCCATTGACTTCAATTGGAGCCTGTGTCCCGAATGAGAACACAGGGTCCCGTTGAAAAATATGTGTGGGTGGGGAAAACCTTGTACCCTGTGGCAGTCACCCCATGGTGACTGCCACGCTATGCTTGGTTGGTTACAGACACAAGCCCCATTTGGAGGCCTATGGGTGACGGGGACCTGCTACGGGCCCTCAAAGTCCAATTCCCACAGTTGTGTTGTCTCTGCCAAGATGATTCAGAACGGCTGTTCGAATCGATCATCGTACTCGCTCATTCGGAAACCGTCTCCATTGGGCTGTACAATTCGGCGTCGAACAACTCGGAACCAATTCAGACAGTCGAGAGGGCTTCCTTGCATTGTACTCGGTCATCCGGGAAAGGTGATCGATTTGGTCGGGAACATAGGTCCCAAATCGGATTCGCAATATCCGAATTCCGTTTGGAGCCTTTCCTGACAAAATCGTAATTGACCTCTAAATAGGGTGTGCTCTTCCTTCACACAATGGGCCTAATTATGCACTATAAAAAACCTTTCTAGAAGCTTCTCGCATCTTCCAGAAGAAGGGCACTGGGGTATTGAAATAGGCCCTTCAGACACACTCTTCAATTCACTACTGGACCTGTGGAAGGACTCTTAGAGGACTGTCTGCTGCTGTGACCTGCTGTGCACTCTGAAAGAGGCTGCAAGACTGCTGTTGTACCTGGAAGGACAGCTTTCCTGTCTGGAGCCTGCCTTGAAGCCTCAGAGGCAAGCCCTGCTGTTGAACCCTGCATATTCAACTAAACACAGAGCTACCAGAGTGACTCCAAGGACTTGTTTGCTGGCCTCCTGTTCAGAGCCACAGGAACACAGAAGGCTCCCACAGTCTTGAAACGTCACACCTGGACAGGTATCTCTCTAATCATGTATCCATGGCTGTGGTGCTGAAGATGCCCAGATGGCAAAATGCCCAAACTAAGGACTTAAAACATTTTTGGCCAAAAATTGTTCTGCAAACCAGGAGGAGATCTGGACCAACCTACGTGCCTATCCGTTGGAGGCGCATTGCTGGTCAGATTGATTTTGTGGCTTCTCCTGCTACATTATTTTCCAACTACAGAAAATCCTTTTCAGTGGTCCTTTGCCTAAGGGGTATCCAACCTTATGGAACTGTCTTCAGTTACTGCCCTAGCCTTGTCCGGCTGGAGACTTTCAACTTCCATTTCGGAAACTTAGTCCGGACGTAGAAATCTTCACCGCTGCTTCAAACTAAGGCCTTCTGACAATGACGCTTCCTCCTCAAACACTACATGCAGCATTGCCCCACTGAACTTTACCTTCTTAGACACTTTTAATCAGAATTTCTTTTAGGTCCGAAGATAAGCGCTGACCTGGCCCAATTCACTTCTTTTATCCAAACCACTCTCCATCACAGTCGACCATACTTTTCAACTTTGACCCGGGCTCACGTGACTAGATTTCTACGGTTGGCTCTTTGATCTTTTAGGTGCTAATTATTTGTAAAAAATGTAAAAACTCATAACTTCGGTTCTGCTGATTGGATTTTTGTAATTTCTTCTGTTGTGTTTTCATGCTATTACTATCTGTTTGCTGCATAAATCCTTTACACATTTCCTTTAAGTTAAGCCTGACTGCTTTTGTGCCAAGTTGCCCAGGGTTAAGCACAGGTTAATTTAGTGACTTTTTGTGGTTTACCCTGCAATGGATTGTGGCGTTAGCTTGACAAGGGCTCATACTCCAGTCAACCAACAACCGAATTTCTCACGTATACAATTTGGACTAATAATTTTTAAATACCTCCAAGATCTTAGAATCTTTAAAAAGCTAATTATTATTGTCTTATATAACAGATTACATTTTAATGCACTCCTTTTTAATCTTAAAATAATTGAGTTTACCTGCTAGTTTCTACCTCCATAGTATTTTGCACTAGATCTCATTAAATGTAATGTTGCATCTTCAGTAGAATGTTTGTAAAACTGAAACTTTGCTTTCATTAATTAATCAAGACAGGTCCTGGATTCATTTAAAAAAATATAAGTGCTCTTATTTTTTTTTATTGTTCATTATTTCGGAAGATGTTTGAAGCTTTGTCTACCATTTTCTAATAGATATAACATTATAAAGTACCTTGATGATGATTTAAAGGAATCCCATAAAATATTAGGAGAAAACCTGAGGTATTGCTTATAAGGAATACATTTTGTGTAAAGATTTTGAGTAAACTGGTGATCTAATAGACGAGAATTCTTGATTCTCTATCTGTTATTTCCTTTATAAACAGGTAGTAAATCTAGATATATGACAACTGGAATATGATCAGATATTAAGATTGAACCAATCTCTGGTTTCAAGAGATGTAAAGATAAAGATTTAGAAAAAGAAAGTATATTCTCTCATTTGGATTACAACATCCCAGTCACCTACCAGACATATTTGCTTTATTGTTGATAGAAATTGTTTATGTATAGTGGAAGGGTAACTTTCAGTGTTGTTAATATATCATTGAAAAGACTACAACTACCGTAATGCCTTGTTTTGGATTTGTGAAAATAATATTGCTATGCTATCTTGCTCTTTTTCTATTTTCTACAACATTTACACATATGTTAAAATGTAATGTATTTATCAATCAATTGTCCATGTTAAGTTGAGAAATGTTGTAAGGTTTAAATGTCTATGTTGTCCTATCGTTGTTATGCTATAGAATTGATGCCATGTGTTTCACAAACCAAAGTTTATTGACTTCAAAATTGTAAGGTATGTACATTTGTATGCTGAATATAAGTAGTGTTTTTTTTATGTACTGCAATATTTATTGGATGACTAATACTATATATCAATCTAGGTTGTGTAATAGCCAGATTTGTGCATGCTAGGCATTGGAATGGTTGATTTCACATTTCTCATCTCTACTGTATTGTTTGGAATGTTTGGTATAGTTAATCTACAAATTTAGTAGTTTTTGTGCCCAGAGAGGTTTGGAAATAAACGTGAATACAACTAAGTTCAATTGTCTTCCATACACACCATTCAAAACCACCCAACCCAACATTAAACAGGTCCACGCTAGAGCAGGTACATTCCATTGAGTACCTTGGATTTACCCTCTGTGAGCAGATGGATTGGACAACACATTTTCCAAATATAGACTTAAACTGGATCAATACATTGGTGGACTACTAAGGTTCATCGGGTATCTTTTTGTAAACCTGTCTCCCTTGTATTGCAGATCTACGCACTCAAAGCGCTGGGCTCAACACTTTACGGTAGAGAACTCTGGGGCCACAAGGCTGTTAAGGCCTTAGTACTGACAGAGAATAGACTCCGGAGACAACTGTTGAATCTCCCAGCTAGCACTCCACTGATTCAACTGAGGCTTGATATGGGGGTCAGGGCAATTTCTGAAGGTATTGCTGTTAGGCCTCTATTGTGTTGGAGAAGGGTATGGCTAACCCCTGAGCTGCTCTCCTATCAACATGGGTTGGAAGAAATACTTGGCATGCAGAGGGGAGATCTGCCCTGGATTAATCATGTCAGAGACACTTTGCCAAGCATAGGAAAAGATAGGCTTTGGGATGCCCCTGTGGCGGCATGCAGACAAACCTCTAAACTAGAACTCAAAGTGAGTTATAAGATTTTTAAACTATGCTCTCTTCTAATGAGTTCAACCCTGGGTACTCTGGTTAATGGCTTTTTGCAGTGTAGGGATCACTACAAACCCAAAGAGTTTCTAGATGAAACTGAAGCAAGTCTGGCCAGAAGGCTCTATGTCCAATTCAGACACGGTTCCCTCCCTTTGCGTACATTCAACCACAAATGTGCTTGACCTAATAATACAGAGGAGCAGACTTGGTTGTCCTGTGGCTTTGCTGGCAAAACCATAGTATGTGTACTCTTCTTTTGCCCAGAGTAAAGGGTGTCAAGGCAAAAATTGATAATTCCTATCTGTAGGAACTTGAGGATCGCTCAGCATGTGGAGGCGTACAGAATCCTTAAATCAGACACTAGTTAAAACATAGTGTTTACGATCGCAAAGTATTTATTTGCAATGTGGTGTATCAGATGTAAATAGTTCCTGCCATCTACTAGAGATCCTATCACTTAGTATGGAATCAGTTTCAATCTGCACTGTGCTGTCAAGGTTTACATTACATTGCAGATTAAGTATGTAATGCTATGACATTTTGTACAGTCTATTCCTAAGGTTGGTACTGAGACATTCAGGGACATATTTACAAGGCCCTATCACCACCGCAACATCACTTTTTGTAGTGTGTGGTGGCATTAGGGGCTTCGCCTTATTTACAAGGCAGAGTTAAGCCTCTTAACGTGGCTTAATGCTGCCTTGTAAATAAGGCACCCTTTCACACTGTACTTAGCGTGAAAAGGGAGGGCAATGGGTGTTCGGTGGGCAATCCACCACAACACCCATTGATTTTGATGCTGCCTCCTATTAACAAGGGTGGCGTAAATAGGAGGCAGCACCAAAATTAAGAACAGAGCAAACCTGGTCTTAAACAGGCGAAACGAGTAGAAATGCATTATTTCGCTTTCTTTTTGCTGTTTCCATGTGTGCTGCAATGTGAAACAATGTGAAGCACACATAGAAACAGGAAATTGCCATTGATTGTTTATGCACATGAACAATTAAAAAAAATGACATTTTGCAACTTCTATGTGTGCTGCATTAAGAAACACACATACAAGTTACAAAACGTAATTTAAAGATTCATAAAGACATATAAATAATTTTCCCCTCAACACAGGCACCCTTGGACTTTGGTGCAAGGGTGCCTGCATTGGCAAGAGGCTGCTAAGTTTAGCGCCAGCACAGGGGGAAAGGCAGGGCTGCATCATGTACTTGTGAATATAGTGCAGCCCTGTGTTTCTGAAGTGGTGGAGTGCAACGTTAAGCCAGGAAGGCTAATGCCACACTCCATCACTTCGTTTTAAATATGCCCTACATTTTGTTAAATTGAATAACTATTTTAAATGGTCTTAAGTTGTTTTATTCATCTCTTTTTCTGAGTTCTAATCAATGGTAGCATCTGTTTATCTTTTATATTGTTTTATGTATTAAATAATTATTAGACTGTCTTTCATGGCCATACACCGAAATAAAGAGTATTGATATCTGATATTTAATTTATAATTTCTAATTCATTTTATTTTTGTCCTTCCAGGACATCTTTTTTCCTGTTTTTCTGATTTACTTCTGTGTGTCATATAATCTGTTTCTGTTTTTGATTTTAATGCCACTGAAACTTTTATCCATGATGGTAAATATATTTTTCCTTTTAGGTTGTTACTTTTTTAGCTTCAAACACATTTGATGAATAATCCAGACTTTTAATAATGTATTTTTTATTCATAAGAGGTCCAACACCGAATGTATGTGGGTAAACACCTGCCACTGAAGAGATCTCCACTCCACACCAGGAACAAGCCACTCCTGCATGTCTGGATGATGAGGTGTTGTCTGGCCCATCTGGTATGCCTGGGCAGATGGCTCCAGTGAGTCTCACTCAGGCCATACGTACACCTCCCATCCCAGCTGTTACCACATCTCAGACTCTGGATTCCTCCACTTCCTGTGTCCAAAGCAATATCTACCCAATCTTGTGCCCCTTAGTCCTGGCTGCTAGTCACCCAGCACCACTACCTCAAGTTCAGCAGGGAACTAGTAGGATGGGGCACACTGGGTTAAGGTCAGAGTGTAGTGAGTGTAGAGGTTGTGTGAGGGAACAATGAGCCATCAAAGTGAGACCACTGGGTTAATGGTCACCCATGCGACCATCAATCAAGTCTTGGGATTCCTCCATCAGTCCCAAGACTTGATGGGCCAGGTTCTTGCAGAGCTCCTGGAGATGAAGCATTTGCAGACGGAGCTCAATGTTCAGATGAAAAATCACAAGTCCAATATGTGCTCCCTGCTTGGTGTGCTGCATGACATATTCAACCACATGTGCAGGGCTTTTCCAGCACCACCTTCATCTTTCTATGGTCCAACAACATCTGCCTCAGCCACAGAAAGGGAGTCCCTGCCACAAGAGGAAACATATGCAGCCACCTCAGTCCCTGCAACTGTGAATCCATCAGCCTCCCGTAGGAGTACCCGTTCATCCGGACCACCAAGAGAGAAAACAAGACCACCACCAAATCTAATTTCTCCGATGTGTGACTACAATTCACTCTGTGGACTTCTTTCTGAACATGTATACCTTTCTGATGCCAATGTTATCTGGTAAAACAGACTTCAAACAAACCTGGCCCTTTAACAATAGTTTCAGTCACCATGACTGACTTTTTCTGTGTGTTCTTTTATAGTTTTCATCCAGTTTCAGTTTATTTGTTTTTGTTTAATAAATGCAAAACTAACAAAGTCAAACACCGGTGTTGTATTATTTCTTTAAAATACTGTTTTTTAAACATTTTTATCATAGATTTTTACATGTAAACAAAAAATAGAATATTCATTCATAAATTATTTCCATTTAGGTAATGTTTCTCACATCTAGCAGAAATGACAAAAAACACAGAAACCATATATAAACAACTAGTAGTTTATGAAAATGTAATAGACATTTGTTTGTCATATTTTACCAAAACCATTACAGCACATGCATAACCCAAATACTCAGTGCCATTTTTACATTCACAGTTCCAGACCTTGCCACCATGGAAGGACGGTATATACTAAAAAAAATCAGATTCAATAGGAAAAGAATGAATGATTTATGTCATCAACTGGAGAATATGGCTCACAATAGGAATCCCACATCAATAACACTAATACTTGAAATCGTGCCATTACTGTTGTTTGAGTCCACAGGATCATTCCTATACACTGTTGCAGTATCTGGTGCAATGTCACAACCAACTTTCAGTACGGTGCTACAAGAGCTACTTCCTACAATGATGAGACACATCAACAGCTTCTCACACTTACCACCAAAAGAGGTTTTTGCCAATGTAATGTAAGATTAGTATTGACTACCAGGTGTGGTTAGAGCAATTTAAGTAGTACAAATTGCCTTGTTGGCAACATTCAATAGAAAACAAGTCTAATGCAATCTTCAAAACATCCATTCATTCTCCTTGCAAAAATTCTTTCAACAAGATATGTACACCAAAAGTCTGCATGTCTTTCACAGGATCAACCCATGCTCCCTTTGTACTTCTAAACAGCAGCATATAACAGCAAAGTTCACAGCTTTGAAATGTCCAAATGAAGATGACAGGGCAAAGGAACCTGAAACAGGAAAAAAAAACAAAAAATGTAAACTACATTACAAAATAAACACATTACTTATTATCTATTTTGACGATAATTTTTTCAAGGACAATCAAAGATAAACAGTGTAAATGAACACAGAAGTCAATGTGTTAAAACTATGATCAACAAACAGCTATGACCTGGATATTCCTTAACTTGCCCTTTCTAAAAAATATCTAGCACAGACTGTCATCCTCATTACATTAAAAGTTGGATTTAACATTTATTTTCTAACACTGTAAATATATACTCACGCTCATTTGAAGAAATTGTCAATAACATCTTGACGTAAGACAATTTCTTCCTCTTCACCACTATCACCTTCATTTGGCATTTCACATCCTCACCCAGTGGCTCATCATGGTCCCCATCCTCTGCAATGTATGGAATGTTCTTTTGCAGGGCTATGTTGAGCAACGTGCAAAAGACCAAGGTAATTTGGCACACCTTATTGGATGAGTAGAGAAGGTCTCTACCAGTCTTACCCAGACAGAAAAATTTGACCTTTAGGAGCTCCAAAGCCAACTCCACTGACCTACGTGTTCTTCCATTGGCCTCATTGAAGCAGACTTCCCATGACTATGTTGGATTCCTCAGCTGTGCCAACAACCATGGTTGGTTAGGAGGAGAAGCTGAGTCTCCGATATGACAAAAAAAGAGCACAGAAAAACATTACTAGATAATGAGACTTGAAAATAACCAAACAAAATATATTGATAGATTGTACTTACCAACAAGCCAGGCCCTATCAGATCCAAATTGTGACATTTGCGGGGGTATGCTGCTGTTCCGTAGTACAAATGAATCATGGTCTGATCCAGGGAAATGCGCACAGACACTAGGGATGTACATATCAGGTAAGCAGACAACTGGCACATTGATTGGTTGGAAGTGCTTCCAATTCCGGTAGATTTGTTTCCTGGCAAGCGGTGGCACTAAGGCAATATGTGTACCATCAATTGTTCCAAACACATGTAGTATGCAACCTAATTTCAATTTCCATTTATTACTTTAATCGCATTTGTCAAATGCATAAAAGTTCAGAAAGAAATCACAGTGCAAAATGGCAAAGATATGTTAAAAATCGACAATTGGTTATTTGTTAAAATAACAATAGTCTCAGATATATCCAATGATAAAAAACAGCAGCACACATTACTACAAAGAATAATTAACAGTTCATTTCCAGCAAATAAGATAATAACAACAAAACCTTTAAACAAAGAAGTTAAAACAACACCAATCCTACGCAGGCTCTGCCTAATCCCAAAGCACACTCTAACTATTATATGATCATCCTTACAATAGTTTGTTAAACAATTAAGAATCAGCAATTAAACTGATCCAATAAAACAACCCTCCTCTCAGATGAACCTTTCCTAGTTCGCAAAATTGAATATAAGAAGTTTGCAGTTATAAAACAGACAAAAGGGTTTCCAATGTATTGATAACTGCAAGAGCTAAGGAATGAGAGGATAAACTCAATTTTGTTATCATTAGGAGGATAAATGTTTTCCTTTCCATTTTATTAAAACAATGGAAAATTAAAATGGGCTACATAGTTTGTGGGGAACGTTTGTCACAGGGGCATTGCGATAAATGATTTAACGAATATGCTTGAGCTGGGTAGCCTACCATTAGGGGCAAAAAAATCAGGCTCATCCTCATTAATAAATATCAATGGATAATATTGGAAACAAAGGAGAGATAGGAATCATGACCCATTGCCACACTAGGCAGAGTCTGGTAAAATAACACTGTAACTTTAATTTGATTATGTTGTCTTCTTTCTAGTTAAAACTTACTGGCAAAGGCCTTTCTTAACTTGGTTTTAGAGAAAGACAGACAATTTAATGGTGATGTATACGAAGAAGCTAGGACCAGATCAGTAAAGGACTGCTTAACATATGCTAGCCATGGGAAACTGTTGACTCGGTCAAGATTGATTATATCTTTTAATACCACTTGATTTATAATAACCAAATCGCTCTTCCAAATTATCAACCAAAAAAGAAGCAGGCTAATTTGACTGAGTCATTAATAAAAGGCAGGACAAGTTCTTTATCGGCAATCAGGTTCCAGCAAGCCGGAGGGACTGAAAGCAGCTTTTTGACAAATCTCTCCTCTGCTTTCTTCAAGGTACCCACTTGAGCTATGCCCCAAATGTCAGCACCATAGGTAGCTATCGCAACCGATTTTGCCGAATAGACTTCTAACATTTCCTTACATGTCTTTCTACCCAGGTTAGAAGCGAATTTCCAGAGAGCAGCTATACTTCGTTTCAACATGTTTGTTCTATTTTCTATCATAGCAGACCAGTTAAGTTTGGAATCACACAGGAGGCCTAAATACATAAAAGACTCTACGCATGCCAGGGGACCGCCATCCAGTTGGAGCAAAATTAGTTTTTCTTTCTAACCCCGCTGATGTAACAAAGGTTTTCGATTTGTTGACAAGCAAACCCAATTCAGCCATATAATTTGAGAATCAATCGCTGTAGGGCCAGCGGTGTTCTGGCCATCAAGATGCATCATCTCCATAGTGAAGATCATGCAGTGAAAGGCCACCTGCAGAGAGTTCCTACACTGTGCAGTCTAAACCTAACAACGTTTAATTGTATACAAGGAAATAATAAAGGGGGCAAGGACATACCCCTGTTGAACCCCTTTTAAAATTCTGAATTTTTTTGCACCCCCCACATCTTTCTGATAAAAAGAATTATGGAGCTGCCCACGCCCATCGACTCTAGCAGGGCCCACAATGTAGTGTGGCTCACACAGTTGAAGGCTGCGTACAAGTCCATAAAAGCCATATAAAATGGACCCTTTTTTGCATTGACATATTATGCTGCGAGTAGTGGTAAGTTTAATCCTCGATCAATCATGCCCCTTCCTTTCCCAAATCCATATTGGGCCTCGGCCAAAACATTATTTTCAGATGCCCTCTCCTCCAATCTATTTAAAAGCAATCTCCCCATTAACGTAGCGGTACTGTCCAACAAAGAAAGTGGTCGATAATTTGTGGGGTTCTAGGGATCGCCCTTCTTATATATGGGGATAATCACTGATAGTTTACAGGATACCGGGGGACCCACTTTGGTAACAGCATTCAAAACTTGGGCCTTTTAGGCAGATGATTGGGAAAGTGCAAGCTCAATTTCCTCTAAGGAAAATTTCATCTTCAGACCCTCAGATTCTTTTGTAGTAAAATCCCTCTCAACTTGAAATTTTTTTTGAAGTGAGACAGCCAGGTGGCTCCATCTATATGAAGATAAAGAGAGCCACCGCACCGTTCTTGCAGACAAGGGGCATTTACAACCCTCCAAAAGGCTTTGTTGTCTTTACTCCTAGATGCCTCACACAAATAATCTCATGCTTCATCCTGCAACTGCTTTTTCTCACCTTATAGTCAGTTCATAAGTTCCTTATCAAATCTTTGTTTCTGTGGTGTATTTTAAGAGCAGTGTGAGGTTGTTTAGAAACCTTGGAATAGTTTGTCTCAAACCATCTTCCTACAGGGGGAGAATTTATTGTTGCTGGGCATGAGAGATTAGCACTTATAGATGTTAAGATTCTTCTAAAAGCTATTACTACTGGCTGTCAGAGTGGGTATTTAAACAAGATTGAATATTGGGTACCACCTCCTTTACAACCTTTGGGAGAAAGGAATTTAATCTATTTTCTCACATTTAAGAGTTAATCAATTTTTCCAACTCAAAATAGGTTTTGAAGCTAATTGAGGATTTGTCTTAGTAGAAAGAGGACAACCAAGACAGAAAAGGAGGAAAGCATGGTCACTAAATTCTGTCACCCCAGCCATGGAGGACTTAATACATCTCTTAAAATTAGCTTGAATGATTGTAAAATCAATTGTCGCAACAGCCCCGGATCATTGAAAAGTAGGAAGAAGTTTACCTGTAGCGGGGTGACACTGGTTTATTATGACTAGGTCTTTCTTGCTCCGCCTTTCAGTTAATACAGATTTCCAGAAATCTCCCACACGGTGGCTCAAACACGGTTGAGCAGCATACATAAAACACAACAATACCTAAAAAAGGGTTTTACTTTAAAAAATGCAAAGACTCTCTTTTTAGAATACGGCTTAGGGTTTTATTTATGCAATGCTCTCTACCAGAAAGGCTTTCCCAGATGTCAAATGAACCATATTCAAATGTATATAGAGATATATATTTATATGCAAGCAATAATAATACACTTGGTAAATTCAACAGTTAAATGCATTGATAATAATATGTAATACAAGCAGCAAATAATATGAGCTAAAACTCAAGCAAATATTATGGGACGTCCTGCAAGAGATCAGAAAGATGTATATATATATATTCACTGAAAAAAACATAGGTTTGACACCAGTTATAGTTAGCTGGAAATTTTACTGACATAAAACCATTGAAATTCCCACGTTATAGTTAGTTGGACTCACTATAACTTGCGCGCCTGCAATGCACTGCTGATGACGTCACATATTACATCACTCATGACATGGTCAGTGACATCACTCATGACATCATTGATGACACCATCCAGTGAATGTGTGTCTTTCTGAAAAATAAATATGTTTTATATATGTATATGTAAAGGTCGATGGAAGAATAAATGTTTAAATAAGTGTCTTAATGGATGTTTTAAAAAAAAAAATTGATTGGTTAACTGGCTTATTAAGTGTATCTTAGTGAATACATATATTAGCGAGTATTGTTTAAATATTTAAATGTTTGTATCAGTGTTTCACTTTGTGTATAAGTGGCTGCATGGGTTGATGAGTAGCTACATGTGTGTGTATATGGGTTATTAGATGTTTTTTTTAGTATCAGTATGAGTGTCTGTATGGTTTGGTTGGGGTGTTACTTAGCACATAGATGCATCAATGACTGACTCACTGTTTGTATGTGTTTTGAAGACAGCATATGTGCAGGACTGTATGGGTGGATGAGTGTGTATATGTGTGTGTTAGTGAGTGAATGACTGTCTCACTAGTGTCTTTATCAGTAACTACATATGTTTTAATCTAGTATATGTGAGTATTGATGTATATAAGTGAGTATATGTGAGAGTGAGAGATTGAAAGAGTTCTTGTTTAAAGTATGTGTTTCTATAAGTGATTGTTTAAGAGAGTAAGTATGTGTAAGTTTCCTTAGAAGTAAGGTGGTAGTGTGTGTATAGCTGTATATGCAAATAAATGGATGTTCAATAGTTTATTTGCATGTGTGATTATGTGTGTGAGTAACTTTTGGGTGACTGTCGGTCTGTAACAGGATGTATAGGTGTTTCACTACATATGATGAGTGAATATATGTATGAGTGACTATATAGAACTGTTGGTGAATGATTGGATGTGTATATAGATGGTGGTATTACTGAATTGGTTGTTGTAACTGGTATGGCTATCTCTATTTTTTTGAAAATTTTAGTTTCTATTTTTAAAATATGTGTTTCAAGGGTTACATTACACTGAAAGGAGGTCTGTCACTCTGTCACAAGGATGGTGTCATCAGTGATGTCATGAGTGATGTCACTGACCATGTCATGAGTGATGTAATATGTGACGTCATCAGCAGTGCATTGCAGGCGCGCAAGTTATAGTGAGTCCAACTAACTATAACGTGGGAATTTCAATGGTTTTATGTCAGTAAAATTTCCAGCTAACTATAACTGGTGTCAAACCTATGGTTTTTTCAGTGAATTTAATAGGTTTTTTAAATGCTAACTCCTAACTATAACTGGTGTGAAACCTATGGTTTTTTCAGTGAATTTCATAGGTTTTTTAAATGCTAATTCCTAATTATGTAAGGCCTGAAACCTATGTTTTTTTCAGTGAATTTCAAAGTTTTTTTTAATGCTAATTCCTAACTATATAAGACCTGAAAGCCCACCAGGAATCTCCAGTATGCGCCAGGGGACTGCATTACAGAGAGGTGTAATGAAGCCACGTCCCTTTTTACACCTCTCTGCAACGCAGCCCCCGTGCCTGTTTGAAGAGGGGGAACTAATTCCCCTTGCATACTGGGGGCCCCTGGGGGCCAACTAGCCCACCTGGAACCTCCATTATGCGCCAGGGGGCTGCAATGCAGAGGTGTAATGAGGCTATGTCCCTTGTTACACCTCTCTGCAACGCAGCCCCCTGCCGTGTTTGCAGAGGGGGAACTAATTCCCCTTGCATACTGGGGGTCCCTGGGGGCCAACTAGCCCACCAGGAGCCTCCAGTATGCGCCAGGGGGCTGCATTGCAGAGAGGTGTAATGAGGCCACACCCTTTTTTACACCTCTCTGCAACGCAGCCCCCGTGCATGTTTGAAGAGGGGGAACTAATTCCCCTTGCATACTAGGGGTCCCTGGGGGCCAACTAGCCCACCTGGAACCTCCAGTATGCGCCAGGGGGCTGCATTGCACAGAGGTGGAATGAGGCTATGCCCCTTTTTACACCTCTCTGCAACGCAGGCCACTGGCGCATTTGCAGAGGGGGGACTAATTCCCCTTGCATACTGGGGGTCCCTGGGTCATATCTGCCCAAACACCGATATTCCGAACGATTGAAAATGACTTTTCTTGAGAAACATTTGGATTTGGATTATCATGTCCTATACTTTGGAATTTTTGAAAGACTGACTTTGAGGATGCTATAAATTACTCAAGTCTGCCCGAATTGTGTGGGTAAAATTGATACCTAGTCACTTTGAATAAGAATGTACTTACGTCTCGTCTAACATTTGGAAGAAATATCTAGTTATATGACAACAGCATACCGACATAACTTGAAGGAAATAAGAACGCCCTGAAGAAGTTCTGTTGTACAGAACGAAACGTTTCGGCTGGCTATGGTACATAAACTTAAGGAAAATAAAAGCATTTGAATATACACCAAGATTCAGCGCTTCAATAAGGATTCTAAGTGATATGATTTGATTGGACTTATTGTGCAAGTGGTGCTGTGCCAAACTTTGGAATATTCTCCACTACTCTCTACTACTTACACTCTCCTACTCCACTACTCTCAAATACTCACTCTCTACTACTCATTCTCTACTACTCTACTACTCTCTACTACTCTCTCTCTACTACTCACTCCCTATTACTCACTATCTACTACTCTCTACTACTCACTCTCTACTACTCACTCTCTACTACTCTCTCTACTACTCACTCTTTACTGCTCACTCTCTACTACTCTCTACTACTCACTCTCTACTTCTCACTCTCTACTACTCACTCTCTACTACTCTCTCTCTCTACTACTCACTCTATACTACTCACTCTACTACTCACTCTCTACTACTCACTCTCTACTACTCTCTCTCTACTAGTCTCTACTACTCACTCTACTACTCACTCTCTACTACTCGCTACTATTCTTTCTCTCTGCTACTCACTCTCTACTACTCTCTCCTACTTACTCTCTACTACTCACTCTCTACTACTCTCTACTACTCACTCTTTACTACTCTCTACTACTCACTCTCTACTGCTCTCTACTACTCACTCTACTACTTACTCTCTACTACTCTCTACTACTCACTCTCTACTACTCTCTACTACTCACTCTACTATTCACTCTACTACTCTCTACTACTCACTCTCTGCTACTCTCTCTACTGCTCTCTACTACTCTCTACTACTCACTCTCTACTCTCTAGTACTCACTCTCTACTCTCTACCTCTCTCTACTTCTCTCTCTACTAGTCTCTACCTCTCTACCGCTACCTCTCTACCTCTACCTCTCTACCTCTACGCCTCTACCTCTCTACCTCTCTCTACACGCACACATATGCACATATATATATGCATATATATGCATATGCATTTATATATATGTATGTGTATGTATATTACCTACTGGCGGTCGCCAGTAGGTATATATAGTTAGGATTTTTTCCCTATGGGATTTTTGAAAATTCTATGTCTAATAACTTTGGCGTTTGTGGACGGAATTGGCTGAAATTTTCAGGAAAATGGCACATTTTGTTTCTGAGCAGCCCTTGAAAATTTGGGGGGGGTTCGTCAAGGGGGGGCCGAGAAAAAAAGGGGGTCCCAAAACGTGTTTTTAACATTGAGTTTTCCATAGGGCGGTTGGCCTCACTTTTAGCCTGAACGGCTGAATGGATTTGCACGAAACTTGGCAAAATTGTAGGGACTGGTAGCCCGATGTGCCTTTTGTAGGTCTCAATATATGTGCTTCAGTGGATTTCGAGAAATTAACGTTCAAAGAAAGATATATATCTGTAACAGCGGACCGGGCAGCGCTCCAGTTCGCGTACTTTTCGCGCAACGGAGCTTTGTGAAGCGAAGCTGATTGGTTCTCCGGCGTCTGTAAACATTCCAAACAGTCCGTAGCGGCCGCCATCTTGTCTCTCGGTAGGATCGAGAGACAAGAGGAGGCCAAAGCGAAGGGGCAAATGACCATAAGGGGGCATAGTAGATCCTCGCTGACCCCCTAGGTTTGATGTGGAGGTTTTAAAAGGGCCCCGCGGGGCAAAAAAAAAATTTATAATAATAATAATCGAACGGCTGAATGGATTTGCACGAAACTTGGTAAAATATTAGGGACTGGTAGCCCGATGTGCCTTTGCTAGGTCTCAATATATGTGCTCCAGTGGATTTTGAGAAATTAACGTTCAAAAAAAGATATATATCTGTAACAGCGCTCCGCTTCGCGTAACGGAGGTTTGCGAAGCTGATTGGTTCTCCGGCGTCTGTAAACATTGCAAACAGTCCGTAGCGGCCGCCATCTTGTCTCTCGGTAGGATCGAGAGACAAGAGTAGGCCAAAGCGAAGGGGCAAATGACCATAAGGGGGCATAGTAGATCCTCCTTGACCTTTTAGGTTTGATGTGGAGGTTTTAAAAGGGCCCCGCGAGGCAAAAAAAAATAAAATAATAATAATCGAACGGCTGAATGGATTTGCACGAAACTTGGCAAAATTGTAGGGACTGGTAGTCCGATGTGCCTTTGCTAGGTCTCAATATATGTGCTCCAGTGGATTTTGAGAAATTAACGTTCAAAAAAAGATATATATCTGTAACAGCGCTCCGCTTCGCGGAGATAAAATTATATCTGTATTACCTAGCTGTTGCTAACACCAGTTAGCGACGGCTAGTAGGAGATAGCGACCATCTTGGGCCCCACTTTGCATGTGAGTGATATTTATCACTAATGACATGCAAAGTGGGCATGCCAAGATGTTAGCGACTGGAAACAGTCGCTAACATCGCTATCTCCTATTATCAACTTTTGGAAATATTCGCGATAAGCGCGAATATCTCCAAAAGCTAGCACCTGCCCTGAGCAGTTCTAAGGCATGTTATCCAATGGGAGGTGGATAACATGGCTAAGAGCATTAGCTCGGTAATGCATGAATATCGCTGAGTTTTCAGCGATATTAATGCATTGCGGTCATTTTTTATCGTATTTGCGATAAACCTTGATAATAGGAAGGTTTATCTGCGATAATTTCTGACGATGCTTAGCGGTAAAAAAATCGTTGCTAAGCATCGTTAGGGATAAATATCGCTTAACTTTGGTAATATGCCCCAACGTCTGTTAACGTTCGATTCGAAGGAAATCAGGAAGTGTTGAAAAACATTGTCTGCGCCATCTTGCCTTTTTTCAAATGCCACACTTTTGTCGTGCACGGCAGTCATTTTAGATGCCTTGACCAGACCCACTCTGTGCACGCTGTCGATCCTTAGCATGACTCCCCACCCTCGCAAGCATCTCCCCCAGGCAGTGGTCACCCTCGCTCTCTGTCTTATGCATGGGTAATAAACCACCCCCCATCTGCGCTGCTCTTCCCTGAGAATCACACCCTGTGCCCGCCCGACACCTCCCTTTCGCCCTATTCACTACCGCACCCTCTGACACTCCTTTTCCTCTGTGTCCGATTGTCCAGGCCGGTCCTAGGGTATCAGCTAGCCCTGCAGATGTAGTTTATGGCCCCAGCTGTAAAGAATCACCCCTCTTCAAAGGAGTTATAGTAGATCAAGGCCCACACTCGATGAGATCCGTCACAGCAGACGCGTTCCTATTATCTGAAAACCATCCTGTATTGTGATTGGGGAGGGGACCGAGCCTGAAGCGGAAGATTCCAGGGATGACTCTTTGTACATCAAAGTTTTTACAATTATGTGTCACATTAAAAATATAAAGCACTCCAACAAAGTAGTAAGATTATAAAACTTTAATAACTTATAAATATATACAAGAAAACAAAAACAGTAATAACATATAAACATTTTTAGGGAAAAACAACGAAGTAGCGGTCGGCTGTGCGAATAGTCCCAATGCAGCACAACGTCCAGATTTCTGGCGTGGGGCGTCGCGGGGGGTGGGTCATCAGTAGCAAACTGTTGTGCGAATAGTTCCAAGGCAGCAGAACGATGGCACCAAGGTGATGTCCAGTAAGTTGCCGCACTGGTTTTGGTATCCTACAATGCTGCTCCGAATAACGGCGTGGGGCGCCCCGGGGGAGGCGGCGTGAATGGGCCTCTCCAGGTGGAGTGTCATCTGTTGTAGTGGGGCGCCCCTTTACCGTTTCAGTTGCCATTCCGTCCGTTTTTGGTCCACTGTGTCAAAAGCCGCAATTCAGCTGAGTTGCGCCCACTCTTGCGGTGCAGCGATAGGCGGCTGTCACAGGACTCTCAAAATGGCGGCAGGCTCTTTCCTTTTTGGGCCTGGTCCACTGAAATGGCCCTGGGACACCTTGGAAATCGGACGCTTGTCTGCTAGGTCTTGGACCCCATTCTCGAAAGCGTCCCCTCCGCCTTGAGGATTTATCAAAAGTTTTGGGGGCCCCCGACTCCTGTAGGCTTCTGGTGGGGAGCGGTTGCCATGATTGCTCGCGGAATGACCACGACGGAGCTACGAGATGGTGGTGCTCTCATGCTGAAGCCAGCTTCAGTCTGAAACATCCAGAAACAAGGTGGGGCTTTCATCGTTTGGGAAAAAAAAAAAGTTTTCATCCAATGAAAAGTGTTGTTTTTAGGTCATATGATCAAGCCTTCCATCATTAGGAAACCAAAAGTAAAATGAACCAATGAAAAGTTTTATAAACAAGTCACATGACCTGTTATGCGGCATAGGGTATAAAATGCGGAGAAAATACGTTGGCACGTGAGGCGGCGTCAGTAGCGGACCGATGTGCGAATAGGCCGAAGGCAATACAACGCGCCAAGATCCGGATGGCACCGAGGTGGTGTCCAGCAAGTTGCAGCACTGGTGTGGCCATCCTACAATGCTGAAAGTCGGCGTGGGGCGCCCCGTTGGCCTGTGAGTTTGCGTCAGTAGCGGACCGATGTGCGAATAGGCCGAAGGCAGCACAACGCGCCAAGATCCGGATGGCACCGAGGTGGTGTCTAGTAAGTTGCCGCACTGGTGTGGCCATCCTACAATGTTGAAAGTCGGCGTGGGGCGCCCCGTTGGCCTGTGAGATGGCGGCAGTAGCGGACCGATGTGCGAATGGGGCCAAAGGCAGCGCAACAATATTTTCGGAATAGAAGACACCACAAGGCGCTGAGATGCCAAGATCCGGATGGCACCGAGGTGGTGTCTAGCAAGTTGTGGCACTGGTGTGGCCATCCTACAATGGTAAAAGTCGGCGTGGGGCGCCCTGTTGGCCTGTGAGATGGTGTCAGTAGCGGACTGATGTGCGAATGGGGCCAAAGGCAGCGCAACAATATTTTCTGACTGACACCACAAGGCGCTGAGATGCCAAGATCCGGATGGCACCGAGGTGATGTCTAAGTTGCGGACCGATGTGCGAATGGGGTCAAAGGCAGCGCAACAATATTTTCTGTATGGAAGATACCACTAGGCGTTGAGATGCCAAGATCTGGATGGCACCGAGGTGATGTCTAGCAAGTTGCTGTACTGGTGTGGTCATCCTACAATGCTGAAAGTCGGCGTGGGGCGCCCCATTAGCCTGTGAGATGGCGTCAGTAGCGGACCGATGTGCGAATAGGCCGAAGGCAGCACAACGCGCCAAGATCCGGATGTCACCGTGGTGGTTTCATAGTTGAGAGGCACTTCATCTGCAGTGGGGCGCCGAGATCCGGATGGCACCGAGGTGATGTCTAGCAAGTTGCTGTACTGGTGTGGTCATCCTACAATGCTGAAAGTCGGCGTGGGGCGCCCCATTAGCCTGTGAGATGGCGTCAGTAGCGGACCGATGTGCGAATGGGGCCAAAGGCAGCGCAACAATATTTTCTGAAGAGAAGACACCAAAAGGCGCTGAGATTCCAAGATCCGGATGGCACCGAGGTGGTGTCTAGCAAGCTATGCAGCTGAGTTGTGTGCGCACTTGCGGCGAATAGGTCGAAGGCAGCATAACAATGTTTTCTGAATAGAAGACACCACAAGGCGTTGAGATTCGGTTACCACCGAGGTGATGTCTAGCAAGTTGCCGCACTGGTGTGGCCATCCTACAATACTGCTCCGAATAACGGCGTGGGGTGCCCGAAGGGTGGGGGGGGAGGCGGCGTGAACGGGCCTTCCTAGGTGGAGGCTCGTCTGCTGTAGTGGGGCGCCCCTTTACCGTTTCAGTTGCCATTCAGCTGAGTTTCGGCTGCTCTTGATGCTACAGCGACAGGCGGCTGCAACAGGACTCTCAAAATGGCGGCCTGTTCTTTGGATTTGGGCCTGGTCCACTAAAATGGCCCTGGGACACCTTAGAACTCGGACGCTCGATTTTTTTTTTCCTTTCCTGTACATGCAAAAAAAGGTAAATGCCCGGTACGTTACACGCTTCATCTGCCACGATGAACTCTCCAGAGGAACCGAAAAAAAATATAGTTATGGTAACTATACCATGCATCGTCATATGGAGAGGTGGCACCAATTAATTATAGTGCTGCATAAAAGAGAGATTTGGAGGAGAACCCCTGACCTGCTAGTACATTCATCAAAGAAGTGGCACTGACAGCATCAGAGGCAAGGGAAACGGTCCCAAATATTTAGAAGAACTTTGGAAAGATTAAAATGACATGTTTAGATTGTGGCAAATTAATTTCATGTGGACAGATGAGTGTTACTCTAATAAATACAGCATATGAACATCATCATAGTCGATGGTTGGTAGAGACATTTTGACTATATCCTGGACCTGCCCGTCCTCGCCCAAAATGGCGCCGGAATAAATGGGACTCGTAACTCCTTGTTGTGTACTGGTTGCAGAACCTTGAAATCACGAGATACGTATGCAGTTTTGAAGCACATGGCGGGCGGGGACGAGAATTGATTGAATATTTCGACATCCCTATTGATATTAAGTTCTGATGTGTTATTGATTACCGTACTATTGAAAGTTCGAATTAACGTCACCCATGGTACTTGCCCGCAAATGTATATCTAGATAATTTTATTGTAACTGGCCCTGTCGTATTTTAATTATAAAATGTACGTCCACCGATTCCGTAACTGTTAGACACCTTAGTTCTTGCAACCTAATGGCCCGCCCGTTACGTTCCTCTACAGTGTAAATGTCTACTCATCATATACGATTACAGTTTGCTCCGTGGCCGGCCCACGTGGTTATAGGCTCGTATTTGTATAATGAAATTTTCACAATAAAGGTTTTTAAAAGAAAACATGGTAGTAGTATATACATTGGTAAAGTTTTTAATAATAGTCACTGTTTTAGAATCAGTAAAAGGCAAGTGAAATAAAGCAGACCAATTACATGAAGGGTAAAAGGTATAATTCGAAGGAACGCAGTAAAGATAAATGGTCAAGGGCTGTTGTGTTTTCTACTCCTGCAACATAAAGTGATCGATAAGAATCTCATATTCAGGCGTATCGGCGACTAAGACAGCAGGTCGACCCTCTTTTGCTCAACGGCTCCGTCATGGGACGAAGAAACGCTCTTTTTCTCGAAAAAAGAATATATTTTACTTGCAGGACAGTTGTAAATTTTCCGGGAAAGTACATTAGCCTGGAACATTATAACATATATTTAAGAAAAAATAATGTTCGGAAGTAATAAAAAGCGTAATTTTTAGGTCATATGACCAAGCCTTTCATCATTAGAATAAGAAAAGTAAAATGAACCAATGAAAAGTTTAATTAACAAGTCACATGACTTGTTATGCTTACGTTACGCGCTGCGCGCCCCGGATGACTTCCGGATGCGCTAACGCGGCGCGTCATATGACGCATTACGCGACAACGCAGGTCCAGAATATAGTCAAAATGTCTCCACCAACCAGCGGTTGGAACACAACCCCTTTCAGCAGGCTAAATAGTTCTGTTAAATGACAACAGAAGGGACAGGCAACAAGAACCATCAGTCAAAGAGGGGAGGGCTAGTTCTTCTCTACCGGGTTACATTGGGGCGCTACCGGAACTGATCGAATTGGTAGTCTACAGTGTTTCTGGATATTCAGACTGAAGCTGGGGTTAGCATGAGAGCAGCACCATTTCGTAGCTCCGTCGTGGCCATTCCGCAACCAATCATGGCAGCCGCTCTTTATCGTTATTTTGGGCGGGGTGGGTGGCGGAGCCAAGCTGTTTTGCAGCCATCATTGTGTGGAGTTCAGTTCATCTCACTAGTTTTGTATTTGTCATGAGGGGTTGTTCCTAATGTTTCTATTTTAGCGAGGTCAAAAAGAGATCCCATTAGTGGCCTACTGATTTTGCTCGATTCCTTTTCTTTTTTTTTTACACGATTTTTCGTTATCTGCGAAGACTAAACAGAGTATTGCGACTCTGTGTTTGTTTGTAAATAGAGAATGAACCAAAGAGAACCAATTCTAAAACAGTAAATACTTGGATAACAATCAATCAAATAGAGAGAGAAGCAGGCACGACGTATTACAACGGGGGCAAAGGCCTGCGTTAACTACCCTTCACTATGTGCAAAGAGAGAGTACTCCTAATAGAAATGAGGGAGGGGGCACCATTCAAAGCAGATCAGTGTGCATAAACACGAAAATGTTTTCACTTACCACGTACTTGACATTCGACAGCTTATGATATTTGCTATTAAAAAACCATTGAAATTCACTGAAAAAACCATAGGTTATAGACCATATATAGTTAGGAATTAGCATTTACAAAACCTTGAAAATTCACTGAAAAAACCATAGGTTATAGACCATATATAGTTAGGAATTAGCATTTAAAAACCTTATTTTACTCACACAAAACCATTGAAATTCCATATATAGTTAGTTGCACTAACTATATATCGCGCACCCGCAATCCACTGCTGATGATGTCACATATTACATCATTCATGACATGGTCAGTGACATCACTGATGACATCACTGATGACATCTCAAATGACATCACTGATGACATCTCAAATGACATCACTGATAACATCTCAAATGACATCACTGATGACATCTCAAATGACATCACTGATGACATCACTGATGACATCACTGATGACATCTCATTTGACATCAATGACCACATCACTGATGATATCATTCATGTGACAATACAATGCATCTCCTCACACTTTAATATAACCTCTGTTACACCCAGTGTTAAATACAGAGTATAATTTTTGAAACCATTGACACACCAATACTAGTTACTACATACGCACTCAGTGATTCCTATGTTTACACACACATTCACTCATTTACCCTTACAATCATTCATACATACAATCACTCATCTTTACAACACTATCATATGCACTCATACACCTATACAGACTCTCACACTCTGTCACTCATCCATGGAGTTACCCACACACCTAGTCAGTCCTGTAAATAATCAATCACACTTCCATTTTCTAATCTATACAGTTAAACACAGAGCACCTTACATTTTGAAACATATACTAACACATACTTACTCTGTTATACAATCATTGATACAAGTACACATTGATCTGCACAGAGTCACACACCTCCCAGCCAGCCACACACACACTCAGTCTCCCATACAAATACTTGGGCAATCAATCAATAACCCATATAGTTACTCATATAGCTACTGACCAACACATGCAGCAGTTTACAGAACAACAGACATAATGATGCACAAATTAAGACAGTTTAGTCACTAACCCATGCACTCAGTGAGACACATTTAATCACTCACTCATACAGTCAGTCACGCACCTACTAAATCCTTCATCCAGACACTTCTACATCTACTCATTCTTCAATATGTAAAACATATTTAAACTTTTCAGAAACACACAGTCACTGGATGATGTCATCAGTGATGTCATTTGAGATGTCATCAGTGATGTCATCAGTGATGTCACTGACCATGTCATGAATGATGTAATATGTGACATCATCAGCAGTGGATTGCGGGAGCGCGATATATAGTTAGTGCAACTAACTATATATGGAATTTCAATGGTTTTGTGTGAGTAAAATAAGGTTTTTTAAATGCTAATTCCTAACTATATATGGTCTATAACCTATGGTTTTTTCAGTGAATATATATATACATACATATATGAACATATATAATCTGTATATCTATATCAATACAAATATAAATGCATGCATATATATACATATATGCATACAGATGCATGGTATTTACATGAAAGTTTAAAAAACACTAATAAAAGCAAAGCTAAAAAGCCACCTCATTACAAACAGAATGGCTTTAACTTAAACGAGGGCGAGATCTATTGCATTTTCAGTGCTTGTTTACTTTGGTTCCATCAAGAAGGCATTCAGATGTGTCACACATTTGCCATAAATTCTGAATGTTAGCACTCTAGTTGCTCATTCGATCACTGTAGTAAAGCTACTGCTCACCAGGGAAGTCTGCTGCTGGTATCCAAAGTGCATGTTTCAGTCTGCATGTCAGAATTTTTTTAATGAAATAGAAGAGGATTTGAGAAGTCACTCAAAATGATCCCTAATTTTTCTTTCTGAAGCACTAATCACACTTTCTATGGCAAAATGAACCCCCTCATTTTGTTCCTTTTTAAATTAAATGTTTTCAGACTTACCACTTCATTCCAATCAAGATGGCTTCTGGTGTGCCATACTTTTGTCATAAGTAAGACTGTTAGCGCTCTAGTTGTTCTTTAGAATACTCTGGGACATTAAGTTTAAGTTTAAGTTTAAAAATTTGTATAGCGCACTACTCACCCAGAGGGTCTCAAGGCGCTTGAGGGAGGGAGTACTTTACTTATCGAATATCCAAGTTTTTAGTTGTTTTCTGAAGGAGAGGTGGTTCTGTGTAAGGCGGAGGTGGGTGGGGAGAGAATTCCAGGTCTTGGCCGCTAAGTAGGAGAAGGATCTTCCCCCCATGGTGGATCTTTTGATGCCTGGAATTGCGGCGAGGGCTTGATTGGACGATCTTAGTTGGCGGTTGGGGGTGTAAAAGGACAGGCGCGTGTTGAGGAATTCGGGTTCTAGGTCGTAGAGGGCTTTGTGAGTGTGGGTGAGGAGGCGGAACGTTATTCTCTTGTTGACGGGGAGCCAGTGGAGGTCTTTCAGGTGACCGGAAATGTGAGCTTGGCGGGGGATGTCTAGGATGAGTCTGGCCGAGGCGTTTTGGATGCGTTGGAGTTTTTTCTGTAGTTTGGCTTTGGTTCCGGCGTAAAGGGTGTTTCCGTAGTCCAGTCGGCTTGTGACCAGTGCATGGGTGACCGTCTTTCTTGTTTCGGTGGGGATCCAACTGAAGATTTTTTTGAGCATACGTAGGATGTTGAAGCAAGATGATGAGACGGCGTTGACTTGTCTGGTCATCGAGAGGGAGGAGTCCAGGATAAAGCCCAGGTTGCGTGCGTGGTCCGTCGGTATGGGTGTGGTTCCCACCATGAGTCGTCCCAGGTGGAGGGGGATGATCCTAAGATGAGGACTTCCGTTTTATCCGAGTTCAGTTTTAAACGGCTGTTCTTCATCCATTCGGCTACTTCTTTCATCCCTTTGTGTAGGTTGGTTTTGGCGGTGTTTGGGTCTTTGGTGAGGGAGAGGATCAACTGGGTGTCGTCTGCGTAGGAGATGATGTTGAGGTTGTGTTGGCGCGCGATGGATGCGAGGGGACTCATGTATACGTTTAAGAGGGTGGGACTCAGTGATGATCCTTGTGGTACGCCGCAGATGACTTCGGTGGCTTCTGATCTAAAAGGGGGGAGGCGGACTCTCTGCGTTCTTCCGGCGAGGAACGAGATGATCCAGTCCAGTGCATTTCCTTGTATTCCGACGTTGCTGAGGCGTTGTATTAGGGTGCTATGACAGACTGTGTCGAAGGCTGAGGAGAGGTCAAGTAGGATGAGGGCAGCTGTTTCTCCGTTGTCCAGTAGAGTTCGAATGTCGTCTGTTGCTGCGATGAGGGCGGTCTCGGTGCTGTGTTTGGCTCTGAAGCCGGACTGTGAAGGGTCGAGGGCTTTGTTGGATTCGAGGAAGGCGGCGAGCTGATTGTTGACGCCTTTTCGATGACTTTTGCAGGGAATGGGAGGAGCGAAATGGGGCGGTAGTTCTTAAGTTCAGTAGGGTCTGCTGTGGGTTTCTTCAGGAGGGCGCTGAGTTCGGCATGTTTCCAGCTTTCCGGGAAGGTAGCGGAGTTGAGGGAGCAGTTGATGATGTCTCGGAGATGGGGTGTGATAATGGAGTCAGCTTTGTTGAAAATGTGGTGGGGGCATGGGTCGGTTGGCGATCCTGAGTGAATGGTGTTCATCAGGCGGATGGTGTCTTCAGTGGTGATTGGGTTCCAGGCGCAAAGGTTGTTGGAGGGGGTTTTAGTTCGGAGGTGGGTGGGGTGGACTGGTCTCCAAAGCTGTTATGTATGTCAGCGATTTTGTTGTGGAAGAACAATGCTAGAGAGTCGCAGAGGTCTTGGGAGGGAGTGATGTCATTGGTGCCGGCGGTGGGGTTGGTAAACTCTTTGACGATGTTGAATAGTTCCTTGCTGTTGTGGGCGTTGTTGTTGATTCGATCCTTGAATGCTGATTTCTTGGTGGATCGTATCAGTTGGTGGTGTTTGCGGGTGGCGTTCTTGAGGGTGGCCAGGTTTCAGTGGTTGGGTTTTTTCGCCAGGCTTTCCCGAAGGTGCGACAGATCTTCTTGGATTTCTTAAGGTCATCATTGAACCAGGGGGCTTTTTTGCTACCTTGCTTGATTTGATTGTTTTTCAAGGGTGCTAATTCGTCAGCACTGTGGGTGATCCATTGTGTGAGGTTGGTGGCTGCTTGGTTTGGGTCCGATGAATTGGCAGGAGGGTTTTGGTGGAGCGATGTGAAGAGCTGGTGGGTGGTGATTTTGTTCCAGTTTCTGCGGGGAATTGGTTGTGGGTGGTTGTGGGTCGTAGTCTTTTTGTAGTTGAAGTGAACGCAGCTGTGGTCCGTCCAATGGAGAGCTGTGGTGTGATTGAAGGAGATGTGCTTGCTGGAGGTGAAGATTGGGTCGAGCGTGTGCCCGGCATAGTGGGTGGGGGTGTCAACAAGTTGTTTGAGTCCGAGATTGGCGAGGTTGTCCAGAAGGGTGGTGGTGTTGCTGTCGTTGTTCTTTCCAGGTGGAAGTTGAGGTCTCCCAGTAGAATGTAGTCCTCGGAGGGGAGGGCGTGTGGGCTGATGAAGTCAGTGATGTCTTCGCTGAATTGTGTGCGGGGTCCTGGTGGCCTGTAGAGGAGGGTGCCTCTGAGTGTGGACTTGGGGTCGGTGTGGATCTGAAAGTGAAGGTGCTCGGCGGCTGCGAGGTTATCGTCGGAACTGGTCGTGATACGGATGGTGTTCTTGTGGACGATGGCGATGCCTCCTCCTGTTTGGTTGATGCGGTCTTTTCGGATGATCTTGTAGCCGTCCGGGATGGCTATGGCGATGTCGGGCGCTGATGAGGCGTTCATCCAGGTTTCTGTAAGAAAGGCGACGTCCGGCGATGTTCAATGGCGTGTCTGTGGACCGAGCGGGTGTTGAGCAGGATGCACTTCAGGTGGTTGTTGTCGGAGCTCTGTTTGGAGTTTGTGGATTTGGTGTGGGTCCTGATGCAGTCGAACCTGCAGGAGTGGCAGGTGAAGGGTCCATGGGTGTGTCCTGGGGCGGCTTGGTAGCAGTTTGGGAGTCGGCCGGGGTTAAGTGCTGAGAGGTTTGCGGCTTCGTACGTTATGCGGGTGGAGTGGAGTTTGCGGGTAACAGGGGGTCTGGTGCTGGGCGCGGTCCAGGCGCGGGCGGGCGTAGACGGGCTTACCTTTGGCGCGCCTTCGGCGCGCATAGGGCGCGTCCGCTGCGCGTGGACGCTGCGCGTCTGTTGCTCTGACATATGTAGATAGTGGAGGGGGGCGGAGCGAGGGAGGAGCAGCCGGGAGGCGGGAGCGGGGTGGAGGGACGGGCTGGGAGGCAAACAAACAACAAAATGGCAGCAGAAACGAAAGCGAAACAAGTCGAGATTGGGGCACAGTCTGGGAAGTCGCAATGATATGGGCAGAGGCACCGGCACAATTTGGCAAAAATTATTAAACAAGCAGTGCAATCTAGCGCTATGATATAAATCTGGCACAAGTCAATAAGCAGTCAATGCGATATAGCGCTACGATATAAATCTGGCACAAGTCAATATGCAGTCAATGCGGTATAGCGCTACGAAATAAATCTGGCACAAGTCAATATGCAGGCAATGTGAGCAATGTACAGAATGCTTAGATTTAGCAGTGAGCAGTCAAGCGCTACGATACCGGGGAGCGTGGGGAGCGGCCGCTTCTGCACGAGTCAGGACGGTCACAGCGTTAAGGCAGGCAGGACGTTCCTTGACTCTCTGTTGGAGGGAGGAGCAGCAGCTGGGAGGCGGGAGCGGGGTGGAGGGACGGGCTGGGAGGCAAACAAACAACAAAATGGCAGCAGAAACGAAAGCAAAACAAGGCGAGATTGCGGCACAGTCTGGGAAGTCGCAATGATATGGGCAGAGGCACCGGCACAATCTGGCAAAAATGATTAAACAAGCAGTGCAATCTAGCGCTACGATATAAATCTGGCACAAGTCAATAAGCAGTCAATGCGATATAGCGCTACGATATAAATCTGGCACAAGTCATTATGCAGTCAATGCGGTATAGCCCTACGAAATAAATCTGGCACAAGTCAATATGCAGGCAATGTGAGCAATGCACAGAATGATTAGATTTAGCAGTGAGTAGTCAAGCGCTACGATACCGGGGAGCGTGGGGAGCGACCGCTTCTGCACGAGTCAGGACGGTCACAGCGTTAAGGCAGGCAGGACATTCCTTGACTCTCTGTGGGAGGGAGATGCAGCTAGGAGGCGGGAGCGGGGTGGAGGGACGGGCTGGGAGGCAAACAAACAACAAAATGGCAGCAGAAACGAAAGCGAAACAAGGCGAGATTGGGTCACAGTCTGGGAAGTCGCAATGATATGGGCAGAGGCACCAGCACAATCTGGCAAAAATTATTAAACAAGCAGTGCAATCTAGCGCTACGATATAAATCTGGCACAAGTCAATAAGCAGTCAATGCGATATAGCGCTACGATATAAATCTGGCACAAGTCAATATGCAGTCAAAGCGGTATAGCGCTACGAAATAAATCTGGCACAAGTCAATATGCAGGCAATGTGAGCAATGCACAGAATGCTTAGATTTAGCAGTGAGCAGTCAAGCGCTACGATACCGAGGAGCGTGGGGAGCGACCTCTTCTGCACGAGTCAGGACGGTCATTGGGCTATACTTGGGCTACATCTGGGAGATGTTTGGGCTACATTTAGGCTCTTTTGTCTCTGGTGGCCATCTTGGGAGACTGTATGTCAGAATTGTTAATGAAATTGAAGAGGATTTGAGAAGTCACTCAAAATGTGCCCTAATTTTTCTTTCTGCAGCACCAATCATACTTTCTATGGCAAAATATACCCCCTCATTTTGTTCCTTTTTAAACTAAATGTTTTAAGAGTTACCACTTTATTCCAATCAAGATGGCTTCAGGTGTGCCATCCCTTTGTAATAAGTAGGACTGTTAGCGCTCTAGTTGTTCTTTAGAACACTCTGGGACATTCTGTCATTGGGCTATACTTGGGCTACATCTGGGTGATATTTGGGCTACATTTGTGCTCTTTTGTCTCTGGTGGCCATCTTGGGAGACTGCATGTCAGAATTTTTTAATGAAATAGAAGAGGATTTGAGAAGTCACTCAAAATGTGCCCTAATTTTTCTTTCTGCAGCACTAATTATACTTTCTATGGCATAATATACCCCCTTATTTTATTCCTTTTTAAATTAAATGTTTTAAGAGTTACCACTTTATTCCCATCACTATGGCTTCAGGTGTGCTATACCTTTGTAATAAGTAGGACTGTTAGCGCTCTAGTTGTTCTTTAGAACACTCTAGGAGGCTGCAGTAGAACACAAAGGAATCAACTGACAGTCTCTGTCCTTGTTGGATGTACATGTTTTACTGAGAATGTCAGACTTCATTCTCACATGACTGAGAAAGATAATGTGAATTTACAGAAAATATGCTTTCAGTTTAGCTTATAGATCCCCTTCCGAACCACTGTGGGAAAATCATGAGATATTAGTTTTCTTTCAAACATGATTCATGATATCACAGCAGAAGGCTTTTTCACATGGTAAAATCACCTTAGAACACACCACAATTCCTAAAATGAGTATGGTACCATCAACAAATGATTTATAATGTAACTAAAGTCCTAAAACCCTCTAATAACTACAATGCTTTTTAATGAGGTGCTATCATGTATATTGGTCCCAAGATGGCTGCCAACACTTCTTGGATGAAGTGCTGAGAGCCAATCAGATCAGATGTGTGGTTAGGCTCCGCCCAGATATATATATTTTTTGAACCTAAATTACTCAAAATCCACTGGAGCACATATCTTGAGACATAGCAAAGGCACACCGGGCTACCAGTCCCTACAATTTTGCCAAGTTTTGTGGAAATCCATTCAGCCGTTCGGGCTAAAAGTGAGTCCAACCGCCCTATGGAAATTAACATGGGGAAAACATGTTTTGGGACCCCCCTTTTATCTCGGCCCCCGCTTGACGAATCCCCCCCAAACTTTCAGGGAAGGAGCGGAGCTTCAGTGCTCTTGAATCACAAGCAATGATTGGTGGATTCAGATAGTTGAAAACTGAAAGTTAGGGTGCATGGTTCTGTTTTGTGAAAGAAGTAATTTGAATGGTTAAGAAAAAGTAATTTAAAGAAACATTGCACCGGATAAGCTGGTGTATTGGGAGGTCAAACATCCTTGCTGAGTTCATTTGCAACATTGCAGAATAAACTTTTAAACCTGAGAGCTCAGTGAGGAGGGAGTTGCTATGGTAACAGGTAGAAAGGGCTGAGGGGGCAAAGGTGTTGGTTTGAAAATAGAGAGGGAAGAGTTTTAATTGGTTAACATGAGATATATGTGTGTAGAATTAGAGGTTTTCTGAGCCATTCATGGTTGCAGTGCCTGGAGTACATACCTTTTGCTCTGCTAAAGAAATATTGGTGTGTGTGTCTGACACTGTTCTCAATCTCCCAAAGCATTTGTACAGGTGAGTAATGATTCGTTTAATATAGATAGAGACTTGTATACTCTATGGAGAAGATTTGGAAGCAAATTGTGGTTTTTTAATGTTGCTTTGTGTCATGTTTTTTGATAATGCTTGGTAAAAAGTTTTTACTGCATAGAGGAATTGTATTTTGTAAAATTGTGAAGTTTCAGTAGTGACATGGAATGCTTGTACATAGGACCTGTGCTGTGTTTCTTAAATGTGATGTGAAAAACGATTTGGGGGAAAATGAATGGCTTTCACATTTTTGAGAAGGAATAAATAGTGTCTGCATGCTTAAAGAAAGAAATGTGAACCTTTCACAATGATGTCACCTGTGTTAACTCAGATTAGGAAGCAGATTGAGCTTCTTTCTTGTTGGTTTGTGTCATGTTTTTTGATAATGCTTGGTATTAACATTTACAAGAGAGAGGAATAGTATTTTGTGAAATAGTGACGTTTCAGTAGTGAAATTGAATGCTTGTACATAGGACCAGCGCTCTGTTTCTAAAATGTTATTTAAAAAACGATTTTGAGACAAATGAATGAATTTTACATTTTTGAGAAGGAATAAATAGTGTCTGCATGATTAAATAAATATATTTGAACTTTTCACAATGATGTCACCAGTGTTACCTCAGATTAGGAAGCACATTGAGCTTCTTTGCTGTTGGTTTGTGTCATGTTTTTTTATAATGCCTGGTATCAACATTTGCAAGATAGAGATTTGTATTTTGTGAAATAGTGAGGTTTCAGTAGTGAAATTGAATGCTTGTACATAGGACCTGCGCTCTGTTTCTAAAATGTTAATTAAAAAACGATTTTGGGGCAAATCAATGGCTTTTACATTTTTGAGAAGGAATAAATAGTGTCTGCATGATTAAAAAAATATATTTGAACCTTTCATAATGATGTCACCTGTGTTACCTCAGATTAGGAAGCACATTGAGCTTCTTTGCTGTTGGTTTGTGTCATGTTTTTTGATAATGCTTGGTATTAACATTTGCAAGATAGAGGATTTGTATTTTGTGAAATAGTGAGGTTTCAGTAGTAAAATTGAATGCTTGTACATAGGACCTGCGCTCTGTTTCTAAAATGTTATTTAAAAAACGATTTTGGGGCAAATCAATGGCTTTTACATTTTTGAGAAGGAATAAATAGTGTCTGCATGATTAAAAAAATATATTTGAATCTTTCACAATGATGTCACCTGTGTTACCTCAGATTAGGAAGCACATTGAGCTTCTTTGCTGTTGGTTTGTGTCATGTTTTTTGATAATGCTTGGTATCAACATTTGCAAGATAGAGGATTTGTATTTTGTGAAATAGTGAGGTTTCAGTAGTGAAATTGAATGCTTGTACATAGGACCTGCGCTCTGTTTCTAAAATGTTATTTGAAAAACGATTTTGGGGCAAATCAATGGCTTTTACATTTTTGAGAAGGAATACATAGTGTCTGCATGATTAAATAAATATATTTGAACCTTTCACAATGATGTCACCTGTGTTACCTCAGATTAGGAAGCAGATTGAAATTCTTTCTTGTTGGTATGTGTCATTTTTTTGATAATGCTTGGTATCAACATTTGCAAGATAGAGGAATTGTATTTTGTAAAATTGTGAAGTTTCAGTAGTGACATGGAATGCTTGTACATAGGACCTGTGCTGTGTTTCTTAAATGTGATGTGAAAAACGATTTTGGGGAAAATGAATGGCTTTTACATGTTTGAGAAGGAATAAATAGTGTCTGCATGATTAAAGAAATAAATTTGAACCTTTCACAATGATGTCACCTGTGTTACCTCAGATTAGGAAGCACATTGAGCTTATTTGCTGTTGGTTTGTGTCATGTTTTTTGATAATGCTTGATATCAACATTTGCAAGATAGAGGATTTGTATTTTGTGAAATAGTGAGGTTTCAGTAGTAAAATTGAATGCTTGTACATAGGACCTGCGCTCTGTTTCTAAAATGTTATTTAAAAAACGATTTTGGGGCAAATCAATGGCTTTTACATTTTTGTGAAGGAATAAATAGTGTCTGCATGATTAAATAAATATATTTCAACCTTTCACAATGATGTCACCTGTGTTACCTCAGATTAGGAAGTAGATTGTGCAGATGAGGTGAGGCATGTCCAGAGGTACAGAGTAGGTGAGGCCTGTGTTCAAGACTTTAGTGGGAGAGAGGCCTTTCCTGGGGAGCATAGGTGGCGAGGCCTGTGTCTAAGAGTGCAGTGGACTAGACTTCATGAAGCCTATCCCCCACTGCACTCTTAGACACAGGCCTCACCTCCTTTGTACCCCTGGACAGACCTCTCTTCCACTACACTCTTCAACACAGGCCTCACCTCCTTTGCACCCTGTGGTAAATGTTCTCCTCACTGTTCCTCTCTGGCTAGATAGTACTGTTATTCCTATGACATCATAGAATGCCAGGGTCTCTCTCTCTAGCTCACTGCGCCTCTCTATTACCTATTGTGGCAGTTGGTCATCTGAGGCTGAGCTGCCAACAGCGAGCTCCTGGTGGGGTTCTCTCTGTTCTACCTACAATCTTAACCTGTCTGTCTAACCTGGAAGGAACCTGAATAAAGGATCTTAACTACTAAGTGGACTTGGCATCTTTTCCTTTATTACACACCCCTGGACAATCCTCACCTCATCTGAAACCCTGAATAGACCTCAACTCATCTGCACCCGTAGACAGGCCTCAGATTATCTACACCCCTGGACACGCCTCACCTCATCTGCACCCAGTTACCATCAATTATACCCAATACAATGAGGCCTGTCCAGAGGACACAGATGAGGTAAGGCTTGTCCAAGGGTCAGAGGAGGTCAGTCCTCTCCACTGCACTCATGGACACAGGCCTCACCTCCTTTGCACCCCTGGACAGGCCTCACCTCATCTGCACAATCTGCTTACTAATCTGAGGAAACACAGGGGACATGATTGTGAAATGTGCTAATATATTTTTTTAATCATGCAGATACTATCTAATCCTTGTCAATAATGTAAAACCAATTCATGTGCCCAAAATCTTTTTTTAAACAGAGCATAGGTCATATGTATAAGCATTTGATTACACTACTGAAACCTCACTCATTTAGAAAATACAATTCCTTTATGCACTAACATTTCTTTACCAAGGATTATCAACAATTTATTAGTCTCTATTATATTCTCTTCCTGACTTACTCTATTTTTCCACCTGTCCCCTTCTAACACCCTCTCTCTGACTTATTCCTTTTTACATCCTGAGTCTGTGTTACACTCTGTTAGACTCTTTCTTTGACTTACTTTCTCTTACACCCTGTCTCTAATTTATTCCTTCTCTCTCTTTTTTACAGCAATTTGTAAGTCATACTTTCTCTTACATCCTCTTCCTGATTTACTCCATCTTACAACCTTTCTCTTTGTAACATTCTCTCCCAGAGTTACTCCCTATTACATCATTTGTCTGTTTTACACCCTCTCTCCCTCTTTCTGACTTTTTTATTTTCTTCCTCTGTTTGTGTTACACCCTCTGTCTGACATACTCCTTGTTACATCCTCTCTCTGATTTACTTCCTCTTACACCCTCTATCAAACTTACACTCTCTCTCTCCCTTTTACAGCCTCTCTCTCTTTTAGTCTCTTTTACATCCTCTCACCTTCTAACACCCTCTCTCTGTCTTACATCCTCTTACACCCTCTCTCTGTCTTCCACCCTGTTACACCCTTTTTCTGACTTACTCCCTTTATCCCTTTCTTTGACTTACTACCTCTCCCTATTACATTCTTTCTCTGTCTTACAACATATTATACACTCTCTCTGTCTTACTCCTTCTCTATGTTTCACTACCTCAACCTGTTTCTTTGTCTGACTCTCTCTGTCTTTTTGTGTTAGTTCCTCTAGCTCTTTTTCTCTGTCTTACTCCTAGTTACATAGTTGTTGTGATATAAACTTAGATATGTTGTAAACTAGTGTTTAAATTGTTTGCTTATTGTCATTGCTTTGTTGTTTGGTAATAGTGGTCTATAATGTGTTATTTTATTCTTTACCACAGATTGAAATCAAGATTTCAATAGTAAGTAAATATGCCCTCAAGGCAGAGGAGAAGAAAAGATGCCAAGCGGAAAAAATCAAAAACAGCAACGGAATTACAGCACTCCTCTACAACAAATACTTCAAAAAACAGGAAAAAAGCTCCTGGTAAGGCAACTAAGTTTTTCTTACGGAACATATGTAGATCAAAAAAAATGTTGATGAGAATGTGAATAAAGAGAAGGAGAGAGCAAATTTGAAAAGGAAGGAGAGGCCCCCCAAAAATGTTACTACTGGAGCAGGAGAGAATAATATGTATAGGAATAGAAGGCAGAATCAATTTAGGGACATTCGTAAACGAATGTTTCGCAATAGGGTGGTTTTAAATTTGTTAAAAAACATTAGGAAAGGTAAACAGAGAGCTGCTTTTTATAAGAAAAAGAAAAGTGTAGAGAAGATTGTTGATCAGGCTTTTGAAGTTAAGAAAAAATTATTTATTTTAATAATCAATAGAATTAGGACACTTAAAAAGACAATTGATGTTTTCAAATCAAACAGTAGATGCAAAAGAGTAATTAATCGGACTAATTTTTGTAAAGTTTTTTCTGGAGAATGGATGCATAGTTCAAGTTGTGAGCCATTTTTTAATGAGGAGAGTTACTTCCAGGAGAATGATTTAGTGCATGCAGTTGACACCAGTGGTCGAGCATATGAGGTGAAAGACGGTTGCCCGATTGAAAAAGAGAAACTTGTGCCTAGAGATGCAGAAGAGGTGTTAACTGATGAAGTTTTAGGGAGACGTACTAAGGGTCCAGTGTACACTTGGAAGTGTAGTAGTATTTGTAGTGTGCGACAGGATTCAATCAATTTGTTACGTAATTTCTTACGTACATATAGTAAGAAAAGTCTAAAACAGAAAATGAAGATGTTGCAAGATTTAGATCCTTGCAGAGTGAGAGAAAACACAGGTTTGCAAGGGCATTCACTGGCTTGTCTTTCTAGAAAAGTCTGTCAGAGTGTTTTTCATCATTTTAGGATGTTAGCAGTGCATCATAACAAAATGAGGAAATTAGTGAGAAGGTTGTATTATGCAAAAAGTTCAGCACTTAAGCTTAAACAATTAAACAGTGCTCTTTTGCATGGAACTGAATTAGATGTGAAGAAGATTTGTGAAGAAATTGAGATTTGTTATTTTGGTGAAAAAGAGGACAGTGTAGAAATTGACACAGAAATTCAAGGTAATGTGGAAGACAATGTACAGATTTCAAGTACAGAAAAGTTTGACCAGGAAATTACCAGGTTTAAGGTGAAATCAAGTGAAAGGCCTAATTTTACTTGTGTGTGTTGTCGACAAACTCATTATAAGCATCAAACTAGATTAGTTGATTTATACGTAAAAAGTGAAAAGATAAATAATTATAAGTGGAAGGATTTTGCAACTTATTTGTTGGTGGAGAATTCTTTTGATTTGAGTTCTGATCAGCGTATTTGTAAATATTGTTATAATAAATTAAATCAAAACAGAATGCCTGCTAGAGCTGTTCATAATAATCTTGAGTTGGTAGACATTCCTCCTGAATTGATGGATTTAAATACATATGAGTCTATTTTGATTCAATGTGTCCATCCTTTTCAGGCAATTGTTCGCATGGAGCCTAAGATAGGGAAATTGTCTCCTTCAGATTTACAGAGAGGATTAAAGGGAAGGGTTGTTTATTTGCCTCTAGATTTAAAAGAAAAATATTGATACAATTGGTGTAGAGAAAGTGGAAGAGGAACCTCTGGTTATTCTAGTTAATGGGGTTCCGACAAAGAGTAAGAAAATCTGGCAAGTTATAGTGGATGTTAGGAAAGTCAAAAAGGCAACGTTGTATTTGGTCAAAAACAATGAGTACTACAAACATGTATGTGTTGGAGCAGAGGAAATAGCTACAGATGAAGACAGTGATTGTTCAGCTGGCCAAATTGAAAAAGTTGATGTGTCTAGAAGTGAAGAAATATATGAACATTATACTGTTCATCCTTTGCATTCCAAAGAAGTAATGGGGAATGCAATTGACTTGTTTCAAATGAAAGCAGCAAAAGGAAGTCCCATTAGTGTATGGGAAGATAGTTTGGTAGCTCGTTGTTTTCCACATTTATTTCCAACAGGTCGAGGTGGACAATATGACGATCGACCACTTCAAATTCCTGCATCTGAATATCGAACTTTAAGATTATATGCTGAAGATCCAAGGTTTGGTAAATGCATTCCATATTTGTTTCATCTACTGTATGAAAGTGACTTGTCTGGACTTTCTTATGCAGTAAACCATATACTGAAAAGTGGAGCACATCTGCAAAATGTTTCGGCGAGGGACTTTATGGAGAAAGTCAATCTGCAAGATAATATTTTGGAATCTCATCTAATCAATCTCATGGCATGTCAGCGTGGTACAAACGAGTATTGGGACCGTCGTCATGGGGAATTGAAATGCATGCTAAGAAACTTAGGAACTCCTACATGGTTCCTCACTCTTAGCTGTGCTGAGTATGCATGGGACGACTTACTTCAATTTCTACGAGAGGCAAATGCAAATATACAAAATATAGAATTCAAAACTCCTGGAGAACTGTGTTCTTTGGATCCAGTGAATGTATGCAGATATTTCAATCATAGATTTGAAGCTATGATGTCTTTTATTACCAACAAAAAAAATCCTCCCCTTGGAGAGGTTTTGGATTTCTTTTGGAGAAAGGAGTATCAAGCGAGAGGTGCTCCTCACATACATATGTTGTTGTGGATTAAAGATGCACCCAAATTTGGAACAGATTCGGATGAGACAGTGATGAGCTTCATTGAAGAGTATTCAAAATGTGCTGTTCCGAAAACTACCGAAGAAAACAGTTTAAGGCAACAAGTTTTACGCTTTCAATCCCATCAGTGTGGAAAGTACTGTCGTCGAAAATTCAGAAACAAGGACAAGTTCTACACAAACTGTCGTTTCGGGTTTCCACGACCAGTGATTTATAAAGGATGAGTAAATAATTTGATGTCTTCTCTGCGACATACTGTGACGAGGAAATCACCAAAAAATACATACAATTTAAAAAGAAACAAAGAGTCCAAGAACATCAACGACTACAACCCAGTGATTTTGTCCATGTGGAATGCTAACATGGATATTCAGTTTGTTGCTGACAACTCTATTGCTGTGGCTCGATATGTGACGTCTTACATCACAAAAAAAGAAAAGACAGAACTGAAGGAAATGTGGGAGGACATTTCACATGAAAAGAGTATAAGTAAAAAATTATACAGTTTCAGTCTAAAGATGTTGTCGCATCGAGAAATTGGAGCATATGAATGTTCTGATCGGTTATCATCAGCAAGTCTCTGTCAAGGTTAACAGCAGATAACGCACCCAGTAAGACATACAATTACCATGCCACTAACCTGTAGTTTCTAACCAGCGGGGACCACAGCTTGAAGCTTATCTTCCCTATACCCTATAGCACTGACCCTCCCTGTGCGACTCACACACCAGGGACAGGTAGCCCTCGGGTCAGGGGGAAGGAGGTTGATCGGGGAGGTAGCAGCGGAGACACCCTTCGAGGTCTGGTCTGAGGAATCGGATGTCTTCTAGTCGTAACACTTCTCTGGAATTACAAGAACAATAGTTGTAGGAGTTTCTGTATAATAAGGGCTTACTTCCATAACAAACTAATAAAGCAGAAACGTACTGAAAACCTGCTCTCTGGCAGCTTGAGATCAGGATTAAAGTCAGAAGCAAATACGTCGGACTCTGGGGATAGTAGCTCCTCCTCCTGATTCCCTTTCTTGATCGCCTTTAGTAGTTAAAGTCACTACTGGCTGCTATCTAGCACCAATGTAGGTAGTTCCTTTTGTCTCAAGGGTCACCGACTTTTGCGGTGATAACAATGTCACAAAAAAAAGAAAGGTAGCACGGCCGTGCACAATGTTAAAGGCCCTACCTTGAATTCGAACCCACGAGAAAACAAAAATGTTCAAGACACAGCGGCTTCCTCCTGCGGGAAGGAAAGCGTCCGCTCACGGTTTCTCTGGCGGCGTCCTCCTGCGGGAAGGAAAGAGTCCACCCAACGGTTTCTCTGACGTCCTCGGAATACAACTCGGCTCAGCTCCAACTCGAAGAATGACGGGAAGGATTGACAAGCACCAGGTGAAGGGAAAGGAGGGTCTTTATGGACGCCGCCCAGAGGGCGCGTTCCGTTTCGCCTGGCCCCAGAGCTTTCTGGGAGTTGTAGTGCTGCAGCGGTATAGTCCTATTCTACCTCTGTAACTAGCAATCGCTACAGAACCCCCTCTCGAGGATCGCCGTCCCGGCGGTCGTCCAGGCTTACCCGGGTGCATCAGATGAAATTGCGTTACCAAATCAGGGCAGTGGAGATTCTGCTCGGGTTCCCACGTTCTCTCCTCCGCTCCAAAACCCTTCCAACTAACCAGGTACTGCACTCTACCCCTGTGGATCCTAGAATCTAACAGCTCTTCCACTTCATACTCTTCCAATCCCTCCACCAACACTGGGGAAGGATGAACGGGCAGTCTAGTGTCCACATGACAAGGCAGGAGTAGGGAGACGTGAAAGACTGGATGGATTCGCCAATTACGGGGGATAGACAGCCTCAGTGCCACAGGGTTGATGACCTCCTCAACACTATAGGGACCTATATATCTTGGTTTCAGTTTGTTAATACCCCGGAGATGAATGTTTTTTGTGGAAAGCCATACCTTGTCCCCCACCTGGTAGACTGGTTCAGGCGTGCGTTTCTTATCGGCTTGGCGTTTCTGCGAGGCCTGAGCGTCCGCCAAGTGACGTTTCGCGTCTATCTGCACAGCCTGCAGATGCGCATGATGTTCTTGGATGCTGGGCAGTTTGGATGACACTGGCCAATCGAAGGGGAGGATGTTCGGGTGATACCCTAGAAGGCAGAAGAAAGGGGAACAACCCAAGGTGGAGTGATCAGTGTTATTATACGTGAATTCTGCTAACCACAAGAGGGTGACCCAATCCGTCGAATTCTGCAAGGTGAAGCAACGTAGATATTGCTCGATGGTCTGGTTGAGCCTCTCCGTCTTGCCATCTGTCTGCGGATGGTAGCTTGTAGATAGCCTGACATCGATATCCAATGACTTACAAAGGGCCTTCCAAAAACGGGATGTGAATTGTGCTCCTCTGTCAGTTATGAAGACCCTCGGAATGCCATGGGCTCTGATCAGATGTTGCAATATAACCATGGCCTATTCAGCAGATGTGGGTAGACCCTCCAAAGGCACAAAATGACCCATTTTGGTCAAGTGATCGATAAGTACGAGTATTGTAGTCTTTTCTTGACATACTGGCATCTCCACTATAAAGTCCATGGAGACCGTAAGCCACGGTGCCGGGGGTACAGGGATAGGGCGAAGTAGACCCGTAGGTTTAGTATGTATGGTTTTACCCTGGGTGCACACCGCACAGTTCCTTACGTATTTTCGGACATCCTTTCGTAAGTCAGGCCACCAGAATGATCGTTCGATGGTAGCTATAGTTTTGTACACCCCCCAATGTCCTCCTAACACAGAATCGTGGGCCCAATGGAGCACCTGTATTTGCAACCCCGGGTCAGGAACGTACAAGGCATGCCTGTAGTACAGGAGTTTGTCTGTTTGTGACCGCCATTGGGGTTCTTCTTGAAGCCATGACGGGGCATCTACCTCTGTTAATGCTACCCGGAGGTCCTCAATGAAATCCATGGAGGTGAGTAAGGCTATGGTACTTTTGGGAAAGGAGCTTTCAGGCAGGATAAAAGATGGTTCCTCTGTTTCCTCTGACTGAGTATCTTGGAAGTCTTGATTCCTGGAGAGGGCATCGGCCTTTCCGTTTTGAGGGCCGGGGCGGTATTTAATGACGAAGTCGTAATCCGAGAAAAAGAGAGTCCATCTCAGTTGTCGGGGTGTGAGGGCCTTTGCTGTTTTGAGGAATAGCAAATTTCTGTGGTCTGTGTATATTTCGATGGTGTGACGGGCTCCAAGCAGGTAGTGTCGCCATTCCTCACAACCCCGTTTGATGGCCAGCAGCTCTTTGTCAGTGATGGAATAATTGACTTCACTAGGACTAAGTTTCTTAGAGTAGTAGGCCACTGGGTGGATTTGCCCTGTTGTAGGGTGGCGTTGTGAGAGCACCCCTCCCAGGGCATACTGTGAGGCATCGGTTTCCAATATGAATGGTAGTTGGGCATCCGGATGTCGCAAGATGGGGGCTTGGGTGAATCGTTCTTTAAGGGTCCGGAATGACTGTTCTGCTTCCTCACCCCACTTAAATGGAACGTTTTTCCGTAACAGAGCAGATATGGGGTGGATGATCTTAGAGAAGTCCTTGATAAAGCGTCTATAGTAGTTCGCAAAGCCGAGGAAACTCTGCACCGCCTTGACGTTTTGTGGGGTTGTCCAATTCGTGATGGCCTCTACCTTCCCACTTTCCATCTGAAAACCTTCTGCGTTTATCACGTACCCCAAGAAGGAGACCTCCGTTGCATGGAAAAGGCATTTTTCCAATTTGGCAAACAGATGGTGCCGTTGTAGACGACTCAACACTTCCTTGACATGTTGTTCGTGTTCTAGGAGAGTGCTGCAGTAAACAAGGATGTCGTCAATGTACACCATACATATGGTATCCAATAGGCCCCGGAGCACTTCGTCCATAAAGAATTGGAACGCCGCAGGGGCGTTACAAAGTCCAAAGGGCATAACGTTGTACTCGAATAATCCGAACTTTGTTCGGAACGCCGTCTTCCACTCGTCCCCCTTTTTGACACGAACCAGATGATAGGCCCCTCGTAGATCCAACTTGGTGAAGTAACGGGCTCCCTTTATTTGGTCCATCAACACCGGAATCAATGGAAGGGGATACCTATTTTTTATAGTGATGTTATTCAATGCCCTGTAGTCTATACACGGTCTCAATTCTGCACAGTCCTTCTTCGGGATAAAAAACAGGGGTGACGAGGCAGGGGACGTGGAATGACTGATGAATCCCGACGCTAGATTATCCTCGATGTATTTCTGGAGATATGCATTCTCTTGTTCTGTCAGAGCGTACACACGACTACACGGGATAGCCGCCCCTGGGAGTAGTTCAATGCAGCAATCGTACACCCTATGTGGGGGTAGACTGGTAGCCTTCTGTTTATCAAACAGGGAACGGTATTCCTTGTAGGGTTCTGGTAAGCTGGATACACAGCAAACGTTTTTATCGGTACAGGCCACAGCCAGGTGGCTACTCCTGTGACATGCTTCATCCTCAGGTGACAAGGACGAAGAGGTGTAACAATGTTCCATACAATAGGAGGAGATTAATTCCACGGTGCGTGCAGACCAACTCACCACAGGATCGTGTAGGGTTAGCCAAGGCATGCCTAATATGAGGCGAAACTGGGGTGCGGCGATTAAATCAAACTGGATAAATTCAGTATGTTCTCCGTGCTGCATTTGCAGAGGGACGGTGTGTTTTGAAACAGGCCCAGAGGATAAGAGGGACCCATCCACCGCTTTCACGTGTTCCGACTGATCCTTCATCTCCCAAGCAATCCCAAGGGAGGTAGCGTAATCGATGTCCATGTAATTGCCTATGGCTTCCGAATCCAACAGAGCATCTGTAGTCGTGACCTGGTCCTCGGTGGTCCACAGGGACACGGGGATGTTCATATGAGCCACAGCGGGCATCATCGTGTTAGCAAGGAATGAGGAGATCGTAGTTAGTCGCATGCCCATCCCGGAGATCTCGACCTGGTCTGGACGTTCTAGTTTTCCGACGTCTCTTTTGTTCCCATGACGGACGGTTTTCGTGGCGGGGGATTCCTGTTGGATAGTTGGGCTCGGGCCCTGCACTCTCTGATCAAGTGCCCTCCTTTACCACAGTATAAACATAGCTTCATTTTACGCCGTCGCTCTCGTTCCTCAGAGGACAGAGGACCTCGGACACCACCGATCTGCATAGGCTCAGTACCGTCCGTACTTTTGGCTCCGTCTTCAGGAGGAGGGGGTTTTGTTTTGGGAAACCATACACGTCCATCACCCCTGCTCCTATCTCCTCTTCTCTCCAGCAGCCGATGATCTAATTGAACTGTCAGGTCGATGAGTTCCTCACATGTTGCAGGCAATTGGACCACCTGGGATAATACGTCTTTTAGTTCACTTCTTAGGCCTTGATAGAACAGAGAGATCCTCTTTGCTGGAGGCCAATCAGTCTCAGCAATGAGCCGGTTAAAGGCCGTGATGTACGATAAGAGATCCTGTGACCCCTGACGTAGCGTCAAAAGCTCCCTATCCAAGGATAACATATGGGTTTTTCTGTCAAACAGTTTTCGCAAGGCAGAACAAAAGTCTGGGAATTGGTGCAGAATGGGATCATTCCTTTCCATTAAAGGGATAGTCCAGCTTGCAGCGTTTCCGCCCATGTACGACATCATGAACGCAGTCTTGGCTGCGTCGTCCTGGAACACAGAAGGTTTACACAAAAAGTGGAGGCGACACTGGTTAAGGAATGTCTCAAACTTCTTGGGATCCCCATAGAACCTCTCAGGGGGAGCCAGAGGTAGACCTGTACTCTGCATGACGTGCACCGTAGGGGAATGGTCGGAGGAGGACGAAGGTATGGTGGTCGGAGAAAAGAACCCACCCCCTGATGCCCCAGGAGATGGAGGCTGCGCTATGGTTTGTGCAGGAGGGGGGAGTGTGGCTTCTCTAATATACGATCCTGCCCCGGGATTCTTCCGAGACAAGCCAGCAACTTCTCTACGCATGGTGTTCATGTCCTTTCTAAGTTTGTGGTTCTCCACTCGGGACGCATGCACTTCCTGCTGCAGTAGGCTAATTCCTTCTAGTAACGAGGCCAAAGTAGCGCTCGTATCCATGGTCCAGGCTAGTCGTCTTCCTTGGGCTTGTCAATCTGTCAAGGTTAACAGCAGATAACGCACCCAGTAAGACATACAATTACCATGCCACTAACCTGTAGTTTCTAACCAGCGGGGACCACAGCTTGAAGCTTATCTTCCCTATACCCTATAGCACTGACCCTCCCTGTGCGACTCACACACCAGGGACAGGTAGCCCTCGGGGCAGGGGGAAGGAGGTTGATCGGGGAGGTAGCAGCGGAGACACCCTTCGAGGTCTGGTCTGAGGAATCGGATGTCTTCTAGTCGTAACACTTCTCTGGAATTACAAGAACAATAGTTGTAGGAGTTTCTGTAGATTAAGGGCTTACTTCCATAACAAATTAATAAAGCAGAAACGTACTGAAAACCTGCTCTCTGGCAGCTTGAGATCAGGATTAAAGTCAGAAGCAAATACGTCGGACTCTGGGGATAGTAGCTCCTCCTCCTGATTCCCTTTCTTGATCGCCTTTAGTAGTTAAAGTCACTACTGGCTGCTATCTAGCACCAATGTAGGTAGTTCCTTTTGTCTCAAGGGTCACCGACTTTTGCGGTGATAACAATGTCACAAAAAAAAGAAAGGTAGCACGGCCGTGCACAATGTTAAAGGCCCTACCTTGAATTCGAACCCACGAGAAAACAAAAATGTTCAAGACACAGCGGCTTCCTCCTGCGGGAAGGAAAGCGTCCGCTCACGGTTTCTCGGGCGGCGTCCTCCTGCGGGAAGGAAAGCGTCCGCTCACGGTTTCTCTGGCGTCGTCCTCCTGCGGGAAGGAAAGCGTCCGCTCACGGTTTCTCTGGCGGCGTCCTCCTGCGGGAAGGAAAGCGTCCGCCCAACGGTTTCTCTGACGTCCTCGGAATACAACTCGGCTCAGCTCCAACTCGAAGAATGACGGGAAGGATTGACAAGAACCAGGTGAAGGGAAAGGAGGGTCTTTATGGACGCCGCCCAGAGGGCGCGTTCCGTTTCGCCTGGCCCCAGAGCTTTCTGGGAGTTGTAGTGCTGCAGCGGTATAGTCCTATTCTACCTCTGTAACTAGCAATCGCTACAGTCTCTACGCCAAGTCTAGAACAATTATTTGGGCAAGTCTAGGTCTTGCTACAACACGAAACCGAGTTTTGAAATCTGTACAAGAAATTGAGTATTTGGCAGAGAAAGAACCAAACAGTACAGATATTTTGAAGACAAACATGTTGGATACATACTATCCAAATAGAAGTAGTCATCTTGAGAACAGTTGTTTGTATGAAGTTCTGCAAAACTATATTTATAAGAGGAACATCAGAGAAGATATCAATAATGGAATATATGCTGTCATTGGGTGTGAAGGATGTCTAGTGAAGCAGAGAAAAGGCCATTTGATTAATCATCGAAAATTGAGTTGCGAAAGTCCAGAGAGAAGGGAATTAAATTATTTAGCTCTTTTGCAACTCTTTAAGCCATGGCGTACAGAAGAGGAACTACTTGGAGATTTTCTCTGTTACGAAGATTCTTTTAATGCAACCAAGGATACCATAGAATGTCCTGTTTTTCCAAATTATCTGCAAATGTTGAACGAAGAAATAGAGCAAGAAGCCACAATTGCTGTAGAGATTGCTAGAGACAGTTCTCAAGACAGTCAGAGTTCTACTTCATTGAGTCAGGATCCACTAGGAGGACCAATTATCCAAAATGAAGCTGCCACTGCCATGGATGAGGTGGAAAGAGCTATGGAACAAGCTCAAGATGATGTAGTTAACTTAGAAGATTTGGTGAAACAACTAAACCTTGAGCAGAAACAGATATATGATGAAGTCGCAGAACAGATTGAACATGGATTCAGTCATGAGAAAAAAGAGTGCTCATGTACATCATTTAAGCCTGTCCAACTGTACGTGAGTGGAGAAGCGGGAACTGGAAAAAGTTTTCTGATTAAAGCAATTGCAACTTATCTGCAGAAAAGGACTGAATCACCGCTATGTTGTGTTGTTACCGCTCCAACTGGGCTGGCAGCACATAACATTAAATGGATTACTTTACATCGTTTACTGATGCTACCAGTTGAGCATGATAACAAATTGCAATACCACAAGCTATCTGGAGATGCGTGTTCCGAAGTTTCCAGAGTCCTGAAGAAAATGAAACTTCCTATCATTGATGAAGTAAGCATGGTCTCAAATCTAATGCTTGCTTTTGTGCATTTGAGAATGCAAGAAATTCTTAGAACAGAGTATGATGTGTTATTTGGAGGGAAACACATTATTGTTTTTGGAGATCTACTGCAGTTGACTCCAGTGAAAGGACAACCAGTGTTTAAAATGGTCACGCATGAAGATACCAGGAAGTGCCTAGGAAGCATTGGAAACGTTTATATATGGTTACATTTCAAATATGCAGAACTACTCCAAAATATATGCGACAGGCAAAGGATGAATATTATAAAAATATTCTACAAGATGTAAGAATCGGAAAAGTAAGTGAGCATGGGAAAGAAGCTTTACATGCACGATTAATTTCAAATTTGTACCCAAATGAAAACATTCTTCCAGAGAATATTTTTAAGAAAATTAATGAGAACAAATCTGGGATATGTTTGATGCCAACTCTGCAAGAATGTTCCATCTTCAACAACAAAATGTTAAAGTTAGAAAATGAAGAGATAGTGAAACTGGTGTAAGTTTGGTGTAAGTAAATCTGACCTTTCGAGTGTGTCGATCTTCTTTACAGCTTGTTCTATTGTCTTTTTGGTGTACCCTCTACTAGCAAATCTACTGCACATTATTGATTTCTCTTTCTCAAATTCCTTCGCGGTACCACTGTTTCTTTTAGCTCTTATCAATTCCCCGTATGGAATACTTTGTATCAAACTGTACGGATGAGCGCTGGTGGCACATAGTAGACAATTCCCTGCCGTCGTTTTTCTATGCAGTTTAGTCACTAACTCATTAATCTGTACCTCTACCTCGACATCAAGAAACACGATCTTTTTCCTACTCATATGTGATGTCAAGTTGATGTTCACATGTGTAAATAATCAATATGGCAGACTGGCTTTATATAAATCAAGCATTTCTGATTTTGATCGCAAAAAATGAAATTGCGTTAGGAATTTATTGTACATATTTTGTATGTTTATAATTGGACTTAGAGTATTTTCCACGAACGGAAAAATGCTTTTTTCTTTGTTTGATTTATCAAAATTACACAAAGTTTGGCTTTAACTAGCTTAAGATGTCTGCCATTGAAATGCAGGATTGTCCCGGCACAAGTCCTATTTTCATGTTTATGAAATTGTATGTAAATAGAACGTTCACATTTGTAGCTTCACCGTGACCAAGCCGTAGCTGGTGAAACGCGTCGGTTGGCAGCTCACCTTTTTTTGCCTGAAATAAATCAAATTAAGCATCCAGTGGTGTCCTGCGCTATTATTTCCTTGATGAAGGATTAAACGCTGTTCGCAATTTTGAGGGTGACCGGTACCCGCGCAGGGCCGCCGCAACTGTTGAAGCTGGGAGCAACTGGAGAACGAAGTTGTTGTAACATATATATGTATATATATATATATTCACTGAAAAAACCATAGGTTATAGACCATATATAGTTAGGAATTTGCATTTACAAAACCTTGAGATGTCATCAGTGATGTCATCAGTGATGTCATTTGAGATGTCATCAGTGATGTCATCAGTGATATCACTGACCATGTCATGAATGATGTAATATGTGACATCATCAGCAGTGGATTGCGGGTGCGCGATATATAGTTAGTGCAACTAACTATATATGGAATTTCATTGGTTTTATGTCAATAAAATGTCCAGCTAACTATATATGGTCTCTAACCTATGGTTTTTTCAGTGAATTTTCAAGGTTTTGTAAATGCAAATTCCTAACTATATATGGTCTATAACCTATGGTTTTTTCAGTGAATTTCATTGTTTTTTTAAAAGCTAATATCTATAGCTGTAAAATATATTCTTTATTACGTGACGTATCACGTAGCCACGTGAGACGCCTCATGACGCGTCGCATAACCGTGACGTATCGGCTCTGCAGCACAAACAAAACCCGTAACGTAAGCGTGCCGGAGCACGCTTACAGATATATATATTTTTTTTAACCTTAATTAGACAAAATCCACACGTGCACATATCTTGAGGCCTTGCAAAGGCACATCAAACAAACAGTCCCTACAATTTTGCCAAGTTTGCTGGAAATCTATTCCCTTAATTTTTTTTTTACTGTTTCTCTTGGTTTTCCCCTTGTTACGCTTACCGGGACGCTACCCGGTACGTGAACCGGACGCTCCAAAAACACAAGATGGCGGACTCCCGTTACGCTGCCGGTTAGCTGCCCGGTTCGTGTACCGGGAAGCGCCTCTACCGCGAAACATCGCGGGGGACTTTAATATCCCCCTCATCAGTCCTAGGGGGTCAGGAGGGGTTTACCTTGCCCCCTTTCCTTCATTTCCCCCTTCTTTTTTCACCACATCTTGTCTCTCGAACCTACCGAGAGACAAGATGGCGGCCGCTCCGGACTGTTTACAATGTTGACAGCTGCGCTGCCGGTTAGCTGCCCGGTTAGCTGCCCGGTTAGCTGCCCGGTGAGCTGCCCGGTGAGCTGCCCGGTTCGCGTACCGGGACGCGCCTCTACGGCGTAAAATCGCAAAAAAAATGTTGTTTTTATTTTTTGCCCCGCGGGGCACTTTAATATCCCCCTCATCAATCCTAGGGGGTCAGGAGTGGTCTACCTTGCCCCCTTTCCTTCATTTCCCCCTTCGTTTTTCACCACATCTTGTCTCTCGATCGTACCGAGAGACAAGATGGCGGCCGCTCCGGACTGTTTAGAATGTTGACAGACACCGGAGAGCCAATCAGCTTCGTTTCGCGAAGTTCCGTTACGCGTCAGGTACGCGAACCGGGGCGCTAACCGGAGCGCTGTCACAGATATATATATTTTTTTAAACGTTAATTTCTCAAAATCCACTGGAGCACATATATTGAGACATAGCAAAGACACGTCGGGCAAACCATATCTACAATTTTGCCAAGTTTCATGTAAATCTATTCAGCCGTTCGAGCTAAAAGTGAGTCCAACCGCCCTATGGAAAAATGTATGGGAAAAACGTGTTTTGGGACCCCCCTTTTTTCTCGGCCCCCCCTTGACGAAACCCCCCCCAAATTTTCAGGGGCTGCTCAGAAACAAAATGTGCCATTTTCCTGAAAATTTCAGCCAATTCCGTCCACAAACGCCAAAGTTATTAGACATAGAATTTTCAGAAATCCCATAGAGAAAAAATCCTAACTATATATACCCACTGGCTATCGCCAGTAGGTAATATACATATATAAACATATATAATCTGCATATCTATATAAATATAAATGCATGCATACATATACATATATGCATACGTATGCATGTTATTTACATGAAAGTTTTAAAAACACTAATAAAAGCAAAGCTAAAAAGCCACCTCATTACAAACAGAATGGCTTTAACTTAAACGAGGGCGAGATCTATTGCATTTTCAATGCTTGTTTACTTTGGTTCTATCAAGAAGGCATTCAGATGTGTCACACATTTGCCATAAATTCTGAATGTTAGCACTCTAGTTGCTCATTAGATCACTGTAGTAAAGCTAGTGCTCACCAGGAAAGTCTGCTGCTAATCATGGTTTGCAGCCATTTTCCCGCATTTTTTATCCCGCAGACTTTCAGTCCGCATACCATTATCCCGCAAGGTCATTGACCTCGCATACCATTATCCCGCATTTTTTCAAAACGCATGTGCATTTATCGCGCATGCCTTTACAAAGAATTACGTTTTAAAGGCATGTATGGTAAATGCATTTGCGTTGTGAAAACCACGATGACGAGAGAGGTAAGTGGGTTTGTGTTAATTTTTTCGTGGGTTAGTGATTGTGTAGTGTAGTGTAGTGTTGTGTAGTGTAGTGTTGTGTTAGTGTAGTGTAGAGTTGTGGTGGTTGTTTAGTGTAGGGTCATGCTGGGGGTAGTGTTTTAGGGTTTAGGGTTGTGTTGTAGTGTTTGCGTAGTGTAGGGTCATGCTGGGGGTAGTGCTTTAGGGTTTAGGGTAGTGTTGTAGTGTTTGCGTAGTGTAGGGTCATGCTGGGGGTAGTGTTTTAGGGTTTAGGGTTGTGTTGTAGTGTTTGCGTAGTGTAGGGTCATGCTGGGGCTAGTGTTTTAGGGTTTAGGGTAGTGTTGTAGTGTTTGCGTAGTGTAGGGTCATGCTGGGCGTAGTGTTTTAGGGTTTAGGATAGTGTTGTAGTGTTTGCGTAGTGTAGGGTCATGCTGGGGGTAGTGTTTTAGGGTTTTGGGTAGTGTTGTAGTGTTTGCGTAGTGTAGGGTCATGCTGGGGTGTAGTGTTTTAGGGTTTTGGGTAGTGTTGTAGTGTTTGCGTAGTGTAGGGTCATGCTGGGGTGTAGTGTTTTAGGGTTTTGGGTAGTGTTGTAGTGTTTGCGTAGTGTAGGGTCATGCTGGGGGTAGTGTTGTAGTGTTTGCGTAGTGTAGGGTCATGCTGGGGGTAGTGTTTTAGGGTTTTGGGTAGTGTTGTAGTGTTTGCGTAGTGTAGGGTCATGCTGGGGGGTAGTGTTTTAGGGTGTTGGGTAGTGTTGTAGTGTTTGCGTAGTGTAGGGTCATGCTGGGGGTAGTGTTTTAGGGTTTTGGGTAGTGTTGTAGTGTTTACGTAGTGTAGGGTCATGCTGGGGGTAGTGTTTTAGGGTTTAGGGTAGTGTTGTAGTGTTTGCGTAGTGTAGGGTCATGCTGGGGGTAGTGTTTTAGGGTTTAGGGTAGTGTTGTAGTGTTTGCGTAGTGTAGGGTCATGCTGGGGTGTAGTGTTTTAGGGTTTTGGGTAGTGTTGTAGTGTTTGCGTAGTGTAGGGTCATGCTGGGGGTAGTGTTTTAGGGTTTAGGGTAGTGTTGTAGTGTTTGCGTAGTGTAGGGTCATGCTGGGGTGTAGTGTTTTAGGGTTTTGGGTAGTGTTGTAGTGTTTGCGTAGTGTAGGGTCATGCTGGGGGTAGTGTTTTAGGGTTTAGGGTAGTGTTGTAGTGTTTGCGTAGTGTAGGGTCATGCTGGGGGTAGTGTTTAGGGTTGTGTTGTAGTGTTTGCGTAGTGTAGGGTCATGCTGGGGCAGTGTTTTAGGGTTTAGGGTTGTGTTGTAGTGTTTGTGTAGTGTAGGGTCATGCTGGGGGTAGTGTTTTAGGGTTTAGGGTAGTGTTGTAGTGTTTGCGTAGTGTAGGGTCATGCTGGGGTGTAGTGTTTTAGGGTTTTGGGTAGTGTTGTAGTGTTTGCGTAGTGTAGAGTCATGCTGGGGGTAGTGTTTTAGGGTTTAGGGTAGTGTTGTAGTGTTTGTGTAGTGTAGGGTCATGCTGGGGGTAGTGTTTTAGGGTTTAGGGTAGTGTTGTACTGTTTGTGTAGTGTAGGGTCATGCTGGGGGTAGTGTTTTAGGGTTTAGGGTAGTTTAGTTGTTTAGTGTATGCTAAAGGCATATTCGTTCTAAAAGTTTTCGTTATTTTAATTTGCGGCCTAATAGTACATGCGGGATTTTTTTTTGCGGACTGATGGTATGCGGGATTTCGTCATATATTCGCTAATCATACTTTCTATGGCAAAATGAACCCCCTCATTTTGTTCCTTTTTAAATTAAATGTTTTAAGAGTTACCACTTTATTCCAATCAAGATGGCTTCAGGTGTGCCATACCTTTGTAATAAGTAGGACTGTTAGCACTCTAGTTGTTCTTTAGAACACTCTGGGACATTCTGTCATTGGGCTATAGTTGGGCTACATCTGGCTGATATTTGGGCTACATTTGGTTTTTTTTGTCTCTGGTGGCCATCTTTGGGCTACATTGGGCTACATTGCGCTACATTGGGCTACATTTGGGCTCCAACATATATATAGCCCAATGTAGCCCAATATATATTTTTCAAAGTTAATTTTCGTAAAAACCACTGGAGCCTATATCTTGAGACATAGCAAAGGCACATCGGGCTACCAGTCCCTACAATTTTGCCAAGTTTGGTGTAAATCCATTCAGCCGTTCAGGCTAAAAGTGAGGCCAACCGCCCTATGGAAAATTGCATGGGAAAAACACGTTTTGGGACCCCCCTTTTTTCTCAGCCCCCCCTTGACGAAACTCCCTCAAATTTTCAGGGGCTGCTCAGAAACAAAATGTTCCATTTTCCCGAAAATTTCAGCCAATTCTGTCCTCAAACGCCAAAGTTATTCGACATAGAATTTTCAAAAATCCCATAGGAAAAAAATCCTAACTATATATACCTACTGGCTATCGCCAGTAGGTAATATATATATATATATATATATATATATCACAAACTGCAACTCCTGCTACTTCCACTGCAGTGGCGAAGAAGGAGAAATGGACCACTTCATCCAGGAAAGATGTTTTTATTTAAACCATTACATCCAGCTTCAGCTACGGCAGATGACGCGTTTCGGGCTCACAAGCCCTTGATCACATAGAGCCTGTATGTATTTTTTTTAAAATCTGTTTATTAGCATAGTAAGTAGAGCAGTTACATATATATTCGAGCGCAGTAGTAATCAGGGTGGTACATGCATGTGCTTGCCCAGAACATATAAATACATAGTATCATTGATTTTTCGTTTTGTTGTTTTCTGTAACCATATCAACTGAACAAACCCAAGTCGTTCCCGAACCCTCCCTCCACCCACGAGAAACCCACCCAACACTCTCTCAATATGCACATATCCGTAGTATTTGCAACTGGGTCACCCATGACACTGTAACATGCAACGTTATCTATACACACAGGTAGTTTGAGGTAGTATGGTCGATGGTTCGGGATTCCCCGTACCCCATCACAGTGCACCACAGTCAGCGACGGTGCATGAAGGACTAGATCAGGACACATCTATCTCACGAGTGGCGAGTCATGTGTATCCCCATCGTCCCTGTCATCCCCAGCTTCAAACGTTCCCATCGTGGCAAACCAATCCAGCGAGATCTGAGTTTTCCGGAGACCTCTGCGTTTCTCTCGCTGCAGTGCTTCGCCTTCTGCCTTACCCCACCGTATTACCTCTGCTTTCCATAATTCAGGGTTGGGAGGTTTGGGTGACTTCCACCGCATCGTGATGGCACGCTTCGCTATTAACAGGGCCAAGTCTGTAAAGCGTGACGCCACGGTTCTAGTGCGTGTTGATGGTCCCAGCCCTAACAGTGTATGTTCTAGTGCAGGTGACCGGGACAGAATACCAGCCCTCTCAAGCGAGTCATGGACCGTGGTCCAGTAATACCCCAACTTAGGTCATTGCCATAGCATGTGTATTAGCGATGCGTCGTCAGTGTCACATTGGGGGCAGTTGCTATTCGCTTCAGGGAACATCACGTGTATGCGGTGTGGGGTCAGGTAGGCTCTATGTAGCAACATCAATTGTATAAACTTGAACTTGGGGTTCCTAGCTACCTTTTTGGGAAACTGAAGGATACGCTCCCACTCTTTGGCCCGCAGAGGCCTACCGATATCTTCTTCCCATGCCTCCCGGAGTGGCGACAGTGTGAGTGCCCTCCCCATTTTGATGCTAGCAGTGAGCCATTTGGTCAGATGGCCGCCTGTGCCCATGAGGTAGTGCATTGTTATTAGAGGGTTTGTAACAGGTTCTTGGCCCTCAGGTGACCACTTGTGTGTTATATAATGGCGAAGGCCAGCATGTAAAAGGAATGAGCCCCTGGGAACGCCATGTGTGGCTCTAAAGTCCTCAAAGGATGATAGGTGCCCTTCTGCAAACAGGTCACCCACGTGTGACACTCCTGCGTCGTGCCAGGGCACCAGTGTGTTTGTCGTAAGTGCTCCGGAGCCCAGCGGGATACCCAGGAGTGGGATCGTGGGGGCATAAGACGTCTTGGGGGGCGTGTATTTCAATGCCTTCCGCCAGTATGTTATCGCCAGCCTGAGGAGTGGCGGGCGCCTCTCGGTAAATCCGAGCTGGGTAAAAGTAATGTGTGTACTCTCCCTTTTGCATGTTCATCCTCCGACACATTGATCTCATGAAGATTGCGACCCGCCACCCAGTAGGCCAGCCACTGTAGCTGACACGCATAGTTGTAAGCCCTAAAGTCCGGTAGGCCCATTCCACCGGAGTCGGAGGGGAGCTGCAGCTTGGCGAGGCCTATGCGCCTGCGGCCGTGTCCCCATATAAGTTCAGTGTGTAGTGTGTCAAGGGTCTTAAATGTCGCTGCTGGGATCAGGAACGGCAGATTGGTGAAGTGGTAGATGAGACGGGGGAGCATCACCATCTTAGAGATTGTCGCTCTGCCGGCTATTGAGAGAGGCAGTGTTAGCCAGAATTGAGTTTGCGATTTCAGAGTTCTGATGGCCCTCCCAAGGTTGCCGGCTATCATCATGTCAGCCTCCCTGTAGATGTGCATCCCGAGGTATCGGAAAGTGGTTTCCGCCATCTGGAATTCGTGAGGGGTGAAGGGTAGGGGGGTAGATAGGCCTGTAGTTGCAAAGGTGAACCCATAGGACTTAGATTCGCTTATAGTGAGGCCAGAGATCGCCCTAAAGTCCTCGAATACTTGGGGTATAGGGCCCAGGTCACCCCGCAGGTCTCGGAGATATAATATGATATCATCCGCATAAGCGGACACAACGTGCGCCGTCCCATGCCTCCGTACACCATAGCGGGGGGGCATCATCCTGAGCTTACTGAGCAGTGGTTTGAGGGCGAGGATAAAGAAGAGGGGGGAGAGTGGGCAGCCCTGCCGGGTGCCTCTCGCTATAGCTATGGGTCCTGAGATGTGGCTGGAGGTGCGCACTCTAGCTGTGGGGAGGGTGTACAGTAATCTGACCCAGGCCATGAATTCGGATGGTATCCCGAATTTTAACAGCGTGGCAAACATATAGTCCCACCTGATGGAATCGAACGCTTGCCTCAGATCCAGAGATATGCAGCCTTCAGAGCTCGCGTCCGCTTGGTCGCCGAGCATCAGCTGGGCTAAGCGCCTGAGATTCATGGCCGTATTGCGGCCCGGTACAAAGCCACATTGGTCCGGATGGATCAGCTGTGGTATGTATTGCACGAGTCTCGACGCCAGCACTTTGCTCAAGATCTTGGAGTCAGTATTGAGGAGGGACAGGGATCTGTAGTCGGCCATCCGTAGTCCGTCTTTGCCAGGCTTTAAGAGGGATGTGATTAACGCTTGCATGGATGATTGTGGTAGAGAGGCTGTCCGTAGAGCTTCCAAATAAACAGTGTGTAATCGTGGGGCCAGGAGGTCAGTGAATGTTGCATAGAATTCGGCCGGCAGGCCATCTGTTCCGGGGGCCTTGCTCTTCGGGAGAGCTTGTATTGCCTGCTTGATTTCCGCTACTGAGACGTTCGCTTCAGTTCTTTGCATTGCCTGTCCGTAAGTTGGGGCAGGTCTAGATCTATCATGAAGGCCTCGAACGCAGTCTCTGATAGGGGCTGTGGGGGGCTGTACAGCGTGGTATAATAGTCCTTGAACGCCGAATTAATCCCTACTTGAGTGGAAATCGGGCTGCCTGGCTGGTCTAATATTTCCAGGATCGGGTGGCAAATTGGGGAATCACGGAGGAGGCGGGCTAGTAGGGGACCGGCTCTATCTGCCTGTGTATGCTGCCTATTTGTGTATTCTCTATAGTCTAGAAGCCTCAGGTCTTCCAGCAGCTCCGCATGTCTAATGTGAGCCTCCTGTAGTGGAGTGAAAGGTGCATTTGTGCCCGCTGCCTCGTTCTCTAGAGACGCTAGTGAACCCTCCACTTCCTTCAGTTGACTGATTACCTCCCGTTTCCTGCCCACTCGAGCGGTCATTGCCGTCCCCCTGAGACAGACTTTGAAGGCGTCCCATTCTATCAGACGGGTGCTGGCTGTGTTCACATTTGTGGAGAAGTAGGTTTCTATAGTGTCGGACAGGGACGACCGGAAGACCGAGTCTTCAAGGAGTTCTGGAGACAGCCTCCAAGTTGGGATGGGGGCCAGCCGCCTGCCCCACTGCCAAGTGAGTTCTACGGGATTGTGGTCGGATAGGGTTTTCCCCATATGTTGGGTCTGAACAATTGAGTCTGTGAGGGAGTGGGAGCAGAAAACATGGTCGATTCTGGTGTGGAGCTGGTGGGGTGGGGAGAAAAAAGTATATTCCCTCTCCTGTGAGTGTGTGCTGCGCCATGCGTCTGCCAATTCCCAGCCTTCGGCCCACCCTGTTAGAGCGTCTGCCTGTTTCTTGCTCTCAGCGGCCTGTAAAGGGGGATGTGACCTATCCAGTGTAACATCGAGCACAGCGTTGAAATCCCCCCCAATTATCCAGCGGTGATCAGCCCAATCTGCAAGTACCCCGTTCACAGTTAACAAAAACTCCGATTGACTAGAGTTCGGTGAGTACACACAACCAAATACAATAGCATCCCCGTCTAACAGTCCCCGCACAAATACATAACGTCCTTCCTGGTCTATTCTCTGCTCCAACACCCGGAAGGGAACAGAGCCTCGAAGCCAAATTGCCGCACCTCTAGAGAACGCAGAATAGGAGGTAGCAAAGAGCTGCCCTCTCCATTTCTTGCGTAGTTTCACGTTTTCAGCAGCGTTCAAATGAGTCTCTTGCAGGCAAGCAATCTGCGTTCCCCTGCGGTTGAGTTGAGCCAAAATTCTATGGCGTTTGTGTACTGATCCCATGCCACGTACGTTCCAGGTGCACAATTGGTAATTATTAAGAGGCCCCATAACTATCTGTGTGGTGCGGCAAAGTGAAACACCCGGGTGACCATGTCAGTTCTGTTTTGCTATAAGGTGAGAGTGTCTTGCGAACATGTAACCCCTGAACAATAAGGTCCCCTGGCCAACGTGCCCGGGAGCCAAACCATGGTGCCCAACGTGGGCACAAGTCAGTTAAGTTCGTGTGCATACTGGGGGTAGTAGGCCTCTGGTGGCTGTCACTTGACGGCCTGCATGGGCATGATAGCCCTCGACAGGGTGGGCCCCTGTGCAACCCACCTTACATGAAGAAGGGGATCAGTTATACGTTACCACCCGGAGGGGATCAAGCATGTCGCCGCTCAGAACTCCGCCGCCATCTGGGCTGTGATCTTTGGAAATAGTTGTAGGCTGTCCACTGATCCGGATACCTCCGTGTGGGTGTCGGTGGTAACGGTGAGTCTGCCTCCGGATGCTCCCGCGTCGTGAGCGGCCAGTGCCTCCTCCGTTAGCCGCAACTGTGGTGATGAGTGGCCCGCCGTCTGATCTTCGGAAGGGTGCGCCTTTGCCGGTGTTCCACGGGAAGGGTGATGCCTGGGGCTGGAAGTGTTGTTCCGACGGTCCGGTGGGCTCCTGTGGCTGCCGCTGCGATGGTCATCGAATGGGTCCTGCGAGGTCGGCGGGGTCAGTGTGACTTCCATCCATTCTTCCGCCTCTTCCGGCGAGTCAAAGAAGTGAGATTTGTTGTCATGCAGTATTTTGAGCCGAGCGGGGAACAGAAGCGCATATTTCATATTTCTGTCTCTCAATTTGCGTTTCACTCCCATGAAGATGGACCTGGCTCGCTGCACAGTGGGCGTGAAATCAGGGTAGACCGATATGTTCTTATCCTCAAAGCGTATCGGCGCTTTCTCCCTGGCCGCTCTTAGAACAGTGTCCCGGTCTCTATAATGGAGGAGGCGTGCAATCAAGGGACGAGGAGGTGCCCCCGGTTGTGGGGGTCACGACGGTATCCTGCGTGCCCGTTCCACACTGTAGAGGGCAGTAAGGTCTTCCTGGCCCACCAGTTTCCTCAGCCAATCCTCCACGAACTGAGTGGGGTTCCTTCCCTCGCTTCTCTCCGGAATGCCCAGGATGCGGACGTTATTGCGGCGGGCACGTCCTTCTGCGTCGTCCACCCTATCCCATAGTTGTCTGAGCTGTGTCTCCACGGTCTGTCTGCTGTGGTATGAGGTCGCTCAGCGCTATCTTCTGTTCCGCGACCCGCTCCGCCAATTTGCTATGGTCAGCTCGCAGTAGGGACAGGCCAGTCGCCATATTGTCTATGCGCGATTCCAGTGCTTCGCGTGTCGCGCATATTTCATTCAGGATAAGGTCCAACTTGGCGTCCTGGGATCCCTTCCCGGTCGGCAGGATGATGTCCATGTTGGAGGAGGCCAGCGGGTCCTCGGAGCCTGTGGACTGCATGTCCGCCGAAGCGCCCTGGTCCTGAGTCTTGCCCCTGTGTTTGCCCATTGACCTCGTAAGCAGGGTGGCGCTGTAGTGATTGCGGCAGACTGCCACCGCCCTCTCAAATGTCCACTCAGGGCGCCGGACAGCGGCTGCGGAGGATCTGAGTTGTGATGGAGAAAGGCAGTTGTGGTGTAGACCCCAGGATTGGAAGGGCAAGTGTAGGCTCGCTTGATGTGGCGCCGCTGTAGGGTGTGCCGGTGGTCCGTTGGGGGCCTTGCGGGCTAGTGTGACCGCAGTCCTGCGAGGTGGACGGGGGGAGATAGCAGGTCCCAGGTTACTGCGAGGCGGCTAGTCTATGGAACCGGGAGCGCAACAGATATCAGGTATGTAACGCTGTGGCAGGGCGCCGAGGCGCGTGACGCACTCCCTCACCGTGGGCCGTTGTCGGCAGCTCAGGTACCTGGGGGCCCTCGTCTCGTTGCGAGGTGCGCAGGTCCTTGATGCGCGCCACCTCGTGCCAGGTCCTCACACTCCGTTCGCCACCGCTCGAACCAGGGGCAGGCAAGGCGTTGCCGCCGAAATCTGGGGGTCCTGTCTCAGCCCCGGCGCAGAGACAAGATGGCGCTTGTAAAAAGTGCCTCAAAGTCGGGCTGTTCCCCGTCCCGCAGTGCCCAGTGCAGTCAGGGGGAAGCGGAGTCCTCAGTGCTGGTGGCGGGTTGCACGCACTGTCCGCCCCGCCGTCCTCGCCCGTGATGCTGATGGTGTGTGCTCCGCTGGAGCTGCGGGCGGGCAGTGGGCCGGTCCGGGAATGCTCCCGCGTCCCCAACGGGCCTCACGGCAGGGCGGGCCGGCTGAAGGTAGAGGCAGTAGAGGGGGAGGCAGTGGGGTCACAGGCAGGGCAGGGCACCCCTCCGCACTCCGGTGCCTCGGCTGATGTCGCGGCTTACTTCTGGTCCGGGGTTCCGACTGGATCGCGATAGCGGCTCGGGGGCAGGTCGGGCAGGCCACGCAATTTAGGCCGAGGCTTCACGCTGTCCCGTAGGCCGCAACAGGCGCCGCGGCCGCGATGCCTTTACGGTGCGGTCCGGGGGGAGTCACACTACACCGCTGCACGCCGCTCACTCCCGGAGGTGTCATGCACAGGATTCAGGTGGGCTGCAGGTAGGGATTACAGGATAAATCGCTGGTATGCAGGGCTAAGGACGGAGCTTGGAGACTACACGTCCACCATGATCGGCTCTTGGCCACGCTCCCCATAGAGCCTGTATGTATACTGGTCATTTTTAAATGCTGCTGTATCCCCGGCCTGATCACATGGTACAGTCACATGGTAATGGAACTAGAAGACAGACTTTTGACATAAAAAAGAGTTTTTTGTGTGTCTGCTGTCTTCATCAAAAACCACCTACTTATATGATACATATGTATAACAACATTATAAGGCACATAAAAAACCATAATAGTTGTAGTATATTGTGATATATCGCAATTACTGCATAAATGCATTTTAGATACACAATATATCTGCAATTCGTCTTAATTCTATAGAGCTTAGTTAAAAGAATAAACAAACAAATGCATTGACTTGTAACTGCGGCATGCTAATTGCTAGCCAATATTATACCGGGTTGAATCCAAGTATTGTACAAGTCCTTCTCTATCTACTAGGGTGGTTTTAGTATACTCAGTTACATTGTATTTGACTGTAAACATTGAAGAAATAAAACAACAGGCTCTTTAGGGATGTGCAAAACAGTGCATAGCAGCAAGGATGATATGTGCAAAATGGTGCTAATATGATCTCTAAAATTAGAGAATAAAGTGCTTTAGTATATGGCAATATGAATGTATATATATATAGATAAAACAATGGAAATATAAGATGTCATGTTCGTTAAAATCTTATATAAAGCAATTCATCCATACTAAAAACATAGTGCAATAGTGTTATAAAAACATAGCAGAGTTTTGATATCAAGCTGATGAGGAATTACATTGTACCTTGTTGCGGATTCATATTTGTGTCCAATACTTAGACAAATGCATTAAAACATTTAGTGTACTTCCAAAAGTGCATAGGTGCAAAGATCTTCATAGCATTTCCTTAGTCTTCTCTCACTGTACACTAATGTGCAATTGCCTATATGTGTCCCAACTAAACTGAGAACAGATTAAGACCCCAAAGCAGCAGCTCAACCCAGACCTAGGAAGTTCCAGAGAGGATGGCTAAAGAAAGGTATACATATCTTCTGAGTTGTTAAGCCCATTTGGGCATTTGCTGTCAAATTCAAGAATTAGCCTGGTCTCTAGTTGTCTTAGCAGCAACTCTCTGTTTCCTCCTCTGCGTTTGGTACAGATGCAACCACAAAATATTGCAAACAGTTCTCATCATTGTTGTGTACTTGTTTGAAGTGTCGAGCTACTGGGTATGTGCGGTCCCTGTGCAAAATCGCGCTAAGATGCTGCAGAATCCTCACGTGCCCCTGCAACTTCGTGCTGCCGATATAGTTCAGGCCACAGGAGCACGTGAGGACATATACAGCAAATTCCATCCTGCAATTGAAACTTCCCATTATTGTACATCCACTAAAGCTGAAAGGCGTGTGCTATTCGCTCTTATTGACGCCAAATTTACACGCTCTACATGACGAGCATTTACAGAAACCTGGAATAGGTTTCAGCCAAGTGGAATTTGTTCTAATTTCAGGAGTGGCTTGATCCAGAATAGAACCCATGTTGCTAGCTCTACTGAATGCAATGGTAGGTGTTAACGGTAAGCTTGTATGCAGTACCGGATCTGTGAGTACAATTACCCAATTCTTTTTCATTATAGATCTAATCTTGCGCTCATTCTCACTATAGGCAGTTATAAGTCTAGGGACCTGATTGACCACTGGTTCTGCTTCTAGGGCAGTCTGCTTTTGAGATTCTGCTCTTTCCAAAGAGATGTTCGGCAACAGACTAATCCTAGATCTCAATTTGGCTTTGGACATAGCAACATTTAGCATTTTATCAGGATATCCACGCACTTTGAGTCTTAGCATTAATTCTGTTGCACATCTTTCAAAGTCAGTGTCTACAATGCAAATTCTTTTTAATCGAAGCAACTCCCCATAAGGGATGCTCACGATAAGATGCTTGGGGTGAGCGCTAGAGGCATGAATTGTCACATATATATATATATATATGTAGAGAACTCCTTGTCGCAGCCACTATCTCCTGCACATAAACGGAGTACGGACCACAATCTTGAGCTGTTTAGACTTTATTCAGCTTGCAACAAAGAAAACTACATCAGCATGATGCGTTTTGATCCCCAAGGGGATCTTGTTCACATGCCACGCTACACAGTGAGTATCTCATTTAAATACATTTTTTTACATTTTTTCTTAAAGTTTACTGTGCACCAAACTTGATTAGTCAACCGTATAGACATAGAAAGAATATATAAATACATATATGCTTTTTACTCAAATGGAGTATAGAATTATGGCTGTATAAATATACATATGATACCATAAAAAAATCTCTCTTGCAAGTTTAAAGAAGCATATTCAGATCATACTGCATTAAGAAGCCGTTAAAATCTCATAATGTTATACAGGATTATAACTGTGCTTTCACCCATTAGTCTCTGACGTCTAGGTTTAAATACCATATTTCAACAATCTTATAGCCTATTTTCAAAATGCTAATGCTTATACAGTACTGAAAGGATGTAAACATCTATTTTGTAAACAGGTCAACTGGAGTTGTCCTATTAGTGCAATTGTAAACTATGCAAAAGTGCTAAGTGCAATGTAAAGAAGGTGATATGTAACCCCTAATAAAAAGCCTAAAAAACAGTGCGAGTGTGTATAAAAAGTTAAAAAGCGGCGAAAGATTAATAAACCCTGATGTTTTAATGTAAAATTTTCTTGAATGACTAGCACATTTGTTTATATCTTGACTTTGGTAGGTACGCTCCTACTCCACATTGGTACTTATTGGTGTGTTCTGGAGGCAGGTGTAAAGGTTCTCTGTTTGATTTAAGCCCCCTGGGTGTTTGGTATTTAGTTCCTTATCAAATCTTTGTTTATATATAATATATATATGAACACCACATCCGACTCCTTCAAAACCGAAACCGGACACCGACACGGGGGATTTTGGCAATAAAGTCATTCATTCCATCATTTCGATGCGACGCGTTTCAGCAAAAACTGCCTTGATCACACAGTGATCACTCCATGGTTTGCCTGCATTAAATTAAAAACAGCACGGTGACCTGCTCACTTGACCGGAAGTTTTGCAATGGATATGGAAGACAGACTTTCCTCTCAGCACATCAAAATAGTTAAATTCACTTGTCTAATTTATGCATTTACAATGATTCGCTCATTAAATTTAGCAATGAATTGACAGTCAATTCAATATTAAAAAATATAGATAACAATTAAAATGTCATTGTTATCTATTTACATGATTGGGTTATAAAGTGCATATGCACCAGTACATTGTCTTTTTTGATTACTGTATGATTGTTTATATATGTATATTCATACACACAAATTGATAGACTAGTGCCTAAAATCCAATGTTAAATACCTCACATCAGAAGCACTTCACAATAGAATTTTGCTCATCATTCTATCTATAAATACAGCACAAAATGATTACATCACATTTTCATTAAAATTCATGAGGTGCTGTACATTCTACTAACTAATCTTACTAACATTATAGACAAAAAAAGGGAAATGTCCAATAACTCAACCGATTATTAACCAACACAGTAATTAATGGTTAACATTGTCAAGTTTATGAAAGTCCAAGTCAAGTGCAGTGTGGTACCAATGTCGATCTTGTATGTAAATGTGAAGCCTCCCTCTGCCCCCTAGGGGCATTTTCAGTTTTCCCATAAACTGAACATACCAGGATCTGAGGGTAGAGTTTAAAATGTAATCAATACTGATGTCTAAAAAGTGGTTTAAAATTTGGTCCAAAATTAATTAATTACCAGTCTTTTCAGTGCAAAATTACGCAATAAAGTAATCTATGTTTACACTAAATACATCAAATGATTACTTTGTTTAAGAGATTTTTATTAGCATTTTAGATTAAATACAATACATATGTTATACAAGAAAATTGGAACAATGAAATAAGGTAGAGAGTAAGGAAAACATATGCATGAGCAATAGGAACGAAGAAAGAAATGAGCATATAGAGAAGAGAAAAGGAAAAAAGGGGAAAACCAAGAGTACTGAATGATTACTTTGGATGTGCACTCTGACTCATTCACGCATCACAAAGAAAACACTGTAAATGACCACAGCCACTGGAACATCGAATCACAATGGCACTAATCAAAACTTGTCACTTTACCTGGTGCAAACACTGCATCTTAGCCCACTGCGAACAGGGGGATTTAACAGCCCGGGATAAGAGCCTCAGCAAGCATGGTTCTGCTGTACCGAAGTAGATGCATCCGTCCCCATTCGGATTCCAAAATCCCAGTTTCTAAGTGAGCAACCTTCAACTTTATAATCTCAAAACATACTAAAAGGTTTGAGAGTCTTTCCCTCTGCACCAAGGAAACTTACTGGAACTGGCAAGCTTCCAGGCAAGCATTCCGTGGCAAGAAGGAGTGCCCAAGTTCCCTCTACATTTTCACATGTTCCAGCCTATATCTTGACGAAGCTTACGAAAGCCTTCCAGGGTACATTAAACAATCTCGCTCAAAACAATCCTTGAACGTGATTAACCCAAGCAACTTGCAAACACTCTGGGGGCCTGTTTGTGCATGCAGAAAAGCACAAGAAAGGCAGAGTCAGAATTCATGATGACATGAGGCCATGTCAAAGCCAATAGTAAGAAATTCATAATACTTGCCAATGTACAACACAATGCACCTTTGTGCACCACTGCCTATAACATCACATACTTCATCTCTCAATGTACAACACAATTCACATTTGTGCACCACTCTTCATAACACTGCACTTTGAGACCAAACAGTACATTCCACACCTCTCTCTCTCTCTCATGCTATCAAATGCACATCCCACATATTCTGTTCTTGGCAAGGCTGTTCTACTGTCACAGCTCCCACTTCAAAACTTCGAGGAGAGAAACTAGGCATATGCAGGACATCGTACATTCAGGCTAGGATAAAATAACTCACAGTCAATAAAATTATGTAGTCAAAGGTCATCACAGGGTGTCAGACCACAAGAGTGCCTTTATCACTACTAGGTCCCAGGTATTAAGACACTATTTAAGACATTACCATAATTAAATTGAACCAACAGTGAGTCATTAGTGTCAGTTACCCCACAGATACTTTGGTCTGTTTCAGTACAGCAATGCACATTAAAATCACCAGACCAGATTATAAAAATTGAACGGGGTGGTGAGTTAACAGGGTTTCCATTTCCCCCCAAATTCATCTATCACCTGTGTTGGATTCGGGAAGTTATCAATGAAAGTCACCTTACCTGGGGGATCGTGTTTACTATAAGTGTGAGTAGTCCCCCTATAGAGCTACCTGATGCTGAGGGAAATGCTGGTGTAGCAAAAGAGCAATAGCCATTTACATAGATAGATTGCTCTGCCCACGTTTACTGAAAACAAATAATATCAGAATTTGTAAACACGTTATACCTATTTTTATTGTCTTTTTTATTTTCGTAACCCGCTATGTTCCATGAAAGAAACATTATATCCCCTAAGGGGTCCCGAGAGCAGGTCGACATCGGTTCGGGTAAAAAATAAGAGATAGGGCCAATTGGTAAGGGCATATTACTACTTTGTGAGACTAGAGAAGCCATGTGTTCTCTCTCAGCAGGTACCAAGAAGGGGTCCGTTAAATTTTCATGATGGAAAACAGACAGAAGAGGTGAATGATTAAAAGACATGGAGAGTCAATCGCAAGCCTCGATATCTTCCAACTAAGAGTACCTGTTTGAAAGGGGGAAAATATCAGAGGTCAACTTGCCTGGATTGTGGCTAGATCTCGTTGAATGGTGCCGTGTGTGATGGAACTTTATACTAATGCGATATGAGAAACCCAAAGGAACTGCATAAATCTGGGATTGTCCCCAGTAGGTCTCTTACTAGCCATTCATTGTTGAAATTTACAATGACACAATCTTTATTAGTTGTTCTCACATCTGACCCAATCCACGGCGGACTTCTGGCCATCATCACCTGATTTTGGAAAAGATGGTCACTATCTGAATTTTGTGTCATCCAATACCAAACCTTGGCCATAAGCTGGGGTGCGGACTCTCTTTGGTTTTGGTCGGAGTAAAGGCACTTTAACTAAAATTAAAACATAAGGTCAAACTGCGGGGTGGAGGTTCATACATTTTTGATTAGGTCTTCTATGGAAATTTAAGTTAACATGTAACCTTGAAGAGTGTTGTAATTGCCCCTGGCCCGTAGTACCTTAAATGGTCGCCTGTGGTGGTCAACACCTAAGGACCAAACCTACGTGGGCTGAACCAGGCGGAACCAGACTAAGAACCGTCTGATTTACACACGAGGAAGACTAGTGGGAGTGGAGGACAGATTGTCTTACAGCGAGTAAGCCTTCATATGCAGACAACTTGAACTTGCAAGTGCTTCTGATTCCGGTAGATTTGTTCCCTGGTGTGTGGTCGCACTAAGGTAATATGTGTACCATTAATTGCACCAACCACATGTAGTAAGGGAACCAAGCATACAATTCTCCCATCACATTTGCCAAATCCTCATGTTGTGTGTCATCATTGAAGAAAGGACTTCTTTACTGTTGGTTGTGACATTTCACCAGATACTGCCACAGTGTATTGGAATGATCCTGTGGCCACAAAATTAAGTACTGTATTGAGTTTGAAAATTGGTGTAATAGATGTGGGATTTCAATTGTGAGGCAGAAGATCTTGTTCCAGCTGAAGATATAAATCCACATCATTTTTTTTATTCAATCTGAATTTTTTGATAGTATCTCATTCGTCCGTGGTGGCAAGGTCTAGAAATGGTCTGAACACTTGAGGCTGTTGTCTCATCACTCTCCATGGGTTTCTAAGTCTGCAATTATAAAGTTGTCAACATACTAAAACATCTACAAACATTTGTATTTTAATAGACCACGCATTCAGGGGTCGATTCCGATCCTGGAAAAAAACCGTCCGTACGATTCGTATCCGGAGCCCTCTCTGTACGAATCGTAAACATGCCGTACGACCCGACGAGTACGATCCGGACCGAAGTATGAGGACGTGATTTGTACAGTCCACATCAGGTAAGGGCGATTCGTACGGAAAAGCACACAATCACATACACACCGTACGGTCCATACACCCCGTGATCGCAGGGGTACGGTGCGTACCCCTGCAATCATGGGGTGCATGCACCGTACCCTGCGATCGCAGGGTGTACGCACCGTACATCCAGCGAACATGGGGTAAGGTGCGTACACCCCATGATCGCGGGATACAGTGCGTACACCCCATGATCGCAGGGGTATGCACCGTACCCCTGAGATCATGGTGTGTACGCACCGTACCCGGGGGGGGCGTTCCGTACCTGTTTCGAGGCGAGTTCTGCATCTCCGGATGTTCTCGGCTCCCGTAGAAAAAGCGTTGTACGATGCGTACCCGACACAAATTGTACTTGCTGGGTCGGAAAAACCAGCCGCGGACCGTACGGATGTCGCGTACAGAGGGTTCCGAGGGAGATTTGTACAGGGATTTGATTCATACTGTCTCTGTACGATTCGTACGGAGTCCGGCTCCTGGTACGAATTGTACTTCGTCGTACGTACGGGGGACGTTGCAGGGTACGATTCGTACGGGAAAAAGGCTCCGTATGGCTATTTGGAGCAGTTTTTCCCGAATCGGAATCGAGCCCTTAATGTTTTACTTAAAATACAGTTTCTTAACATAATTTGACACTTGTCTATTGATTAAAAAAATAATATGTAAATATTACATATTAAATGTATTATTTATACAACCCATTTAAAAAAATAATTCTAACCAAAATATTGTCAACGGAAGTGTAAAAAACACTCCAATTATTGCATGTAACCACAGCATTGCACTACTTATAGATGTTTACTTCCAAATTAATAAGTGACATTAGCATTTTGTATAAGTAAACAGACAAGCCACCATTTTGAGTGGATGGTAATACTCTAAACCTTCACAAACACACTATTTGACCATCTTAAATTGCAGGGTGCCCTGACCTTGCAGTCAGGACATTTGGAATTAGACAGCCACTGCGGAGTTGACCAGGTAGCGGGTGGGAAACACCACAATGTACACTACCATAGGCTAACGTGTATGGAAGCAACATACAAATGGCTGTGTCCATGTCTGTTGATGATCACGAAGATTGTGTACATGTATGCTGTGTTTCGGAAAAAGCTTGCTTGCCTCCTAACACTGTAGCCAACAAGATGTCCTCTGCTTTTGCTGCTGTGTCTGATCTCTGGGAGCCAGAGTTCCAGGAAGAGCATTTGACAGAACGCCAGCCTTCTCACCAGAGGAGCTGGAGTTGCTGGAAATGGAGGTCCTGTCACTCTACAGCCAGCTCTATGGTTCACCAGGGAAACAGGTACATGTTTAAAATGTATTAGTACATCTGTCTAAATGTTTTTTTTAAAACACAGTCTAGAATCTCCCTTTGAGTTTCCTGAGTGAATTGTAGTGATTGAAGTGAAGTGTCATTTAGTTTTTCCATTACATAAAACAATGATGGTGTCAATTTATAAGCACTTTATGACTAGAGAAAACTACAATAGTATGTGTTGTGTATTTTGAGCCCTACATTTCATTTGGAGATATATATATATATATATATATATATATATATATCTATCACCAAGAACTCCTCCGTAGAAAGAAGAGAGGCCACAACAGGGGAAATAGCGAAGGCTTCTTTATTCGGTAGAAAACACCCACAGTGGCGAATGCATTTCGGCTTGGAGTTCACCTTCTTCAGCGCCAGGGGTATATGCACGGTTCAGGCATCTGCTGGACTTTAAATGTCTTTGCCTCCTCCTGCTGCTAGGCACGTGACTCCGCCCCTCCAGGTAAGTACCAATCGCAGAACAGTGCCTGCAGGCTGCTTGTAGTGCGATGCCTACAGGACCCAGAATGCAACATTCTAAGCAGTTCTCGGTGTCTTGCGGGGGTAAGTCTTGTCCCAGCCAGTTGTAATGCCCCCAGGGTTTCGCCGAACATCAGCTCCCTCCTCCGCTCCCCAGACCGCAGCAACCTCCAAAGTACGGGATGAGATATCGGCGGGGCAAAGTAGGAAGTCCTCCACGCCCACTGTGCAATCTAGCCGATTGCAACACCGCCCGTTCTCCTCCCAGGTTCGGAGGTGGACCCCAGTCCTTCCCTTACCAGGGAAAATGAGAATTTCGCAGAAGCGAAGACCAGCGTTGCCAGGGCCAACTTTGTGCTGCGGGGACCTCTCAAAGCGCGACTTCTGGTACACGCGCTGAAATATCACCAAGAACTCCTCCGTAGAAAGAAGAGAGGCCACAACAGGGGAAATAGCGAAGGCTTCTTTATTTGGTAGAAAACACCCACAGTGGCGAATGCATTTCGGCTTAGAGTTCGCCTTCTTCAGCGCCAGGGGTATATGCACGGTTCAGGCATCTGCTGGACTTTAAATGTCTTTGCCTCCTCCTGCTGCTAGGCACGTGACTCCGCCCCTCCAGGTAAGTACCAATCGCAGAACACTGCCTGCAGGCTGCTTGTAGTGCGATGCCTACAGGACCCAGAATGCAACATTCTAAGCAGTTCTTGGTGTCTTGCGGGGGTAAATCTTGTCCCAGCCAGTTGTAATGCCCCCAGGGGTTTGCCGAACATCAGCTGCCTCCTCCGCTCCCCAGACCGCAGCAACCTCCAAAGTACGGGATGAGATATCGGCGGGGCAAAGTAGGAAGTCCTCCACGCCCACTGTGCAATCTAGCCGATTGCAACACCGCCCGTTCTCCTCCCAGGTTCGGAGGTGGACCCCAGTCCTTCCCTTACCAGGGAAAATGAGAATTTCGCAGAAGCGAAGACCAGCGTTGCCAGGGCCAACTTTGTGCTGCGGGGACCTCTCAAAGCGCGACTTCTGGTACACGCGCTGAAATATCACCAAGAACTCCTCCGTAGAAAGAAGAGAGGCCACAACAGGGGAAATAGCGAAGGCTTCTTTATTCGGTAGAAAACACCCACAGTGGCGAATGCATTTCGGCTTAGAGTTCGCCTTCTTCAGCGCCAGGTGTATATGCACGGTTCAGGCATCTGCTGGACTTTAAATGTCTTTGCCTCCTCCTGCTGCTAGGCACGTGACTCCGCCCCTCCAGGTAAGTACCAATCGCAGAACACTGCCTGCAGGCTGCTTGTAGTGCGATGCCTACAGGACCCAGAATGCAACATTCTAAGCAGTTCTCGGTGTCTTGCGGGGGTAAGTCTTGTCCCAGCCAGTTGTAATGCCCCCAGGGGTTCGCCGAACATCAGCTGTCTCCTCCGCTCCCCAGACCGCAGCAACCTCCAAAGTACGGGATGAGATATCGGCGGGGCAAAGTAGGAAGTCCTCCACGCCCACTGTGCAATCTAGCCGATTGCAACACTGCCCGTTCTCCTCCCAGGTTCGGAGGTGGACCCCAGTCCTTCCCTTACCAGGGAAAATGAGAATTTCGCAGAAGCGAAGACCAGCGTTGCCAGGGCCAACTTTGTGCTGCGGGGACCTCTCAAAGCGCGACTTCTGGTACACGCGCTGAAATATCACCAAGAACTCCTCCGTAGAAAGAAGAGAGGCCACAACAGGGGAAATAGCGAAGGCTTCTTTATTCGGTAGAAAACACCCACAGTGGCGAATGCATTTCGGCTTAGAGTTCACCTTCTTCAGCGCCAGGGTTATATGCACGGTTCAGGCATCTGCTGGACTTTAAATGTCTTTGCCTCCTCCTGCTGCTAGGCACGCGACTCCGCCCCTCCAGGTAAGTACTAATCGCAGAACAGTGCCTGCAGGCTGCTTGTAGTGCGATGCCTACAGGACCCAGAATGCAACATTCTAAGCAGTTCTCGGTGTCTTGCGGGGGTAAGTCTTGTCCCAGCCAGTTGTAATGCCCCCAGGGGTTCGCCGAACATCAGCTGCCTCCTCCGCTCCCCAGACCGCAGCAACCTCCAAAGTACGGGATGAGATATCGGCAGGGCAAAGCAGGAAGTCCTCCACGCCCACTGTGCAATCTAGCCGATTGCAACACCGCCCGTTCTACTCCCAGGTTCGGAGGTGGACCCCATTCCTTCCTTACCAGGGAAAATGAGAATTTCGCAGAAGCGAAGACCAGCGTTGCCAGGGTCAACTTTGTGCTGCGGGGACCTCTCAAAGCGCGACTTCTGGTACACGCGCTGAAATATCACCAAGAACTCCTCCGTAGAAAGAAGAGAGGCCACAACAGGGGAAATAGCGAAGGCTTCTTTATTCGGTAGAAAACACCCACAGTGGCGAATGCATTTCGGCTTAGAGTTCGCCTTCTTCAGCGCCAGGGGTATATGCACGGTTCAGGCATCTGCTGGACTTTAAATGTCTTTGCCTCCTCCTGCTGCTAGGCACGTGACTCCGCCCCTCCAGGTAAGTACCAATCGCAGAACACTGCCTGCAGGCTGCTTGTAGTGCGATGCCTACAGGACCCACAATGCAACATTCTAAGCAGTTCTCGGTGTCTTGCTGGGGTAAGTCTTGTCCCAGCCAGTTGTAATGCCCCCAGGGGTTCGCTGAACATCAGCTGCCTCCTCCGCTCCCCAGACCGCAGCAACCTCCAAAGTACGGGATGAGATATCGGCCGGGCAAAGTAGGAAGTCCTCCACGCCCACTGTGCAATCTAGCCGATTGCAACACCGCCCGTTCTCCTCCCAGGTTCGGAGGTGGACCCAAGTCCTTCCCTTACCAGGGAAAATGAGAATTTCCCAGAAGCGAAGACCAGCGTTGCCAGGGCCAACTTTGTGCTGCGGGGACCTCTCAAAGCGCGACTTCTGGTACACGCGCTGAGCTATCACCAAGAACTCCTCAGTAGAAAGAAGAGAGGCCACAACAGGGGAAATAGCGAAGGCTTCTTTATTCGGTAGAAAACACCCACAGTGGCGAATGCATTTCGGCTTAGAGTTCGCCTTCTTCAGCGCCAGGGGTATATGCACGGTTCAGGCATCTGCTGGACTTTAAATGTCTTTGCCTCCTCCTGCTGCTAGGCACGTGACTCCGCCCCTCCAGGTAAGTACCAATCGCAGAACACTGCCTGCAGGCTGCTTGTAGTGCGATGCCTACAGGACCCAGAATGCAACATTCTAAGCAGTTCTCGGTGTCTTGCGGGGGTAAGTCTTGTCCCAGACAGTTGTAATGCCCCCAGGGGTTCGCCGAACATCAGCTGCCTCCTCCGCTCCCCAGACCGCAGCAACCTCCAAAGTACGGGATGAGATATCGGCGGGGCAAAGAAGGAAGTCCTCCACGCCCACTGTGCAATCTAGCCGATAGCAACACCGCCCGTTCTCCTCCCAGGTTCGGAGGTGGACCCCAGTCCTTCCCTTATCAGGGAAAATGAGAATTTCGCAGAAGCGAAGACCAGCGTTGCCAGGGCCAACTTTGTGCTGCGGGGACCTCCCAAAGGGCGACTTCTGGTACACGCACTGAAATATCACCAAGAACTCCTCCGTAGAAAGAAGAGAGGCCACAACAGGGGAAATAGCGAAGGCTTCTTTATTCGGTAGAAAACACCCACAGTGGCGAATGCATTTCGGCTTAGAGTTCGCCTTCTTCAGCGCCAGGGGTATACGCACGGTTCAGGCATCTGCTGGACTTTAAATGTCTTTGCCTCCTCCTGCTGCTAGGCACGTGACTCCGCCCCTCCAGGTAAGTACCAATCGCAGAACACTGCCTGCAGGCTGCTTGTAGTGCGATGCCTACAGGACCCAAAATGCAACATTCTAAGCAGTTCTCGGTGTCTTGCGGGGGTAAGTCTTGTCCCAGCCAGTTGTAATGCCCCCAGGGGTTCTCCGAATATCAGCTGCCTCCTCCGCTCCCCAGACCGCAGCAACCTCCAAAGTACGGGATGAGATATCGGCGGGGCAAAGCAGGAAGTCCTCCACGCCCACTGTGCAATCTAGCCGATTGCAACACCGCCCGTTCTCCTCCCAGGTTCGGAGGTGGACCCCAGTCCTTCCCTTACCAGGGAAAATGAGAATTTCGCAGAAGCGAAGACCAGCGTTGCCAGGGCCAACTTTGTGCTGCGGGGACCTCTCAAAGCGCGACTTCTGGTACACGCGCTGAAATATCACCAAGAACTCCTCCGTAGAAAGAAGAGAGTCCACAACAGGGGAAATAGCGAAGGCTTCTTTATTCGGTAGAAAACACCCACAGTGGCGAATGCATTTCGGCTTAGAGTTCGCCTTCTTCAGCGCCAAGGGTATATGCACGGTTCAGGCATCTGCTGGACTTTAAATGTCTTTGCCTCCTCCTGCTGCTAGGCACGTGACTCCGCCCCTCCAGGTAAGTACCAATCGCAGAACACTGCCTGCAGGCTGCTTGTAGTGCGATGCCTACAGGACCCAGAATGCAACATTCTAAGCAGTTCTCGGTGTCTTACGGGGGTAAGTCTTGTCCCAGCCAGTTGTAATGCCCCCAGGGGTTCGCCGAACATCAGCTGCCTCCTCCGCTCCCCAGACCGCAGCAACCTCCAAAGTACGGGATGAGATTTCGGCGGGGCAAAGTAGGAAGTCCTCCACGCCCACTGTGCAATCTAGCCGATTGCAACACCGCCCGTTCTCCTCCCAGGTTCGGAGGTGGACCCCAGTCCTTCCCTTACCAGGGAAAATGAGAATTTCGCAGAATCGAAGACCAGCGTTGCCAGGGCCAACTTTCAATCAATCAATCAATCAAAGCATTTATAAAGCGTGCTACTCACCCAGAGGGTCTCAAGGCGCTGGGGGGAGGGGGTCTGCTACTGCTCGAACAGCCAGGTCTTGAGCTGCTTCCTGAAGGCGAGGTGGTCCTGGGTCAGGCGGAGGTGGGTCGGAAGGGAGATCCAAGTCTTGGCGGCCAGGTGGGAGAAGGACCTTCCTCCTGTGGTGGCTCTTCGGATGCGGGGCACGGCGGCGAGGGCGTGGTTGGTCGATCGAAGCTGGCGTTTGGGAACGTAGAAGTTGAGGCGGCTGTTGAGGTATCCTGGGCCTTGGTTGTGTAGGGCTTTGTGTGCGTGGGTGAGGAGCCGGAAGGTGATTCTCTTGTTGACCGGGAGCCAGTGCAGGTCTCTCAGGTGTCCGGAGATGTGGCTGCGTCGGGGGATGTCCAGGATGAGTCGTGCTGAGGTGTTCTGGATCCGCTGGAGTCTCTTCTGGAGTTTGGCGGTGGTTCCGGCGTAGAGGGAGTTGCCGTAGTCCAGAGGGCTGGTGACGAGGGCCTGGGTGACCGTCTTCCTGGTCTCGGTGGGGATCCATCGGAAGATCTTACGTAGCATGCGCAGGATGTTGAAGCACGACGAGGAGACGGCGTTGACTTGTCTGGTCATGGAGAGGGAGGAGTCCAGGATGAAGCCCAGGTTGCGTGCGTGGTCTGTGGGTTTGGGGGCGCTGCACAGGGCGGGGGACAACCAGGAGTCGTCCCAGGCGGAGGGTGAAGATCCAAGGATGAGGACTTCCGTCTTGTCCAAGTTCAGTTTCAGGCGGCTGTTCATCATCCACTTGGCAACGTCCGTCATCCCTTCGTGAAGGTTGGCTCTGGCGGTGACGGGGTCGTTGGTGAGGGAGAGGATCAGCTGGGTGTCGTCGGCGTAGGAGATGATGTTGAGGTTGTGCTGGCGTGCGATGGCTGCGAGGGGGCTCATGTAGACGTTGAAGAGTGTTGAGCTGAGCGAGGAGCCTTGAGGGACGCCGCAGATGACTTCGGTGGCCTCCGATCTGAACGGGGGGAGGCGGACTCTCTGTGTCCTTCCGGCGAGGAAGGAGATGATCCACTCCAGTGCCTTCTCCTGGATTCCGACGTTGCTGAGGCGCTGTACTAGGGTACGTGGCAGACAGTGTCGAAGGCCGCGGATAGGTCCAGGAGGATGAGGGCCGCTGTTTCTCCGTTGTCGAGCAGGGCTCGGATGTCATCGGTAGCTGCGATCAGGGCGGTCTCGGTGCTGTGGTTGGTCCGGAAGCCAGACTGCGAGAGGTCGAGGGAGCCGTTCATCTCGAGGAAGGCGGCCAGTTGCTTGTTGACGGTCTTCTCGATGACTTTTGCCGGAAACGGGAGCAGCGAGATGGGGCGGTAGTTCTTGAGGTCGGTGGGGTCGGCTGATGGCTTCTTAAGTAGGGCGCTGAGTTCGGCGTGATTCCAGCTCTCCGGGAAGGTCGCGGTGTCGAAGGTCGAAGGAGGTGTTGATGATGTCCCGCAGGTGGGGTGCGATGACAGCGTCGGCCTTGTTGAAGACGTGGTGAGGGCAGGGGTCTGACGGAGATCCGGAGTGGATGGAGTTCATCGTGTGGATGGTGTCTTCAGTGCTGATCGGGGTCCAGGCTCGGAGGGTGGTTGTGGGGGGCGGTGGTTCGGTCGTGGCGTGCGTCGGTTGAGTGCTGAAGCTGTTGTGTATGTCCGCGATCTTGTTGTGGAAGTAGGAGGCGAGGGAGTTGCAGAGGTCTTGCGAAGGGGTGATGTCGTTGTTTCCGGCTTTGGGGTTGGAGAGCTCTTTCACGATGTTGAAGAGTTCCTTGCTGTTGTGTGCGTTGTTGTCCAGTCGTTCCTTGAATGCGGTTTTCTTGGTGGTGTGGATCAGTTGGTGGTGTTCTCGGGTGGCGAACTTGAGGGCAGTCATGTTGTCCGGTGTTGGGTCTCTGCGCCAGGTTTTCTCGAGTGCTCTGCAGTTCTTCTTTCTTTGTGCTGCGGGGACCTCTCAAAGCGCGACTTCTGGTGCACGCGCTGAAATATCACCAAGAACTCCTCCGTAGAAAGAAGAGAGGCCACAACAGGGGAAATAGCGAAGGCTTCTTTATTCGGTAGAAAACACCCACAGTGGCGAATGCATTTCGGCTTAGAGTTCGCCTTCTTCAGCGCCAGGGGTATATGCACGGTTCAGGCATCTGCTGGACTTTAAATGTCTTTGCCTCCTCCTGCTGCTAGGCACGTGACTCCGCCCCTCCAGGTAAGTACCAATCGCAGAACACTGCCTGCAGGCTGCTTATATACATATATACATATTACCTACTGGCGGTCGCCAGTAGCTAGTTATAGTTAGGCCCTAGCTACCATCGGAAATCTGCAACATTCTATTGGTAATAACTCTGGCGCCGGTTGAGGAATTTGCGTGAAATTTTCCAAAATTCTGGCCAGCTCCGCTTCGCTCCTTCCCTGAAGGTTTCGGGGGGATTCGTGAAGTGGGGGCTGAGAAAAAAGTGGGGTCCCAAAACGTGTTTTCCCCATGTTAATTTCCATAGGACGTTCTGACACGTCTACAGCCCAAACCGCTGAACGGATTTACGCGAAACTTTGCAAAATTGTAGGGACTGGTACGCAGATGTGCCTTTGCTATATTTGGTGAAAATTGCTCCAGTGGTTTATTTGAAAATTAACTTCAAAAACACATATATCTATAGGCGCGCTACGAGCGCTTACCGGTGCGCGTACCGGGGAGCGCACCCGGCGCGCTACAGGAGTGCGCGAGCGGAAAGCTGATTGGCTGTCGGATGTCTGTCAACATTCTAAACAGTCCGGAGAATCCGCCATCTTGTGTCTCGGTAGAATCGAGACACAAGAGGTTAAAAAAAAGGGGGAAATGATTAAAAGGGGGCAGGTAAGACACCCCCTGACCCCTAGGTTTTTGAGGGGGGCCTAGAAGGACTCTGAAGGGCAAAAAAACTATGGTTTTCTTGGGGGGGTTTTCGCGGGGTAAGCAATGGGTGCGTTCCCATGTGCGCTCTCCGGTACGCGCACTCTGAGCGCACCACGGAGAAAAACAGTGTAAAAAAATAGAGTAAAAAAATAATTTACAGTGCTTAGAGGTGAGTTAGCTCTGAAAAGAGATGTTGTGTTAGGTGGGTGTTTTTTGTACCTACAAGTAGGTACCAATGCAGAGTCTCATGTTACAGAGGAAGACTCTATTCCCCTCATCTGTAAAATGTACACCATCTCTCCTATAGATGCCTTGCATGTTGTAACACAAGTTGTTGTGGTATATGGAACCCATACCATAGTCTCTGAGGAAAGCAGAAACAGATTTATTCACATGTTTCCTTGCTTTCTCAATCTGTGGACAAAATTGGTTGGACCAGTTCCATTTTTGCCTTTAGCATATATTAGAAAATACCAAGGCAGTTTTTGGAAAAAGTGACATCAATTGCCCAAAGATGTCCTTTAAAAGCATTTCCAGACCTACCCCAGTCAAAGTGCCTAGGTCATTACCGCCACAGTGCACAATTATAAGGTCAGGGTTTATGAAGATGCATAAAGGATTTCATCAATGGTATCAATTGGTGACTTCTTAATCCTCTCTGTCCAATCCACACAATGTCCACATTTGGTAAATCAAGATTGTAAATACCTCTGTTGCTTGCAAATTTTTCACTCCAGAAGACATAGCTATGACCCACAAACCAGACTTTTGGCATCTTGAAGGTAGATGTGCTTGTATTCAGATGAGTAGTGGAAATGTAATGGCAGTTTCAATATGAAAAAAAGTGGTTGAGATTCAGTGCACTTGAAAAAACAGAAATGATTGGTGCTTTCTTAAAATTCACCACTGAAAATTAGGGTGCATGCGTTTTTTTTAAAGAAGTCATTTCAATGGTTGAGAAAAAGTCATTTAAAGAAACATTGCACTTGATTAGCTACTACATTGAGAGGTGAAACACCCTTGCTGGATTATTTTGCAACATTCTATGATGAACTTCTGAACTGTGTGCTGGGTTAGGAGGGAGTTACCATGGTAACAGGGTGAATGAGCACTGGGGGGATGGGTGAATGTTATGTGAGTTTCAATGTGTTCAAATGTACAACCAATTAAAATGTGCAGTTTGGTTTTGAATTTGTGTGGGAAGAATTTTGATTGGTTAAGTACAAGAATATGGGTCTGAAATGAGAAAGAATCGGTGCCATTATTCTGAGGCTCCAGTGAAAGAAGCATTATTCAGAGATTCTGCTTAAGAAAATCTGTTGAGTGTGACTGACACTGTTCCACATCTTTCAAAGCATTTTTAAAGGTGAGTAATGATTCTTTTAATAAAGGTAGATTGCTGTATGCACTATGGGGAAGATTAAGAAGCATACTGTGCTTCTTTATTCTTGCATTTTGTGTCATGCTTTTTTGTAATGTTGTTTAAAAATAGAATGGTGCATACTGGAAATGTATTTTGAAAATGAGTTAGGTTTCTGCTTTGTTTCTGTAGTGGTCATTTAAATGAGCTGTGTTTTTTGTCAAAACCGATTTAGTATGCAAAATATTTTCTGGAAAAAAGTTTGCTTTTTAAATTTTGGAGAAGCATTACACTGACTTTCTGTATGAAATAAGAGAAAACATTTTCACATTTTTCAATAATGCCACCTGTGCCTTGTAACAGTTTGCCTCAATTAGCTTAAAGAGTATTCTTTGCTTGTGTCTCACTTTACTCTGTGTCTGTGTTTAATCTGATATATGATTCATTTAATGAAGATACACTGCTGTATGCAGTATAGGGAAGATTAAGAAGCATATTGATAATCTACCTAAGATGGGATGATTAAATTGGAATAATATGCTTAGTTGATGTCTTTAAAAACATGGAAGTATATGTTTTTTGAAGACATGGTAGATTACATGTAACATCCTGGTCATGTGCCTAAGATCACACTGATGGGTGAATCAAGCTGCACTCACAGTGTGATCGTAGGCACATTACCAGGATGTTACATGTAATGAGAAATTAATGTTATGTCTTGCTTATATATAGGTGGCCTGTTTTAGGCCTGTAGAGACAGTGAAATAATATGAGCAGAGACACACATACTGCTTGTAGAGACAGACATGGTAGATTATATGTAACATGCTGGGCATGTGCCTAAGATCACACTGTGAGTCAAGCTTGATTTGTAATGGATCTGGGGGAATAACATGATCAGTTGATGTCTTTAAACATATGAAAGTACATGTTTTTTAAAGACATGGTAGATTACATGTAACATCCTGGTCATGTGCCTAAGATCACACTGATGGGTGAATCAAGCTTCACTCGCAGTGTGATCTGTGACCAGTGGAGAAGTGTGGCTCAGGGGTTAGAGGCAGCAGACCCGGAAGCTGAGATCAGTCCTGGACCAGGGTTCAATTCCCCGCCTTGGCGGGTCTTGGGCTAAAAATTCCACGGACTCGATAATTCTCGCCCCGGTGCCACCTCGACTCACGGGTTCACACTCTGCGACTCTGGGCAATAGCTTGCTTAATCTCCACAACGGCCCCTCGCGGCGGGATGCCTGACTTTCACCTTGTGGGTACCCTGCTATCTCACAGGGGAATACCAGGACGGGTTCCCTAAGCAAGCGCCGGGAAACCCACTGCGGGTAGCTGTGCGCTATATAAGCTCAACTACATTTACATTTACATTTACATCTTAGGCACATGACCAGGATGTTACATGTAATGAGAAATTAATGTTATGTCTTGCTCATATATAGGTGGCCTGTTTTAGGCCTGTAGAGACAGTGAAATAATATGAGCAGAGACACACATACTGCTTGTAGAGACAGACATGGTAGATTATATGTAACATGCTGGTCATGTGCCTAAGATCACACTGTGAGTCAAGCTTGATTTTTAATGGATCTGGGTGAATAACATGCTCAGTTGATGTCTTTAAAAATATGAAAGTACATGTTTTTTAAAGACATGGTAGATTACATGTAACATCCTGGTCATGTGCCTAAGATCACACTGATGGGTGAATCAAGCTTCACTCACAGTGTGATCTTAGGCACATGACCAGGATGGTATATGTAATGAGAAAAATAATGTTATGTCTTGCTTATATATAGGTGGCCTGTTTTTGGCCTGGCTCTTACTTCTACATTCCTCTTCCCTCATTCTCTCTCTGTTAGACTTTTTCTCTCTATCCCTTTAGTCTCTCACTCCTGTTGTGTCACGCCCACTTCCTATAACTCAGCTATACTCCCACACTCACCTTCTTTCAGACCTTCTCCTTTACTTTCCTTCCTGTCTCTTCCCTTCTTTCGCTCCCTCACACTTTTCCCTTCCCTTACTCTCCTTACTCCACTTAACTAACTCCTTCTCTTACTCCCTCTATCCTCTTACTTCTACAGTCCCCTTCCCTCCTTCTCCCTCTGTTAGCCTCATTCTCTCCGTCTCCTTAGTCTCTCACTCCTCTTCTGTCATGCTCACTCCCTATAACTCAGTCATACTCCCACACTCACTTTCTTTTAAACCTTCTCCTTTACTTTTCTTCCTCTCTCTTCCCTTCTTTCGCTCCTTCACTCTTTTCCCTTCCCCCACTCTCCTTTCTCCACTTCACTAACTCCTCTTACTCCCTCTGTCCTCTTACTTCTACACTCCCCTTCCCTTATTCTCTCTCTGTTAGCCTCATTCTCTCTATCCCTTTAGTCTCTCACTCCTCTTCTATCATGCTCACTCCCTATAACTCAGCCATACTCCCACACTCAGCTTCTTTCAAACCTTCTCCTTTACTTTCCTTCCTGTTTCTTCCCTTCTTTCGCTCCTTCACTCTTTTACCTTCCCCTACTCTCCTTACTCCACTTTACTAACTCCTTCTCTTACTCCCTCTGTCCTCTTACTTCTACACTCCCCTTTCCTCATTCTCCCTCTGTTAGCCTCATTCTCTCTGTCCCCTTAGTCTCTCACTCCTCTTCTGTTACACTCACTCCCTATAACTCAGCCACACTCCCTCACTTATCTTCCTTTCCTCCCACAGTCAGTCCTCTACTCTCACGTTTTCCTTCACTTTCTCTGTCTCTCACTCCCTTACTCCCCTTGTCTTACGCTCACTTGCCTTTATCCAGTCTCTATCACCACTCTTTCCTCAACATCAGTGCTTTTTTCTTACCCTTCCACACCCCTGTTCCTTTAATCCATTTTCTTCACTTATCTTCATTCCCCTTGTTCACTCCCCTTCTCCTCACTCACTTCCCACACTCACCTTCTTTCAGTCCCCCTACTTCACTTCCCTTCCTCTCTTGTCCCTTTCTTTGCGTCTTCACTCATTTTCCTTTCCTGTCGCACTGCACTCCACTTCACTCACTCCTTTTGAATTTGTTAAGAATACAGCTCTTTTTTGAGAATTGGAGGTAGTTCTAAAAAGAACTGTTTTTTTTGTTTTTTTCTCAACAAAATCAAAAACAGGGAATGCAAAACTGCTCAACAGGAGCAAAAAAAAGGGGAAAAATTAGGGCTGGGGAGGGCATTGGTGTTCTTGCCTTCTGCGTGTAATGAGCTTGAAGCTCTGCTCACCGTAGCAAAGCAGTTCATCGCATTGCTTACACTTGATAGTGATATCATTGAAAATTGGCTGAATGTTCGGTATCATCTCCAATTCCACTGCTCTTCCTCTCCCCGAAGTTGTTGCTCCTCCAGAGGATGTTGAGGCACCATCCCTTGGGGGATTACGTGCCAGGTCTCTGACACTCTCCCGGGCATAGTTCTGGGGTTGCCTCCGTTGGACATGGCGAATCATTGTAGAGTTGCCAAAACTGTACTTCCTTCTAGGGTCTCCCCGTGAAAGCACAGTTTTGCAGATTTTGCACTCCACCTTTGGAGCATTAACTTTTTTCAATCCTGCTGGTATGGAAAAAAAATTCCAGATACAGTGCTCCTTCACCTTGGGCTGAGAAGGCTCTTCCTGGATGAAGTCATCTGAATCCTCACTGCTGCTGGGTTGTCTGGCAGCCAATCTTTTCACTAAATGGAAGAACAGAAAAGAACAGGTCTTGCTGTCTCCAAAGTGAAAGAAGAAGTGAAGGAAATGGGTGGGGTTTTCATTAGTTGTAAAAAAAAATGTTAACAACCAATCAAAAGTGTTATTTTAAGGTCACATGACTTGACGCGCTTACGCTACGCGCACCGGAGTGCTTCCGGGGGCGCTTACACAGCACGAACGTAGGCGCTTCCGGGGGCGTTTACGCAGCACAAACGTAGGTGCTTCCGGGGGCGCTTACGCAGCGTGCCTAAATGACGTTTTGCTAGCTTTTCGGAAATGCATTTAAAGTTAAAATACAGTTATTTAAAATCAAAAATACTACTTTTATAAGTATGGTACTGAATGTCTTGCATTATTATTTAGTTTAGATACATATTTTTTTTTCCGCACGCGGAAATAGCGCTCTCGCTGCGCTCTCGGGTGAGCTTACCCTGAGCGCTCCAAGTCAAAATGATAAAAAAAAAAAACATGAAAAATAAATTGAAAAAATTATTTTTGAAAAAAAATAATAATTATTAATAGTTATAAAAAACAGCTAATAAAAAAAAAGTTTAAAAATCATAGGTTACAAACTCGGTATACAAAGGAATTAGCTTTTAAAAAACCTTTGAAATTCACTGAAAAAAACAGGTTTCACAATCGTTATAGTTAGGAATTAGCATTTAAAAAACCTTTGAAATTCACAGAAAAAAACATAGGTTTCACAATCGTTATAGTTAGGAATTAGCATTTAAAAAACCTTTGAAATTCACTGAAAAAACCATAGGTTTCACATTTGTTATAGTTAGGAATTAGCATTTAAAAAACCTTTGAAATTCACTGAAAAAACCATAGGTTTCACACCAGTTATAGTTAGCTGAACATTGTACTCATACAAAACCATTGAAATTCCCACGTTATAGTTAGTTGGACTCACTATAACTCGCGCGCCCGCAATCCACTGCTGATGATGTCACATATTACATCATTCATAACATGGTCAGTGACATCACTGATGACATCACTGATGACATCTCAAATGACATCACTGATGTCTGCAACCTCAATAAGTAAGGAATATAAGAGCTTACCACTGCCCGCCACTACCGTGGCAACCCTCACAGCAGTTTCCTCCGGCACTTGCACTGCCTCCTGCCCAGAAGTGTCCTCCTCCACCTCCGCGCTGGCCCCGGCACCAGATGTAAACAAAGTACATTTAAGAATGTTAGATTTCATAGACATACACCACTCACTAGTATTTTGTCTAGGAATGAAGAAATGTGAATACAGAAACCAATCTAATAATTTGTGACTGTCTACTCTAAAGTAAAAATGTCCCTTTTTCCAGGGAAGGGTGTTGTCTTGCTGCACTTTTTGGCACAACTGATGAATGCTTGCTTTTTAACACGCACCATTTTTCTCATAACAGACAGAAGCTTCACTTCTAAGAACAAGAGCAAGATCAGATCATCATCACTAGGACGGAGTGACTAACGATTCAGCACCAAAAAGAAAAATTAAAGTTCAAACCAGGTGAGGGCTCGGCTTGCCCACAATAAATGTGTGAAATAAATCACTAAGCACTTTTCCATTTTTAATGAACCGTTTATGTTTTATGTAAAACTTGATTTTAATAAATGTTTTTACTTTTAATAAAGCTTTAACACTTAAATAGACTCTGTGGTTTTTGGTCAAGAGTGACTGAGCAAAAGGTTTTGCAATTTGCAAGCATGAGTCCGTGCCTCTGACACTTCTGGACTCTGACTCCGTACTCTTGCCCTGCGTTGGATAATCATCATTGGGGATCAATTATCGATGAATTCGGGAGCTAAATGACTCTGCCACACTATCTAGTCAGTAAGGAGATTGGGGGTTCTTCAAAGTCTGTTATCACTGAGGTATGTGGAAAGTCTACCTGCGCCTATTATAATTGATAAACAATGCACTATTTAGTGTCCATAGTTCTGTTTGTGCAGATTTGTCCCTGCAACAGTAGTAGTATGGATTGTACTCCTATCCAAACCAAAAGTAAAGTAGAATCTTATTCTTTCTTGGTGGTCATTCAAATTTTATTGTTGGGAATTGTCAAAGCATAAACATTTAGAAGACTTGAAAAGACATTATGGACAATCCCAGAGGACTGCACTCAATGCCTAGAGCTATTGCTGACTAGAATGGGAGTGTCGTTTAACACCTTTTGCCAACTGTGCAATCTTAGTTAGCTACACAGACAGACTAATAAGAATAATCTAGTAATACCACAGGGAGTCATAGTAGAGGCAGGATAAGAATTTAGATACAGTCTACCAGAAGATCAAAGACGATTTAGAAAAAATCGAACGAGGAACGCTAGGAAAAAATAGGTACTCTATATTAAAATGAAAACTTACCGGGGCCAGCAAAGGAGCCCTCGCCTGACCGATCCTGGCCTTCTACAGCAGCAGCAGCCGATACCACCTCCTCTGTCCTCTTGCCCCTGGGGGGAGCTGATGTACAACATGAAAGAAAGAAAGACCCGAAAACATGGATGATTGTTGTCAACCAAATCAAACATTTCAAAAGAACAATAACAAAATATTTTGGCGAAATAGCAAATAGACAACTATTCCACGGGATATATTGACCTATCTCATGTGGTCTAATACGATATTAGTATTGCTTGATTTGCGGACCGTCGACTTGGAAAGTTATGTAACTCACTAAACAAACTACTAAAAAGGTTCGCCTAGGACTGGCAGGCAGCAATCCGCACCACGCGAAGTGACAGACAAACTCCATCGTGATTGCAGATCAGTGACAACACTAAAAAGTTTCCTACTACATTAACCAGTCATTAAAATACTCAAACTATCAATCCACCACCACTATTTCTTCTTATTGCCAGGTGTACAAAGGAAGGACTGGACTTGAGTCTGTAGGGGCAGATTTACAAGCCCCTTGCGGCTCTTTTGCTCCGTTGTTGCGTGACTTTTGTGACGCAGCGGCAGAACAAAAGAGGCGCCATGGTGCGGCGTATATTAACAACTTGACGCATATGGGAGATGCATCACGTTGTAAAGCCCTGCGCCATCAGGGGGCGTTCCGGCGCAAGGGAGGGCGTTCCTGTGCAGGAACGCATCCTAAAAGTGGCTGAGGGAAATCTACAAGATTTCAATCAGTCACTTTTAGGACAATGATGCGTCACTCAAACCCTGCGCCTGCTTGAAGCCGACGTACGGTTTGACGCAGCATTGGGGAGATAGTGCACCCCAGAGCATTGCTGGAGCTGCGCCATCGTTGCAACGCAACTCCAGCAATGCACCGCCTTTACGGCACAGATGCGTAATGCTTCGGTGACATTTTGGGCCCGTGGTGCGCGGCATTGTAAATACGGCGCACCATGGGTGGTGGTGGCGTGGCGCACAATTACTGGCGCATCCCTGCTACTTTGCAGGGATGCGCCGGTAATTGCAAATCTGCCCCTTAGTGTCTAGCATTACGCAGTTCTGTAAACTACACTCATACATAATTTCTCAGGCCAATGAAATGAACACAAAATCGAAAACAAATAAGCATAGTAGCAACGCTACTGAGAAGGAGAGCAGTGCACCTGAAATGCACAGAAGATTTTGAAATATAATTTACCTACAATGTAATCGGCAGCATTATTGCTCTTGGTAAAAAACAAAAATGTGCAATATAATAACACACAGAGCAGGAGAAAACAGAGTAGTGATGAAATAGCTACTACTACTCACCAAGCCCGGGGATCTCGACGCCGAGCAGGTCGCGTTCCCGGTCCAGGAGATCCGTCCAACGGTGGGTGGCCTGGTTGTAGGTGCGCCGGACCCGAGAGTGTTCATACAAGGCCCGGCACACCTTCTCCCACCGCTTCCGGTGCTCCCGGAGTCCGTAGCCACTTGCGATCCTACCGCCTGCCGCGATGGTCCTGGGGAGGCGGCGCTGTACATAGTACACCAGTGCGGCCACCTCCTCCGCGCTAAAGATCTCCCGTGGCATCACTAGCTCCCCCCTCAAATGCCCGCACAGGAGCGGCTCCCTTTACCATGGTCTGGGCAGAAAGGAAGGTAAATAATAAATAATAAATAGAATAGGGAAGAAGAAAAGAAAAGAGTTTAAAAAAGTAGTTTAAAATTAACCAAAAGTAGCAGAAAACACAAAAATATAGAGCTAGAAAAATAGTGGGATAGATAATAAGTAAAATAGATTAAAAAAAACTTCAAACAAGCAAAGGTGGCAGAGATTGAGAGAGGATACAGAAAGGATGCCCAGAACCATAGCAATGAATGAAAAACAAGATGGCCGCGCCCGTTCACGACCGCGTGGGTAAGTTCGCGCGAGATTTCCCCCACGATCACACGCAAACTTGTACTAGCGAGCCGCACACTTTGCGAGATTACACATAGCACCCGGAAACGGAAATACGTCACGCAAACAAGATGGCCGCGCCCATGTACGACCACTAGGGTAACTTCGCTTCGTTGCGCTACAAGCGGCTCGCGAAAATGCAAAAAACCACGGGAACTAACACGCCGCAAAAAACAAATCGCATATTCGCACGAATTCTCGGCTTCCGAATTCGATCTCGCGCAAATTCGTGCCCCGCGAATCGCGCGAAATTGCAGAAAAGCGATTTTCGCAAAACTGAAAGCACTTAGCAGGTGCAAAAGTTCAAGCTCATCATTAGTAACCATTCCCTGTAGTGCTTCCTGAGGGGCCCCTCCAGAGTTCAGTTGCCTACTTGCAACTATTCTATGACCCTGCTCTGACCCTCACAGCAGGCTCAGAGAATAGCTACAAGTATGCCACAAAGGTCCTGTTAGAAAAAATTACACTGCAACAGAAAGCAATTACAGATAAGGAAGCAGGTGCCAGACTGGAATTTCAAATTCAGTGACACATTAATCAGCCCCTAATTCATTCATGTTAGTTGAGGCAGGACAGGTGTGCTAACGAATTTTGCAAAACTGAAAGCACTTAGCAGGTGCAAAAGTTCAAGCTCATCATTAATCAGGAAGCACTTACAGCTAAGGAAGCAGGTGCCAACTCAAATTCAGTGACACATTAATCAGCCCCAAATTAATTCATGTCAGTTGAGGCAGGGCAGGTGTGCTTTTCCCCCCATAATCTACAGTGAGGAATCAGAGGGAGGCAGTGATGAACCAGAGGTGGCATGGGTGAACCAGAGGATGGCAGTGGTGAAACAGAGGGTGGCAGTGGTGAAACAGAGGGTGCTGTGATGAACCAGACGTAGAAACAACATGGTCGCGACCGTTGCGACCCAACAAGTAAGTTCGCGTTTGCGAACTGGTAAAAAACCCTCGCGAACTGGCAGAAACCCTTGCGAACACAAAAAAATCCGCAAATTTGCGAAAGTTTGCGAATTTTGCGGATTGCGAATTCGCAAATACGCAAATTTGCGAATTGCGAATTCGCAAAATTCACCCATACTTAGATTTTACAATGTTGACCCTCTTGTTGGGAATTGATGAACGATGTTTGAGAGAAAACTGCTTTCTCTCATGATTATCAGAGTAATTATTGAAAGAGCCCCAGAATCTAAAATGAGAGCACTGTTACTATAAGTTCACATTATGTTCCTCCGTCATGTGAGTATAGAGTCTGATATTCTGAGTAAAACGCACTCCCAAAAGCATCAGAGATCTGTTAGTTGATTACCCAGTGTTTTAATGCAGATTCCGACAGTGTTTTAATAAACAACTAGAGGGCTAACATTCTGTACTTATTGCAAACGTATGGGACTCTTTAAGCCATTTTGATGGATCAAAACGTTAAAACCTAAAGCATTTTTTATTTTAAAAATTAACAAAATAAGGATGCTCTTTTTATTATAAAAATTAAGGTTAATGCTCTACGATGCTAAAATGTGGACACGTTGTCTATGAGTTCTCAAATTTCTTTCTCATTGATGCCGTGAAGACTGAAACATTTTCTTTCAAAACCACCACAGTGGGTCAGTTAACTCCCCAGAGTTCCACTATAGCATAACCACAGAGTTCTAACAAAAAAGTAGAACACTAACATTTATTTGAGACAAAAGTAAGTAATTGTGTTGGAATAGGAACCGTTAATTTTAAAGCCTTTTCTGAAGAGCAGGCTGAAGTAAATGAGCAGTGAGATGAAACCAGGGGTTTAAAAAAATGTGATGGGAATTATGGGTTTTTATAAGAGTGAAAGGTACACTTACCCCATGGGACTGATGGAGGGGTCTGTGAGAACCCTTCATGACAAAGAAATTGTTCAAAAATGTTTTTTCGAGTGCCTGACGGTCTGCAGATCCACCACCCCACTCAGCACAACCCTCTGTGTGCTCTGCATGTAGATCCACAGATCCAGACCCAATTAAAAAAACACATACTTTAACACCCACACAACCACTCACAAACCAACACACAGACCTATAAAGCCACTAATGCACCCGCTTACTGACCCTCGAAAGCACTCACATACCCACGCACAAACCAACACAACAGCACACACATCCACTTTCACACCCAGTCACAGACTTGCGAAACCACTTATATACCCACTCACAGTCCCACACACCTACTCGCATACCCACTCACACTCACTTACACACCCACACAACCACTCACACACCCACTCACATACAAACATCAGTTTTACACAAACCACTACAATGCACACCCAATAAAGAGGCCTTAGCAGACAGGCCACTGTGTCACAAACCACTAGTAAAATTATTTTTCACGCAGGAGAAAGGTGTCAGCAAAAGAACAGCCTGTTGCAAACCACTCGGTACAAAAGGGGGTGGTTATGGATGGAGCATCTGAACCAATCAAACACTCACACCCAGTCAAAAGATCTGGGTTTAATCCATCACCCTTCTTTAGCCCACTCTGCCACCCCAGTTCAGACATGGCTATATGCAAATGAGTCTGACCCTGTGCCTCATGGGAACAGTCCAGCCCGAACTGCCAAGCCATGCCTTCCCTGGACCGGAAACAAGCTTCCGAGGACCGGTTTCTGGCATTACAGCCGTCTTCAGCCCGGCTTGCTTGAATCCAGTGGCAAAGTGAGCAAGGGACTCACGTCTGAGCATACCCTGCCACACTTATGGCGGCCAAAAGCGGTACAAAAGGGGGTGGTGATGGACGGAGCATCTGAACCAATCAAACACTCACACCCAGTCAAAAGATCTGGGTTTAATCCATCACCGTTCTTTAGCCCACTCTGCCACCCCAGTTCAGACATGCCTATATGCAAATCAGTCTGACCATGTGCCTCAGGGGAACAGTCCAGCCCGAACTGCCAAGCCATGCCTTCCCTGGACCGGAAACAAGCTTCCGAGGACCGGTTTCTGGCATTACAGCCATCTTCAGCCCTGCTTGCTTGAATCCAGTGGCAAAGTGTGCAAGGGACTCACGTCTGAGCATACCCTGCCACACTTATGGCGGCCAAAAGCGGTACAAAAGGGTGTGGTGATGGACGGAGCATCTGAACCAATCAAACACTCACACCCAGTCAAAAGATCTGGGTTTAATCCATCACCGTTCTTTAGCCCACTCTGCCACCACAGTTCAGACATGGCTATATGCAAATCAGTCTGACCCTGTGCCTCATGGGAACAGTCCAGCCCGAACTGGCAAGCCATGCCTTCCCTGGACCGGAAACAAGCTTCCGAGGACCGGTTTCTGGCATTACAGCCGTCTTCAGCCCGGCTTGCTTGAATCCAGTGGCAAAGTGAGCAAGGGACTCACGTCTGAGCATACCCTGCCACACTTATGGCGGCCAAAAGCGGTACAAAAGGGGGTGGTGATGGACGGAGCATCTGAACCAATCAAACACTCACACCCAGTCAAAAGATCTGGGTTTAATCCATCACCGTTCTTTAGCCCACTCTGCCACCCCAGTTCAGACATGGCTATATGCAAATCAGTCTGACCCTGTGCCTCATGGGAACAGTCCAGCCCGAACTGCCAAGCCATGCCTTCCCTGGACCGGAAACAAGCTTCCGAGGACCGGTTTCTGGCATTACAGCAGTCTTCAGCCCGGCTTGCTTGAATCCAGTGGCAAAGTGAGCAAGGGACTCACGTCTGAGCATACCCTGCCACACTTATGGCGGCCAAAAGCGGTACAAAAGGGGGTGGTGATAGACTGAGCATCTGAACCAATCAAACACTCACACCCAGTCAAAATATCTGGATATAATCCATCACCGTTCTATAGCCCACTCTGCCACCCCAGTTCAGACATGGCTATATGCAAATCAGTCTGACCCTGTGCCTCATGGGAACAGTCCAGCCCGAACTGCCAAGCCATGCCTTCCCTGGATGGGAAACAAGCTTCCGAGGACCGGATTCTGGCATTACAGCCGTCTTCAGCCCGGCTTGCTTGAATCCAGTGGCAAAGTGAGCAAGGGACTCACGTCTGAGCATACCCTGCCACACTTATGGCGGCCAAAAGCGGTACAAAAGGGGGTGGTGATGGACGGAGCATCTGAACCAATCAAACACTCACACCCAGTCAAAAGATCTGGGTTTAATCCATCACCGTTCTTTAGCCCACTCTGCCACCCCAGTTCAGACATGGCTATATGCAAATGAGTCTGACCCTGTGCCTCATGGGAACAGTCCAGCCCGAACTGCCAAGCCATGCCTTCCCTGGACCGGAAACAAGCTTCTGGGGACCGGTTTCTGGCATTACAGCCGTCTTCAGCCCGGCTTGCTTGAATCCAGTGGCAAAGTGAGCAAGGGACTCACGTCTGAGCATACCCTGCCACACTTATGGGGGCCAAAAGCGGTCCCTTGCTCACTTGGCCACTGGATTCAAGATAGCCTGGCTGATGAGGATTATGAATCCGAAACCGGTCCCAGGATGCTTGTTTCCGGTCCAGGGAATATGTAGAAAATAGTCCTGGATATAACTCACAACGCAATTAATGTAAAACTTGTAATTTAGTATGAGCAAGTTCACATTAGACAAAATCAATTTGTACCTGAAGAGATGTATAACTTACAAATAGCAATATTAATTGCAATAAACCCAACACATGTACTTCAAAACCATGAATACTTTATATCACAAATTTATTTACATGATATTAAAATAAACGATCCAGAAAAACTGCAATTTGCAGTAGACAGGTGATAGATACAAAAAGGGGTGCTCAGGTGAATTGATTAGAAAAAAAGTTGAAAGGACAGAGTTGAGATGAATCAGTGCAACTAAAAAAACAAAATTTTCAGTTTGAACACAGAAAGCCTACCCACACATTATTATATACATCAATTAAAACAATACGGGGATGGTGGGAGTGGAGAATTGGGTGTAGGCCTTAGGTAGGAGGGATGGTCGTCGACGTTTCGACCCTAACGCAATACGGGCGATTTCAAGGCCTCTGCTGCGGGTCTTCTTCAGGACAGGAATGGGGATGGACAAGGACTGGATCATATAACCAAGGGTAGAACAGGGGCGTCACACCAGAAAGCTACCAGTTATCGATGTATCATGGAATCCAATCAATGGAATCGGTGTCTACTCCTCACGTCTTAAAAAACGTATCCGCGCCTGGAACCCAAAGCGTCTAAACAAAGGATCAATCCACTGCGAGTCCGCACATATTTAAGTTGAAAATTAGGAGGCGGAAGGAAGGGGCCACAAAAAGGTACCAACGTTGGCGGTTATGGCAACCCTCAGAAGTGGTATTGAGTATGAAGAATTTTCTTCGAGTCTACGTGACTGGAGCACTTCTCTTAATCGAAGTGGAGCAGCGTGTAACCTTAGCCACACCCTCGGCTTTGCAAACCCGGTTGAGACGCGGCTCTACTGGCAGAACGCGGATAGTTGATTTATTCTACAACGCTCCACTTCGATTAAGAGAAGTGCTCCAGTCACGTATACTCAAAGAAAATTCTTCGTACTCAATACCACTTTTGAGGGTTGCCATAACCGCCAACGTTGGTACCTTTTTGTGGCCCCTTCCTTCCGCCTCCTAATTTTCAACTTAAATATGTGCGGACTCGCAGTGGATTGATCCTTTGTTTAGACGCTTTGGGTTCCAGGCGCGGATACGTTTTTTAAGACGTGAGGAGTAGACACCGATTCCATAGATTGGATTCCATGATACATCGATAACTGGTAGCTTTCTGGCGTGACGCCCCTGTTCTACCCTTGGTTATATGATCCAGTCCTTGTCCATCCCCATTCCTGTCCTGAAGAAGACCCACAGCAGAGGCATTGAAATCGCCCGTATTGCGTTAGGGTCGAAACGTCGACGACCATCCCCCCTACCTAAGGCCTACACCCAATTCTCCACTCCCACCATCCTCGTATTGTTTTAATTGAGGTATATAATAATGTGTGGGTAGGCTTTCTGTGTTCAAACTGAAAAATGTGTTTTTTTAGTTGCACTGATTCATCTCAACTCTGTCCTTTCAACTTTTTTTCTTTGCAATTCACTTGAGCACCCCTTTTTGTATCTATCACCTGTCTACTGCAAATTGCAGTTTTTCTGGATCGTTTATTTTAATATCGTGTAAATAAATTTGTGATATAAAGTATTCATGGTTTTGAAGTACATGTGTTGGGTTCATTGCAATTAATATTGCTGTTTGTAAGTTATACATCTCTTCAGGTACAAATTGATTTTGTCTAATGTGAACTTGCTCATACTAAATTACAAGTTTTACATTAATTGCGTTGTGAGTTATATCCAGGACTATTTTCTACATATAAACTGTTACCCAGGTCCTGTGATTAATTGGGTTTACCCCATTGATCCAATGGTCCGGTCCAGGGAAGACATGGCTTGGCAGTTCGGGCTGGACTGTTCCCATGAGGTACAGGGTCAGACTGATTTGCATATAGCCATGTCTGAACTGGGGTGGCTGAGTGGGCTAAAGAATGGTGATGGATTAAACCCAGATCAGTTGACTGGGGGGTGAGTGTTTGATTTGCTCAAACGCTCCGTCCATCATCCCCTTTTGTATCGCTTTGTTCGCCCTAAGTGTGGCAGGGTATGCTCAGACGTGAGTCCCTTGCTCACTTGGCCACTGGATTCAAGATAGCCTGGCTGATGAGGATTATAATCTGAAACCGGTCCCAGGATGCTTGTTTCCGGTCCAGGGAAGACGTGGCTTGGCAGTTCGGGCTGGACTGTTCCCATGAGGCACAGGGTCAGACTGATTTGCATATAGCCATGTCTGAACTGGGGTGGCTGAGTGGGCTAAAGAATGGTGATGGATTAAACGCAGATCAGTTGACTGGGGGGTGAGTGTTTGATTTGCTCAAACGCTCTGTCCATCATCCCCTTTTGTATCGCTTTGTTCGCCCTAAGTGTGGCAGGGTATGCTCAGACGTGAGTCCTTTGCTCACTTGGCCACTGGATTCAAGATAGCCTGGCTGATGAGGACTATGAATCCGAAACCGGTCCCAGGATGCTTGTTTCCGGTCCAGGGAAGACATGGCTTGGCAGTTCAGGCTGGACTGTTCCCATGAGGCACAGGGTCAGACTGATTTGCATATAGCCATGTCTGAACTGGGGTGGCTGAGTGGGCTAAAGAATGGTGATGGATTAAACCCAGATCAGTTGACTGGGGGTGAGTGTTTGATTTGCTCAAATGCTCCGTCCATCATCCCCTTTTGTATAGCTTTGTTCGCCCTAAGTGTGGCAGGGTATGCTCAGACGTGAGTCCCTTGCACATTTGGCCATTGGATTCAAGATAGCCTGGCTGATGAAGATTATGAATCCGAAACCGGTCCCAGGATGCTTGTTTCTGGTCCAGGGAAGACATGGCTTGGCAGTTCGGGCTGGACTGTTCCCATGAGGCACAGGGTCAGACTGATTTGCATATAGCCATGTCTGAACTGGGGTGGCTGAGTGGGCTAAAGAATGGTGATGGATTAAACCCAGATCAGTTGACTGGGGGTGAGTGTTTGATTTGATTAAACGCTCCGTCCATCATCCCCTTTTGTATCGCTTTGTTGCAAACCACTGCTATACTGAGTCATCACCGTAATGAGAGTTCTTGGTGAAGAGAAGAATATATTGCAAACTTCTACTACACTCATTCATCACAAAGGAGAGAGGTCTAAGCACTGTGATCATTAGAGCATAACACACAACTATACTCAGCCAGCACTGTGTGCCTAAATGAACAGCTTAGACTGTCGCAAAGCGCCACCATACACATACATCAGCAGGAGACATGTGTCAGCATAGAGGCTAGTTCACTCATATATAGTAGATCCATTCCACAAATGAGATAATAGTTCAGATGATGTATGTTAGAAATACTAAGACTCATTAGTTGTACAGAAATAACAGTAATTTAACTTATGAAGTAGCTCAGTATATACCTTTCAGTGTCCGAAGCATTTACAAAACACTCACATTCACTGGATGATGTCGTTAGTGATGTCATTTGAGATGTCATGAATGATGTCACTGACCATGTCATGAGTGATGTGATATGTGAGTTCTAAAGCAGTGCATTGTGGGGGGCTTAACTTATAGATAGCTAAGGTAACTGTAACTGCTAAATTTCTATGATGTTGTGTGTGTAAAATCTAAACCTAACTATAACCATGTAACCTTTAGTTTTTTCAGTGAATTTCCAAGGATTTGTTATTTTTATTTCCTAACTGTAACGCCTCGTAACTCTTTTTCAGTGATTATAAATATGTATATATATATATGTGATCAAGGCCCAGGTGGGGCTGAAACGCGTCATGGCGGCGATGCAGGGTGTTTCGAAATACATTTTATTTGGCAAAAAGAGCTTTGGGTCCGCAATTCATCTTTCCGACTGGATTGGAATGCATTCTTGATGAAATACTACAATATATATATATATATATATACACACACACACACGCGCGCACACATACACACACAGTTACTTCACAAAAACACAGGAATTAACCAATTATAATTAGCAGAGCTAACTATAACTTGCGCCCCACCATGCACTGCTTATGACCTCATATAATACATCACTCAAGACATATTCTATGTCATAATTTATAAAGTTGCTGATGACGTCTGAAATAACATAATTGATTACATCATTCAAGTCTCTTTTGCACACATTGCTCAATAAACGAGCAGGGCATTACAGGGCCAAAGTAAGTACAAAATAGATCATAAAAGGTAAGTAAGTAAGTACAAAATAGATCATAATAATATGAAGCATCATTAATTCAATCATATATACAACCCCCTTTGGTAGACCAGGCTTGTGTTATATGCAACATTGACTTTAAATCATACACTTCATGGGTAGTTGATTTCATGTTGACTGTAGAGTAACTCCTACACCACACAATGTTCAATCTGTATACAACTGTTGAGAGAAAACCAAGGTCCTCAAGATACTAAACTTCTGTTACATAACTAATGCCCTTTTAGAGTCAGTCTTTATCTGCATCAACCCCCTCACAGTCACCAAACCTTCATTGAGAAATAAAGGTCACATGACTAGAAAATTGGGTACTGTTCACAGTATTAACTCCATGGAGAGAGTTTACTCTGTATGTACCACATAGTTTTCAGACAGTGAAACTCTCATGAGAAATAAATCACACAGTATTAAAAAGCACCTACTATTCGAAAGTGTTCGAGATCATATTACCTTTAGCATTCATGCTGTGGTGAAAACTTTACAGATAGTCCATCTTGTAAAGCAAATCAAGCACATGTTGGTAGGTTATTATCTGGTGCACACAGTCTTCTATGTTATATAGAAATTGTCATGCTGGAACAATTCTGTCTAATAACTCAAGGCTGCTTACAACAATTAATATGTAGTGCATAGAATCTTTGCCCTCTTGGAAACGTTTTTGCAGAACTGAAAAACTTGTGTTCAACATACTGGACACAAGTCATAAGCTGTCACCTGCACACAGAGGTACTTGTCAATACAGAGATTTATAACAAGTTCAATACCTGTACACACCTTTGATGCATTAACAGCATGTGTTTTGTAAACACTTACTCCCCTTAGCTGTACACAGACTGCCCAAAATAAGGTAGAAAAGTAATATGGTAATTAGCCACCACTATGTATACTATAAACCAAACTAACACACTCATTGGATGCTGTTGTCAGTGATGTCATCAGTGATATCATAAATGATGTCATAGAACATGCCATGAATGATGTAATATGTCAGCTCATAAACAGTGCATGGTGGGGTTGCAAGTAATAGTTAGCTCTGTTAACTATAACTGGTGAATGTCTGTGTGTTTTTTTAGTTCAAAACTTTAATGTTGTCACCTAACTATAATATCACTTTAACCTTTGCTTTCTTCAGTGAATTTATAAGGTTGAAAATCTTCATGAAACTGTCCAAAAAAAACATTCAGTCACCTCAGCTCCTTCCTGGAAAGGTTTGTGGCGATCTGCCCAGCTGGGACCAAGAAAAAAGCGTGGTCCCAAAACGCAAAATACCCTTGCATCTTATTTAGCCATTACTGTTTTCTGGGAAAAACTGAAAGTATTGTGGAAACGAAGTAAAAAAAGCTAGATTTAGAGAGGAGGTATCTAAGGGATAACTACTGTGAAGGAAATAAAAGTATATTGTTTTAACTAATTTTTATAATCTTGCAGCACAGCACGCTTTTGAGATTGTGAATAGTGAAAATGAGTAGATGAGTTTTCAATACACTCTATTAGTAGAAATACATACTATTGTCCTTGTCTTTGAGAGGAAGTGTGTAAGAGATAAGTACTGTGATGAGGAAATAGTTCATTATTTTTTCAAAACTTTTTATGATCTTGTGGGACTCTCGCAGGATTGTGAAAAGTAGAAAGGAGTAGGTGATCTTTGAATGCACTGTAGTATGCACAATTACTACTGTAGGAAGCAGTATTACTGAAGAATGTGTTTATCAGAGTGCCCTATTTATACCCATTGGCTTGGTAAGAGTTGTGAGCAGAGTACAGTCTCTTCCCACACCCTACTATGCACACCTATTATCAGAGAGTAGGGTGTTAGTAGGTAGCGCAGTCCCTCTCCAGTCACTAGTACACACACCCATCATCTGACAGAGAGGTGTTAGTGGAGAGGCCAGTCTCTCTCAACAGACCCTACTATACACACCCATCATCTGAGCGAGAGGTCTGAAAGGACAACCTATCATTCTCCACATCCTACCATGCACACCTGTTATTCAAAGAAGAGGTCTCAGCTGAGAGGCCAGTCTTTCTCCACACACACTTCCATGTACACTTGTCATCTGAGAGAGAGGTCTGAAAGAAGAGGCAAGTCCCTCACCACACCCCATTTCACACACCCATCATCTGAGACAGAGCTCTGAAAGGAAAGGCAAGTTTATCCACACACCCTACAAGGGAAATCTGTCATTTGAGAGAGAGATCTCAGCGGAGAGGCAGTCTCTCTCCACACACCCTACTTTGCACACCTGTCATCTGAGAGGGAGATCTCAGCGGAGAGGCCAGTCTCTTTCCAAACACTCAACCACGTACAATCATCATCTGAAAGAGAGGTCTGGAAGGAGAGGGCTGTTCCTCTCCACGTGCTATTGCACATACACCTGTCATCTCAAAGAGAGGTTTGAGAAGAAAGGCCAGTCCCTCCCCACTGACTACTATGCACACCCATCATCTGAGAGAGAGGTCTCAAAGGAGAGTTGAACTCCATCCACACGGATGTATGACATTACAATGCATGCTTTTACATCGCATGCCTTTACAACGCGGTTTTTACAATGCAAACCTTTACAACGCATAGCGCTTTGGGGTGCTGGATAGTGAATAGTTTAATTTTCTATTCCAACTCCAGTCCCCGTGGACACTAGGGAAGGTGTTGGACAGTAAATTAAACTTATTCCCTATCCTAGAGTGCCCCCCAGCCCAATGCGTTGTAATGGTTTGCGTTGTAAAAGTTGCGTCGTAAAGGCACTGCGTGGTAAAAGTTGTGTTGTAAAGGATGTTTCCCCATCCACACACACGTACTATGCACACCTGTTATGCAAGAGAGGGGTCTCAAAGGAGAGGCCAGTCCCTGCACACTCCCTACTATGCATAGTTGTTACTTTAGAGAGAGGTTTGAAAGCAGAGGGTAATGGAAAGCACTCAAAGTGTCCTTGGTCGGTGCCCCAAGTGGACACTGGGGCACCCAACTTGGGGTACGGCCTACCATGGCCCAGCTGGGTAATGGACCATTGTGGCGTGAGTCCCCGCCTCCTCCCTGCTGTGTTTTGGACTAGCCATAGGAATCCCACAATCATCACCTCATCTTGTGGCCCGCACCCATGCCATTGGAAAGTTTGTGTGATGTACACATGTGATGATAAGCTGGGGGACTTCGCTGTGTCAAGTCTTTTCACCATGTTGTGTCCACTATCCCACCCTGGGTCCTGGACAGACCATTAACCGCCTCTATCTACCTTTCTGATATCTCCACCTGCCCAGTGGACCTGTGCCTGATTGGCTCCTCTTGGACCTGCTACACGGGCGTGGGGCAGCCAGTCCAGTTGTGCCTCCAGTGGTGCATCTAATATGCTTGGAATGTGTTGCTTTCCCAGGCCTGGAAGAGGCCTGCCTGGATGCAAGCCACACAAGGATTTGCTACACTCTTTGCCTTGGTTCTGGTGAGGGGTCACACACATCTCTATCAGCAGCTGCTTCTAAACTTGACCACCTACCCACATGATCTTCTGTGGCCCACCCAGTGCACCCTTGAGCCCCATCTGGCCTGCCCTTCAGGCCTGGACATTTTGGTTTACCCTATCAAAAACGGACCCTGCACACTCTGCTTTCACCTGTGTTTGCTGCAATCCGGTGAGTTCTCCCCCACTTTGCAGGAACGGACCGGTGCCTTCTCTGGGATCTCCCGAGCATGGATCTTCCGCCAGGATGTATCTGGAGTTGTGAACTGCTCTGAGCCATCCTGGGTGCCGAACCCCTTTTAACTGGCAGTGATAACTGGGTTGTGGGACTCTGCAGTGGGCTCCCTCTATGCACATTTGCCCGGTCCTACCTTCTAGCCCCGTACGGCTCCAGGTACCTTTTACCAGCTCCCTCTTGCTATGGTGTGGTCCTCATAACTGGCCACTGTGTCCCTCACCAGGCCTGTTGGGATGCCAAGCCTCTTTCTCCCAACCGCGGCCCCAGCGATACCTTCTGATAAGTCCACCAAACAGCTGCTCTTTACAGAGGTGGTCTTACAGTCACATCCGTCAGCCACCCCGCCTGTTTCAGCCATTCCGGCTCTGGCCACTGCCCCCTCAGACCATGCAATGGATCGCATTCAGCAGGAGATCACCTCAGTGGGTCACTGCCTAGAGGGTATGGATGCCAAGATGACCAATCTCTCTGCGGAGTCAAAGTTTACCTGGGCCGACATTGCTGGCTTTAATGACAGAGTGAAGGGAGTGGGGCATTACTTTTCAGTCGTGGAGGAATGAATCACCCGGGCTCTGGACTGGGACTCAGCACTGTGGTAACTCCACAATAAAGTTACTGACCTTGAGGACCAGAGCTGTAGGCACAACCTCCACATTTTGCATTCTCTGAATGAGTGAAGGGGTCCAATGTCCGGGAGTTTCCTGAGGGAACGCCTCCCTACATTCACAGGGCTGACCTTTTACACTCCTCTGGTGAGTCAGAGGACCCACCGACTTGCCCTCAATGTTCGACGGCACAGAGGCCAGTGTGGCCTCCACTCGACTGTTTCCTTTGTCATGAGCAGCTTTGGCAACTCCTAACCAAGGCCCAGGCCTATGGCCAGGGACCCGGCCTATATGACTTTGAGTGGCAGGATATCAGTATTGCAGCAGACTTTTACTAGGAAGTCCAGAGTCTTCCTCGACCCCCGGGAATTGCAGTACTTTCTAGGGAGTCTCCAGCACCAGGGGATGGACACTGCAGCTGTAAACTCCTTGCCAGAGTCCCGCTCAGAGGACACTTCTCCTGTGGAACATGAAAAGAGGGGCCCCTGCGAGGGTAAATACACAGACAAGCTACATGACCACCAGGGCAGGAACCAGGGTCAATCAATAAATCAGGCATTTGTTAAGCATGACTACTCACCCATAAGGGTCTCAAGGCGCTGGGGGTAGGGGGTGCAGGTTCCAGTCCATCAAGGAGGATCTGTAGAAGAGCCAGGTTTTGAGGTTTCTTGCAAAGATGGGAAGCGATGTTGTCTGTCGTAGGTGGAGCAGAAGGGCATTCAAGGCTCTGGCCACAAGGAAGGAGAAGGAGCGGCTTCCTGATCTGGTATTTCTGGTGAAGGGGACCACAGCGTAGGAGAGCTGGGCTGATCGTAGGGTCCTTTGGGGTGCATGCAAATTGAGTCGGCTGTTCAGGTGTGCTGGTCCGGTGTTGTGGAGGGCCTTGTGTGCGTGGGTGAGTATCTTGAAGGTGACTCTGGCCACGAGGGAGAGCCAGTGGAGTGTGCGCAGGTGCTGGGAGATGTGGCAGTGTCTTGGCAGGTTTAGGACCAGTCTTGCCGCGGTGTTCTGTAGCTTGCGTGTGAGGGTTTTGTGTATTACGGCGAGGAGTGCGTTGCCTAGTCGACTCTGCTAGTGACCAGAGCATAAGTGATGGTCTTTCTGTGACCGCGGGGGATCCATTTGAAGGTCTTACTTTAGAGGCAGAGGGTGTGGAAGCAGGAGGATGAGACGGAGTTGATCTGGCAGTCCATTTTGTGCTCGGAGTCCAGGATGATTCCCAGGTGCATACGTGGTCCGTGGGAGTGGGCGGGTTTCTGAGGGCGGGGGACGGCCACCAGGTGTTGTTTTAGGCATCGGGGTTGGGCCCATGATGAGTACTTGTGTTAAATTTAAAGACCGACTGCCCGAGAGCAGGGTCTCGGACCATCCCCGTTTTACTTTACGCGGATGACGCGGTCCTGCTCGCGCGCACGCCAAAGAGTCTATAGATTTTAATTGACGGATTTGTTCAATTTATGGAATCTCTAGAACTGTCCGTCAATCTGGGCAAGTCATACGTGCTGTTGGCAGGCAATAAACCTTGCACCAAATCCACTTTCACGATAGGAAGCCACAAAATAGAAAGGGTTAAAACATTTTCTTACTTGGGCTTACTATTTGATGGGTCTTTCAAATTCAATTCCCTGGTGGAGGAGCGCTGTTGCAAAATGATTGCCACCAATGGTGCTATTGCAGGCTATGGGCGGAGGGTAGGCAGATGGTGCCCTGAACAGGTGATGAACCTTTATGGCTCTATGTGCTGCTCCAAAGTCATTTATGGGGCAGAGGTATGGGGCTTTGCTAACATCACGCAACTACAGCGGGAAGAAAATAAATATCTACGATCCATTTTGAAAGTCCCACAAAGTACCCCTGCTGTTATAGTACACAGGGAATTAGGGAGGCCATACCTTGAAGATTTGGTAAAGCTCAGACCTATCCTGGCCTGGCTGAAAATTTGGACAAATCCTCAGGCGTCCTTAAGTAGGGAAATTCTAAGTGATTGCCTAGGAAGAGATAAATGCATGAGCATCCCATGGCTCAACTATGTAAAGGCCACCCTAGAAACCCTGGGCTATAAGAATCTCTTTGTCGATCCGGTAGCAATAGTACCTCAGGGCAAAGTGATCGTAAAGAGAGCCTTGCTAGCCCAGAAAATAAAACATATAGCTGAGGCTGAAGGGTCCAAAAAAACTGTGAGTGCCCATAGTCTTGTCAAAAGTACTGAGGGAATGGAGCCATACTTTTACCTTATGTACAATGCCCAGGATAGGTTTTTAATGTGTTGTTTTAGGCTCAATTTATTACCATATTTATTAGCGTCCCCGTCCGGGATTTTAACTACAATTGAGCAGAAGGGATCCTGCGGCTGCGACAATAGGTCTCTGCAGGATTCCCTCCATTTTGTACTATTGTGTTCCTTTTATTCAATGCCTAGGTGAAGATTCTTGGCAGATATTTTAAAACATGCTAAATTGAAATATGCTAGAGCTGCTATGATTTATTTACAACAAGCGATTGACCCTTTTACATTGTGCTGTATTATGAATTTCATTAAAGTGGTGGTCCGACTGAGGGTGACTAAAGGGGGGGATTAATTGATAAGACCATTAATGTATTCACATTGGTTTTTTTTTCTCTTTTAAGAATTATATTGTACCCCAAGCTGGGTTCTGCTAATGATTTAATGCGATTTTAATTAGCTGTATATATATGTGCTTTTTTGGTGATTTTTAATCATCGAATAAAAGAACTCTTGACCTGACTTGAGTACTTGTGTCTTGTTGATGTTTAGTTGTAAGCGATACCAAAGGGGATGATGGACGAAGCAAATCAAACACTCACCCCCAGTCAACTGATCTGGGTTTAATCCATCATCATTCTTTAGCTCACTCCACCACCCCAGTTCAGACATGGCCATATGCAAATCAGTCTGACCCTTTGCCTCATTGGAGCAGTCCAGCCTGCCAAGCCATGTCTCCCCTGGAACAGATACAAGCATTCTGGGATTTGTTTCTGGCTATCAGCCGTCATCAGCCAGGAAACGCTCTGTCCATCATCCCCTTCCGTATCTCTTTGTTCACCCTAAGTTGGCAGGGTATGTCCATATGGCCATGTCTGAACTGGGGTGGCGTGGTGAGCAAAATAACAATGGATTAAACCCAGATCTGTGACTGGGGGTGAATGTTTTGCAAATGTGCAACATTCCTTCCATCGTCTTGTGTGTTTTGCTGTTCACCCTATGTGGGAAGGGTATGCCCAAACGGGGTCCCGTGCGCACTACGCCACTGGAGTCAAGCTATCCTGGCTGATGACGGCTGATAGCCAGGAAGCGGTCCTAGGATGCTTGAGTCCGGTCCAGGGAACACATGGCTTGGCAGTTCAGGCTGGACTGTTCCCATGAGGCATAGGGTCAAGACTGATTTGCATATGGCCATGTCTGAACTGGGGTGGTGTGGTTAGCAAAATAACGATGGATTAAACCCAGATCTGTAACTGGGGTGAATGTTTTGCCAATGTGCAACATTCCGTCCATCATCTTGTGTGTTTTGCTGTTTTTTTTTCTCTTTTAAGAATGATATTGTACCCCAAGCTGGGTTCTGCTAATGATTTAATGCGATTTTAATTAGCTGTATATATATGTGCTTTTTTGGTGATTTTTAATCATCGAATAAAGAACTCTTGACCTGACTTGAGTACTTGTGTCTTGTTGATGTTTAGTTGTAAGCGATACCAAAGGGGATGATGGACGAAGCAAATCAAACACTCACCCCCAGTCAACTGATCTGGGTTTAATCCATCATCATTCTTTAGCTCACTCCACCACCCCAGTTCAGACATGGCCATATGCAAATCAGTCTGACCCTTTGCCTCATTGGAGCAGTCCAGCCTGCCAAGCCATGTCTCCCCTGGAACAGATACAAGCATTCTGGGATTTGTTTCTGGCTATCAGCCGTCATCAGCCAGGAAACGCTCTGTCCATCATCCCCTTCCGTATCTCTTTGTTCACCCTAAGTTGGCAGGGTATGTCCATATGGCCATGTCTGAACTGGGGTGGCGTGGTGAGCAAAATAACAATGGATTAAACCCAGATCTGTGACTGGGGGTGAATGTTTTGCAAATGTGCAACATTCCTTCCATCGTCTTGTGTGTTTTGCTGTTCACCCTATGTGGGAAGGGTATGCCCAAACGGGGTCCCGTGCGCACTACGCCACTGGAGTCAAGCTATCCTGGCTGATGACGGCTGATAGCCAGGAAGCGGTCCTAGGATGCTTGAGTCCGGTCCAGGGAACACATGGCTTGGCAGTTCAGGCTGGACTGTTCCCATGAGGCATAGGGTCAAGACTGATTTGCATATGGCCATGTCTGAACTGGGGTGGTGTGGTTAGCAAAATAACGATGGATTAAACCCAGATCTGTAACTGGGGTGAATGTTTTGCCAATGTGCAACATTCCGTCCATCATCTTGTGTGTTTTGCTGTTCCCCCTATGTGGGAAGAGTATGCCCAGACGTGTGTCCCGTGCTCACTTCACCACTGGAGTCAAGCTATCCTGGCTGATGACGGCTGATAGCCAGAAACCGGTCCTAGGATGCCTGATTCCGGTCCTGGGAAGACATGGCTTGGCAGTTCGGGCTGGACTGTTCCCATGAGGCACAGGGTCAAGACTGATTTGCATATGGCCATGTCTGAACTGGGGTGGCGTGGTGAGCAAAATAATGATGGATTAAACCTGGATCTGTGACTGGGGGTGAACGTTTTGCCAATGTGCAACCTTCCGCCCATCATCTTGTGTGCTTTGCTGTTCGCCCTATGTGGGAAGGGTACGCCCAGACGTGGGTCCCGTGCTCACTACGCCACTGGAGTCAAGCTATCCTGGCTGGTGACGGCTGATAGCCAGAAACCAGTCCTAGGATGCTTGATTCTGGTCCAAGGAAGACATGGCCTGGCAGTTCGGGCTGGACGGTTCCCATGAGGCACAGGTTCAAGACTGATTTGCATATGGCCATGTCTGAACTTGGGTGGCGTGGTGAGCAAAATAACGATGGATTAAATGCAGATCTGTGACTGGGGGTAAATGTTTTGCCAATGTGCAACATTCCGTCCATCATCTTGTGTGTTTTGATGTTTAGTTGTAGGTAGCTGTTTTCCATCCATTTGGCGACGGCTTCCATGCCTTCTCGAACGTTTTGTCTGGCGGTGTTGGGTTCATTGGATAGGGAGAGGATGAGTTGGGTGTCGTCTGCGTATGACATGATGTTGAGTCCGTAGATTCTGACGATGGGGGCGAGTGGAGCCATGTAGACGTTGAAGAGCAAAGGGCTGGTAGGTAGGTAAAGACAAGGTCATCCAGGCAGCAGTGGAGCTTACACAGGACCGGAGCTGTGACAAGTCCTGCTCCCCACTGAATCCTGAAACATTTGGGGACAGAGGGGCCTCCCCCCACCCTGCTCCAACTGCTGCTGCTGGCAAGACCTGCCTGAGACTGTGGCCTTGATGTCCTCCGGATGGGTGTAGGAGTATTGCCATTCTGTTTGAGAGCCTGAGCCTCGGGCTATTGTTACTGTTATGCTGTTCCATTGTGTGTGAGCTATGTTCCTGTCCTCTGTGTTCTGTTGCCATTTGCATGCACAGGGTGTTGTCTTATACCCTGTTGGCTTTGATGGGTCCCTTTTCTTGGCTGCCTCTCCCTTGTGGCATTCTTTGCTGCCCACCTACTCCCAGGACTGCCTTGTTGCATCTCTCCCTCATGCACTGCTACTGCTTTACTGCTCCCAGGCCTGATGCCCCCAGCCTGCAGCGTTGTTGCTTTGCTGTCTTGATATTCTCTCTGGTCCTTTTTTCCCATCCAGTCCTGTCAGCCCATCTTGGTCCCTGCTTGCTGCCGCAGCTGTCCTAGAGGTGGATCTGGGTCTACTTTGAAGCACACCCCTCTTAATTGCCCATCTTCACCCCAGTCTAGCCCCATTGCCTCCCTGCCTCCCAGCCCCCCACCTCTCCCAGGCCATGGCTACTTGTCAGTTGTCCTGGTTGGCTTGCCTCTTGCTCTTCCCCCGGGCATCACACACTGGATGACTTCCCAGGTTTGGACCAATGGTTTCTGATTTCTGGACTACCCAAAGGAGGCTGATCCCAAGCCCCTTGTAGGTTTGCCCTTGTTTTTTTCCTGCCACTCGACCTACCCTTCAGGTCCCTCCTATCGACTTTCAGTTGCAGGCTTTCCCTCACTGCTCTCCCCTCCCCCTTCTTCTATCCCTTCCCACACCTTCTCTCCCCTGTTCTCTCTCCCTGCTTTCTGTCCCTACTGTTCCCTTTTCTCCAGCTGCCCTCTCCCCCTGTTTCGCCCCTCTTCTCTAACGCCCTTACTTCTCGATAACCTCCCGACCTCCTTACTCCCACCAGACTGCTGTCTGCACTCTCCTGGAACTTGAATGGCCTCACTCACTTCATCAAGCTCGAAAAGAAGGTGCTGGTGTGCCTCTAATCCAGTGTGCTGATGTGGCCCTCCTTCGGGAGAACCACCTCTCCTTGGAGGAATCGGATAAGCTATGCCGTGACTGGGTGCTCACATAGAAATGGTCCAGACAATTGTTTTCCTCCCGGCCAACACCGTGTCCAGGCTCAGACACATTGGCTGCACCACTAGTTTTCTCTTCTGTAACACATTGTCCTTCTTCATCCCATTCCAAGAAGTGTTGACGCAACCGAGTAACATCTAAAATGTGGATAATGAGTGCATGGTGTCACTAAAAGATGTATTATAGGCTCATTGAAACATCTCTTTCCATAGGCATTTTACCTTGCTTTACAGTTTTTGATTCCACTATGTACCTTTACAAATTCTCTCTGTAAACTGCTGTACATGATTCCAATCCTCTACACTTTCCTTACCGTAAAGCTCTGTTTATATAGTTTCCTGTCATGCAGTGATATTGAAAACGTTCCAAGACTAACTCATCATTCCCAAAATGCTATTTTCCCAGCTCCTCTCAATGATGTTGGGTATTATACAATACTTTCAAATATCAAGGACCCCCTGTAATTCGATACAATTCCTGGGACAGGGTAAAAAACTGGAGAGAAAAATAACAATCCCAGGCAATATATAACAAGTGCAGTGTGCAGACAAAGAGTTCAGAGAAACAATGTTAAAAAATCATACATTTTAATTATTTCAACAAATAGTATTTATATTTGAAAACAACAATCAATGACTTTCATAATTACATGTAGCTAATCATTACGAAAAATCAATAAATTATTATATATAAAACGATGGTTGGTTGGTTATTATACATTCATTGGAGTTCAGGATAATCACAAGCAAACTTTCTTTCAAACATAATCAGCTAATAAGATAACAAATGTCATTTTAGGGTTTCACTTTACTCTTCAGATACTTGTGATACTTGTAGGAAAGCAATAATGTGTGTTGACAAGGGAAGGTTCAATGTCTAATGCAGTCTATGAGAAGAGCCATCTATTATATACCAAGATCAAGAGAACATGCTTCCCGTTTGTTAGAGGTGTTGACATTCTGATCCTATTTTGGAAAAGGGGGGGTGGTGATGGACAGAGTTTCTGAATGATGCAGAATACTCTTACCAAGTCAAGAGATCATGGTTTTAATCCATTCTTATACTGGGAAGGAAACAAGCTTCCGGGGACCGGTTTCTGGCATCACAGCCGGTCCCCGGGAGCTTGTTTCCTTCCCAGTATAAGAATTGGCTTGGTAGGTTGGTTTGCCCTGTTCCCATCATGCACTGGGACAGGAACAGACTAATTTGCATATAGCCAGGTTCTGAGCTGGGATGGTGCAGTGAGCTAAAAAACGGTGATGGATTAAAACCATGATCTCTTGACTTGGTAAGAGTATTCTGCATCATTCAGAAACTCTGTCCATCACCACCCCCCTTTTTCAAAATCGGTTTTATCCACACTATGTGTGGGAGGGTATACTCAGACGTGAGTCCCTTGCTCATTGCACCATCAGGATTCAAGCAAACCGGGCCGAAGAAGGCTGTGATGCCAGAAACCGGTCCCCGGGAGCTTGTTTCCTTCCCAGTATAAGAATTGGCTTGGTAGGTTGGTTTGCCCTGTTCCCATCATGCACTGGGACAGGAACAGACTAATTTGCATATAGCCAGGTTCTGAGCTGGGATGGTGCAGTGAGCTAAAAAACGGTGATGGATTAAAACCATGATCTCTTGACTTGGTAAGAGTATTCTGCATCATTCAGAAACTCTGTCCATCACCACCCCCTTTTTCAAAATCGGTTTTATCCACACTATGTGTGGGAGGGTATACTCAGACGTGAGTCCCTTGCTCATTGCACCATCAGGATTCAAGCAAACCGGGCCGAAGAAGGCTGTGATGCCAGAAACCGGTCCCCGGGAGCTTGTTTCCTTCCCAGTATAAGAATTGGCTTGGTAGGTTGGTTTGCCCTGTTCCCATCATGCACTGGGACAGGAACAGACTAATTTGCATATAGCCAGGTTCTGAGCTGGGATGGTGCAGTGAGCTAAAAAACGGTGATGGATTAAAACCATGATCTCTTGACTTGGTAAGAGTATTCTGCATCATTCAGAAACTCTGTCCATCACCACCCCCCTTTTTCAAAATCGGTTTTATCCACACTATGTGTGGGAGGGTACACTCAGACGTGAGTCCCTTGCTCATTGCACCATCAGGATTCAAGCAAACCGGGCCGAAGAAGGCTGTGATGCCAGAAACCGGTCCCCGGGAGCTTGTTTCCTTCCCAGTATAAGAATTGGCTTGGTAGGTTGGTTTGCCCTGTTCCCATCATGCACTGGGACAGGAACAGACTAATTTGCATATAGCCAGGTTCTGAGCTGGGATGGTGCAGTGAGCTAAAAAACGGTGATGGATTAAAACCATGATCTCTTGACTTGGTAAGAGTATTCTGCATCATTCAGAAACTCTGTCCATCACCACCCCCCTTTTTCAAAATCGGTTTTATCCACACTATGTGTGGGAGGGTATACTCAGACGTGAGTCCCTTGCTCATTGCACCATCAGGATTCAAGCAAACCGGGCCGAAGAAGGCTGTGATGCCAGAAACCGGTCCCCGGGAGCTTGTTTCCTTCCCAGTATAAGAATTGGCTTGGTAGGTTGGTTTGCCCTGTTCCCATCATGCACTGGGACAGGAACAGACTAATTTGCATATAGCCAGGTTCTGAGCTGGGATGGTGCAGTGAGCTAAAAAACGGTGATGGATTAAAACCATGATCTCTTGACTTGGTAAGAGTATTCTGCATCATTCAGAAACTCTGTCCATCACCACCCCCCTTTTTCAAAATCGGTTTTATCCACACTATGTGTGGGAGGGTATACTCAGACGTGAGTCCCTTGCTCATTGCACCATCAGGATTCAAGCAAACCGGGCCGAAGAAGGCTGTGATGCCAGAAACCGGTCCCCGGGAGCTTGTTTCCTTCCCAGTATAAGAATTGGCTTGGTAGGTTGGTTTGCCCTGTTCCCATCATGCACTGGGACAGGAACAGACTAATTTGCATATAGCCAGGTTCTGAGCTGGGATGGTGCAGTGAGCTAAAAAACGGTGATGGATTAAAACCATGATCTCTTGACTTGGTAAGAGTATTCTGCATCATTCAGAAACTCTGTCCATCACCACCCCCCTTTTTCAAAATCGGTTTTATCCACACTATGTGTGGGAGGGTATACTCAGACGTGAGTCCCTTGCTCATTGCACCATCAGGATTCAAGCAAACCGGGCCGAAGAAGGCTGTGATGCCAGAAACCGGTCCCCGGGAGCTTGTTTCCTTCCCTGTATAAGAATTGGCTTGGTAGGTTGGTTTGCCCTGTTCCCATCATGCACTGGGACAGGAACAGACTAATTTGCATATAGCCAGGTTCTGAGCTGGGATGGTGCAGTGAGCTAAAAAACGGTGATGGATTAAAACCATGATCTCTTGACTTGGTAAGAGTATTCTGCATCATTCAGAAACTCTGTCCATCACCACCCCCCTTTTTCAAAATCGGTTTTATCCACACTATGTGTGGGAGGGTATACTCAGACGTGAGTCCCTTGCTCATTGCACCATCAGGATTCAAGCAAACCGGGCCGAAGAAGGCTGTGATGCCAGAAACCGGTCCCAGGGAGCTTGTTTCCTTCCCAGTATAAGAATTGGCTTGGTAGGTTGGTTTGCCCTGTTCCCATCATGCACTGGGACAGGAACAGACTAATTTGCATATAGCCAGGTTCTGAGCTGGGATGGTGCAGTGAGCTAAAAAACGGTGATGGATTAAAACCATGATCTCTTGACTTGGTAAGAGTATTCTGCATCATTCAGAAACTCTGTCCAGCACCACCCCCCTTTTTCAAAATCGACATTCTGATCCTAGACATTAGTAACTTGAGTTAGATTTTGTGTTTTGACTTTAAACATCTTTTGCATCTTTCAAAATCTCTAGCACAAGTGTTTTTTACTCATTTGTATGTGGATAGCACATGTCCACTAATTGACCCACGTGTTTTTCTGATCCTTCTTAGCACATATGACTTAGGTAATTGATGGGAGATTACATTATAAGCATTTTTTGACATCGTACATGCATTTGTTTCATTAAGGATCCTTTCCCAATGCACATAAGCTTCTCTAATAAAGCGAGTTCACATATGTGTGTGATAGAGCGATGGATTTTAAAGAAAAACTTGTGTTATCATTCCTCTACCATACATGTCTCATGTTATATCGACTGCGGCATGCCTTTTTTTCTAATTTAACATGTAAACTTAAAACCATCTTCATGGTTGGTAAGGATCTCTAGCCGACTTGATCATTGCTGTCATCAAAAGAGTTTCCTTTCACGATGCATATTTGACCAGTACTGTAAAAAGTAGTTTGTGGCTTTTTATTTATTTTGGCATATCTACAACGTGTGTACACTAACTCCTGGCCAAGATACAATCTGTCATTTTCAATCAAAATGAAAGCATAAGTGAGCTTCAATTTATAAATGAGTTGATGTTATCCTTAGTACTGAGGTTTGGCGATGACATTTGACGAAGCAGCTGTTTTGAATAATTCTGATTATTTAATGTTCCATATAGTGTAATAACCTGTACTCCTCGTGTGTATGAGTGGGACAGGGGAAATGTACTGCCCACTCAACCTTAAATGAAGCTTTTATAAAATCGAATGATCACTATGAAAACACTTTTACCCTCGTATTTAACATCCTCTGCTTTGAAAAACGCTCTAAAAAGGCCTCGACGTTAACTCCTACACAAATGATTCTAAAGTACAGAATGAGGAGGGTTACCCACACCCTTTCCCATCTCCTTCTGCTGACATTAAATAATTTGCCTCAAGAGACTTGAATTTAAAACTACTATGTAACTGTCTAGTTCCCTGTGGCTGCTAGGGACGTATTAAACGAATATTCCATAGCAATAAAATAGGAGCGTTTGAAGGATTCCATGGTTAATGTTTCACGGTTTTGTTTTATGATTGGACTTCCAGACCTCCCTGCTACTAATAAGAGAGATTCAAAATACAATCTATTTAGAAGGTGAAGCATTTGTCGAATCGATCTGGGCAAACTCAAAACCATCACAATGTAGGTGGTCCTGTGTCTGCCAACCAGCATTCATTTTTAAGAGCTCAATGAAAATATTAGCGAGTTGGGCCAGTAACGGCGTTCATCAAGGTCACTCAAAGGAGATAGTGACATTTTGAAAGAAGGGAATTGACCTGACCTCTGCATGCTGCTAAAGATAAACACAGTCCAATGCGCTGCCCTTACCATTTGAAAGGTAGGCACGAAAATTCAGAGTACCTTTGTGTTGTTTCAGAGCCAGTGCAGAACTACCGTATGTCCACCACATGGAGTCAAATTATTGATTTGCAGCAGATTCATTACTATTTCTGAGAGGCCACATGTAGACTTTGTCAGAACCAATCCTCAAAATCCAAGATTCATATCAGGACAACTCTTTCTTAGGGCCTCATTATAAGTGGACTTTTAATTTTAATGGGGCTGGTAACATCAGGTATTGGATGCAGAATTACCGATTTTACTGGTAATTTCTCTTTTTATAATGGTCTGGATTTTACCCACCCCAGAACTACCAGAGCCTTTGATATCAGTAACTCTACGGTGAGAAAAATCCTGACCATTTCATTGGCGACTCGCAATGAGGGCCTTGGTCGTTAAATATGCAGGAAGTTCCTCAGTAAGTTGAAGTTTCCAGAACCAACGTTTTGTAACGGTGGTAACTTGGTTTGGAAAGGTCATATATACAGCCAAAAGAACTTCCAGGGACCATATCGGAGAGGTTTAGTAAACAACAGGTCAGATGGTCACAGTGGTTCTTGAATAAGGCTAATTTCAGGAAGCAAAAGTTTAGCATGAAGGGAGATCATGAAATAACTGTTGGAAGATGTACGAAATGAACTAAGGGTGTCATTTAGTGATTAGTGGAAGGAGGCAAGCGCCATAAATTGAGAGATGTCCAATTATGGCCACATTGTGCTTGCCTCCCTAATCTACGCCGTTAGAAATATGGGAGACACCATTGTTGACACCTAGTCAATTACTCCACAAATTGATAAAGTGACATCTCCTGCTTTAGTCAACGATCCTAAGAAAATGTTGTATTTTCTCCCCACTTTGGCCCATGTCGGATCATTTAAAAACTGGTGTGTTCTGCACAGTGTTTGTTTGTTACCTAATCTTCCAAGTCATATTCTTATCTCC